>NW_027286985.1:85114051-85769051 GCF_022747635.1 Hetaerina americana | reverse complement strand
GGTCGAAGTCTTGCGTTGCAGCCGAAAGGGTCATCTTGAGTGCGTCCTCGGTGTAGGCAGTTTCCTAAGAAAATGAGATTGGACAGTGGATACTGCAGGAGAAAAATGAATATTATATATATATATATATATATATATATATATATATATATATATATATATATACATTCAAACACGAAATCCCGCCAAACGGCGAATAAATACTCATATATACAGAAACAGATATAAGGAAAAGGGATAGGAACACATATAAAGGACGAACACAATAGAGGTGGGGAAGGCGGAATCGAACGGATCACAAGAGTAAAAATATTTCCTCAACCGGGACTCGAACACCGGATCTTTCCACTTGCCGGGCGGATGCTCTTAACCACTTGAGCTATATATATATATATATATATATATATATATATATATATATATAACACTTTTTGAAAGACTCACGGACGTGAATAATAATGTATAACACTTAGCACTAGTGGACACAGACAAAAACACAGAAACACACAAAAAAAGAGACTCACTATTTTTCGAATTTTCGGTGGTCGTTGCCACCTTTATCAAGGAGGAGAGGGACAGAACTCCCTCTGTCCCTGCGTTCTGTCCCTCTCCTCCTTGATAAAGGTGGCAACGACCACCGAAAATTCGAAAAATAGTGAGTCTCTTTTTTTGTGTGTTTCTGTGTTTTTGTCTGTGTCCACTAGTGCTAAGTGTTATACATTATATATATATATATATATATATATATATATATATATATATATATATATATATATATATATATATATATATATATATATATATATATATTTCTTCGAAATGGAACGCTCTTCGGCGACGCACAAATATATAAAAACACGGATGTAGATTTGTAGAATATAGAGACACATAGAAAGGATACTCACAATATGTTATTTGACGTTTCGACAGTACGGCTGTCGTCTTCAGAATATATAAATATATAAATCAGAATATATATATATATATATATATATATATATATATATATATATATATATATATATATATATATATATATATACATATATAGTTACATGCTCCTCTTTAAATTGACTAGTTACTGCTGTATGTTATTCTATTTTCAAATTAATGCATTGTTTGGCGGCTCTAATAGTTACCGGATGGAGCCTGCAAAATCTATCTTAAACGGTAGACTAATAAGTAGTAATGATAATATATTTGGAAATAGGTCTTCGGTTTAGTCGGAGAACGAAGATCACGAATCGAGCGGGGATACCGTTTACCCATGCACCTCCCATTAACCCTTCCCATTTCGGCCAGGGAGATACACAGCGGAGTACATTCGCAATGAGGCAAGAGTTTCTCTCTCCTTTATTTTTCTCTCCGTTTCTTTGTTTTTAAAAATAAATAGGTGGCGTGCAGGAAGATGGACGTGGGCGATGATAATTTTCCCCTGCTTTATTTCCCTTGCGCGAGTGTGTGGTTTTCGTTGTGTTCCGTCCATTGAGTTTTTCTTTCATAATTCTTTTTTTAAACCACGGCCCGCTGGCGGATTAAATGGTGGTCAGAGCCACCTTGTGTCAACTCCTTCGCTCCGCTCTCAGTTATTTCACCCGCACACGGTCGTCCATTGTCCGTCTGTTTTCATTCTCGTGTGATGTGTGTCTAATATGCTTCTCTAGACTGAACTTCTAATGGAGCGTAATTGGTTATGTCCGCGACTGCATCTCGTCAAAGTATTCGCACGGGATTCAAAGATTTATGGCTTCGGCCGGAGAACACTAAGTATTGTGAAAAAAAATTAAGGTTCATTTTTTAAAATTAATCATAAACTGATCACGATGTCCATATATAGCTCGAATTTGTGCGTTTAACCTTGTTTTATTTTGTTTTGATTGCAATTTCTGTATGGATGAAATTTTGTGTTTATTAATCTACCTGTTTCTTAGTAATAATCTTTCTTGATTATTCTGACAACCGATTTAATGTGTTTATCGTATTTCTTTTCGAATAATTGCGACAATGTCAAAAGTGAACTGGATCGTCTTGCCAATGTTTTGTGTCTGTTCATAACGAGACTGAAAGGGACTGTCGTACCATTTTCCGTAATTGCGACGCAAGGTGCACTCAATTCTCTGTTATACATTATTCCCCGTTTTAAAATATCATGTAGAGACCCTCTTAAATGTAACAAATCCTTTATTTGTCTTGGATTGACTCCTTTCTCAGTGCATAGCGTTTCTCGAGCGAACCTACTCGGATAGAGGCCAACTAAAGTTAATCAGTTGCTTGTTTATCTATTTTGTTGTCGTGTTTTCACCGGTCGGCACGGTAGCCTTATGTTCGTGATACCAAATATTTACTTGTAGTTATCATGAAAGTGTAGCATTTGCTCTTAAAACTTATGATGATGGTGTGAATGACAATTATACCGTAAGCATACATAATTGTTAAGATTTGAATTTTAAGGCGTTTTTTTCAATTTTAACGCTTCGATTGATAGCTTTGGTGGCATCTCAAAAGGTTCACACCAAGGCATGGTCCGTCAGTAGACCACGTTAGAATTGAGTATCAGACCAACCTCTCCCTTTAGAAATGCTGCAAGAAAAGAGAGCCCTACGTGTGGTCTGCAGAAAATCGTACAAGAGCCCTTTGAGCCACGAAGGGAACCGGCAAGACGTAATACGGAACCGTGTTTACGTGCAGTACCGAGGGAATTATTGTGGCTCCACAATACTTCGAAAAATTACGCCATAAAGTTAGAATAGAGAGAGACAGACTCACCTTCTCTGACATACTCAAAAAATCATTCTTCCCCCGCAGGGCACAAAATCGTAATAAAATCATACGTGCCAACCCATTAATGTTTTAATTCACTAATCAATATTACATACTTAAATAGAGCACATCCTTTACTGAATAATATAGATACGTGCGCAAGTGTTTAATTGTTCGTCTATATGTGTAAATTCGTATTTATGCATGAGTGCATATTTATGTACGCATGTATAGCTGGTGCCCCGACGCCCCTCGCCACAAGCCCTCGTCGCCTGCTTGAGCGGTATTGTGCAGATGTAAAATGCTCCTTGATCCGCCCTTGATTAACGGCCATCATGATCTGTAAGTCATCACATTAAGGAGCAACCGCGAGGTTCTCCCTCATTTCCACTCGACCTCTTCTGACTTGAACGCTTTTCCTTGCGCACAGCCGCGCCTCATCTTTCACTTCCTCCTCCGCTTGAAACTATTCTTCTTCCCATTTATCTGTGGAACTCCCCGTCCAATTTATCCTTCATCATAAGGCCAAGGGTTGCGAAAGTGGTAATGTGGAAAATAAAAACAAGCGGCGCGTCCCCTTTTGCCCCATCCACTCCCCTGTTTTAGCTTCGGCGAGGATACTGGCGAGCGCGATCGGCCTCTCTCCCCCTCCCTCGCAAAAACGCCGGTCGTATTCCACTTCACCCCACGTCGCCATAACCGTTCCTTTCACCGCACCAACCCCCCCCCCCCCACCCCCCGTTTGGAGTTTTGTCCCTGTCCCCTTTTGTGCCCTCCGAGGAGACCGCTTTCCCGCTCTCCTCCCCCTCCCTGGTGTCCCCTCACCCGTTCACGCCACATTTCTTTTTATCTCCCCCCCCCTTACTCCCCCCGTCGGAGAGGTGGGAGAGGGGTCTCCGGTGTCGGTCGGCTGCGGGGTGGTCCATTAAGTGGGAGCGGGGAGAGAGGGGCGGGTTTGGATGTGTGTGTAAGAGGGGGAATGGAGGGGATCGGATTCGTCCGGATCGAGGGAGGGGAGAAAGGGTTATTCCGGATGGGAGGAAGTGTGGAAAGTTTGCCGGGAATATCGAGGGGGTGGTGGGTGGGTTGGCGGGCGGTGGCAGGGTTGGCCGAAGGGAGGTCTGGGAGACAACTATGACAACAGAATTCCCGCAACCAGAGGGAGTGTTGGGTGTCGCGAGGGATTCCGCTTGGAATCGAAAGCCTTATTTGTTATTGTTCCGGTTCTTAATAAATCGATTTTCCGGTGCAATATCGACCTAGTCCGCCTCAAATAATTCGCCTGACTTATTTGCGGACATACGTTATTTACTACAAGGAGTCAATATTTCCTTGCCATGCCGTTCGCTCTGACTTCCTTCAGCCGCAACAAAGTAAAAATTGTGTGTCACGTAGGCGCATACGTTAATGTGTGAGCAAGTGCGTGGGATAATGTGGCGTCTTTGTAAATCCTGGGTAATCGAGAGACTGAATTATTAAATCGGATATCCATTCGAAATCAATGGCGAATAAATGGGTTTAAAATGGTTTTAAAAAATGATTTCACATAATTTTAATCGGGGCGGAATAAAAATTTTTGTTTTGAAATAGAATTACGTACGATTAAGCGAAGCGCGACTCACCATTTCCTCGCCACTTAGTCTTAGGCTTACCTGAGAGCTTCGTATAAAAGAGTGGGACATGATGGACGCCCCATGAGGGGGTAATGGAGTACCTGTCGAACGCGGACGTTTCTAATTGCTTCAGACTCAGATTCCATCTAACAACCAAGCAGTCCTTGTAAGTTAACTGTGAGGTGGTTACGAGGGATGTTATGTTGCGTATTGTGAGAGAAGTTGAGTGGTCGATAATTTAAAGTATTTATGAATGCGGTCGGGTAGCCAAAATAATCTCTTGCTTTCTTTTCTCTCTCTCTCTATCAGTTTGTCTTTAATTACCCCGTAGACTGCGCGAGGTAACAGAGTTTTTTATGAGTAGTTTTCTCAAACGTGATTTTTTTTTAAAAAAAAGGTATGCTGGACTGTTTTTAAAGCGGGTGTATTCCATTTTGTTGAAGGCTTGGTAGAGTCAAGCTTTCCTCCTCGGGATATATACGCGAAAGTTACAAACTGTTAATTGAGCTGGTAAGAGGGAGCGAAATAAGCATTCTGCGCTGCTGGTGGGATTTCAGGGTCCGACATAAAAAAACTGAGGCTAATTAAACCGCATGCGCCCTTAATTAAAGCGCTAATCGTTGATTAAACTCCGCGAGGGAAAAAGGGAATGCCGCGAATGAATATTTTTTTTCTTTCCGCCGATGATGTTTGCCCCGGGAATTAAGGAAACATTGACGCAAGGGCTGCTACAGAGCATTCACTGCACGGTTTATTCACGAGCTTAATCGACAAGTTCACGCCGCACAATTCCTTCGTGGGAAAAGCCGCGAGGATGACTTTCGGGGAAATGATCGGATTCCTGCGGGTACTCGTATAATTCCCCCGCTTCGCCCAGTGTTATTTACGAGTTGATATTAGGATTCCATTATCAGTGGAATAGGGAGAGGCGCATGTGACTACCGAGCGATTACCTGCAAATAATGCGATGCTCAATTATCGAGAAACCACCGTCGCCGTGAATTTATTCTTTACTGTATCAATTAGTAATGAATAATTCGATTCGGCCTCAAAAGGATTGTGGTGATTTCATCCGACGATTCATTTTCGTCAAGTTATCGCCTAAATGGAGGAGTTATTATTATTATAATTATTTTTATGATTATTAATGTTTTCCTGCATTATCTGAATTTCGAGTGCGCAATTAATTTGCTCCGATCGTCACGTGCGATTTAGTTCAGAAGTGGACGTGGTCGATTTCCTGCGTGGATTGCAGATCCGTTCCTCTTTTGTATGCACTCCAGTCGAATAAAGTTAATGTTGAGTGTAGGGGGAGGGGGGAAGTCGTTGGTCCGGCGTTGTAGTGGCCTGAAGGATTAAGAGGTGGGGAAGGGGAAAACGGGGAATGCCATCAAAGGGCTACGGAGGCTAGAAGCGCGTTGTCTGTTGGGGAGGGAGTTGCTCGGAGGGACGGCAGGCGGATGAGGATGGGTTTAGAGGGCCGTCAATCGTCCTTAAACGGTGTAGGGTGAGGTGGGGGAGGGGGAGGAAGGGATACTCTTGGGGAAGGGAAGTCCTTTGACTCGTGGCCGGTCCCTTCCACCTGACGCTACTACAGCCCTCACTCTTTTCTCTCCCAGCCTCCGTTCCACTCCTCCTCACCCTCTTTCACCTTTCATCTTCACCGGAAACAATACTTCTCACTCTTTTCCATGTTTTTCTTTTCGTTTACCAATGTTTCCCATGGCTCTTACATTTTCTGGTTGACCGTCGTTTGCCAATATCATTGTTAAGTCAAAGTATCAACAAAGTTAAGACGGCCGAAGTTTAATGAATTGTTCCGTCGTCGATGAAGACTAGTAATCGACATTACTGTTCATGTGGAACGAAAAGATGCAGCTAATGATTACGAATCAGTTGCTAATGGGATAAAGATATAATTCCAACCGCCATAGTAAACTAATCAAATGCGGTACAATTGACTGCTTTATTGCTTGTACCGCAGTTGGGAAGGGTGTCTCTAACTCAGAGGAGTCGTAAACATAACATCTACTTCTTGCTCTCAAATTTGATGAGTTCTGGATAAATGAGATTGTAGCAAGCTTATTCATTATACTTACTTGTGTAATGCCGTAATTATCATCAGGTATTTGAAGGCAAGCGAATTTTTGTTTTGCATCATCAGATTTGAGGTCGATTTCATGGCTAGAACTTAAAACCCTCTCGGGCATATAATTACGAAAATCGATTGACTGCAATGCATCCGGAAGCTTGCCAGGAGACTCGGTAGGTGAAATATTTACTGATTTCAACATAAGCAATGTGTGAATTTTTTTGTGACTTGTGACTAATAACTGCCACGCTTTAAAATCGCCGCCTAACCAGGAGCTAGATCTCCCAACACTTTTGGTGGTAGTAGACGATTTTTGAATCCACGTACTTCCTGCCTCCATTCACTCCATTCCAAAGTCTAATTCTTTCCTTCCTCCAACTCGCTTGTTCAACATTCTCTCTTCCTACACAGTCATCAGCATTCCAATTCCTCTCAGTAGGTATGGTATCCACCTGTTCCGCCTCCCCCATTTTGTAAATGTATGTGTGTACTAGGCATGTGCACACATACAAACTCATTTCAAAAGCTTCCAATCTACGTTATTGCTGTAGCCCCAACGATCATCTCTCGAATTCACGAAGAATTACGCCTCTTATAATAGTTTTCGCTCAATTTCAGCTATCGCAGTGCCCTCAAAAAGGACTGCAATCAACTTGCTGTTTGACTAGCTACAGTTTCATTATCCACAAATCTGACTACCGCGATGCTTATGACTTCCTACCACCTGCTTTTATTCCTACCTCCAGCCATTTCCAATGTTTCACCCACCATGTTATCCGTCTAATGATGTAGTAATTAATGAATAAATTACATTGAAATGTTTTGATGGTGGAACGGTCTTTTTGGTAATCGATGGTGAGAGACTAATGGAATATCGCCCTCGGGGTTGTTGGTTGACTGTCGGCGTTCCTTCCCTCCACCCTTTGCCCTCCCTTCCTCTCTCCTCCCGAACGCTCTCACCGCTCAACTCCTCGTCTATCCTCCCCCTTCAACTCTTCATCTCCCCCGTCCCCCGCCATTGAATCCCCACCCCCCTTCAGTCACCCCATCCGCCTTATCCCCCGGCCTCTTTGTGTTTTGGATGCTCCCCTGTCCCGCTTGCTATCTCGTTCCCCTTAATCCATACCGCCGCTCACCCTCATCTTTTCTTGCTTGTTAACGATGTACTATATATATATGAAAGCAGTACTATCTTTTCTCCTGAGGAAGACGGAGCTAACTTCCGTATAAATTATTAAGTAATAATGTGTGAATGTTCTTTTTCTGTGTGCCTATATTGTTTGTCGCTATCCGAGTTGTGTAGAAAAATATATATTATTTATTTATATATATATATATATATATATATATATATATATATATATATATATATATATATATATATATATATATATATATATATATATATGCAGGTATTCGCGCGTTTTTATATCGATGAAAATCTCGCGTTTTTTTGCATCCAGGCGTGTGCTCCCCTCCGTTTAATATTCCTTTTTTTGCTCCCCATCATCCACCTCTTCCTCCTCCTCTTCCCCCCCCCATCCAATTACCTATTTGAGTTTTTTTTGTGTCTCATACGCAGCGTTTATTGGTTCCGGTTACTCGTTTAGTCTGTGTCTTCGCCTGTTTAGAGACGCCAAAATCTCCGGAAATCGGAGAAGTTCGGGAGTTGAGATGATGAAATTTTGCCTGGGGAGTCTAATTTTCTGGGCGTTCTTAAGTAAATAATATTTGAGAACTGTTCCGATTCTTACGAAGTTCTCAGCCTTAGTGCACCTGGGTAAAGTAAAAATTTCGATTCATCGGTCATTTAGCATAAAATCTTAATCATTTCCTTTAGATCCTTAAACATAGATACAAAAGCGAGCTCACAGGATATATTTAAAGCAATTCACAAATGTATGAACAAAGTATACGGTGAAGGAAGTAACGTTTAACTGTAAATATTAACGCCATAGAACAGCTTAGGGAACGTGATAGTCAAGTGGGTAGAGCGCTTGGCCGGATGGCCCGGGTTCGATTCGGGGTAATGCTTCTAGACGCCCTCATCTTCAGACAAGCTGTGTTACTTTTCGGGTACCAAATCCTCGTGGGGAAACACAGGCGCCACAGGGATTAAGGAACTTGTCCCAATCATTGCCCTGCTAATGTGTGAATTTCACATGGGGTTGGGATTAGCACCCGGCGGGCTCTACCCTCACCTTTTAAACAGTGGTTAGTTAGGGCAGTTAAGTAATATAAACGTTAAATGCTTCATGTTATCCATTGACCATTTTTATCACAATCTTGCTCATTTCAGTGCAACTCATAAAATAGATGCATTGACTAGCTTATAGAGTTGTTTAACAGAGATTTAGGAAATGACGACTGTTTAAAAAAATAAAGCCGTTATTTTTATAGTTTATGTAGAACCTATCGTTGCATGGGTAGAAAAAGATATAGTGTAATGGACCTGGTAAAAGGGGAAATGTTTGGTTTCCCTGTTTTTCATTATGCTCTACACCTGCCATTACGTAAAGCGCCCCTTAACCGAATTCAGTTGAATCGACTCTGCGTGTTTTGCGATGGCAACTAAATTAACCCCAATTCCAATTTCGACTGTCACCAAAACTGTTATCAACTCGATGGTTGGATTGTTGATTTAGATAGCACGCTTACGGAGCTGACGTCACCAAAATGGACCCCCCCCACCTCCTACAAGTGGTGAATCGAGTTTCCCATTCATTGTTTGCATATAGCTGTGTATGTACAGGTATGTGTACATGAGAACATACATATTAAAGTACATTCATGAAGTAATATTCATGCATGGAACATGTCCTAACAACCCCAGCCACACGTACTTGCGGTGGCTTTCGGGGTATTAAATAGATGTAGATTCGTTTTTCCCAATCGTTCTTAAAGCCACCAGGTTAAGGCGGGCAGCGAATGAAGAAAACTTCGAAGTATAAAAACAAATAAATCCCTTTTACCCTCTCAGCGCCGACATCAAAAGGGGAGCTCTTTCGGCGGATGCAGCGGGGAACGAAGCGAAGCGTGAAATTGGGTGCGTTTTTCAATCGTACCCTTGCGCCCCCAACCCTTTATTTTCCTTCCCCTGAATCGATGTGAAGGAAGTCTTCGGAATGAATTAACTGCCGAGGTCAAAAGACAAAAAAAAATCGAGCCTTAACAATGACCCCGAGGGCTTGGACTTGGCTAACTACTCGGAATGATTTTTGTTTTTCCCAAATCGATTAAAATGCACTTTTCGAGTTCCGGGATGGATTTAATTTTCCTCTAAATCCCCGTTAGTTGGAGCGGATAATTCGCCTCTTTTTATTTCGTAAACGTTTTCGGTATCATGATTTAGTTAGCGTGAGTTAATGTTTCTCTTTTATGCACCGATGTTTTTGCTGTCAGTGACTTATGGGTGTGTCTCAGTATGTTTCATTGGAAGTCGGGGGAGATACAGTGTGGGCGAAGTAGAATGGTGTAAAAACTGAATAAAACATCTTGTGGTATCCGTGCTTGACCCTTTCAATCCTCGGCGCCGAAAGTAATACTGAGCCTTTGGGGGAAACCGAATAAAATAGCTTAATCGTGAAGACGAAAGGGGGCCGTACCCTTCGCTGACCCTGTCAGCAGCCCGTTATAAGTATGAAACCAACCCTATCACCCAAATTCTTTTTTCATTTGTGGGAGATAGTCGAGTTCGGGACTTCGTGCAATTCTGTTTATGACGACTTAAAAGTAACCCAATATGCATTAATATCCATTTATATCACCGCAACACCCCGCAAGTTACCAGCCATGCATGCATTAATAATAAATTATGCATACATTTGAATACACGTTAGATCCTTATTACATCAGGCATTTTATTTGATCTTTAGTTGCAGAATTATTGCGTCGGTGTGTACTTTTGAATATATGTCGACTCGCATGCAAATTGCGTGCATGTACATCCCTGAATAGATTATGCCATAATTGCTGCGATTGCACAGTTCATTAAAGTCTCGTATTCAGGCTCATAAGTTCGGTTTTGGTATGCTTGCGTATCGTGCGAGGGTAGATCGAGGATTGAATCATCTCTGTGAATATGCAGGCCTTATGTTTCAGAAAAAAATATTTTTTACGAAAAAATTATTTTTACGAAAAAATTATTTTTACGAAAAAATTATTTTTACTCGCATTCGTCCACTAGTTCCTCTACGCTCTGGCAAGTCTAGAAAAACGGAATTCTTGAAGGTGTTAGAGCGCAGTGAAACTAGTTTCAATGGGACACAAAAGTTTGTATGTTATGTTATTTGCCTTCCACCCGTCTTTCGGCTAGTTTCGATGCTGGGACGCGAGGCAGTTCTCACCATGATTCGCTCTTCCGATTCTGGGTGTCGGCTGGATTCAATACGGGAAATAGGCTTGGAAAATACACTCTTGTGTATGCTTCGCCTTGGCAAACATCAATGGGTAATAACAGACTCTCTTTGGGACCAATCCAGTCCCCCACTATCTCGATCGGCCTCGTCTTACCTCGTCATCTTATCTCCATTCTACGCTGGGGTATTTTTGATTTCGTAGAATTTTATAAAACAAAAGGAAAAAATTTACATTTCGGCTCATCTCCCGAGTCTCCTTTCCACTCTAGGGGTGAAAATTGCATTCAGTCCTCGCTTCGTGTTACATGCATCCAACCGATTTCTTCGTCTCCGGGGCAACCCATTTCGAGAAACTCCGTCATCGCGAAAGTTTCGAGTATCAGCTCTTTATTTCTTTTCATCCTCTTTTTTTCAAAAGGATCCTCGCCTTCACCCTACTCCCACTTCCCCCGAACCCGTCCCCCCCCTCCCCCACGCTCCATGCTCACTTTATTCCACGCATCTGCTCTAAAGACGAGGTGTGCTTGAGTGAATGGGAAGGCGAGGGGAATTTATCAGGATAAATAGATTTTTATGTGCGGGATGCTCGCACTTCAACACCTCGGGGCTTGCGGCAGGAAAACCTGTCTGTGACTCACGGAGAGGCCACTCGGCACACCCTCCCCGGGCGGCCACGTCGATACGTTGGGAAACTTACGGTGAAGTATTCAGTGTGCCGGAATGCCGAATTCCCATCTCCCGTCCAAATTGATATCTACGGAAATATACATCTACATCTACTTAATACCCCGCAAGCCGCCGCAAGGGCGTGTGGCGGGGGGTGTTAGGACACCACCCGTAATTTAGAAAAGAAAAAGAAAAAAAAACCGCATGCAATAACCACAAAATCGTGTATCAAAAAAAAAACATGGCATACATTCATGCATGAACACTTATACCCCACACACATGCAGACACTCAATCTACATCTTACATACACATGCACCTGAAAGTATACCTAACAGCTTTGCTCCGACTTGTAAATTCAATGTTTATGTTAATTCAAAAATATAACCACCCGATAAGCGACGATTCTTAAATTATATTTGTTTCCAAATGCGAACGGTTGTAAAAACACTTATTCTATTCAATAAGGATTTATTACTCGGTAGCCTACCGTTTAAATAGGTTTTGGATGGACGCATACTGAACACTGCCACGTTCCTAAGGCTATCATTACAGCCTATGCACTACAATAAATCTCCAAAATTCTAATAATAATTTCTAACTGCCTTCATTCCGTTCAATTTCCCAATTCTTTCCCTGCCCCTACTTCGGTTGCCTTAACCCTCTTCTATTCCGATTTTCAACATTCCATCACTTAAAAAATGCTCTGCATCCACCTTAACTGTTTTTAACATCCTTATTAAGCGTCCCCTCTTTGCAAAGGCTCAGTGAGAATGTTGGTTATTTACATTTAATTAATCACAAGACCTTAAAATTGCCATGGCACTCGTACTGCGATGATATTTTTGGAAGTGACCTCTTTTTTCCTCATTTAGTGAGGTGAATTTTAATGTGATGTAGATATAATAATGCTAAAACATACTCTCAGGGTAATTAATCAGTCAAATCAAAATAACGCATGCAATAGTTCGTGGCCGACTTTTTCTGGTGATATAGAGAATGAACCCCTCGTGAAGGCTTTCCTTTTGGGGATTCAGGAATGGGAAAATGTGGAACGAAAATGACTCCGAATCCTGTAATAGGTACTTCTCTTTTGCTCGTTCATGCCACAGAGCAACGTAACTTTATGGGGCAAAATCTGTTAAATTGATCTGAATATGTCCATTCATCTCCGGAGTTATTCCTATTTCCTGGCTCACAAATTATCTCCCTAGGCCTTCCGCGCGAGCAAACGGGTGTAAATGGCGGAATATGCGAACGGCGTTCCTCGCAGAAATTGATTAATAAACGGCTGCTGACTGCTAAACGAGCAGCGAAACTTCGAACTACGTACGTTTCGGGCAAAACGCAAATTTTAATGAACGCCAGGGATGTGGAACTGCTTGCGCGTGTGTTTAGGAGTCATGGATAATTACCCATCCCGAACAATTGTTATAAATGCTATAATTATTTTGATTATTACTCTTTGATCTTGCCGCAACACTATATACATGCTCATCTCTGTAATCCTGAGCGGGGTCACGAAATCTGGGCCATTGTTTCTCTCTCTCTGTTTTTCTCTTATCTTACGCCAACAATGACGAGTGTGCCTGTTATTCGGTGGTGAATTTTCATGGGAACCGTATCGTTCGTACGGACGACTGGTTAGGCGACAAAAGGAAAGAAGAACGAATCGACGGCTGTAGTTACATTTTTTTTCAAACCCGCAGCAGATAAGAGGAGAGAGAGAGAGAGATGTGCTTGCATCCTCTCATTCGGGTTTTCCCCTCTTATCCTTCCCTATGCGTTTCCTCTCCCCTCCACGCGTGATCCGCCACTACTAATTAGATGGAATCGCATCCTTAAGGTCAATTAATTCACTTTTTAATTTCTATCGAATCGACTTGAATATTTTTTTCTCAAAAACGTGGCGAGGAGAGAATAAATTTTTGCCCTTCCTGGGAAATAAATCGGCCATTTCGTGCCCTTATGAGTTCCACGTTATCTTCCATTCCCCGAAAAACTTCCCATTCCTCTTCTCCTCTTACCCCCTCCCAATGCCTCCTCGACGAACCCCTCTCTTTCTCCCCCTGCTCCCCCCACTCCCCCTCCAATCCTGCGCCAACCCCCTGGGGGGAGCTTATCCACCCTTTTTCTCCCTCCCCTACCCTTCACCCCCATCCTCCTTCCCTTCGCTCTCCCGCAGTGGAGAATGGCCCACGCCCTCCGCCGACGACTGCAGATTGATCGCGGAGTGGGTTTTTGATGGGGGAGGGCGGGACGGGGTGGGGGCGAGGGGCGCGGAGGCACTCTCTGGGAGGAGCGTTTGGGAGGGGGAAAGAGGGGTTGGAGGGGAACCCGGGGGGGGGGATGAGGGGGTTGCAGGGTGAGAGGAGAATAGCGGGGGGTTCCAGATATGGCACAGAGGGAGGTTGTGGAAGTGGAGGTAGTGGGGCGGGATAGAATGGAGGAGGTTTTTGAGTTCGTGGAGAGGGTGAGAGAGAGAGGATTTTTGTGCTGGGAAGTGTGGTGTAGGGGGCCGGGGGAGAAGAACAGGAGCAGATGGACAGGAGGGGGCGTGGATAAGTTGTAGTGGGGGATATTTAACGGGGGTGGGTGAGGGGATATCACGGTGACTGCAAAGGTCAGGGTGTGGGAGGCTGAAAGGGATGGATGGGAAGGCTAACACCGATTCTGCCTCTCTCGACGAAATGGATGTCTCCCCTGGAAATTGTTCGGTAACCGAAAATAAGTTGAGAGGGAAAATTTTCGTTTCTTTTCAGTGGCCACTCTCTCCTGTTCCTAACAGTCCTCATAACCCTGCTCAGGAGATTCCTCAGGGATGTTAACTGCGACCCAAAAACATTGATGTTTCGCTTAAAGCTTGGTTCGGACAAAGCATGTGTAGTGTGACGGTAACGGTGGCTTAGATAGTGCCAGTGTAATCGCGCGAAAATCGTCGTGTTTGACAATGGGGGCGGGTACATTTTCACTTGCGGAGTGTATGGGCTAAGGGGTCGATGGTAGAAGGTGTGCCAGTCCAAGCTTGCGCACGAGAGTTTTATCATTTGTGGGTGGAAATTTCATGCCTTTCCCTTCGCGGAGTATCCTAGGAATGAATTATCTTGGGGAAAATCCGTTTCTAAAAGCTAAGTTATATTCTTACGTAAACAGACTTCAGAATAAATCACGGAACACTTTCATGAAACTAAATTATAATTTATCAATCATCGTCGCTTAAGTAGCTTACGTTAGTGTCAGGATTCATTACTGTTAGCATTTATCAGTTAAAATGATTTTACTTAGCTCTATCCTAAATTATCGTCCACGCCTATATCATAACCTGCGGGCTGCGGTAATCAGTGAGGACGACTTAAGACGTGTATGTAGTAAGGATTTCATATTTTAACTACTCGTAGTTCGTTTACATATCCGATGGAGTTTTCAAACCCGTAGCTACCTGACTCCATTCCGCTATTTCGAAGTCTATGTCCCTTGTTTTATCCGGAAGGTCTGATCTGTCGATGTAAGTTGCGACATAATAATTCACTCAGGGTAACAAGAAAACTTCAGTTTTCCTATCTGATAAACTCTTCACGTCTCCGTGCTTCCTAGTGTTCACCGTTTCCATTTCGGTTTTATTTATGTCCTCTCGCTGCTGCCTTCCTTGGCGTTTCCCCTCGTCCAGTTTTCCATTCGTTGTTTACCTTCGATGATCCCCCTTCCCAAACTTATGACCGAACTTATACCCTGCTATTCTTTTATGTATTTTCGCCTCTTCAATCAATCTTCTCCGAATTTAGTCCCTGGTTATTTAATCCGTCCACTTGATCTTCATCAATTCTGATTAGGGAACATCACCTTCATTTCCATTCCTTCCAGTCGTTTATTTTTCAGCGGTGCCCTTGCGGATCATGTCTATAAATGGAAATGTGGATACTTCTCATGCATATTTATCAGGATGATTTCTTAACTTAGATGCTGATATATGTATGTACAGATATATATATATATATATATATATATATATATATATATATATATATATATATATATATACATACGTATATATGGTATATATGTATTTTCTAGTATATATACGATATATACAGGTATATATGTGATTTCCTTAAATTTATGGTAGCAGGGAGCCTCCTTTGATTATCAAATTCTGATCTCCTCATGCATATTTTTTTGAAATTATCCCTGTGTGTATAACGTCTTTGAAGGTGTTTTTTTTTGGTAGAAGATTTGAAGACCAAGAAGGTAAACTTCTCCAAGAGGGTTCAGGTGGGGCATAGGTTCTCTTAAGAATCCGAGAATCAAATTATTATTGTTACCGTGGCGTGGGGAGAATAAAATTCATGTGTTTTTTTTAATCTTTAAATTCAATCATTTATTAGTGGGTTAATCAAGTCGAAAATGTGTACCAACCCTTGTACAAAATGAAACGTTGATTGCATTCATTCGCGTGTGCCCCGTTGAGCCCGTGTTTTTTCGTTTGTATTGCTTTTGGAAGGCAAGACTCATGAATTATTCGTGCGAGAAACTTGCGCAGTCGGGTACGTTTCAGAAACGCCCGCTCTCCGCTTCCAGGGAGAGGAGAGTTGTGGTGTGTTGGTCGACTGTTTAATCGATGAGTGACATCTTTCGCCTCCGCAAAAAGCGCAGCATTTCGGAATGGGATCGCGTAGAATGGAGAGCTGGAGGAAGATGTCGTCGACAGCGATGAATGTGGGTAATCTTAAAGTCTATTCGAAGAACGTTCACGGTAAAGCGTTGGTATGGGATCACGACCGAAGTTTGGTAAGCTAAAGAGGATTGAGAGCGAGAAGATTTGGGTGTCCATGCTTTGGTTTATAGTCCTTTAAAACTTCACTCGGAATAATATTGACGTGATAGCCCTCTCTCGAGTTCATGAAGATACGTACTCGTGTTTCTGTGGAAGGCAGTGACCTAATTTCCATAATCCTAGCCGAATGTTTCCTTGTAATTTAAATCAAGAGCCCACGTGCGTATCTGTTATTTGAGTATGGTAATTGAGATCTCACTAAGTGTTCTTATTTGCTTCGTACACACTTTTATTATTCGACTTCATTAGCATTATTGAAATGCCATTTTTAAGCTATGTTTTCATTTAATCTCCGCCCCGATCTAAATTCGCCGGTTCGCGCGTGGGGAAAAGGGTCTTTTTTTATCCGTGATGTATATGTAGACAGAAATGAAATTGTCGAGTGAAAATGTGGAATAGAGATGGAATGAATATAAAGATGAAATTTCATACAGTTAAAGAGATTCTACGGTTAACTTCATCCGTGATGTTGACTTTTTTCAGAAAAAAATGCGTGAAGACAGAAGAAGATTGACTAGCTATCGGACTTTCATGTTGGGAACAAGTTTTCATCGGAAAGGGAATTTGATTTTAAGTTTTATCTATTCCTCTTTTGATTCGCAAAATTTAATGGAATGAAAAAATGTAATTGTAGTCGAGCTCGATATCTGAAGTTAATTGGCATATCTCCGACGAAGAGATTCGGGGAAAGTAATTTTTTTTTCCTCTCTCTGTCCGCACCAAATGATCATTAACTGGCGTGCATTTTGGGAAACGACCCCAACCGATATTTGTCGAAGCGGGCAGTCGATTGATTAAGTTAGCTGCATCGATTCCGTGAATGGATGAGGCCGGGGTTACATCGATGCTGGCTTGCAAAAAGAGTTTGCCGTCGCATATTCACATCCTGCGGTGTGTTTCCGTGTTAAGAATCGCATTCCACCGCTGCAGTGAATGAGCCTCCCGGGAAACAAATCAACAACACGTTGATTTAGTTAATAATGAAAAAGATGAACATTATATATTTCGTTACTCTGGAATAGTCTAGTGATAATTGAAACTGGAGTGAATATAACTTGAATAATTAAGCTGTATTTTGTATCACTCTAAATGTGATTGGTCGGCTCCATTTGCCTTTATTGACATTTTTTCGGGTTTTCAATCACCAGTTCGATTGAGCTTCGGAATTCTGTTGGAGAACTAGAATAAAACATCCTGCGTTTATTATTTTTCAACCTTGCTCAATACTTTATTACATTAATTTTCAAATGTTAAACAATTACCGACAATGGGCGTGTGTTCCTATAGCTCTAATATACTCTTATTTATTTAAGTTTCTTATTGCAACTGTTGTGAATATTTAATCTTAAATATATTTACATCTCAAAAAAGGATTGCCGCAGAGATTTATTTTATCTTTTTGATGGAAGAAATAAATTTGGAAGTTTGGTTTCGAAAAGGCACTCCAAGAGGATAAGCGTAGATTGAAGGCTTTTGAGATACGAGTTCGGAGAAGGATGGAAGAAGTAAAATGGAGAGAAAGGAAAACAAACGAAGGGCTAGGCATTGTGGAGGGAAGAAGGAGAATTTTTGGGAGAAATTCAAAGAAGGTAGGGAAAAATGGAATGTTGAAAACAGTTACAGAGGGTGGGACGTTGAGTAAGCGAGGTCGAGGCGGGGAAATATTGGGCATGTCGGACGGAATGGACGGAGGCAGGAAGTAGTATATGGAGTTGAAGAATGGTTTATCGTAATGGGTGATGTCACAGTGTATAGTTTCGACCTAGACGGGGATTAGAAGTTCAGCAGTTCTCACAGTTCCTGGATCCTTCGGAAACCTATCTCGATCTGTCATCACCTTCGTTGATCTTTTCCAAAACTTCCTCAATCTTTTACCCTGCCTTTCCAAATGATTTTCAGCCTTCGCCACCACAACCACGTATCAAACTCTTCAATCCTGTTTTCCTTAACTTTACTCGTCCAATCATCATCTTCAACTTTGCAGAAATAATGTACTCCTTAGAATGCATTTCCCTAAAATCCTAGGATGACTGTTCACATGATATCCTTCTTATTTTAAAAAATGTCTGCTTCACCTTCACCCTTTATTTCAATCTTAATTTATTTCTCACTTCTCAAAATTTGATGTTAACTATAATCTGTAGTACTGAAGGTTCTTATCTATGTACATGCCCTAACCTCTTCATTTCCATCTTCCCTATATTTAGTTTAATTTCGTCATCGCATTTAGCATACATTATCTTAGTTTTTGTAGTATCCATGTAAAATCCAAACGCTTTTTCTTTTACCCGTTTATTCACTACCGACTCTTCTGGCTTTCTGCTAATTTTGCCATATCATCTACAAATCTAAAACTCTTTACAATTTTCCCTCGTTTTCGATCCTGTAGACTACTGTTAATAGTAATTGAGATGGCGATAGTCTTTCGCGTTATCTCAGAAGTCTCCCTATTCACTCGAGTGAGTGCTTCCGCAGAGAGGGAAGATACTGTGGGAACGGGGAAAAGTAGGTTAAGGAAAGGAGATGATCATCTATCTACATCTACACATTGGCCCGCAAGCCGTCTCAGGGGAGTGTGGCAGGGAGTGTCAGGGCGCCAGCCTTACATGGGCAAATATGATTTTGCATAAGCATATGAATATATATTTGCTCATATACGCGTGCACACGCACACATGCCTATTTTCATCATGCCATGTGCCATTGTTTGACAAAGCCTGTAAATTGTTGATTTTAGATAAAAAAATATTCAGGTGCCTTGGCTCTTTTTTTTTATGATAGAGTATCGCTCGAGGAAAGAACAACTTGACTTGAATGTCGGTGTTGCAAAGGAAACTAAGGTGACGTTTTTTCAGGGGATCTTTAATTCTTTCTCGCTCTATAGCGGATTTTCTCTGAAACGTTTCCAATTCTTTCAATGAACATTTTCTCCCATGGTCCCTAGTACTTTCCGCTTATTCCAAATGTGACCCAACTGAAGCGGAGTCTTGCCTTTTCATTGCATTTTCTTGCAATACTCATGATGAAACCTAATTTCTTTAAGGCGGGTTGTATTTCTTTAATGAGAAGGAGATGAAGATGGCGATGGGAGGGAATGCTTGAGTTCGGGAGGGCTTTGGGGTGGTAGAGGAGGAATGGGAGGACTTGAGAGGGGCTAAGGTCACTCCGGAAGGCAGGGGGAGAAATGGGTGGGGGGAGGATGAGGGGGGGGGTTGTATTTGGGTCAGGAGGATGCGGCGAGGCCCTGTCAGCGAGGGTGGGAGATGAGCGCCACGTGTGGGCCTAATTGAGAGAACAGGAATACTTCGTCTCACGTTCAGCTCATCTTCGACAATGGATAAAAATGAGGATTCGCGGGGAGGAGGAGGGGAGTTCCTCGGTAAGAACGAGGTGGGATGTGGAGGGAGAAAGGTGGAGGGTCGGACCGTAAAAGTAAATGACCTTTCTGGAGTAATCTCAAAGGCGGTTTTATATGCATACGGGGGAATTTTATTTATAGCGTTTTCGGATGCGCGGAAAGATTTGCATCGAAAATGTCCGCGTAAGAGGAAAACGTGGAGTGATCGCCGCTTGGAAGGGAGAACTGCATGAAAAATTGACTGCACGGGAAAGGATTGCTATTTCAACGTTTTCGGAAAATATTCCTGCGAGAGGAGAGAAAGCGCGCCAGGTATGTTGAAGGAGACGGATCGGGAGCCACAAGATTCACGAAGAGAAGAGGCAAGAGTTATTTTTGAGAGGAACAGGACGCCCTTATTTGCTTGTGGGAATTTTTATGGCTCCAAATTGCATTGGTGGTATATTCGACCTATGGGAGATAAAATAAAAGAGATAGGCACCGATGCGGACGGATTCGAGTACTTCTTGTTTCTAAACAGACATAGCAAGAAGAAACTCAAGTACTCGAATATATTTATTTTAAAAGAAACGCTAAACGACTAGCCAAACGCTAGACAAACATAGCCATTGTTTCATAATATGTATAGGCACTTAGGTGTGTACGTATGTTTGTAGTACGTTTAAAATATTTTACTTGATTTTAAAATAAGCGTTATACGTTCTATCTGCGACATTCGAACATGGAAGAGCAAAACACTTCACAGCATAATGATTTAAGCTTTTGGCAATGGGGGAATACGAAATTTGATGTATTAGAAAACTGATAAGATTTCATTATTCACAGAGAAACATTATTTTATATCCCACTACCCTAGATTAAATGATAATAATGCCTTTATTGCGATAGTATAAGAGCACCAGATACGATTGTCTCATAAAGCTGAAACATAAACTCGCTCTAACTTAGGTCATGTTAGACTAAGGGCGGAATTCCGTTGGTATCTTTGGGCGTATTAGCGCGCATTATGAGCAGGGAAATACGGTATATACTTACCCTTGTGTTGATTCTCTCATTTTCCATAATTTCCAACCACTTGACTCCCCGGGCTTATTATTAATGCTCTATTGTTTGGCTGCCGTTTGTTTATACAGAAAAAATGAGTAAAAGCCAAGCTTGTCGACGACGTTGTTCGTAAGATAGCAGACATTTGAGTAATTAAATTTACTCATTACTTTTTCGAAGCTAATGTAGTAGGTATCACAGTGAGTTATTCCCAGAAATAGGTCGAGAAGGTTAACTTCCTTCGCAAGAGAGAGAATATTTCATTAAATTAATCCAACGTTATTTCCATAAAATTCATGTAAGCTCCTCCGTTTCCCCGACCCAACTAACTCCTCGGGCGCCGTGCTCAACAGTCGCTCTTCTCTCCCCGGAATCCACCCCGCAGACAAAAAGGATCTTACACGTCTATCCATTATATCTGTAACCCCTGTAATAATTGAAATTATCACCACAGTAATAGTTTTATCCTTGCCGTCTTCCGGGAAATAAATTCTCATCAAGTCCTGAACTGTTATATTGGTGCGATGTGGGCAACGACCATCACTGATAAACTTTTCCCATTACGTAGCGTAATAATTGAGATATATAATTCCTATAATAAATGAAATTAGTGTCGCGACCGCTGTTACACCCGTGATATCATCCGTGACGGTTCCACGTGATAAATTCTTCTCGCAGTGTAACACTCCGTTGTCCGTCGCTCATTCGATTGAGCTGTCTTCATTTTGATGGCGAAATGGATGACGCTGCCTATGTTTTCATGATTTATATTCGCGTATTTCGCCCTTTTTTACGGAATTTCCGAATTTTAATCTAATGTTATTCCCGAACGTTTGTTTCTATAGTCCTTAATTAATGTTGTCTTTTTCGAAAAGATTGTTCTACGCGAATCCTTGAGAATCTAAGTGCCGTGCATTCACACACACACCAACACATATTCACACAAACAATATGAGGGAATACGAGTGGTGGTTGATACATGGTTAATTTATTGAAGTTAATGTCCTGGTCTTAATATGATGCATTAATGCACCGTGAACTCCACGATAGTGCATGCTGTTCTCTGTGCGTAATAATAGTACGATGGAAACAAAGATGCGCACCTACCATGACTTCACGTGAAACAAAAGCAATGCGAATGGCGCATTCGTGCCGCACGGGAATGCGCAAACTGCTGGTTTTTCGGTTGCATCATGTGAAGCCATTGCTTGTTTTCTACGCAATGCAATCACTCTCGCCGCACCAAACTGCATCTAAATGCGCAATAAATTGCCCCGTGCAGAAGCGTCGTTGGTAGGAAAGGGTCGGGGAAGATGGATAAAAAGGGGACACACTCACGCACTCGAACACATGCGCTAGGAGATTGCTGGAGATCCGTTCTCTTCGTCGCTCCATATTTTTATTATTTCATTATTTTTTCTCCCCTCGTTGCTTTTACGGGAAGAGGAGGAAGGAATCTGATGGGGGAGGGGGGCCCCAGTCGATGCGAAGGAAATTCTCGCGTGTGCAAGAGGGCGGAAGGGAGGGAGACGGGGAGAAAGGGCGTGGAGAATACGACGCGTGGGAGGAGTGTTCGGCGGGGAGGGATAAAGTCGGTGGGAAGAGAAGCGGGAGTGGGTCGGGAGGAGGGGATTGGAGAGGTGCGGTGTGCGGGAGGACGAGGAAAGAGAGATTGGAGGGAAAGAGCTGGGGACGGTCGGTGGGATATGATGTGGTTGCGGAACGAACGCCATAAATCCGAGTGTTTCATTGATATTCAGGTCCTCTTCGTCTCTCTTTCTCACCCTCCCGCTTCTTCTTCCTCTTGCTCCTTCGTACGCCAGATCGGGAGGAGGAAAGCTTCAAAGCGGAAAATCCCAGAGCCTCAGGATTCCATTCAAATACACCGCCAATTTAGTAGCGTTTCAAGTGCTCGAAAAATTACGGTCCACGCTTTCTCCCACGTTCCCGCTATCCCCCGTCCTCTCCATCCCCCGTCCTCTCCATCCCCCGTCCTCTCTATCCCCCGTCCTCTCTATCCCCCGTCCTCTCTATCCCCCTTCCTCTCTATCCCCCTTCCTCTCTATCCCCCTTCCTCTCTATCCCCCTTCCTCTCTATCCCCCTTCCTCTCTATCCCCCTTCCTCTCTATCCCCCTTCCTCTCTATCGCTCTTCCACTATATCCCCCTTCCTCTCTATCGCTCTTCCACTATATCCTTCTTCCCCTCTCTCTTTCCCTCTTCCTCTCCTTCTTCCTCTCTCTCTCCTTCCTCTCTCTCTCCTTCTTCCTCTCTCTCTCCTTCTTCCTCTCTCTCTCCTTCTTCCTCTCTCTCTCTCCTTCCTCTCTCTCTCCCTCTTCCCCTGAAGCCTTCTCTGACGGAGGGAGAGGCAGGTCGATCATTCGCCTTATTCACACGCTTCATCATCAGCAGCCATCAATGGGGAAGACTGGTTTGCTGCCGCGCGTCGTGCCCCTGCCCATTCCCACATTCTCACCCTCCCTCGTTTCTTCGTAACTTTTGACATTTACATCCCCTATTAGCTCGTTTGACGTGTTCCATTCGTGGCCTCTCTCTCACTTCCTCCCCCCCCCTCCTGTCCCCACAGTTCTTTCCATTCATCATTCGGTTTTCATTTATGTGTTATTTTTTTAATTTTGGGCCTTGGGTGAATATTTGGAAGTGAGCGTTTTGAATTATTATGTAGATTAGTAAGAAATCTAGCTTTCAACTCCCATTTATTTTCAATGGCTTATTTATTTCATTCCGTGAGGAGTGCGCAGGTTTCGGGTGGTATTTTTAAGCCGCTCGTTTTGTCTCAACCAGGCGAAGCGCTCGGTCATTTCCTTGGGCGAGTGCCTGGTAATTTTTTCCACTTAAGTTCGCCCGACTCGCCTATTTTGATAATATTCTGGTTGATACTTGTTTGTTTACGCAAAATTGCGTTCCAGGAAAATCGAGGCGCGCTTTTTAAAGATCCGTGGGAGATAAATATGTGTATCATTTATTTATTAATACTTAGTACGTTTCAATTTTGATTTCACAATAATTTTTGGAGGGATGGAGTGGTTACTTTAAAGGGGGTTTTTGCAAGTTTTGGTGACGAAAGTGTCTGAGGGTAGTAATTACCATTAATTTTGTTAGTATGCATCGAGGAAACATTCATGGAATGATCATCGTCATTTCTGACGAAATGTTAATGCAAATTCTGTGACTGAACAAAAATATCGTGAGCAAATTTATAAAAACACCAATTTGTTGCATTTTCATTCAGTGGCCATTCAGTTATTTCCTTTACAGTGAATACGAGTGGTTTGATAATGAATTTCATCGCGACCTATGTCAAGCGATATTTTTATTTGAAATCGTGAGGGGTTTTCGTGCGAGTGACTCGATCTTATTAGAATGCGATCGACAGGAGGAAATGGGAGCATAGAATATTCCTAGATAAAGTGAAATAAAGATGGATGCGACTCAAATAATCTTCGGCGGGATCTTCGCCATTTCCCCGCTGAATGAGAAACCTCGCCTCCTTTCGTAATCTCTCAAGTAGTTCATAAGGCTCCCTCCCGTCTGTGGGATACATGTCGTTCGGTGGTGAGCGCTTTCATTGAGACACTTCGAGACACATATAACATAAAAGAGGGGACGTTCCTCTCCATTGCTTCCCAAACCACTCGATAAATGTCATTTGTGCTCCTGCGTTACTGGATCTTCCGACGTTATTGCCCGAGTTTACCCGGAAGGAAGACGGCGTACGATCCCATGCGTAAATTCCGGGAACTCCAATATTTGTCGTAACAAGCAGAAATGATATTTTCCGTAATTGGATGACATGGAATTCGTTCCCGCGGGTTCAACCGTAACGGGTTTCTGAGTGTGTGGAATACGATGGCGAAGGAGATAAAACTTTTACGTTTATTTACCCGTCGAGTTCCTCCGCAAAATCAATTCTCATTTGAAAATGGGTGTAAGAGCTCTCGTGTTCATGCTTTATTTATTTAGCATAAGGCGTTTAGTTTAGACATCTCTTTCCCATTGGTTTCTGAGATTTTAATTAATTGAATTCATTTGGTTATGCTCTTTTATTCCTGATTGAACGTCTTCTTTTAAACTTTTCCTTGGTTCTGAAACTCGTTTCATCGCTTTCCTTTGTATCTGAAGGTTAAGAAGGGATTTTTCTGCTAATGTAACTATTGAGGAAAACTCAAGAAGAGACGAAAAAGAAACAACGGTCTTGGCCGTTTCCATGGGAATCGTTTGATTATTATAGGCTTTCGTGAAAACGCGTTGCGCCTCACCGAGAGAGGGAGAGGCAATTTAACCTGGAAAGATCTGAATTAATATTGAGAATATATGTAGTTTTTCTTGGAAGCCTTAAAAACTGTAGGAAAGGAAGGAGGATTCATGCCATGAGTGGAATGATACAGTGAATAAATTGTCCACTCCACTCGAGAGTAATTGAATCTGAGCGCACTTTTTATCCCTAATGGTGCTCTTGCAATTTCTTGGATCGTTGTAATTCTTTTGTCACAAATTTTCATGACGCGGGAACAAGAAGCTAGATTGGATCATCATGGAGTCATCCACTTTGCTTAGCCTGAGGGTAGATATAACAGACGCGTTTATCCAATTTAATGCATAGCTTAACGAATGAAAGTGCAATGATTGAAAGGCAATAGGCTTGAAGATACTTTTTTTTATGTACATGGAAATGTCAAAAAAAAATATTAGTTCGTCTTTGTTATTTATCGATCGACTTAAGTATTTATTTTTTACTTTCAACATTCATTAGTTACGTACTCACGGGAAGTATCATGCCTCAATGGCAGGTGATTAACGTTCTTGCAGTGCCGTTTTTATTTTCACCCCCCTCGGGAAAATCGCATCGGTCGCAAAAGGGGGCGCGTTCAGGCATTCTCCAGGGATCCCTCAAAGATTCATTACTTGGATCGGGGCCGTATGTCACTGACACTGGACTTAGCAAGCAGGCCCGGAGATTTGATTACACAATAGCTTGGGTTCCCTTGTTTAGTTCCGCCGCGTTAGTTGCCTCACGTTTGAAGTCCTTGCCGTCAGAAAACATGCTGAAGCCCTGAGGGCTCCTAAAGATCTAATAGTCAATACCGCCTCTTATCCTAAATTAATGTCAGGTTTGTTCTTCAACGGCTACTGGCGATGCAGGAACATCGAAGAACGCCACGTCAAAGCGTTGGAAGTAAACAAAAGAAAAAAAAAGGAATACAAGGCAAGTGAACACTCAACCTAATTGCGCTACCTCCCTTAGTCATCGCAAATTTACTCCGTCGAGTCCCGCATTCTCCACCGGTCTCCTAAAGGATGCCGCGTCGGCTCTTTCCGCGGTCGGTCGATGTGGAACGTGGATTTGCGATAATCTTTCCAGTTTTAGGATGCTTTTAAAAGAAAAACTATCCACGGATAGATGGATGGATTAGCAGCGGTAGCTTTAAATAGGAGTTACCATTTAAGGATAAGATGATAGCGTTAAGTAGATGAAGAGGATAAAAATAGGAATGACAGGATGAGTTGTTGTCGTGATCGTGGATGATAGTATCACGACCATTTCTTTTTTTTGTATTCTTCAGAAAGAGTGTTTTCATTAACACAGATATAATTTGTTTAAATAGACCGTCTCACTCTTAACAGATTAATTAATGACTCTTTAGATAAAGGAGATGATGGCATACATTAGCGGAATGGGAGGATCCTCATTAATCCCATTTCTGACAAAATAGCGAGTCTAATTTCGGATATCATGCTCTTATTAGTGCAGTTATTAAATGATTTTAATTGGAGCTAAATATGACTTAAGGGCATAATTAAAAGCTCTTTTTTTCAATTTTCCTGGTCCTGAGTGACTCGGTGTATCGTGCACATGTTATATATATATGCGGATATTTTTTTTAAACTCTGATTTTGTAAGTGAATTTTACCTGATACCCCAAATGCGATGTTGAATGCTTTGGGCAGTCGTTGGCCTATTGTGGAAATTAGGTTAAGTCGATAAAATTAAAATTTATATTGTCCAATGATAAAGAGCTCGAATAAATTGTCCGCTTCCCCGGAACACAACCACGAAATATATTAGCTCGATTATTCAATATTTTCTGTCAATTCTCATCGGGGAATTTTTCAAATTGCGCCCAAAATTTTAGTTGATGGAGTCGTCGAAAAAAATCACTTTCTACTCTTAAAAATGAGAAATCCGCGCGAATGATTACCATATGGGTGATTTATTAATATGAATATAAATTATTGCAGAGAAAGCGATAGAGCTGCGGGGAGTGATTAGGGAGAGAGGAGGTGAAAAATGTTTAATGCCGTCATTTCGTATGCTCATATAATCACCGAGGGTGTATCTGTGGCCACGCCGTCCATCAGTTAGCAAAAAATCTCGAAATGATGATAATGTTTAAAAAATTGTGCTCAGGAAATTTATTTATAATCCAGTCTCTTGTCTAGGAAAATTTGAACGGAGCGAGGAGACTGGTAGTTGCTCCTGCGATCGACCACATCCATCTTACTTGTATTTGTTCCCATAAACCTATATCGCACGGAGAATATTGGGATATCAAGGAAAGTTCCGAGGAAGTTAGCAGAGAGAGAGAGAGAGAGCTTCTTTGAAGTGCCTCAAATTTGAAAGATATTGAGAGCATAATCCTGAAATCGCCGTTGATGGGATGTTATGGCGTGTTCTAGAGCATGTGTTGCCTGCAGTGGTGTTAATTACTTGCTGATGAGCGTGTGTACGTGGCTGTGTTGTCACAGGAGAGTTGAGGTGGAACAAAACACCAAGGAGGACACAATTTTGGTGTTTGGATATTTCCGTGGCACAAACACCTCTTCAGTCAAAGGGGAAGTTATTGTATAGTGTGGTGTGTGTGTGTGTATATATATATATATATATATATAGTAGTGTATATATAGTATATATATATATATATATATATATATATATATACACTCAGTTCAAACACGAAAACACGCCATACGGCGAACATTTACTCATTCACATGGAAATAGATATAGGGAAAATGGATTAGGACCCACATAAAGGACGAACACAAGAGAATCGGGGGAGGCGGAATGTAGCACCCGTTTCTTTATCTCAATATTTTACCAAATATTACTTACTCCACCAGACTACTTTCCGTTTTCAGAATTCATAACTTGTGAACTTCTGATCGCTCCCTGTGAGGCACGTATATTTTTGCCTAATTAATTCTTCTTTCATACAGCATGTGGCCCAAAACCACCTTCCTCCTCCGCTCTTCGACACCGTGGCAATGGGAGGGAGGCGGTTTGTCGTTTCAAGGGGGCGATCCGTAGGTTTTGCTGTTTTTGTTTTTACAGCGCTCAACTCTCCCATTTATTCGGCCCTCAAAGAGAGAGAAGAGAAGAGAGGCGGAGGGAGAGAGGTAGGATGGACCGTGAAGTTGACCGGTTCCGGAATCCTTTGTTTCCGCGGCGTTAATCCCTTTACCTCCCCGGTCTCTCTCTCTCTCGTCCCCCAAAAGGAGAATATCGAGGGCTCACAGAGGGAGAGATGGGCCTCGTTAAAATTCCTACCTCGCTACCTTTCGAAAGCAGAAATTTGCTTTTTTGTTAATTTGTTTTTTTTTTAATTTCCGGTGGTAATATCGAAGGTTTTCCTAGAAACGTAAGTTTTCATGGGGAGGGACAGATTAGGGGTGGAGCCAACGACGAGCGCAACTATGATCGTGAGCTTGCTTTCTCGCAGTGCCTCGTCGTCTTTGTTTCAGCCGAAATGTGTTTCAGGAAGTAGGTCCACGCGCGACTGCATTATTCATTGCGAGCGGTGCTTTGCTTTTGTAAGATGAGTGCAGTGGAAAATTATTCCATACCGGTTAAAAGAGTCTTTATTACGTAACAGGGAAGGATATTCCTTTCTCTACTTTATGCAAGGTGGAGGGAGGGGGAAGGACTCTTATCCCTCTCCCCCCCTTTCCTCTTCTTTAATGTTGATGAGGCCGTAAGAGCTCTCTTAGACTTCCTTTTTTAACTTTCTCTACGCGACAAAACGTATCATAATTATTTCACGTTTCCCCTTTTCAACGGCTTTAACATAAGCTCCAGTTTTAATTCGAGTCTTCCGTTTTCGAGTGGGAGAAATTCGGAAGAGGGCGAGGGTTCATTCGGTTTGAAATCTCTTTCTCTCTCGAGGGAGGGAGAGAGAGAGAGAGAGTAGGAAATGCTTGGTGCCAAATTATTTTAATCGGTTCAAAGCCGGAAATAACACTCTGAATTTAGATCCACGATTTAAAGTAACCAATTCAAACTAATAATAAAAGGAATCTGAAAAAGTGACGATTGAATGGTGTTTAGTTGCCAGGTTAGTTATGTTATTAGGTCTTCGCTTTAGTATCCCAAATGATATGTTTTTCTTTACTCAGGCGTACGTAAATAGGCGTAGGCGTAAATACGTTTTCCGATTGAAGTTCGAATTTTGTAATCGTGTGTTTGTTGATGAAAATGGCTTAACCTCCCAGTTTGTTTGACGTTAGATAATCTTTATTCAAGCGGAACTCGACCCTGTTTAAGATCCTAAACGTCCTCATGCGTGTTTCAAATCCATTCATCTGATGACAAAACTTAATATAAACTTAAGGACACTTGACACGTTATTTTGTGGAAGTCTTTAATCCTAGGCGAAAACGAGGGAAGACTCAACTTCCGCGAGAATATTTATTTTGCAAGACCATGGTTTCGTTGCCAGGCAACATCTTCAGGTGGTAATACTGCCTTGCAACGAAACCATGGTCGTGCAAAATAAATATTCTTGTGGAATCTGCAAAATTGGTCTTCCCTCATTTATGCATTTATGACATCTTTCTAATCAGGATAAATTATATTGGGGCATTAACCACACAATGCACATTGAAGATTTTACAAAACAATGAGCTGGAAGCGAAGTGGCATTCATTCGAGTTTCGTCCGCTCACCTATTCACAATCGAATGACAGGTTGAATGATGGTCGTGTACGGACACTCCTTCCCCACATCTCCAATTCAATATCTTCGAAAAGCGTCATCTCCGACTATCTCTTCAGCATTGAAATGATTTGTTACGAATTATACTCGCATTGTTCGCGGTCAACGAAGGACTCGTGTAGGAGCAGTGCTGTTTTGTGGGAGAGCACACGTTTACGTGGGTGTCGTGAAAGGTAGCCCGGGATGAGGAGGGTTTTTAGAGGGGTTGTGGGATGACGTTTCGGGGGAATGGGGAGAGGAGGTAAGAAGAGGGGGGCGGAGAGGGGTGTGTCGGTTGGTGGAGGTTTGCGCGGACGGGAGGGGAGTGGCCACGGAGGGGGGTGCGGGTTGGGGTGGGTACTTGTGAGGGGGACCGGGGGGGGGAGGGATACAAGAGAGAGAGAGGGTGGTGGTTTATGACAGGGGGAAGGGGCTGCTTGGGGGAGGGAGGAACGGCACGTGCTTCGGAGGGAGGAGAAGGAGAGAGAGAGAGGGAGGGAGAGAAGGGGCGGTTTTATCGATCGCTATCTCCTCTCAGCCTTCGCACTTCCCCTTCACCCTCGCCCCCGCCCCATCTCCCTTCGCCGTACGCCGGGGCGGCATTGATCAGCTCGGCTCGCGAGCGAGGGGGGAGTGAGGGAGCGGTGAAGAGGAGGGGGAGGGGTGGAGTTGGGTTGCAGAGGGTTCTCCCCCTTCCTCCCCCCACACCCCTCCTCCACCACCATACTCTCCTCGTGTTAAAAGAGCTGGGACGGAAGGGTAAGTTATTTTTTTCCCCTCTTTTTAGGGTAAGGGAAGGCGGGAAGAGAGAGAGTGAGGGAGAAAGGAGATGTTAAGGGGGATGAAAAAGAGGGCCCTGGAGGGAGGGGGTGGAGGAAACGTGAGGGTGCGGACGGATTCGAAAGGGATGGATGAAGGAAGGAATTCAAGAGTAAAAGGGAGTTGAAGGGATGTGGAGCGGGGGGTGGGGTTAGGAGGGTTTAGGGGAGAGTTGAGTGAGTGAGAGATGGGGAGGGCGGGAGAGTGTGGGGAGAGAAAAGAGAGGATCGTGCTTTCTTGTCGTGTTCGGTCCATTCCGTCTCTATACGATATCCCGTTTAGGAATTGAGATCTGTCGTCTCCATTGTGGCAAATATGGGCGGCGTGCCCCGCTCAAGCAAAATATGGCAGCCGTCCGTCCTGTACCCCTTCGGGACCCCTCCGCCGATTCTGCGCGCGGCGCTGGAGTCGGACGCGATATACCCGGCGGTGGCGGCGGCGATTGAATGGAGTCGTCCCGGTAATGGACAAATTGAGATCACTTTTCGTCCTCGTCGTCCCATTATTCCCGCCCGATCGCCTCGGGAGGAGCGCGTCCCATTGCTGAGCTAAATGGGGAAAATTAGAGGTGGTGGTTGTGGGGGGGGGGGGCAGGGGTGCGCAATAGGGCCACTTGTGTCGTGTTAGTATTTTCTAAATGGTGCTCCCTTTGCCGGCCGACGTCATCTCCCTACAGCGGGGAAAATCTCGTGTGAGTGCACAAAGCGCGTGTCGGTACTCGATCCTTCCAATCGTTTCGAGTCGGCAGGCGGTTTAGTCAGTCGCCCATAATTTGGTCCAAAGACAACGGTGAGTCGTAGTGGAAGAGGAGGGGGAGTGTTGATTGCCGTTTCCGCTGCACAAACCCCTTCTCTCAGTGTGTTTTTTCACAGAACGCAGCAGTAATGAATGAGATCTGGTCATTTCCGGCGTCAAACTCGTGCTGCTTAGGGTGGAAAACTAGGGCACTCTACTCCGCACCAATGTGATCACCCCCCCCCCCCACCCTCCAGTAATGGAATCACGAACAGTATTCTTTCAGTGCCCGTTACGAAACCTTTCTTTCAATGGATGGATGAGTAGTGGTGGAAATAATGGACTTAAGAAAGGTGAAAATCAGGGCACTTTCCATCAAAGGAGTGTATTATTTGCATGGCGTGTGCCATTGATCTTATGTGTACCGTTGTCAAAATGTAATTCCGTTGTATTCGGTGAACGATTAGGCATTGTTCGGTAATCTCGTGGTCCAATTTCCCCTGCCACACACCCTAGCGGTGAATTACAGGGTACTAAAATAAATGAATAAAATACGTTCCATTGTTTTCAAACCGGAATTAAAATGTAAGGACTTAGTGGTCTACATAGGGACGGCTATTACTACATCTTCATGATACCCTGTAAACTAGTACTAGATTTTTTTATTGCATTCATGGAATATCGAAGTTAATTTTTGCGTATTTGTTATTGAATATGCAAAATAATTCAATTAGCAGAAATAATGTGAGCATCAAATACTCGCCCTGCGGTTTACAAGCGTAAAATACTATGCACGCAACACTAGTTGCGAGTAACGCAAGAAGAACAATAAAATAAGGAACTAATATAATAATGCCTGCGTCCTAGACTACTAAGAATTAAAAAATATTAATAGCCCTTATCTTTCTCGGAAAAAAGTATATCTTAAATCTACACTTGTCGATTATACCCTTTATTTCTATAATCTTATTTTCGCGATCTTTCCCAACGTAGCACTACTATGGGGCTAATAATACATTGTCACCATCGCGACGAAGGAGAGCTGCTTTCAATTTTTTTATCTTTAAATTTACCTCCTTAAAATATTAATATTGCCACGTTAACTCTCTTAAAGGATTCATCGACAGTTTTTTTTTTAGCGCTTTCCAAGATTGAGTGGCGCAAGTTAGACTAGGTGCATATTTGGACGATCAATACGATTAGTTACACTCCGGGACGCGTGCCCTAAACGGAGAGAAAATCGTCTGCAATCAGCTTGCATTGAAAAAGTGCTCAAAATAATGGCTTTAAAAGGTGAATGTGTTTTCGTTTCTCGGAGTTAAAGAGCGAAAAAATGGAATCGGTATTGGTAGGACGGCGTGAGAGATTTCTTATCGGGTTAAGTGCCCTCCTACAATACGTTCATAAATCTCGCACCCGATAATCAAATGAAAGTTGGAGGGGCGGAGATACGTCGTAGTTTTTTTTTGTCGTATTCGGGAGCGTTTATCAACCCGCGGCGGTACCTGTTCGCCTTTTTTGTGGATCTACTCGCCGCCAATGAATTCGCTGTGCCGTCCTGCTCTGCTCCTATTGTGCCTCTTGCTTTCACGAAGGGCGGCAGCGAACGGATTTCGAGGGAGCGCCGGCTAATTCCGGAGCTCTGAAGTGATTCGCTTTCGGAGAAGCGGATCGCTGCACTTCAAAGTCTTTGCGTATATCGTTTGTGGTGTGGTAATCCTTGCAGACCGACCGACATCCCTCGTATCACATTCTTATCCTCGAAGACTCGTCGTTAATCTACGGTCATTCTCTCTCTTTCACACTAACTCTTTTACCCAATTGCCGCAGTACTCAATGTCGGGAGCCCTTTTAAAAGCTTTTGCTTCTTGTATTCCGGATAATTTGCTCGAAAGGCGTTTACTACATGGCGAACACCAAACTATTTTAAGCTTTAGATATCGTTTGAGTCCGTTACGTTTTTCGTGTCGTATCACTCGAGTGTATTTTTCCAACGTGTTATTTCTTTCACCTTTCCTCCCGGTTTTTTTTCCGATGCCCTTATCGACTTGGTATCCACCCTACACATTTGGGATTGAGGGACGAGTGATGTATGGGAGAGGAGGCGATTGGGGGAGGAGAGCTAGGTAATAGGTAGATAGGTAGGTGTAATCGGGAATATTTTTGAGGGCCTGGAGAGAATTTAGGCGCCGACGATAAAAAAAGAGCCCCTTACTGCTCTTGCCCCTCTCTCGACCCTCCGGTTTAATTTATAGTTACATTTCCTTGATCCTATCGGTCTTCAGAGGAGGACAGACTTTCAGCTCAATCCGTAAAAATCGGTAAAAAATTTATGAAATTTCAAATATAAAGAATTTAGGGTTTCCCAGTCAGGAATATTTGCTTGGATTTTTTTTGGAATCTTTCCTCGGGAAAACAAATGATTCGGGTTCGTTTTGGACAGTCATAACAGCCATCGCGGTGACAGTAACGTTGTTAGGCAAACTCCTTCCTCCACTTGTCAGGCTCTGCGTACGACGATGAAAATGCTTTCAGTTACAACTAACCGTCACATTATTATTCGATAGCATCAGTTTGTGGTCACTGAAAGCCCTAGGATTACGTGCGCGACTTAAACGTTTATTAGTAGGCAATTCAGTTTGACAATGTTACAGGAAGAATCATTTTTAGCATCGCATAGCATTGGCTGACGTAATCACGGCGAGAGGTTTAGGAGAATTGACTTCAGAACATATAAAGGAATCGATATTCATACTCGCAGTCCGAGAAAATTTAAATAGTGGGCATAACGTACGACGACGATTTGAACCATCTACCAATTACTCTAATGGCTGGTGACCAAGGCCTCCTTTTACTCGCCCCCACAGCGGCTTGCTGTGTAAGATTGCGCGATGTAATAGTGTAGTCTGGTACACGCGCAGCATCATAGAGTTCATCCTCACGAAAGACCGTAATAAGCCTATGACTTCTTCATTTCCCGTTGTGCCGGAGATGATAGTTCAAGAGCGTCGGGAGACTTGCGTAAACAGAAAACGCACCCAAATACCGCACGCCGTGTCGTCGACGCCGCTTTCTGACACAGCGCCACCCGTCCGTGTAAAGGGGACTTCACGCCGTGATCCTTATAATTTCCGAGAAGTCTTGTTCTCCGGCTGCGGGGAGGATTACGGCCAATCCCTGCAGCGACCGTAGTAGCATCCTTGGGGTTCCCTACTTGCAACCACCGCGCTTTGCATCTGCCGATGGAGGAAGGGGGATGGCGTGAGAATCTGTCCGCCTCGTGTAGTCCGGAGGGGGAGGGTGTTGTGGGGAATGGGGGAGGGGGCCGATGGGACGAAGGGTTTTCACGGAGGAGGGAAACGGATGGACGGAGTGGAGAAAAAAAGAAATAGGGTCCTCCGACCCTTAAAAGGCCTTGGAAGAAGGGGACTAGCTGGATCCGGCGATAAAAAGGGGCGGGGACGTTTTCGGGTGGGGGGGAGAGGGTTGGAAAGGGGCGGGAGAATGGTGCGGGGTGAGAGGAGGAGTCGGAGGGTCAGGGTAAGGGGTTGGGGGGAGTATAGAGAAGGGGATCCGTGCTGTTGTCGGAGGCGTTTCGTGGAGGGTTAGGGACAGGCAGTACAACGGATGGGGGGATACAGGCCAGGGGTTTTGTGATGCGAGTTTTAGGGAAGGGAGGAGCGGCTGGATCCTGAACTTCTCACTCTCGTTCTCCCCACGCGGAATGGGGTGCGAGGGTTCCCTTTCCTGGGAAACGGTGAGAAAATGGCGCCGACGGTCTTCGGCTGTACTCATTGTGATAGGTGGCGTTTGCTCTACTACCGTATAAAACCGGCAAATGTATTTCCCGCACAGTCGACAAGCTGAACTAAACGCCGTGGATTTTGCTCATTACACGGCATGCAATTTGTTAAAATAACATATATTTCCGCTTATTTATGGGTTCCCAACACTTTCCGTTTCCGGCAATTTTCGGTCTTCATGCATATTACAGGAAATTAGGTGAGATTTCTGTATAAAAAAAGCAAGGGAGACGCCATTTTTTTTGGAACCAATCCCTTTAAGTTCTGTATACTTTTGTGTAATCTACGATAATTGCTACCATTACGTTGAAAATAATTAATTTTATCTCGCTTTATCACACGCGTGGATTTTTCAATATGCTTGAGAATATAATTCCTAACATTACCTAATAAGAAGAGAAGTGTTCCTTATCGCACTTAATAACAAGGTGACTCTCGTAAGGACTTTGATGAGAAGTATATTATTGGCTTGATTCCCCGTGGGAATGAGCGGGCTAGCTCTTCCCTCAAACTGGAAGCCAAAACCTCCTTCGTTACAAAACAGTTTGCAAGAACATTGGGTCAAAATTCCTAGCCTACGTACATGAGAATACAATAGCCATTACACTAAATTCTCCGATAATATGTCTTTTCATTTCTTTTTGAACCAGCGCACTCCTACGTTTCCCAGTTCGTTCTCGTAATGTTTCAGCGGTAGTCTGTATGCACTCCGTTCCATCGCTTGTACCGTCTTCGACTAGTCCAGTGTGTCCCAAAATGTGTCATACTGTGTCCTCTTCTCCATAAAGCCTTTTCCACATCATCTATCAACTTTTATTTTGGGAATAAACTCAATTTCGTCGCAAATTGTCTACTTAATGTTTTCTCTCAGACGTTTATGAAACGACAGTCTCAGTGGACATTTGTGATTAGGCACCGTTAATTTAATGTGTATCTACAAAGGCCAAAGGTCTTTCCTTAAAATTTACTTGTACTGCGAAACATTCTAATGCGATCGATGAAGGACGGCTTTGATTCCGGTTAGCGGATCAGAATCCGCTCTTTTGTTATCTCCAGAGTTACCAATAGTAGTGTAAAGCATTCTACGTTGGATTGTGCATTCTATGTAAATGTGTATTCGCTATTGAGGTTTCCCACGAGACTTCATCTAACTCTTGTATCCACATCATATCCCGCAAGCTCCCGCTAGGGCGTGTGACATGGTGTGGTCACCCGTCAGTAGAATAATTGGTAATTATTAGCGTCGGACGTAATTTTGTTTTCCAATTTTGCCGTGGTCACGAGTAGTGTGAGGGATATCGGGTTTCGTATACATCGGTCTATTGGGCTTCAAGTTCCCTCATCTTCTCGATACGGTCACGCTTACTAATGTGTTGGGGGAGGGGGTCGTTCTTCATACACAATTAAACAGACTGCGCGTCGATGTAAGTATTCAGGAGTGAGCGTTAAATCACGTTAATTTCTCGCTTAGCCAGCCGACCCTCGCGCCGTCATTGAGGGGCCGGGGAGTTCGGGAATCTCAGTCGTCCGTCCCTTGCCTCTCCCGTTGTCGCAGTAATCCGTCCCCGTTGGTATTCCCCATCTCGCCCTGCCCTTCCGCCCGGTCTCCGCCATCTCGTGGCCTCCGTATCCCTCTGGGTGGGGATGTCGTCGGGTCGGCCGTCCGACGGGATTACTCTCTCTCGCAAACGCCCTCCTCCTCCCCCATCCTCAAGGGCCGAGCCGCGGTACGCTCGCACTTGAGCACTCAGGCCTTCGGGGGGGGGGGTCCCCGACGGCGTTCCCCGCCCTCAACCCCACGCATGCACGCGCGCCCTATCATCATCCACTGCTGCACACAGTCTATCAAATCGCCCCGCACACAAGGGTTTCGCGGTACCGAGGCGTCCAGGGACGCTCCTGTGACCAGTTCCCTGAGCGAATGCGGATGCCCGTGATATAATTAGCGCAGGGAGTGATGGTAATTGGACAGGAGCGAGCGTGGTAAGCCACGGAGATGTAATTCGATTTTTTGTGGAACTCGCATGCAAATCCGAAAATGGACTCGGGACCTATTGGATGGGATGTCGAAGACGGTGATGAATAGGGGAGAATGTGTGGTGTGCGGGGCCGAGGAGATAGGAGAAGATAGAAAGCACATTGGACGGAATGATGGGAGGGAGAGATTATGTTATTTATCGTTTTTTAAAGTTGTTAGGTTATCCAGTTCCCCGCGTTAGACGGGGCTTAGAAGTGTGGTAGTACTTAGACCCTAGCTTTATCTAAAATCTACCTCAACAGCTCAGTAGTCTTAATAATAATATGTAAATATTTAAGATTAAGGGTACAACTGAGATTTGCAAATTATTGCGAAAAATTAGCGAAAAAAATTAAATGCCTCGAGATTACTGAAGAGGCTAGGGTTTTGGGGTAAAAGATAGTGGAGAGCAGGGAAGGGGTGCAGGACAAAAGATTTTACTAGTGACAAATTCTCTTCGACAGAGATTGTTGGTCGCGGCAATAATTACGTCAGTGGACGTATTTCAAAGTCATTCAGTGCTACCATGATTGGAAACTGGGGCGATATACGAGTACGTTAAAAATTGTCGCGAAAAGAATGCGGGCCAAGGCGGGGACTAAGTGGGAACGGTAAACAAGTAGCACTGAGTAAGAGTATTAAAAAGTTACGGCGGGACTTGAGTTAACTCATGACAAAGAGGGGCAGAGGAAGGGACTTCTGTAGATACGTGTACCTACGGTTGACTATTTGAATTGATTGGAAGTCACTCACACGTGATGCATTAAATTTAAACGCACCCTTTTTCCAGCACGTCCTATTGAATCAATGTTCTGTCGCAAAGAGACTTTTTTCTTGAAACTCCCAAAATTATAATTTCGGAGTTCACATAATTATGTAGTTGTTTAGATGTGTGTACACTTCAGCGCAACTAATGCGGGCGTGGAAATAAGTTCCCAGGGAAAAGCGATAGTAAAACTTCTGTGAATATTCACGTTTATTCTTGAACAGATTAGATATTTTCGTCCATCGCATTGATTTGATTTTCAAAAGGTGCCTGCTGACGAAGATATTAATTCGATTTGACACGGGTAAACGATGATTCGCACGTCCCTTGGGTCGTAAGTTTTTGCGCGAGACTCCCAGCTCAGAGCGAAAATGTGAAGATTGGCATCCTCTTTTGTTTTTCCCTCCCCCCCGACCACCCGCCCTCCCTAATCTTCCTTCCAGGTGAAAGAGAAGGATTGGGGAGAGGACTATAATTTTGGGAAACTTTTGATAGATCGGCGGTAGCTGTGGGGGATAGGGTGGGGGGTGGACGGTGGGAGCGAAGGGAAAGAGAGGAGTGGGGTGCGGGGGGTAGGGTCGGAGGCGAGAGGAGGAGAGTGGAATTAGTCGTGGGAATGATGATTGTGTGGGTCGGTCCTCGCGATGTTATCTTGGAAAGAAAACATGTTGTTTTTTTCTGTGTCTTCGTTTTGATTTGTTCTGGGCTCCCCATTTATTTCCCTCCGCGTTTCGTTGACGAGAAAAAAAATGTGCGGACTTTTTGTCAAAGTGTTTTTTTCTCCTTTCTTTTGTTTCTTGTTCCGCCTCTCTCTCTCTCCTTCACTTCTCCCACTCCCACTTCAACGTCGCGGTGTTCCGAAAATGCTGTCTGGTCCGTAAAAAAAAGTGTGGATGGAGATACTCTTCTCTGTCGCTAAAGGCGCTCTCTTCCTATGAAATTTATTTCGCTCGCTCGTGTTTTCAAGCTTCTCTAAATTGCAACTTGTCCTTTGTCTAACCGTGCCCGGATGCTTCGCCTTTTCTGTGCTGTGGTGCGAATCAAACTTCGGTCCGTTGAAATTCGATTACAGCCCGTACAGTCGCCCGCGGCCATTTAAGTTATCCCGTAATCCTTGTTTTTGTTTATATTTTTTGGAGAACACGAATAGGCTATTTGTTAGGGCTTTATTAAAAAGAAGAAAGGCGTGGGTTGGTAAGGAGAGCACGTGGTGTAGGTATGCAAACAATAAAATCACCACCAACTAGCGGCCCTTAACCTCCCCTCGCTCTGATTCGAGTTTATCGAATACTTTTCTTTCCGTTGGGACTTATCCGTTCTCTCAGCGAAGGCACTCGTAAGGCACTGTTCGATTCGGGATAATGTCGAGAACAATTGAGCCCGTCCCATTGAATTCGTACGGCATTGTTGTTTTGAAGCGTTATTTGGGATATAACAGTTTTGATGGGCGTCTCACCTCTTTGTAAGATCTTCAACTTGACAATTAGCGACCGTTGATCATACTCTAGAGGTGCTAAAATAGTTAGTATCCTTTGGATGAATATGCATCTGAAATATCAACGCCAAGAGTGTCTGTAAAACAAACAATTATCTGCCGAAGGAATTCTTTTTTGTCGATTTTGGTTTATGTACGTATTATTTGTAAGTAAGCAATAAACTAATTGAGTTATTGTCATCAGTAGTTCATAATGACCGTTTGCGGATCAGTCGTGCCAATCTCAAACCAATTACGTAATGTTATAGCGACACGTCCAACGTGGACACCACGTCAAGGTTTCTTTCCAAGAGCACGTAGTACGTGATATGACAGACGCACGCTGATTTTCCATGCCATTTCGTTATTGTCGTCATAAATTTATTCAAACAGACAGTTTAACGTATCCACTACACTTCTTTCCAGCGGCCCAAGAACGTATTTAATTTTTACCGTGATTGCCAATTGAACTCACTGTTGGCGTAATGTTCATGTGGGAGATATCATTAAAATCGGGGAACCCGTGAGAAAATTCCGCTTGTTTTCGGAAAGATGGACCTAGCGTGGGCGAAACGTTGACTCCCGCGCGCGGGAAAGGGGAAGGGAGAGGGGGAGGGCGGCGACGGATTTCTTGGAAGAACCCTCGGTGGGGAGAGGGTAAGGGGGGATCCAGCCACCCTTCATTCCTCTCGATCGGAGTCGTTAAAATTGAGGGAATGTCATCATATTGGGTATTTAGCCGATCCATCGACACACACGCACGAGGTGGTTTGGATGCTACCAACCTTTCTGCCTCTCCCCCTCCCTCCCGCCCTTCCTCCCGATGGTCTTCGGGGCATTTTCCCTCCCCCCTTTCATGCCCCCGTGTGGTCGTGGAGGAATTGGCTGTTTTCAGCGATTCGAAATTTTTTCATGTATCAATGTATGTACACGTATATATATGTACGTGTATATGTATGTACGTATACCTGTACACGCATATACGCACCGGTTCATAAGTGATCACATGTTTATGTGGACGTTATAGATACTGAAGTGGCATTAGGATGTTCAAGATTGTAATGGAGGGAAGAACAGAAGCGAGATATAGGGAGGAACAGAAGAGCCATTTTGAGTGGAAAGTTTGTGGTGCTAAAAGATAATTTTAATTTGTAATATGGGTTTTAAGGGTTTTGGCGTGTCAGTTTCAACGGTATCATCTATGTTTTAAAACATTTTATTTGCATTTTCAATGTCTGTTATCATAATACGCATGCATTTGAATGCACATTCAAACACTAGTGAGGAAACGTCGCCAAGTAAAATTCATTAAAAAGATTCCGAGCGTCTCTAAATTGAATTCAAGTGCCTTGGAATTTTGATTGAATGATTTCGAATCGGCCACACGTAGACATGTACGCGTCCCCCTTTGCCTCGCTGTTTACATTGTGGTAATGTTATGGCATGATGGCGTGACGCGAAGGGATAAGGGCGCGCCTGGCCTGCCGCTTTAATTGCACTCGATAGCCTCGACTGCCCCGAAGATGTTAATCTTCAAGGCATGCCAGGCTGGTGGTCATGCGGCTAAGGCATTATTCCTTCAATAGCCTTTTTTTGTTTTATTACATGCTTATTAAATTTGCGATTTCATTACATAGTTACCCGTCAAGGTGGGTAGTATACAATAATTACTTGACAAAGTGCAAAAAGAGTATTACCACAAAGGCCTTGCCATTCCTTATATCATAAGCCGACGATAAAAACTCTGTAAGCCCTTCTGCATTTACGATTACCTGCATGGTTAGGGAAAACTGTGAATGTAAACGAGTTTCTTCAAAACGAATTTAATTCGATTTGGTAATTTAGTAAAGATTGTTTAGATACTATGGACACATTGTTGCCCCGGTAGACATACATTATGATTAGTGTAGATTATATGTTAAATTAATATTCAGGTGTGGACTAAATTGAACTACTCCATAATTGATCGCGATTGTTTTGTATCGATTTGGTGTACGTTATTCGTTTTGTAGCTTTCTCACAGTCATGAGTACAATATTGCTTTCTATTCCTGTAAAGAAGCAATCATTGGGAATTTTCATTTAAGGAGAGAAAGACATTAGATTTCAATGTATCCATTTAGCTGTCGTAGCATGCGTATGGAGAATCGGTTTTGTATTGCCAGATGAATGTGAAAGGGAGATTAGGAAGGATTGGTAACATTCCAGTGTAGGCATATCTATTGACCAATTGGTACGAGTATCTTAGTGTTACTATGATGCCAAATGAAGTAAAAATAATAAGTTAAAAAATCCATCCAGAAGTTAACCGCGTTAACCACTTAAGTTATCCGCAGTCAACCTTATATATCGAGGGATAGGAAAAATCGTGAACATTAAAATATGCGGACATCGATTTTTTGTCGTGGGAATTATTGCCCACGAGACAAAATATTAACACTTAAGGTTCATTGTACATTCGGAAAAATAGTAACTATATTGAAAGAACATATTTTGAATCAATCAAAGAATGTCAAAAATATGTCAACGTACAACATATTTTTGGCGCATTGGACGTACTATCTGCTTTACATGTTAGTATGTTACTTTTGTAAAACAGTGAATTTTTGATATTTCGGTGCGCACACCAAATTTTGTACCAAACTAAAAATATTAATGTTGTTTAAATAAAAATTAATGGTTGTTACATAATTAAAATGATAGTGAGAAATGAAATGTGAGCAAAATTATGACGGACATTGGATAAATTTGATTTCCACATTTTTCGGGCTGCGTCCGCGTATGTCGTTTAAATGTACAAAAGTTTCGCCAGCTATCCTGCTGGCGTCCTCAGGTCAAGGAAACTGTTGTACATTTAAACGACATACGCGGACGCAGCCCGAAAAATGTGGAAATCACCTACTCATCGCCGCGGAAACCTTCGAACGAACATTGGATAAATTTGTTGTGACAGACCAAGTATTGGCTGAGGTAATAGTGAACCAGATGATTGTATCGTTTCCCATAATGCTCTGAAGAGTATTCTACGAATGAGAGCGCGCAGATAGATCTACGTTTGAGAGAGGATGAAGACCATCTTTTTTGTACATGAATTTTTTTACACAGTTCTTAGATAATGTCACTTCGGCACGTCAGATTGTGGTATGCCAGTTAGCTTAACCGACGAGCGTGCGTGGCAGGGCGGGCGGGCGGGGTTGGTTGAAGTAGCGGGCGGGGCAATCCGCCCCATCGTTGAATCCTCCACCCCCGAACGGAATCCCAATAAAGAAAGTGATTATTGAAACGAGAAGGCGGCGGCGTGGTGTGCCTTGAAAATCTTGTGGTCTCGGATAATCTTCCATTCCAACCGTGGGAGTAGGTTTCTTCGCTCCATTTGGCTTCCCCTATATGAGGAGGCATTTTCTTTGAGAAGCTCGGAATGCTGCGACTTCCGCTTAATTAATGTCGGCAAGGAAACATAATCGTTACTCCTCTCCTTCCCCGGGGAACAAGTTAAAGGTGAGATGTTGACATCCAGGCACGTATGTCGTCGTCCCTTCCTGCTCGTCCGCGCCTTTTCTTTCGTGGACTTCACTAATTACACGCGGCGTACGCGCTCGCTGACAGAATCATTAGTGAGCGGGATATGTTTCTTTCTTTCCCTTCGCCACCTCCCCCCACCCCAATTCCCCTCCCCACTAACCCCACCCCCCTCCTCCTCCTCCCCACCCTTCACTTTTTCATCCCAACATAATTGACGTTCACTAATGGTCTTGTTAGACGGCTTAGAAATTGTTGGCATTCAAACGGCCGTGAAGACCGCGGATGCTTCATCAAAGAGGCAGGTGTGTGTGGCCTTGCCGACTCTGTGAATGATTTACACGGCGGGCGCATTTTGTCACGATTGAAGTTTTTCCGGACTTAAGCTTTTTCCTCTAGCGGCAAACCGCCGCCCTGGAATCGTTTTCGGGAATGGTTTCACCGAGATAAGGATGGAAGCGGATAATCCACGATGAGACTCGTCTGTTGTTTCGGGCAGCGCGTTTTGCGATGGGTGCGCTCTCGTTTGAAATACTACTCTTGACAGATTGGATCTCTGGGATAAAATGAGCAAGATTGACCCAACCACTTTCAAGTTTAACCACTTTTTCTTCCCTCCAGTGGCATGAGATCATAATAGTAGCAGAACGAAACGAAACTAGTATCACATTTAAAATTTGTAATAAAAAACTAAATTTAAAGTTTAGCTCGGACACGCCCTTTATCGGTTATTAATATGGACATGTGCGTGTGTGCATATGTATATGTACAATATAATATTTGTCTATAAGTGCACAAAAGAGGCTTGTGCCGTAACATAACTTACCCCAGGCACTTGCGGCATTTGCAGGGTATTGCGTTGAGCCGGAAAGGGAGGAAAAAGCGAGCGGGGAGGGGAAAACGTGATAATTTGACCAGCGTATTTCGTGGCGTGGGGATTGAGGAACCTCTCGGGAAAAGGGAAGATTCGTCGGGTTTGAAAATCGATCTCACGATCACCTAATGATCTTTTTCACGGAATCGGTTCTAGATACTACTGCACATCAATTTCGCATGGGTCCGTAATGAGTTCTTTCGTCACCATGGACCCGGCGGGATGCCTTCGCGTTGACGAATCACCGTAGAATTAGCAGGTTAAATGTTTCGGCTTTCGTGGAAAATAAATTCGACCTTTGTTAATATTGGCATCATCGTCGTCCGATTACCGGAAATTCGCCCAAGGGTTAAAGCGTTTTGTATGTTTGATTCGGAGAAATTCAAATCAGGAAAGGAAGTGGAAGTCGTGGAAATTCTCGCGACAATCTGAAAATGTTTTTGGTAGCTTTACTATTATTAGAAAAAAACCACACCATTCATTTTTAGGAATGATTCCCAAGCGATGCAATCGATACGCTTCCCTAGCTTGCTGGGAAAATTGGCGCATTTATTTATTTAGATAGAATTCTCCAACCAATTAGCGGCATTGAACGTGCTCTGCGCCTTTGGCCTTGAATTTGTTGGAATGCTGAGCGAGACGGGGTAGGCAATACGTCAGATACATACAAGTAGTAGTTTTAAGGGGAGGCGACCGACAGCTAAGGTCATTTGCGGGCAGATACATACAATAGACACGTGCTTGCCTAGGTATCAGAATTGCCCCCCTGGGTGATCGTTTTATCACTGTATTTAATTTATCCTCGTCGGGGCGTGAATAAAATTTTGAACTCCTATTATATCCAGGCTCGCTGTATTTCTCGTTGTGTAATACGATTTATTGTCGTATCTGATATATTGTCATTTCACTTATTTAATCAGTTGATTTTGCATTCAAAAAACAATGGAATATGCGAGTACCAGTAACGCGACCGGAATTTGATATGATTCGATTCGATCAACTGCATTTCTGCGCGTGCTGTATCGTGACCGGACTTGGAGGTAATAGATTCTAGATTTAATTTGCGGAAATCAAGTCAAATTCATCTATTTTCAGAGGGGAAACTAGCTTTCCTTTTATCGGGATTCATCGGAATTTAAAAATTGGAGACACACTTGGCATAAATCCATGAAATTCAGATGTACATATTAATTTCCATTTCCTATCTTGAAACATCCAAATCACGTTCGAACAGAAGCAAAGATTTTGACATGTAGTTAAAATATCGCACCAATTGACCGCAGTTTGCTTTCCTGTACAATATTTTGACAATAGCATTTCGTACAGAATATTTTTCAATGTAATCTTTGTGGATGTGTGTGTGGGTGCGTCCTGTATCTCAATTTCAGAGTCACGCGCTGTCAAATAATATTTTCCGTTAAAGTGGGGCGTCGGTGTCTTCCTGAGCCGACCGACCCATCTCTAGCCGTTGACTCTCTTTTTATCCTCGCCAACCACCCCGCCGCACCGTTCGCATTCCTTCCCGACAAACGTTCCCTCTCCCCGTTAAAAAACATGCTTTGACTCTCTTGCGTTGGGAGCTAAGAGAGGGAGAGAGAAAAGCAGGCGTAGGAGAAGAAGGGACGCCAGGGCCGGCATTCCAACGTTGCCGAGTCTTCCATCCCCCCTCCCAGCCCAACCCCTCATCCATTTATTAGTATTTCATGCCCGTCCTCCCAAGCCCTTTTGCAGTCGCCCCGGGAGGATGATGGCTGGATGCCGCGAAGGAAGCGAGAACACACGGGGAGGTTCTCTCTCCTCCTCCTGGCAATTTCCCTCGATGGTCTTCATTACGCTGCGTCTGGGTCACTTCACTTGAGCCGTTCGCAGCGATCCTGGGCTCCTGGTACGCCAAGGGGACCCCGGGAAGCCGGAGAAATTAAAAATTACTCCTGGGAAAAATTTTAAATGTTTTATTTTTTCTGCCAGGATTAGAATCTACTTGGAGCTCCATTGAATTTGGGAGTAATATCCTCGGAAAGAATATGCTATAGATGTGACAGCATGTTAGTACTCGGTGTCATCTCGTAAAATATTTCTATTACGAAATGGGCGTTGGAAAACTATTTTCTTACTACACGGGAGATCTTTTTATTACGTGACCGTAGATTTTGATGCATTTTATTCAATCGATTTTAATGCATTATATGATGTGTGGGGCGGTGAATTGGCGAGAAAGTAAATGAAAATGTTGTGTTCAATGCTAATCATATATTTAGTTGAACCAGTCAATTGAAAAATAATGTTTTTTACGCCCCAATAAGACCCCGCCGTATAACTCCTGCCCCTAATGTGAAGATGAGTGCGTCGCAACTTAAACACCTGAAGATACGTACTTAAACCTCGTTCGTGGCATAAAAAATTCACATTTTGGTTTTTTATTTATGCCTCACTATCGATAGGATTTTTTCCTATAATATTTGCTTCAATGATTTTCGTATTTGCTGAGCAGCCCCTTGGAGTGCATCATATTTATCTCTAGTTGTCTTTCGACATTAAAAAATAGACGGAGCCGATGCACTGCACTTGGGTGGTATAAGATCCCCTATCCTAGGTACTATTTTCAAATTTTTGGATTGCCTAATTATCACCCCGATGATTGGCCATCGACACTATTTTCTTGCGGAGATATTGAGAACGTTCGTTGTCTGGAGTGACCAAGATTTGACGGGAAATCACATAATTACATAACTAACTAAGCGGGAGCCCATTTTCCTTGGAAACGCTCTCTCTTTTTCTGGTGGAAAATTTTCTGAGAGTTATTCCCCTCCAAATTTGTTTACATTATTCAAAAGCGGGAGCACGATGTTCGATCGACTGGGGGACACTTGAAAAGTTTGAGACCTCGGTTCATGAGGAAAGGAAAATTCGAGAGACTAACTTTCTTTGCGCAGAATTTGCGTTGTGAATTTATTTCATTTCGGGAGGAGGGTATGAGTCGTCGGTTCATGGATCGGAAAACCGAGGAAAGGAAAACGAAAGAAGGTTATCCAGGGAGCACGTGAGAAACCTTTCGAAATGCTTGCGTAGTTTAACCGGTGTGGTTTTGAATTAATGCTGTTGTTTGCCTAATGTTATGTAATGTTTGCATTGTTTGACGTTGATGTAGTTACATTGAAACCGGTCGCATTAATAAATTTTATTTTGTGGAAAATTGCCAATTTTTAATTAATATCTAAGTTTTAATATCTAATGCATTAATGCTGTCCCACTACAGCCACGCGAGACACTTGTTAGATAACACTTGCTTGATTTGTGTGTTGATTGTAAAGCAATTAAATGGGGAGGGGATGAGTTCGCTTCGACGAGGAGTTAAATACACTGGAAGAGAAAATCACACCGGAGATGTGTTCCGTTGATCGCGCGAATAGTGGACGAAACCTATTGCAGTCGTCAGTAGATCTAGCGATCACGCACAGTCATGTGCGAATATACGAGATTTATTATTAAATTCTTCTCTCACGTGTTCCTCGTAAGTGATGTTGGTCAAATGCAAATTTTGGATGCTATTTTTTATTCAAGGAAGGATTCAACGAGTGTTACTTTCGGAAAACCACCAAAGAAAACAACAGGAAAGTTAGTATTGATAAGTGAGAGGGTAGATCTTACCCAGGTTCGTAGGGAGAGAGGCCAATTCCTTTCGCCTTGCCATCTGGGAGTAATCATTAGAAAGATGAAGACAGCCAAGTTGCTTGTCGCTCGAAAAGCCTATGGAAGATTCCGCGTTAACTTAAAAAGAGTGACGGCATTTCGTGAAAGCATCGCGATAAAGAAAAATGTACCGTTGCGAATGACTCACTTAAATCCTTGTTGCTCATTTTTTTCGGTAAATTTCCCCGGTACTTAAGCCGTGGCGCGCGTGTTGTTAAAATCACGGTCCTCTACCACGGGAGGAATGGAACCTCGACAAGTTTTCGGTCCCTTCGGCAGATGACATCTCAGCGTCCAACAATCTGTTTTTTTCCCCTTTCTGCAGAGCAAGAGAGACGAAAGGGATATTTTTTTAACGTTCATTTTCCGACGCGTGGACGTGTGAATGAGAATCGATGCGCTCCATATTGCGTGTTTTTTTTTCTTTCCCCTTATCCTCTCTCTCTCCCCCCCTCCCCCACCCCCAATCCGACACCCGTGCGTGCCAAAAGTGCTTTCATTTTCTTCTACTCCTTGTTTTTTCGCTCTCCCTCCCCACGTCCTCCTATTTTTGCTCGTCGTCGTTAAACGCCTCGGGTGATTGCGATGATTGGCCCGGCCGCATCCGTTGAGGGAGTCTAACGTTTGCCAAGTAGTTAACCGTCGTGTATGCCCGGATGCTTCCCCTGAACTAAAAAAGTCTAGAGAAAAGTTGACACTGATACTTCTGGCTCGCAGACAGCCTTTAGGGATGTTCATTCGCGTATGAGTATTCCATTTTTCTAGAATTTCAATCAATGACTGTTGCATTCTTAATTGTTGTTGTTTCACTTGTAATGCCTGTATAACATCCGTAATTAAATTAATCGGAATAAAATAACTGAATAAACCTCGCGGCATCGGTGACGCCAAAACTGTCTCGAAAAATATGTAAAAATTTTTAAAGCGCAAGCGCCTGGGAAAAATAAGAAAAAAATCAAGCCATATTACATATTTCAAAACTGTCGAAAGAAGAAAAAAATATGATCAAAACAAATTATAAATGTGTGTTTATGTATATATATGCACACACAATATATAATATATTTTTTCTATACATACATGTATAACCGTATAACTAACAGAGTTCTTTGTCAACGGTCCAAGCGCACCCAATGACTTCCTCTGCCTTGAATGCGATGGGGTGGGGGTGATTGGGGGCAGTTGTGTAACCCTCCCACCGCCCGCCTGGGGGGTTGGAGCTAAAAGCGATGGACCCGCTAAACACTCCCAAATCAATGGCTCTTCTCGCCGCCTCCTCCCGCGCAAGTTTACGTACGTAATCGCGCCGGCCGGAATGTTAAGCACGGCCGCGTAATTCCCCCCCCCCCCTGCTTTATCTCGCCGGGCGTTCCGGGAATTTTGGACACTCCCCTTGGGTGACGGCGTCGGATTCGGCACCGCCTTCCTCTCCACCACCCTCCTCCAACCCCTCCAAATCCTCTCAGTGGACAGCCATCACCGTCCCTACCTGTTTTTCGCAGTGTGCAGGCTTCCGCCTTCTCTGCTTTTTTATTTGCTTTTCATTCTCACAGGATCCCTTGTCATCTCTCTTTATCACGCGCACGCCCCCACCATCCATACCCCTTCCCCGTTCCCCTTCGATTGCCGCCAAAATGCCGAGTTTGTCTTAAGCTCTCCCTCTCACCGTCTCTGATCGGTACCTCTCTCTTTCTCTTTGTCCTTGTGTTTACTTCTCTGTTCGGTTCGACACCGTCCGGTACTAATTTGGCTTCGCCGGCACAGAGAGGTCGGTCGGCCCTCCATCACTAAAGTTAAAAAAAAGCGTCCGAAAGATGATGTTAAGGGGGTAAATATTTTTGTCAGGTAACGAAGTAATTTTTTTTCTGGAAATGCCGGCCCAGTTAATCAGGTATGCATCCACGTAGCTTGCTAACCCTTCTGTCACCCTTGATAGAAAGCCAGGGGACGATGTAATTATAAATGGAGGCGACCAATAGCTAAGGGCATTTATGCCATAAGGCATAGGTGTGTGATTCGGTAGGGGTAAGATATTCAGGGAATGGAAGAAGGGTGGAGAGAAACCCGGCATCGGAATTTAGTTTGCAATCAACGTCCCATCCGACGGATGGCTTGCTTCACTTGTGCTCTCCTCATCCTCAAGTAGGAATCGGGATGCCATTGAAAAATCTTGCCCCTTCTAGGATTAGAACCCCAACCCCTCTGAGTACGGAGCCATGACGTTATCTCCCGCAACATCCTGATCCCCGGAGTCGTTCATAAGGCTCTCAAGACTAGCCACCAGAGGAGTTCTGAGAGTGAACAAAGGTGGACTCTGTGGTCTTTAATTTTCCCAGAATACTAGGCGAATAGGGAATCGTCTGAGGAAGAGAAACGAGAAGGACACAGATATAAAACAGGACAATAAAAACAAAGATTAAATGCAGCTTCTCCTATTTGCAAAATGTGGATGGCCAATAATGGAAAAAAAATGCTAGGAGAGCTTGTTTTATTCGGGAAACCCAAGCAAAGATTCATCCAAGAAGGATAAGTCTCCAACACCCAGCGACACAAATGCTGGAAGCAAGGAATAATTTCTTTGAAAGAAATATCTAGGGCATTGGTATTCTACGATAGGGAGCCATGGGTGATCACAGCGTCGGGAAAGAAAAGGTTGGAAGTAATGGAAATGTGGAGAAAGAAGTCCTTCGAAGAATAGAGGGAAGTCTTCGAATGAAAACAATGGAAATGGGAGGGGTCTTTATCGGGCGCGTATTTAGACGAAACGAAGACGGCCATATTGGAAATAAACGGGAAGTCCTGTAGACGGAGAAACTGAATGAGATCCCCGGGATGGAAGAATGTTGAAAGTGGACGCGGAAGCGAAAAAATGCGATGAAATAAATAATTAGCAAAAATAATTTTATAACTGTTTTATGTAAAAGAAAGTTGAAAATCATGGGGAATTTGAAACCCACGGCAATAATTGAGACATCCTGACGCTCCCCGCAGTGGATAATTTTATGCTCGAGGACAGCTGGAATTCAAAATTAGCTGACGAGTGCTTAATAAATATTTATTTTGAATTTTAAAAAGGCATGAATATTTTCCAAGTGGGGCTAGGAGCTTGGATACGCCACTTGTGACAAAGAGGAAGTTAGCTGATAGGAAAGGACGTTGAATGGAAATTATTTTCTTCCACGGTAAATTTTTTCATTAGAATTACTGCAATCTTTTTGAGTGCCCCAACTTAACGCATCAATTATTTCGATTCCTCTCTCTCTCTCTCTCTCTCTCTCTGTCGTAATAGCCTTGCCAAGTTCTGAAAAATAATACCATAGATGGGCATTTCAAATAATAAATTAATAATTATAGAAAGTGACGTAGGAATAACTCTCCTTTTTGACTTACTTGAATTAATGTACATTTAATTGATAATAATGATGTTTTTCCCATGATTCGTCATTTACGAGACGAAGGCGTCATGATTTTCTCCCACATTGGGAAACGTAATTTTTATTGGTCGAAATACACGTAAGTCGATGAATTCAGCTCCGAAGGAGGTAATTCTCGATAGTTTAAATACGACGGAAAACTTATTAGTGGTGTGACATAGGCTTGCTTGGATTGAGAAGAGATTGATGAAGAAATGGTTTTTATTCCGAGATGGGATAGCGTGATAGAATCTGTGCGTGATAGAAATCCTCGTGTTGTTCATTCGTTGGCATTCAGGGCGAGGTCTATCGATGGTAGGTCACTTGGGCGATTCGCTGGGCACCAATTTCTACTGGCGTTGAGGGTGAGCGGGATGAGGGGGGGCAGGGGGGGGAACTGGAGCGGGAACTGTTTCTTTTGCATTGAAACTAGTCGGGGGGGGCAAAGTTGGTGCCGGGGAAGGGGATGGGAGGCGTAGGGTACAATTAAGCGACCCCCGTGAGAGTTCTTCCCCAGCGCTAAATTTGACGCCGGGCACCTGAACATCCGCCTCTTCCCGCCGCCCCTGTACTACCACCCGTTCCACGCCCTCCTCCTCCACCCCCTCGTAACAATGGAGGCGTGTTCCCGGCTACTCGAGTTACACTAGTCGTTATGGCGTTTCGATGGGAGATCACAGTGCCGCTTTAGCGAAATGTCTGGCGCTCATACACCGTGTGCACCTACGTGTGGAGGATTAAGACCCGATATTAAGGCTGTGCACATGCTCATGTATATATGCGCGTTGCGTGCAATCGAGACCACCCAAGTCGTTCTTTTTTTTCTCCTTTTCTTCCTTCTGCTAATGCGTAGCCGCGTAATGCCAGCGCGGAAAGCCTCCAATTTCACCCCCCCCCCCGCGCCCTCTTTCTCTCCTCCCGCCGGAGCAGACAGGTCCTCTTCCGCTCCTCCCCTGCCCGCCAGATGTATTGGATGCGTCGTTTATCCGCGTTGAAATGTTATGGAGCTAAATGCTGCCACTAGCGTTCTTTTTGTGCGCAGCGTGGGATCCACCTAAGCTCAGCAGCCCTGCGAGAGTTTAATCTCACTGCGGAATTAGTGATTCAGATCCCCTCATTGACGATCCAATTACGTCGTCGTCATAACATGCTTTCGGTCGGGACTTACACGTGAACCTCCCTCCATCTATCCATCCTATGATCTTGTCATTAAGTCGCAGTCATCAAGGCCTTTTAGAGGAAACACAATTCAGGATCGCTGGAGCCGTAAATTCTTTTCTTGTTTGGGAAACTTTTTCTCAAAGTAATCAGAGCAATGGTTGCTTTAAGGACGACGACTTTCTTGGTTCGCGTGCGTGACGGACGGGAAATTTTGCGAGCCTAAAAAATTAACATTATGAAATTTTGGATGGACATAAATTTGGGGTCACCATCCAGCATATTTTGAGGATGACTGCATCGATGTGGTTGGGCGTGTCGGTTGGACTGACAACCTGTGGCGGGTCAGTAATTTATATGCTTAATTTGACGGGAAACTCGCCCATTACGAAACGCCGATGCTTGAAAATCGATTTTTTTTACAAACGCTCTATATGGAACACGTTACTGCAAACGAGACTTCTCATCTCCGTTTTTTTTAATAATAATGTTTCTGCGAAAGTTTCGACAAAAGTCAAAATTTGAAATTATTCACTTTCGCAAAAACCAGATTTTTAAAATTATAAGCACACCTTGCGTTTTCATCTATTTCTACATGTGTTAGATCCACGCTCTTAATAATTTAACCTGTATTCTGCGCTTTGTCGACTTTTATAACTGTTGACTCGACCAATGTAAAGCAGATAAATGTCCATGGTAGAAGATACGGACACTCTTTTATTATGGTTTAAATTTTTGATTTCTTTTTGACTTTAGTGGAATTGGTAAACGGAGAAAGTGAGGGGTAAATGCGATCGAAGAGCCCGAATGAAAGGGGGTATGAATGTGAAAGAGGCGAAAGACGTTTGTAAGGATAGAACATTCTGAATGGAAGCGGTCAAAAAAATTGTAATGTCCCGGGGCCATATCCGATAAACCGACTAGACCGAAAGGGAATCTCGCGGAGATTATGCATGATGTACTCTAAATCGTAATGATATCACATCATAGACGCGAGACAAAAAACAATGGCGAGAGTCCAGGGTCATACATCATAGGGTACTTTTTTTCCTGGAAATGAATGTGCCATCATTCCCTTCTGCACAGTTTCATTCGCACGGATAAAATAATTTCTGGCGAACAGTATTGTATTGCAATCTTTGGCGCAAATGGTGTGGGGGAAATAAGCGAAGGGATTAAACGGAAACTTAGGGCGATGAAAAAGGATTACTGGAATCGGAGCTGCAGACTTACAAAGATGGATGGGGTCCGATATGAAAAAAAACATAAGAGAACGAATGGGTATCAACGCCGATGTAATGGATACCGTGGAAGCAAAGAGGGTAAACTTTTGTGGACACATAGATGGATGAAATATAGCACCGCCCCTACTCCACACAGAAGGAAGAGAGGAAGATAAGAGCCGGCCGGAGTGAGGGTGTGAATCAGGGGACGCGCTGAAGAGTTGAATTGCTGAGAATGATGAATTCGAGACAGGCGAAGGTGGAAGACGAGATTCAAGACTCGCCAATTGAATATTAAGAAAAATACTGATGTACATCTACACAATACCTCGCAAGCCGCCGCGAGGGCATATGGCAGGGGGTGATAACACGCCACCCGTAAAATAGAATGCAAGCCCATGCAAAACAAACAAAAACATGCCAATTCGCACCCACTCAGTCGAATATATTAATGCAAAACACAGTTTAATGTACACAACTACAAAAACATACACAATCATCTGCACCGACAAATGTACCATATGTCTGCGGAGTGTGTGATCTTGTCCTCGCTTGTCATTTGATTGTCTTTGCTATTTCTATTATGACTTCAATTTATAACTATAATGATTCCTGATTGCCCAAGGAAAGAACGAATATTTCACTTATCTTACATTTGTGTTCTAAGCCACCCAAATATTGTGGGGCCATACTGATTCACTTCGTGTCATGTTTAAACTCGTGTGTTCTGAACCTTGCTAAAATTCCAATTGTCGTTTTTTATTTTAAGCGTAATTCCTCTACAAGTTCTGCCGTGCTCGTCTTCTTATCATAGCAATTACGAACGAATCTGGCGGATTTTCTCTGAACCTTAGAAGTCTGTGAATACCTCTCTAGTTCTTTAATCAACGATTTATCCCAAGGATTCGTAATACTGGGGACGTATTCCAAATGTGATTGCATGTTTCGAGAGTTAGAAAGTTAGGAGTGCAGGCTGATCAATCGAAATCAGACCGACTAATTCGAGTTAGGTGTCCCAAGGTTGTTGTACGCGAATGAATATCGTGCGGTGGCCTACGCGACTTGGAAGACAGGTGCTGACGTGTACTTATAAACGGCCGTCATCAACGATCTGGAGCAGGGATGACAAGTGTATCAACGGTGGGAGGGCGGCATTGGGGAAGAAGGAAGAAGATGGCATTTTCATGCGATGCGATTCAGTCGTTAGCTATTCGAAAGGAGAACAGGCGACTCATCTCCCTCAGGGCGAAAATTTTCAACGGGGCGAATTTATTGCGATCGCCGGAGAAGGAGAAGCCGTGTGGACGAACGCGGCCCGTAAAGCATCGGGCGAGGCATGTTTAATGCATCGTTGGCATCCGGGTGGATTTATATTGAGAGTTTGTTAAAACAAATTGTATATCATGCCCACGCACAGAGAAGAGAATTAATGTCCGTGCTCTTTCTCCATGCATAAATAAGTTATGCGGATAATCAAGTCATAAAATCCGTCCTAATGTTCCGCCGGCGGGGTGTGTGCCATCTTCCCTCCCCTCCCCTCGATACCCCTTCAACCCCCGCCCCCTTAACCATCCCCCTCCCCCATATTCCCACCCGCTGCTTCGACTTCCAGTGTGAGTAGACTTCGCCGCGGCGCTTGCAACTCTCAACTTCCGAGGAGCGTCGGAAGCATTATTAAGTCTTCGTAATGACGGAAGATTTCCGCAGCCTGAATGTTTAAGTACTGCGTATTTTGAAATTACCTCGGTTAGAAGGGAGTTTGGGGGGGGGGGAAGCCCCGAAGTAAAGCGTATGAAAGCGGTTTATATGGCGGTGACGTTCAATGTAGCATTTTATCTCTCCTCCTTCCGAGCTGAGAAAGAGAGGAAGTCTCCGCTTTTGTCTCGACTTATTCTAATTCATGAAGTCAGCCCTCGCTGTATATGCCCACATTATATTATATATTTCTCTCTTTCTCTCTCGCTCTATCCTTCCTCCTGCCCCCTCTCCGCTTTCCCCTATCCCAGTTGCCTTCTACTTCGCGCACGACGATGGCGTATCACACATTCCTCTCCGTCCTCTTCCATTCTCTTCTTTCATATGTTCTCGTCCCCCTCCCTCCCCCCGCTTTCTTTTATGCTCCACCCTCTCCCATCCTCCTTTCCGTTTGCGCCAAACCACCCCTCCACCCCGCACCCTTTCCTCCCACCTCCGCCGGGATAATCGAGTGAATGACAATCGCGGACGCGCATGCATTATTTCGCTCTTTCAAGGGAAAAAAAATCACTCCTTCCCCTCCCCGGGCGCATGCGCGGTGGTGGGTAGTGGCTATGCCTACGTGGGAATCAAACAAAAAAGGGAAAGGGCTCCTCTCTCTCTCTCGCTCTCTCCCCCGAGACGACACGAAAGGGACTCATGGTGGGACGTGGGGCTGAAAGGGAGGGCACGGACGGGGAAATAGAGAGAGAGAAGGAGAGTTGATATCACGAGAAATCCAAATGTAGGGGGAGAGAGAGAAGGATAATAATAATAATAATAATTGGGCCCGTTCGAGCAGGATCGGGCAATTTATTGTTTCAATTTCAGTTTTTTTTGGGGTGCATTATGTTTAAACCCCCAATACAATTTCGTTAATTTTACAAAATACAAAATATGAGTTACATGCCATTCCTTTCCGTTACTCTCCCCGTTCTTACTTTATCTTTTGTTGATAAATCTTTCCAATATTTTCCTAATCGGTTCCTCATGTAGGTATTGCCCAATTTGTTGGACGTTATGCAAATATCCAAGGATAGCTTCCAGTTCGCGGCTTTCCTCGGCATAAATTTGGCAATAAAGGACTCTGTGTATTGCCGTGTCCTCCTCCATCATGCATTCACACGTCCCCTCCTTTTTTTTCCCTATTTTCTTGAGGTATGATCTAAACTCCCCGTGTACCGTTAAAATTTGCGTAATACCGTTGTAAGTTTTAAAGTTGATCTTCATTCTTTCCTTCACGCTAGGTAAAAATTGTCTGGTTGTTTTACCCTTTTCTAATGTTTCCCATTCCCGTTCCCACATATCCAGGAAGTACGCTCTTATAAAATTCCTGTTCCTGCTCCATTTCTCAGTTGGAGACAAAGCTACATCTCCCAGAGTAGCCTCTTCCATCTGCTTCATCCGTACCTTGATTCTTCTTTCCTCTTTTGAGAACGTTATCGGTTGTATCCCAGTTATTATTTGTAGAGCTTCATTACAGACCTCTCTCCCTTCTCTCTTTTTGGTTTCGGGATGAGGTTTTAAGTATCGGATACTCGACTTCCAAAAGCTACAAGTCAGTTTGCATTGCCATGCAATTCGGCACTGAATTTGACGAATGTAATGTGTTGGAGCACTCGTTTACCGTGTAAGAATTGGATAGTTTCACGTCGTGTTTAAGGCTTGCATGTTTGATAAACGGGTAGATGGTGATTGAAGGTTTATGCGGGCTAAAGTTTTAGTAATGCAGGTCGAGAGGAAGAAATGTCCAAAAAAGAGGACACCGAGCATAATTATGCGCGAATCCTGTATTTGGAAGTTTACTAAGTAAGTAGTACACTTCAAAAGTGCGTGGTGTGGAAACACCCCCTGCCATGCACCCTATATATTTTATATTTAAATTATGTCCTGGGAAAACCGAACATGCCTCTTATTCCGCTAGTTGTTGAGGAATTTACCATTTTAAAGAAGGGTCGGATAAGTAGAGGTAATTTGATATTTTAGTACCCTGAAAGCCACCGCAATGGTTTTTGGCAGGGGATGGATGAATATGCACTAGATTAATTTGATGCCGTTCATGTTTCCAGGGTGATAGACTGGAATGCTCGCATGCATAATGAGTGACAGGGTCCATTGGAGATGTGCCAAGCATTTTCTGTGGTTGGAAGTATAAATTTCCGGAGTAAAGTCGACCTTAATCGCATATTCATTTTGAGTTATTTTAATGACCAATTAGACGTGTAATTTAGGCCCGAAGTTAAAATGTAATTTCTATGTGAATAGTTTGTTATTTGTAAAGATGGTGTGGTTATAACTTCAAAGAAATAAGTATATAAGTACAGAATGTAATGTGGTTTCCTTCAGAATGATTTATTAGGTTTTATTATAAGAGTACTAGGTGAATGTAATGCAAAGGGAAAAGAGAAATGTTATCTGTCGCTGGTTAGGTCTCATTTAGAATACTATATGCTGCAGGTTAATGGGATCCTCGCGGAGTCGGATTAATTGCCCAGTTGGATCGTGTGCTGCGTAGAGGATCTAGATTTGTGAAACTATTAGTCTGGTTTATATTAACCCCCTGCCACACACTTTAGCGGCGGCTTGCAGGTTACCAAAAAATATTAATTCAAAAATAATTCCTCCGTAGCGTTGATGCAAACTTTACATGAGGTAATACATAATAATAGAATTGGGGATCTTTTGGCGAAGCGTCATCCGTGGATGTGGTGCAGAACTACGAGAAAAGGTAACAACTTCTCCTAGAGCTATCACTTAATGCTCGCCGTTCTCACAATCGATCACATTCCCTGCACCCAGACCTTTCCTCCGAAGTCTGAAAAAGAAAACGAATGGTTCGAAAGCATGTGTGCTTCCATTATGGAATCTCTACTTTTCCATCGAAAAGATGCCCACTGTCGAAATTATTTCGACGTACGGCACGAGAAGCAGATGGTTGTTTACGAAGTGACGTGAAAACGTTGGATGGTCAATTTCGTTAACGCATTGAGAGAGAGAGATAAGCTCTCAATTGGAAGGAAACCTGCGGTGTTTCGTTTACAGGCAACATTTCCCTCGCGTCGCCCTCTCCGTGATGTTGGTACGCCCACCGGAGGATCATCTTACATTGTAACCACAAAGTGGGATTTAATTCATCTCGCGCGCGGGAATAAACTTGGGCGGAGCGGCGTAAACCACGGGGTGGGAGGTCGGCGAGAAGTCTTGTTGAGGAAGGGGTGTGAGAGGTTTTTCTTACGGCAGCGGGAGTGAAAAGGAATGAATTATCAACACAACTTCTGCGTTTTTCCTCCGGTTCAACTGACTGGGTCGGATGACCCTTCTCTTTTTGTGTGACTCTGGGTTCAGAGGATGCAGTGAGCGCGTTGGGGAGGGGGGGGAGTTGGGGTAGTTCGTTCGTGCGGAGAAGGGGGAGGGGTAGAGATTGCGTGGAGGAGTGGGGGGGGGAAGAAGAGAGACTTCGCTTAGTACACCCCAAGTGCTTCCCAAGTGGCCTCTAAATCGTATCTCGTCGTTAAGCCGTCAGTCACGCCTTGCTCGTCGTTATACAGAAAAGTGGCCGCGCCTCGAAGGAGCGCGGGAGAAGGGAGGCTAAATCACTCCCCACCTCCCCCCCAGCAACACCACTCACCCTCCTCCACTCAATTCCCCCCTCTAAAACCGCTAGCCTCCCTCCCCCCCCTCCCCAACCTCTCACACTCCGCGGCAAAAGCAACTCGCGATTCGTATTCGAGAACCCTTAACGATGATTCCCCCACCAAACTCGTGGTGTGTACTCGGGCGCTTATTTAATTGCGCGTTCGCTCGTTTTTCGTGATCCATTCTCCCGCTCTCGTCGACGGAGCACGCGGATTGCCGGAGTAGTGTGCACTCCGTGATTTTCTCGACTTTGACACTACCGTTTATGCACGGTAATCCTTCGAGAAAGCTCGCGGGATGGTAAACCTAAGTACGGCCGCTCCTGCGCATCTGCGATTCAAATGATAATAAGGGCGTGGTTTCTTCCTTTTGCGCCATATAGGGTTCATGAAAGTGGAATATGTCAACGGTTTCCCAGTGCTGATCATCGTCGTAAGCATAAACGGTAGTGATTTGTCGTAAATAGTAAATCTAAAGAAGTAATTTCGAAGCGACACCAATGTCTTGGAATCATAATAATAAGAATATGTTGATAAGTTTCAATACAAAGAAGCGTTCTCCTGAGGCTAACCTACTCAACGAAACCTTTTTCCCCAACCAGCAAAGCTCACTTCTTTCATACTTATCCGTTACTGTTGCACCCGTAATGCATTCTTCCATAGCCTCATTTGTTCCTTATCCTTTCTCTCTTATTTCTATCACGAGCACCCTTTAAGTACTGCATGCCCACCGCATTTAGTGAATCTTCATGCTTTTTCCAGAAGACACGAGTTTCACTTCCGTGCACTAATGCGGGTTGGAGTTATACACTTAAAAACACTGGCGTTTGTGCTTTATTAGAGAAGCATTCATTTCTATGTGCTCCGTATTTCATCGATATTTTTACCGGAATCAGCAAAAATATCTTGGGTTGGATTAAGGACTCTGGTGTGTATTCACCCTCTGCCACACACCCTGGCGGTGGCTTGGATGATACTAGAAAATGCTTGATAAAACACTATTCATGTGCCCTAACCAGCCACAGTTTCTTTCAAATACGCCTTCACTAATTCCTGATAATCCTCACTCATCATTTCTGTCGTCACTTTTCTCGCTATGCATATAATCGCCGTAGAGATGGACGGTCGACTCAACGATACTCTCTCACTGCCTGCATCGTCTAGGGCCCTCTGAGCTCAGTCTCGTGGGGTGTCTGTTCGGATCCGAAAATTTCAGCTTGTGTCAAGTCTGACATGAGTTCTTACATTCAAAGCGAACCGGCCTCTGCTCGAACCGCCCATTGGTGGTGGCGTCTAAATGGCACCCACTCAGTCTTGCCTTCCCTCCCCCCCTCCCACTCTCCGCGTCTCCCAGGGCACCCAAGGGACGTTCGTCTCCCGCTCTTGACTGGAACATTTACACGCACGCGTGCCGATGGAACAGCCGGGAGCGAGGCGCTTCGCGTCACGGCCGAGAGGCACGCCTGGAAGCTCGCTTCCCTCCTTCTCTCCTCTCCCCCCTCCCCAACCAACCCTCTCTCCCAACTTTCCCCCTCCCCAACCAACCCTCTCTCCCAACCTCCCCCTACCCGTATAGCGCCTTGGCTCGCCTCTTTTGTTCCCCCGACGCCCATTGTTTCAACCCGCGCGCGGGGGGCATTGTTGTCGCCGGCCCGTTTTGTGCCCTCCCATACGGTGCCTCCTCAAGTCTCGCCTCCGAAAGGGAAGGGGGTAAAAATTAACAGAAACCCGGGACAAGTTTTCGGCTGCTTCGTTATTTATTTAGGTTGTCGCGCGTGGCTCATCGTAATACGTTATACCCCGCGGTGGTGAGCGTCTCCCCCCATCGTTCCTCTCTCCCCTTCACTCTCCCGCCGGCCCTGCCATCCGCAGGGGCGGCGTCCCCCTAGGGTGGGGTGACGGAATAAGCGACGTCGTGTCACACGAATTTCGTGAACGTTTGAATCACCCTCCCCTGTCTCTTCTTCGTCGTTTTACTCGTTAATTAATTAAGTAATTAATTTTTTTAGAACAGCCGGAGTGCGAGTGCATGAACGTTTCAAGTTTCTCCGCGTTGCGTCCGCTGTCTTTTCATCACCGGCTCGGGGGCCCACGCAGTCCCCACGCGACGACTCTTCGGCCTTCTTCGCCCTCTTTCATCATTATTCCCTTAGCTCGTATCCAGCCCTGGGGCGAGTCTTGAACCCGTGACCTTTCGTTTGGTTGGGGGGGAGGATGGAGGGAAGGCGGGGAGCACACTTAGTTCCGACCCGGCGGGCATCTCCGGTGTTAATTGCTTCGATATTTCTCTCTTCCCCGCTTAGCTGACATTCTCCCATACATCGTGGCCCTTAAATATCCCAATGCTTCTTGGTATCTCCTCCACTCACCTTTTATGTCTTCTTCGGATTTCACCTTAAATTTCCAAAAAACATGGCGCCACATTGTGGAAGATGTTCATTTCGTAATAAAGATATCATCTTATGTTGTCCATTAAACATTTTATTTTCGGACCATTGTTTACTGAATTTCGATCCTCTGCAATGACAGCGGTAACTGGCGAAACCTTAGTCGGTAAATGAACGGACTAATTAATATTTTTATTAAGTTTCTGAAACTTCCTACATTCTATTGCAGAATTTAAAACATCCCCTTCCACCCCGTCCACATTATTTCCTCCTTTCCTCTCTCTCGATGAAGCCTCCCAAAATACGCCTTCGTGTTATTTCGTCAAAGAGTTGATTTCGTATTCACAGAATATCACGATCCAGGCTCCTATTTCTGCCATTTTTTTCATTGCGTCAATACTTAGCATGCCAATCATCAATTACCTTCCACTAAGTTCCATTTATTGCACATTCCGAATTCTCTCTCCCCCCCCTCCACTAAGACAAATTTTCTTTAAAAAAATTGTCCTTATGTGTGAACCGCTTCGACCTGCTTTAGTTCATTCCTTCGTGGAACAGGATATACTTTTTTGGCCGGCATGAAGGAGGTTGGTGGGAAGTGTGAAGAACTGAGAATAAAAATGCTGCCGGACAAACAAGGGGAAGTCCGCTATTACGTAATGGCGGGAATACGTAATAGTTTTCAGGGACCGCGCTCAAAACCTACCTTCAGCAGATAAGATTACCCGCGACAAGGTTTCTTTTCTTCTCTAAACTGTGTGTGATGATTAGATGCTGGTTGGAAGTTGTGCTAGCTCCCGTGTGAAGGGCGAAGTTCATTGTTATCGCTTGGAACACGGAGAGAAATGAGATTAAATGATAACATTCGTCGTCAAGACGACCACGGTTCGATGCCGACCCAATTATGGGATGTTCAACTCGGTTGAAGGTTTTTTTTCGCCGCCGGAGGGAATTTTTCATTAAATATTCAATGCCTCTCTGCATTGTCCCGCTCAAAAGGCACCCTCTCTCTCTTTCATTCCCTCCCTCCGTATTCACGTGCTTTCGCAAATAAAGAGGCTCTGAACACAGGGAGCGTAAACGGAAAAAAAAGATCGCAAGGGTGAAAAATGATTTTTTTTTCTTTTAATCGCGTTACAATTTGTGCTAGTAAGTAGGTCCTAATCGCCCTCTGGAAACTCAGGAAATATTTGAAAGGGTTGGAAATCGTTGTAAAAATTCCAGGTGGTCGTCCCCCTTAATCCAGTTTTGTTTTTTTTTAAATCAAGGGACGGTTTACTCCGAAGATGGGAAATTAAATGCATACCGAGTAACACTTGGATGTTCCCAATAAAAATTAGCGTTGATTATGAACGCATTCCGTTTTTCTTAATTTGAAACCACGAAGTTAACCTCGTGCGTTTCAAGAAATGGGCGTGTTGACGTGTTCCGGAAAAGCATTCCGGATGAGCTTGGAAGTTCTCGTTCTATTTCGCTATTTAGCTTAAAATTTCCCGAGACGCACGCGAAACCGCCGTGCATTCGTGCAACTTGGCTGCAGCGATGCGCGAAATAACTTAATATTCCACGAGAGGCGCTCTTAAGTTAATTTTTCGCAAATTGACTCCAGCACCAATTATCTGCGTAAAACAACGCGAGTTTTACGTACGTAATGAAAGCATCAGCGACGAGGCTTAGTGAAACGTCATGTCAGTTGTGAGCTAAAGTTAATTTGGTATTAATTTAGCTGAATTAAAAGGGCTCTTTGTGCTATGACGTGCTATGCATGTGAGTCGTCCAGGCTGATGAATGAAACTTGGTCTCGGAATGAAATCATGGCGCGCAGACGGTTCGATTTTAGAAGGAAAAGCAAAGAAATGCTTGTTGTGTGCCTTCTTTTCATATTTAATTGCCGGGCGGTATTTCAAATCAGGAATGTCGGGGATATCGATGGTAAAAATAATTGCACCCCGAAGACTACTGTCGTTTTAATTTTTCCCATTAAACTACCCTACTGACGTAATTGGATGCGGATGATGATACGTCATTTGTTCGTATGGTGCTCTATTTGCATTTTAATTCTGCCATTATGCCATTTTTAATGTTTAAAGTTTCTCATTACCATATATTTCTCTTGAGCTTTTCCTTATAAAAACCAATGGCTAGTTTTCCAACGTAATCTCAATAGTACTGGGATTATTTGGGTTCCAATTAACGTAAATGACTGTAAGATTACTTTGTATTTATGTAAATATAGCAAGTACGAATTCACGCACGAGCACACGAACGTACTGGTAGACTTGCATTTTTCTGTAGTAATGTTGGATCTGTAGATACCGGTATTGATTTTGAATACAGTAATTAAAAAATCGTTGTTTTTTGTATGGGGGCAGTCATTGGTTAGACTTCCAAAATTAAAGTAACTGATTTTAGTGACAATGGCCACTTTCACTCTACCATTTTTCTTCCAATACACTGAATGATCTACGTGTATAGGTTTTCCGCCTTCATAAATACGAGGGTCATCCGGAAAGTAGTACCCGTTCGTGAAATAAAAACACAAAAGTAAATATTAACAAACATAAAAAATTTTATTTGAAAGAGGATACTTTAAACTACTTCTCAACATAATCTCCAAGCAAATTAAGGCATTTGTCATAACGTGTGACAAGTTTCTGTATTCCTGCTGCATAGTCCTTCGCCGCCAGCTCATTGAGATACGCGAGGGACCCATCTTGCACAAATTTTTGCATAATGCAGATGGTGTTTAACAATTTCATGAACAATTGTTCGAGAAACATTGGGAAAATGCTCACAGATGTCATCAATTGTGACGCGCCGATCGTTCCTCACGAATTCGTCAACTGAGCTCACCAGTTGGTCTGTAATGACAGACGGTCTCTCCGAACGCTCATCGTCGTGTGTGTTCCCCCTCCCCATGTTGAAGTTGCGACACCACCGCCGAACAGACGACTCGTCCATTACATTGTCTCCATACACCTCCTTTAATTGGCGATGAATATCACATGGGCGAACGTTTCTTGCATTGAGGAATTTAATCACTGCCCTCACTTCACAACTGGCGGCGTTCTCAATTTTTTTAAACATTGTAAACAATCACAGAAACAACACAGGCAATGCTAGCGTCACGCAACTTGGCTCAGAGAAGGCAGACAAGCCACTGAAGCTATCTGACCTCGTCCAGCGGCTACTCGCGTCGTCAGCACTTCATGCGGCACGAACGGGTACTACTTTCCGGATGACCCTCGTATCATAAAAACTTATTCCTACTTTTTCCGTTGCTGGAAAAATAAAGTCTAACCTATTCTCTTGGCAATCAAATGTCAAACGCGTTGAGTGTTAAGCACCGCGGCTGTCTCTTGTTCCGGAATTTGAGGTTCGATCTCTTCCCATTAAATATGTACGTTTTCATGGACCAATCCGGTGTGGTATGAATATCACACCAAAACTTCATTTCGGCTTCCATCGATTTTCCATTTGAATTTGAATGAATGGAGTAACGGGCCGCGCCAACTTCTCTCCCAAAGCTCTATTTTGCTCCGAAATGTCATTTATCGGTTCTGGAAACTATCGCGTCACTCCAAATAAAAAGGCGACTGCCGCTTGAAATAAATTCAGGGAGGAGGATTTAATGAGTTAAAGGAAATGAGTTACGGGTTACGTTTACGTTATAGGTGTTTTGTACTTGCAATCGTTACATTTCCAAAAATGTAGCTATTTATTATAATCTACTCGTAGTTTTCAAAAATGTATCGTTAAATTTAAGTGATCGTTGGTTTTTTATTCCAATATCGCCTGGTAAGTTCAACAACCAGGTCTTGACACACTTCTTTCTTTCATCTAGAGTTCGCGAAATGGCGATATCGAACTCTGAATTTTTAAAACCAATTACCTCATTAGCCATTAAGTATCATAGCGTGTAAAATGCTCTGTTTTTGTAATTTAAATTGCTTTTATTTTTGAATCCATGCAAATAACTTGATTTTTCAGTTTCTCGAAGTCATTAGTCGGTCTAATCACATTTATATTTATTAATCTCTTTAAATAGTAAAGTAATATTTCGTCGCATTGCACTCATCACCCATGTCCATTTTCAAATGTTTTTAAATATAGCTGCTATTTACAGATAAATGATTGCTTTAAAAAGCCCATTTACGTTTTCGATAAGCTTCCCCATCACTGCTTGCATTCTGCATAGGTATGTCGGCGGTGAAGTCGGCAGTTTTTTTTATCTCCAGTGTATCCGTCGTGTCTCATTTTCGTTCTCTCTCTTTCTCTCTTTGCAGAGCGTGGTGAAGCACTCGGACAAAGGGGCGAAGGGTCTCAAGTTGAACAACTCGGCATGCTCCCCGACCGGTACCCCTGGCCCTGGCGGGGTCATCGAAGACAACGAGAACAACGGCGGCAGCGGAGGGGGGTCTCCAGGGGCCATCGGCACCAAGCCTCCCCGCCCCAACCCGGACGCCCCCGGCCAGCCGCAGACGCCGCAGCAGCAGGTCAGTGCAAGCAACCAACAACCCCACGTAACTTCTTCACCTTATGCACGGTGTTACCTGCCGCACACCGCTAGGGGGTTAGGCTGGGGTTGATTCCACACCAGGGCATGCCGTTTCAAAATTCAAGTGTTGCTTAAAGACCCATAATTCAAATGATCGTGATTAGTGATGCAGCTTTTTACATATACTACGCTTTTTAGTTTGAAATATGTATTTTCTCATGCGAGGCTACCTTGGAAGAAAGGCAATTCAAAAGATCTGGGTGGAATGATGGCAGAGCCCGAGAGTTTTTAGCAAGAAAAATATAGTTACCTTAGCTGCAGATATTCTGATCTCACGATGTTCATGGGAAAAGTGGCATTTTAAATCTTTGAGTTGTACAGCTTAGCTCTCCGACCTCATTTTCATGAGCTCTCCTGGCGTACGTGGTGCGTTTTGGATAGCAGTGATACAGTTTTAACACTATCGCATAAGAGATATGGTTCCAATTTGTGGAAAATATTTCATTTGAAATTTGACCTTCGGTCCGTAAGATATTTCACCCCTAGCTCCTCTTATAATTCAGTAGCGCTACGAAGTGCCTCGTAAGAAAATTTTACAAAGCTACCCCCTCGATAGTATCCCACTCTCTGTTTTGGTGAGAATCCAATTTGCTACCGATATCCGTACGTATGATAAATCAAGCCTAACTAGTGCGTCGCTCTTTTATCAATCGCCATCCACGGTCTTATGGCGCTATTACCCGGCATCCTGTATCCGCGCTATCGACAAATTTTAGTTGATTTAAGCAGCGTAAGAAGGAGCCAGTTAGCCAGTCAAGGGGCTGCGGTAATTTCTGCACGCATTACAGGAGCCGTGTGAGAGAATGACATAAGAATCAGTACACATGAAACTAAAGTATTGAGATTGCGTAGAAACAGGAAGGCTGAGATAAAAAATCAAATAGGGAAGCATGAACAATAGCAGGTGGAACAGTTCACCTATATAAGAAGTGTTTTTAGATAGGTACAGGTATATTCAGATGTTGAAGGCATAAAGAAGAATTGGATCAGGTAAATAAGCTTCCACTTGGGTGGAAACAATAGAATAATGAAAAATTGGCCCCTTAGCGTAAAGAATTGTTTCCGTAGTTCCGTCGTTGGAATTTATTCAGTTCCCTCATCGTCCGTGGGAGGCGAAAATAATTTTTGTCCGACCTCAAGTTCCGCCTAGACCAAATCACCTAACGCTGCATTTCAATGAATCCTTTTTCAATTCCGCCTCCCTTCTGACCCACTTAATTCCGTTCGACAATATTTTCCTCCTTTTACCCCAATTGCGCAACGCTCCCCTCCTGCTATCGCAGTCTTCAATATTCCAATGCTTCTCTGTGTCGTTAGGATTTTTATCCGATGATTGGTCGCCTGACTGCAGCATCCCACTCTTCCCTTTTCTAATGATGATTCCATCGCATGCCTCCTGATTCGTCTTCCTCCCTCTAACATCCCTCCTTACCTTCCCTACGCATTTGTCTTCCTCGCGGCGCCTTCCTTTATATTTTCTCCATTATTAGTTTCCTAACAAATCCATTATGTCTCAATGTGTGCCCAAACCATCCAATTCTTCTTTTTGTGCTCCATTTTGATCTTTTTCTTTCTACTCTTCTATATATTTAGTGTGATAGAGTGCAGTGTAATATATATTCGGCCAATACGGCAGCTGTAGTTCGTTCATCATTGTTGAGAGTAGATGCCACGTTGCCCAGTAGCGTTTCCATTAATCTATAAATTTATCTAAATCGCCAAGTTCCTGTCCAACTTAGCTCGAGAGGACGGTAATTATCGCTTAATACTGCGGTTGCCATTTAGGAGTAGGTATTGTTATTTCTTTGATAATAGGTCTCGTTCCGAACCCACGAGTAGCATTTATTTTTTTTGTATTTTTCTAATAATAGATATTCCTCTCAGTATGAACCCATTAACATCTGCCCGCCAGCGGGTAGTGGTAAATAGTTGCTGACAATAAAGAGAGACTGGATTTATTGCGGGGGTAATCAGACTCGTATAATGAGTTCTTGCCTTTGTGCATCCGAGTGGGTAGTTCAGTGATGTGCTCTCCGAGCGACGATATGTTAAAAGATTCGAAACTCGTTTGGATGGAAAAAAAAGGAAAAGATGATAATTTTTTATTGAGTTTGAGGCATTTTCCCTCGTTTGGCGTGGTGGTTGCTTTTGGAAATAAATGTTCCTGAATAGCTAAGGCCGTCGAGGGATTTGTTATCGTCCCGCACTCGCGATCATTTGACTCGTTTCTGCTATTATGCATGCATTCCCATCGAATAATTCATCTATGCGCATATTTCAAAAAGACTGTCCTCACCGCTGGGATTCATTTACGTTACCTACACGTTCAATTCATCGCCCTTAATCAAGTGTGCCGGGGTTTAAATTTGCTCCATCTCGCTCTCTATTTCTCCTCCTCCCCATTTCCGAAGCCGCCCCCTCCCCCCCCCCACTTCCCACATTAAATCGACTTACGGTGCTTGCGTAATAAAATAGCGTACCGCGACGAGCAGTTTGAACGCCGTGTTCTGGGCGTGGGTGCTCCCACCTCACATTCTCCCTCCGTCCGAGAGCTCTTAGCGCCCTCCGTGGTTTACAACAATATTATTGATCTTTAAAGAGACTTGACTCGTCTGTACAGCTCTTGGGTTTGGGGGGAGAGGGGACCACCGGTGATAAGTTAGAAAATTGAATAAACGCGGCTTTCCTTGTTGTTTTTTTTGCTTCGGGTAAAGAGAAGCTTCTCCTGCCCAGGATTTACGCAACAAAATTCCCTCAGGGGTTCATCGAAATTGCCAATCATGCCCTCACTCACGTAGTTTAAGAAGCAATTTTCCCGATCTTCTGTTAATTTTTGCGATTCCCTCTCTTCGACACGGCTGCACACGATCACGGAATTGGTTTTGCAAGCAGATCTCCGTTCCCGACTCCCTTTCCCGATGATCTCGTCATGCCGTCGTAATTTTTCGCATCGGCTTCTTCCAGCGATTGCTTCCCATTAATTATCCTCCTCGGGAGTTTTCATCTCCCTCCCACCCTGCCGCTCTTCCATCTTCTGCCACGGTTTCTTTCCGTCACGATCTTCGGTAAACTCTCGTGTCTCGGAGAGAGTTCCATTGTTTTCATTTCTCCCTTCCGCGGACTTGTCTCCGCTTGGCCTTCGTTGTGGTTCTTTATGGGTCATCCCGTTCGATCGTCAGTAGGAATTTCTCTTCCGCGGCATCTCATCTCCATCCCTTCCAATCCTCTTCACCTCAATGCCGCAATCTTAAGAGCCTCGCAGCCTTGGAGAGGAATCAGAGATTTCCTTCCGCTAGCCCACGAGTCAGTAAATCTAATCGCTACACCGAGTGTTACGTGCCTCTAAAGTACATAGCCTATAGTTTTATAGACCCGGGACCAGTGTTGGGTCCAAGGGGTCATGCCCCGGCCCCTGCGGGCTTTTAATATGATTTAAAATTAATGATACTTAAGCATATGCCTGGCACTACTTTTGAATACCATCTTTTCTCCCAGGCTAAAATTAGTTTCTATATATATATATACTTTAGAGTGCCACGCGGTCTCTATATTGGTGCGAAAACTTGAAAATTGAAGCGAAATTATTTATGATTTTGAACTCTCTTTGTAGACAAAAAGATTGTAAAAATGATTTTGGTTCATGTATGCAAATGGCCCATTAATGGTTTCATACATCCACCGCTGCTTAATTATCTCTTTTATCACGTTGTATTCTTCTCTTTTGGGGACAATAGCCTAGTGGTTAGAGTGCTTGGGATCTGATAGGAGGCCCCGAGTTCAAATTAATTTGGATATTAAATAAATTAAATTGGAAGGACGGCTATTTTGCAGTGATGTTGAAAATATATTATTACTCCCATCGTACAACGGTAGGAGTAATCAATCAACGGTGGATCATGTCAATAAAATAGGAGAGGTTAAGTGTAAAACACTTGGATTTAAGATTAATTTTTTTGCCACGAACGATAAGGGATGGTGCGTCGGCTAACGTTGTGGCTTCCCACGCAGAGGGCCCGGGTTCGAATTCCCGAGGCGGCAGATATTTTTCAGTGGTATCCCGAGCCCTACTTAAGGTGCTTTGTGGAGGTACTTTGAGTGAGTACGTTGTCCGTCGGATGGGACGTAAGCCGCGGACCCCTTGGCGCCTTTCGTTAAGAGTAGGCTAATGCCGACGCCGGGTTTCTCTCCTCCCTTCATCCTTTCCCATCCATCCCCTATGGCGCCAATGACCTAAGCTGTCGGTCGCCTCCCCGAAATATTACTACTAATACGATAAGGGTTCAGAATAATATTCAACTGGGGTGGGGTTATATTCGGGTCAAAATTAGTCTGGTGTGTATTCGCCCCCTGCCACACACCCTAGCGTTGGCTTGTAGGGTACTGAAGTATCTAAAATTTGAACTTACCCTCGAAATTGTTGAGTACCACAATCTGATTAGCCTTATGCATGGCTCGGTATTAGTCCTGGCAGATGGGTCCTCTTTCAATAATGCATTCGTCGAACGAGTATATATATATATATATATATATATATATATATATATATATATATATTTTTTTTTTTTTCTCAGTGAGCGTGCGTATCTCAGATTTATCTCAACACTGTTATCGGCCTTTTGCATCGTCGTATTGAATCATCAGTGGAAGATATTTCCACTCGACACTGATTGCCATCGAAGTTGGTGTGCTCTGGCGGCGGCTATAAACTTACCCCGGGCACCGTGGCCGTGTTACGAACGAGTCGCATGCACTCGGGAACGTGACGCCGAAGGCATGCAGCTCTGCGAGCGCACTTTTAATATTAGTGTCGAGAGAGGGCGTTGCCTTGTGTCACTCCGCACTAGAGGCGTTTTCTCTTCCGCGCGGGAGAGCCTTTGGAAATCGCTGAACGCCTCTCGCTTTGATTGTCGGCGTGCATGCTATTTAAACCGCCGTGGTGTTAGCCATGCGGTTTGAGACTCGGCCGCTCCTTCAAATGCAGAGGTATATTTTGACGGGGGGAGGGAGTATTAAAAGGCGTCGAGGGAAGGAAGAGGAATATGTAATGAGGAAACTGACGGATGGGGAACGTGATTCAGACGCCACCCAGGCATGTTTTTCTTTTTTTTTTCGTTGGGATCTTCTCGATTGGAATGATGTCATTCGAACGTGGGCGGACTGTTTGCCATTAATAATAAAAAAAATAAAATCTGCGGTCGATTGAAACCATATTTCGACGATTTTCCTTGAGGGAAGGTTCGACGTTGAGTCTGAAATGATTTTTCGTGGGAGGCCGTTGCGTGAGTTTTATCGTCAGTCTCCGTCAAAATTAATATTAAATGAGTGGTTTTCGTGTTTTCCATCTCTACGCGTTCAGCCATCCATCCCCATCGCGTATTAAGACTCAAGGATGGAAAGTATAGCGGCCAATTTGGAAGGAGACATTGTCGCAATTGGTAGGGGATTGTGTCAGTTTGCCAGAGAGGTTTTTCTAATGAATCGCGATTTCCTCAAATAATATCTTACTTTCTGTTGCGAAAAAAATACCCAAGGTGTTCCCGCGTGCTGTAAACTTAGGGTAGTATAATTTAACGTTCTAAGGATAAAAAAGATTGAGAAGAGACATTCCTAGTAATTATAATTCTGATATAAATTCAACTTAAATTGGCTCCAAAGCGAATGCCCATTACAAGCTTTTTTTTAAATAATTCCACTAAGTGTGTAATGTGACCATTGTGAGAGCATTGCAAAAAATCAGTTCTGGATATATCTGTCGATCTAAACTCTCAATGCAAAGGGGAATATCTCGCTTGTCATTGCCTTTGCTCTGTTGAGGGAAGATACTTTAAGGAGCATTCGATTAAAATATTTGAAAGGCTCCAATGGCTCGAGGTGTCATCTCGGTGAAACGGAAACACAATATTTTTCTCGAGATGTTCCGTTTGTGTGTAGCTAATGCGTTGGTTGGCTGCTAAAGCGATCCCATGGCGACGGAAGGGAAAGAAAGAGATGTTTATTAAGGTTTATAATAGGTTAGGAGTTAATAATCCCGCGCGTGAATAGGAAGTTTCTTCGGTTGATTAAACGGTTTTTCTCTTCTTTGATGGCCTTAAGGTCAAGGCCATCCTCATCAGCGGTTGGTAATGCAAAGGGTGCTTTGATGCAGCTCCTCCCATTACGGCTCCCTTCCGAGCAACACTGGGGTCTCTTCTTCATTTCTTTGCAAGCGCTCACTCTCGAGCTTATCACCGTCTCTCGCACGCATTCCAGCCTTGGACGTCTTCGTCCCGTCCCCTCTTATTACTCGACATTCATTTACCCATCCGTTATTTTTGTCACTAGGCCACTGTATGCACACGTATATGGTTAATCCCTTTGGATTAAATTGTTTGCCCTTTCATTTATATTTTTATAATCATTAGGGTTGTTAGTCATGTGGGCTTGGGGTAGGTTTTCAAGGAACCCAAGCACTGCGCACTATACTGTGATCCTAATCCTTGTATAACACGTGACTAAATATTCTTAAACCCTTTATTAACATATAAAAATAAATCATTATGTAGCGTTGTGTATTTTCTACCTCCGTCAATCCATCCAAACCTTTTCCTCCTTCCATCTCCTCTTTCCTAACACTCTCCCCTCTATTACCGCTCTCGGCACCTCATTACTTCCCTCATCCACTCCTGCATCTATAGTCCAGATTGTTCGAATGTCTAATTTCTCCCTACAACTTGGCCTTTTTCCCCACTTGCACTCCTCTGTTTATTTTCCTTTATTTCCATCATCCTCCACACCCACGTCTCATGAGCCTCCGATCTCTTTTGCTATTTTCTCTTGCCTCGGAATCAAAGTTTCCGATCCATACAAAACTACGTTCTGTATTTTATTATTCAGTAATCCTAGCAGGTATTGTTAAATCCTTCTTGTAGGCTTATTGATTACTATCGTCATTCGTTCCATCGAAGCTGAAATTTCAAAATGTATTTTTCAAGACAAGGCATTCGAAATTAATTTCTTTTCATTTTACCCGTGTCTTCTTATGGAGTAAATGGAAAAATCACGCATGATAACGACAATGATGCATTTTTGAAGACTCCTGCTATGACCCAAAGGATTGGAAAGACATTATGGTCCTTGTGAAAAAATGCACTCGTTGTCTCGGTGTCGGAACGCGTAGCATTTGAAAAAAGTCGTCTCTAACGCCATATATAAATACGCAAAACGTGAAGGTAAAAAAAAAAAATCTTCACGAGGTGAGAAGTAGGTAGCTGTGCTGTGGCCATTAAAGGAAGGTGTAATCGTTTTTAATTTTAGACATTACGGGAAGGTGTGAACCTTGCGTCTCCCTTGTTTAAACCAATTAAATGCGCAGTCAACACGCGTCGCCAAGACAAGAATAATTTCCTCACAATAACGATGCCCCTCCCCGAAGCGGAAGGCCTGCCACATTTCGGTCTCTCTCTCTCTCGCTCTCTTAAATAATTCATGTGTAAATGGACGCGTCGCTTAGCTTAGCTTCCTATCCCGCCATCTCGGTGGCAATTGTGGCACGGGCCGGAGAGAGCTTATTATCGGCTTGTAACGATCACGCCTAACCGTTTGCCCGGATCGATCTCCACCCCGTCCCCCCCTCCCTCTCCCGCGAAGCCTTAACAAACCTCTCTCGCCCTCTTGGCGTTCTCCCACCTCCTCCTCATCCTCTCCGCAAGTCTTGTTCTCGCTCCGTCCGAACCGTGACATTACCAATAACGTATTAGCGCTCGCGTATCGACGACCGGTGTGTTACAGCGAGAGAATGATCCAAATGGAACAGTGGAATCAATTAAGCGATCGTGGAAAAGAAACGACCGTGGTGGGGGGGAGGAAGGATTGTTTCCTCCCATCATTGAATCCGACGGACGGGATGAGTGTAAAGGACGGGGATTTGAACAAAAATTACTTCGCTGAATGACGAGGCGTACCATTTAAAGAATGCATAATTGAAGAGCTCCCCGGATGTAGGACGTAAGCAATAAATTCGTGGAGTTAGCAAGAGTCGAGAGCTACTTCGTGGGAGTATCGGATATCCATGGTGAACATGTACTTGGAAATTTACCGCGATTTTATTGGACAGCGGCGCAGTACCTATGTTTCACTTCACTGCAGCATAAAAGACCTGCTCAGCGTAAAACGCGTGTGATATACCTTATACGATAGAGTATGTCGCTTTGTATCGTATCGCGTATAAGTAGAAATTACAGGTGTAGTGTAATACCGTCTGGCCGCTTGTCTGATGAAATTGTGGAAAAGGGCAAAGTTATTTTTCATTTTGCACAATGAGTTCAAAACTTTACATGGCGAAGGAAACAATATTTCCTCTGAAAATAAGTATAGCTGAAGGTGTATTCAAACACACCATCAATATTCAACGCGTATGTGGTTCGTTTGAACACCTTAAGATGGCACTCCTGTGTCGAACTCCTCTATTCTGACATCTATCTTTCTCTCTATCATTTTGATGCCACATCTCGACTCCTTTGGAGGTGTTGTCTACTTTCGGAGACTTCGGAAGAGGTTCACGAAATAATGTGCTGAGGAGTGATCAATGGCTATTGGTTTGCTAGGGAGCGTCTATACTTGTCCTGGAAGAGAGGTTTATTCTCGGAAAGGGAATGGATGCTGGGAAATGTTCTTGAAAGGAATGAAGGCTGGTCTGCTTGAAGGAAAATACCAGAGAAATGCCAAGTCGGCGCTCAAACCAACCACCAACCCTCTCCCCCCCCCCCCCCCCCAACAAAATAATCACCGCTACCAATCGAACCCATTCTTTGGGATGGTGAGACAGCACACCATTGGCCACTACATCATTCTAACCCCTTATAACTGCGGTATCTGCTGTTACGGCACACATCTTCCATGGCTTTTTTCTCATGCCAAACGAATAAACCTTTCGTTACCCCTTTTTTGTTGCCTCAGGATTCTTTTTAGTCGCAGTCGATTTATTTATTCAGTAGAGCACCATACGATTTTGGGATTGATTTTTGGTTTCATTAAGATGCCAGTACATTTTTTTTACTTCACAGAATCTGTTCATCTCTTCAATATATTTATCTGCATCGCCACCATCGATCGGTTCGGTGAGAATGAAAATTGCCAGATTCTTATCTGAACCTTAAAATCATTTGGGTGTCTTTGAATCGGATACCTCTCACACTTGTTTCTCCTGAGCGGTTATAAGATCTTCGCGAGCCGCTGTCCTTCTTTTTGAAAGATTGATGATTAGGGTATATTATTATAAATTCTATGTCAAAGGTGGAATGAAATTGAAATCTTAAGGGATACCACTAAGACACACGCCAGCAAATTTAAAGGAATAGATCGGTAAATGCAATAACATGTTTCACCCTGATCACACCTATTCAGGAACAGATTTGGTATTTTCCAGGCGTGAATTTTCTTATGATTTTAACACGGTAGCACTTCTATAATGTAACCTCTTGGGTGGGGCTTAACTCGGTGGGGCTGTACCCGCGACTACGAAGAATGTTTAATCGCTCAGTAATAAACGAAAATTGTATCACTCCAAAGCGTAAAAAATAATACTAAGTTACACGCAGTTGGAGTTCTTTTAAAAATTCCGGCACCAAGAAACTTGAATTGTAGAGCCACCCACTCCGCCCTTGTCCCGGATCCTCTCTGAATGAATGTACTCTAGGCGTCATAAACTCTTCGACAAGGTTTTGGAGGAGTCGGACGCGCGATCGGAAAAATGATAATTCACCATACGATGGTGGTCGGCTGATCAATGCGTTCTCATCCAGTCATTCATCTCGGAGTGCAGAGATGTTTCCCCTAATCAGGTGCTAGCACGGGAGGCGTTTAAATTCTCTTGGTTTAACGTCCACGGCCGTTCGAATCTTCGCGGATGCGAACACAGAAAAATAATCAAGCCGCGCTTCTCGCGATGCGCGCGTGTCTGTAGTTCGTCTCTCTCGCCACCAGATGTCCCATCACGGGCAGATGGAAAATCTTCCGAGTTGTTCGCCTTCCAAAGAGTGGAGGTCGGGAAGTTGATCGCCCTCGTTTCCCTGAAGGGTCCACGGCGTCGGTGATCGCTCGCTCTCGAAATTTTTGGACGGATTCAAGAGTTCACAACACGGTTGAAATCCGTCGTGTTCGCCGGCACCTATCGCTCATCCTCTCTCTCCCTTCACCGAAGTCGTTGGCGCCTTTCTTCCATCCACCCGCGCCGTTTCCCTCGTCTTCCTATCACTCCCGGCGGGACCAGGATTGTTGTGCCTGGCTCGGCGTCGACGGACCAGCCGGCCGGCGCCTCTGCCATGCTGTGCGCGCCTCCGTTGGCGCTCCTCAGATTTTCCCGGCTTGTTGTCCCTTCCCCGCCGTCCCTCTCCCGCCCCCAAGCACGCAGCCGCGTGGGGCGAATGGGGCTGGGGAGGGCGGGGGAGGGGGTAGCAAGGGTTGGAAAGCGAAGGGCTGGTAGGGGCGCGCACACCAGCTGTGCGCGCGCCTGGAAGGTCGCCCGGCGATGGTGGTAGAGGATACGGCCGCTAGATGTCGGGCCGATTGCGGCGATGGCGGGGGAGCGAGGACGGGGGAACTTCAGGGTTTGACCGACAGGTGTCGACTCGGTCGGTGCTGCGGCCTCGCCTCCATGGGTAGCACGTGTCGGTGACGTCACTGCAGTTAGTCGGGCTCTCGTCGGGTCTCGTCCTTAGGAGGGAGGGGGTAGGGTGAAAGGGAGAAAGAGGTGGCACGAGAAGGCAAGCAGCCTCGCGCTTGTTTACATTCTGTTTCTAGTCTTTGGGCGGAGGAGTTTGGGACGAACACAAACTTCCGAGGTTTTTGCGGCGTTTTGCGATCTCTTTCCGCGAAAGCATGGTATTTCTTCACCCGCGCCATCTGTTTCATTAGAAATGGTGGTACTGCCGTAGGAGTAGGTGGGTATATTACGAAAACTATTTGGAGGTATAAAATCCCGTGCATCGTCGGGAAGATTTTCCTACGATTTCGTCCAACCGATTTAGGCGGCAATTCTTCCCCCCCTCAACTTTAGTTCCCGAAATTTTTGAAAATTTTTAATTGATTAAATCATTCTGTTACGTTGCTAATCTGCGAATGGAGTTTTAGAAATGTGTTTAGGTCAGATGACTGGATAGACGTAACAAATTTCATTGGGGCCTCAGTGTATAGCCAGAGGGGAATAATGTTTAGTTGGGGTATTCAATGGCTATCAATTTCAGTTAATCAATAAAAAATTGAATATTTAGCTTTTTGATTTTCATTCACACCCAAGCCTCTGAAGTTTCTGCTGATTCTTTTTATTTTTTTAACACGTCATCAGCCATTCATAACGCATTATTTATTTTTGGTTCCTGTATATTTAATCGAATTTAGGTGCCCGGCTCAGGAAAAAATGCTACCGACTTTTCTACATCTACATCTACTTATTACCCCGCAAGCCGCCGCAAGGGCGTGTTAGGACACCACCACCACTTAAATGTGTCGGTGTAAGTTTGAAGGATAGTTAAAAAAAAAATTCCTTGAGTTTGGGCGAGAAAACTGGCCTTGCCAATATTTTTCATATTCTTTGACTAGACTCTGGAGGGAGTTTTCTCCTAAGGGAGTTCGCGCCACCCCGGCGAGTGAAGTTTTGCGTTTTCGGGCTCAAGAGTGTGTTCCCGAGGCTAATGTCGTTTCACTTCGGGGGGGGGCATTGATGTTTGAACGGGGGTCGTGTCGCACGTGCACCCCCGAGTAGGTGCCTCTCGCCGAATAAACTTCCCGACCGCCTCCGGCCTTCCGGGCGAAATCCTTTATGCATAGTGCCCTAAACCGGATCTCTTCCTGGTTCCTCAGGAGTTGCCGCCGGCCCGTCCAACCGACCGCGGGGCGCTCCGCAACCCCCCCCCCCCTTCCCCCTATAATATCCCGCTAACAAGATCGGCTTCATTTCGTCCAGGAGACGGGCGAGAGACGGTCGTAACCTCTTAATGCCCGCGCGGTGTCCAACCCCCCTCCCTCCCTCCATCCCCGGCCTGCCGACTAACTGGATGAGAGATGCAATCGTTTCGAGAGTTTCCCCACTCTACTTCCCCTTTTCCCCTGCCGCTCCTAAAACTAGGGGAGGGGGCACCATTTTCCCTAAGGGGTCCAACATCCACCTACCCCCACGTACAGTCCTCTTTCCACGGGCGTGGATGCCCCACCCACCCACCCATACTCTTCCTCCCCCGACTAACCCCCGCTCTACACCCCCCTGCCCTTAAAGGTTGGGCGTCTCGCTCCAATTTGCTAACGCCCTTACGAATCAATTTGCATGGCAAACGTTATTCGGCGGTGAGCCTATGCCCCCCCCTCCCAGGCATTAATTTGCATGGCAAATCCTTTCTCCCCCCCACTCCCCACCCTTCCTTCTCCCCTTCCTAGATATATTCCCCCGCGATCCTCCTTGTCCTACTGTGTATGGACCACTCCCCCTTTCACTTCCATTCCATTCTTTGTCCTTCATCCCGTTCGCCCCCCTCCCTTGGGACCCCTACTACGGTCCCCCTCCACACTCTTTGCTGTTTTTGATCTCCACCCACACTCCCCGGACCACATTTCAGTTGCCAAAACGATATACTTAGACGCAACCGTCTCCAAAAGTCTGTTTAAAGTCACTCGCGGGACGGGGAAGGGTGGGAATATAAAGTCGGGTTGTTATTCTTGTGTCTGGCAGGCACTTGGGATGCGATACTTCTGAGTCGCTCTGCGAGTGGCCGGTGGGCCCGCCAGGCACAGGAATGCTAACGTACTGGACGCATTCGCCTTTTCCCCAATCCCGGAGTTCCGGTGACTGTCAGACAGACTTTTATTTTGGGCATTATAGTACCTATGTGTCATGTATATGGTTGAGAGAATAAATTCGCAACTTGAGAGAAGCCCTGGGAAGGTAACGTGGTTGAGAAGATGTGCGTTTTAATTCTTATTTTTAATCGTTTACCGGTGAAGTCAGGCCGGAATGTCTATCTCGGGGAACAAACAATTAAAAGTCGCTAAAAATGCTGTGCCGTGTCACCTACATCAGACATGCGGTGCCAGTATATGTTGTTATTCATGCGAAACCTCACATGCGTCACCATCGTTGGTATTTTGCCAATTAGGATGTGTTTGACGGTTCCTTACTACAACCATCCCTTAGGTGTCACGAGACCTTTCTTTTGTGCGCAGTACATTTTTCACTATGTTATTTTTTCGTACTTCTCATATCTCTTCATGCCGTCTGCAGAGCCTATTCTCATTCTTCCAGTTTCTCGCTGCCTCGCACTCTCCTTTGCACTATGACCTTCAGAATCCCACTGCCTTTCCATGTTTCCTCCGCCCACTTTTTCTGCCTCCTTCGGTTTTCCTAACAACTCCCTCACTTCGTGCGATATATTTTTAACGTCATTGTTAGTGTTCCACCTCACTTGAACGTGAGAGAAACTTGAAGCTGGTCAACCGAGCTTCGCGTAGGATACGTCATTTTCACACGAGTTGGTATTGTTCCAGACTAAGTAGGCGATACTATTTTGAACATTTCTTTTCAACGCATTCATTATCGTTACAGTGTATTTTTTAATAGTGCGTCCGAATTGTTGAAAAATATTAGAACCACATGGAGGATGAATTTGCCGTGAATGCATTTTTAGTGTCTTTTAATAATTTTCCGTGATATGTCGTATAGGAGTTCTTCAATTTGTTTTTCTGTACACGTGTGAATCCGTTGTTAAGTATGCAGTTATTTCAATTAGTTATTGAGTGGAAGAAATCATTGAAATAACGGCATACTTAACAACGGATTCACGCGTGTACACAAAAACAAATTGAACGACTCCTACACGTTGAATCAGTGGGGTACTAGATATCTCTCTTACTTAATCCCGGTGGTCGACTATTCATCAATTTAATTTGGTGCTATGATAATTCCCTCGGTACCGCAAGAAAGCTCGCGTGTCCTGTACCTTGAAGAAAGTCTAAGATTGGTCCACAGTGGTTCAAGTCGAAAACCATGAGTAAGTTTCACTGTGTTATAATAATCAACCGGCTAGAACTCAATTGAAAGACTGATTGCTGAGGGTCCGTTTCTTTGAGGCTGTCCGTCTCCTCCGTCCACTTTCGGGAGATTTAGAAAGACCTCTGCATTTGTCCTCGTCTTCTCTCTTCTCCTTAGGTCCAACTCACAACTCTTGCGATATGTTTCCGCTCTGGGTGTGGCCGTGGGATTACGACGCGCGAGGTAGCGATTCCAATCCACCGTGATACAGCTGCCGATGCGTTTACCGATGCGCTACCTTGTCACTCGCAATACCCCGGAGCAGGGCTGATGTTGCCGTTGCGTCATGAATACCGGTTAATTTATAGCCAGGGCGTTGCGTGCTTGTGTGAGCCGCTCCTTGGCTTTGACGGGTGAATGCTTAAAGGCTCGCCCTGAACGTCGGATCTAATACGAATGCCCACGTCTAGTTTCACTCGCTTTATTCCCGATGCTTTGCGGTGGTCGGGTTTTAAATTAATTGCAGCCTACCAATTGTTTGTTTTTGGAACACTGTCCACTGATTCATGCATTGCATTTTTTTCTGACTTAAGCCGCTAAAATCGAGGTAAGAGTTAAGGATATGAGGCATATATATTTGTGAAGAATTGTCGAAACTGATGAAGGAATTGTAAAAGTTTATTTATAGAGCGAGGGGAAACTGGACTAAGTTCTAATGTGGAACTTATTGTCAAGGACATACGAAGAAATTCAAGGTTTTCTTTTGATATCAGTTAGTGTTGGAGTTAAAAAGTATGATGAGTAGATTGGAAAGATAAGCAGCTTGTACCTAGGAAACAAAAGCGAAGTTAATAGTGGAAGTAGTTCGAGGAGGAATTTTATTTTCACTGAAGAGTGTCAGAATGGAGTGTAAGAGGGAGGAAGAAATTAGAAATGCTTGTATTTGAACCTTGAGGGGAGATATAATAAGTAATAAACAATCTGCCTCCATGAGCTCGATGGATCGTTTACTACAGCTATTTCTCTGTCTGGGGAGGAATAGAATTTAATCGTTAATATTTAAGTTATCTCGGGAGTTCAAAGTCATCGTGGATGGTTTTCCATGAAGTATGGGATAGATGCCGCGAGTGGAATCGTTTTTAGTTGACATAAGACACGTGCTTCTCAGTTCATGTCATTATATTCGCTTCTCATTTTCTTATTTGCGGTTCTTACCCACTAGTACGTAATTCACCTACATCCCTTGCGGAAACTACCGCGTTGAGACCGCAATCCTTTCGGGAGTGGGGTAGTTTGTCGGGACTACCTGATTGGTGGTGGGAGGAGAGCAAAAGAGCTAGGTAATGATATCCATTTTTTTCTTGAAAGGACGAAGCGATTTTTTTCTAGACGGAAATGTGCCAATGTACTTCCTGTTGCCGATGCGGCCGTATTTACGTAATCCTAATAGTCGTAATTCGATTATTACGACTATTTAAGTCATATTGTGAATTTATGTTAATGAGAACTCGTCAATGCGTTACAGTCAGGATTTGGTCGACGTCACGGTCTGTTATCCCTCTTCGATGTAATACACGCATCTGGATGAATTTCATTTAGCGATAATCTGACCCAACACCTGTCGGTGCATTCTTTGCACCACGTTTGAAGGAATGATTCCTACTCCTTTTGAAATATATATATATATATATATATACATATATATATATATATATATATATATATATATATATATATACGTATCGTATAACGTATGTATATATATATATATATGTATATATATATATATATATATACATACGTTACATAACACGTTTTCGCTTCGGAAGTTTTACCTTTCTGGGATTCTCCATGTCTGATTCTCGTGGTCGTGTGTGGGAATCAAAGGGCGGCTCTCCCCCCTCCTTCCGTCTTAAGTGCTTGCGGGGTCGATTTGTTTGGGCGTCGTTTGCGTGTGTTAGTGGGAGTGTGGGTTGTGAGGGAAGGGAGGGAGGTGGAGAAGACAAGGGATGTATATCGAGGAGGCCTTTGGCGAGCGAGGGCGAGGGGCTAAATGGGTCGTCGTGGGGAATAAGGAAGGCATTCTCCGGCCGTCGGTTTGTGGCGCGGAAACAAGAGGCGCTTTCGGTCGTCGGAATGGGAGTGCTATCGGAAGGTCGTTGTTTTTATGTGGGCTCTCTTCTTCCTCCTCCTCTCCCCCCGCCTCATCGTTTGCCCTGCCCCCCTCCCCAATCTCCCCTCTTCATCGACTCGACAGAAGTTGCTTGCGGAACTTGTGGTGGAAATGGGAGATGATGCGGGAAGTAGGAGCTTAAAGCATGTTCGGCGGCAGTTTCCCGTCCTACGCCAAGTTTGTTTTGTGGCTTGGCAGTCGGCTTGCTGGAGGATGGATTCATTCATGTACTCTAAGGCTCGCACCATTTAGTCTCCCAACTCATGCTCACAGTTTTCGCCTCCAATCTCTTTCCTCGTTCGACCGATGTCTTTCGGATCGTTTGTATCCTCCTCTGTCTAATTCCCGCTGTTGTAATGGGGTGACGATTTTCTAAGTCAGCACGACACGATCCGCCATTGCCGCAAGGGTTTAGGACACCAACCATGAGAATATTGAGTCAGAAAAAGGGGAGAGTTTTGATTCGTAGGGAAATGTAGGGTATGGGACGACAATATTCATTTGATTTTTCTTAAATAAATATATATATATATATATATATATATATATATATATATATATATATATATATATATATTACTACGTAATCGCATGCGATAGCGTATGAGCGACTTCGATTTAAAGAAATAACGCGCATAAGCACACGAGATTTCCATTAAGAATAAACATTTATTTATATAATCTGAGAGAAGTCGATTTTACATTGATATGATCATAGGAACAACGAATTTAATTCTGGTGCAGGTGAAAATATTAGCTTGAATTCTTAATTATGTTTACACTAACATGCCCAAAATCGCGAAATACCATTGGAGTTGACATCGATTACTGTTTAATGTTACGATTTGTACAATGAAAGCTAAATGATGACGTCTCACTCCACGTATTTGCGTGTTTTGCATATTTTGCAATCTCGTATATTACCATCGTCATAAATTAATCAGATACCTTCTCCCGAGCTAGTTGAAATAACATAAGAAAAAAGTGGACAACGACTGTTCAACTTAATTTAAATGGGCACACTTGAATTTGTTGGGCATTCAAATGTTTCCCCATCGTAGTCAAATTTTAATCATCCGACCGTTTCAACATATGTGGGGAAGTTTGCTGGATCGAGTTTAGAAGGAAATGGTAACTCTCCTGTTGATTTGTGATAATTCGTGTTAAATTGATAGTAACGTCCGTTGAACAATTTGCGTAAATATATTTAGTGTTTCTCTCTCACATACGCAATGATGAGCCAAGGCATTTGTACCAGTACCTATTTTTTTTGTAAATTAATACGAGTAGTTTAGCTTTCCTCTCCTTCTGACTTCATGTGAGGATATGCTTTTAGTATGATCATCAATCACACACTGCCTTTCCGGTCTCACAGATCCTGTATTAATGAAGTGCTCTGCGCGAATGACGGGAGGGCTCGAACCGACGATATTTTGAGAGCTGCCACCCAGGGCAGTCTTTTTTTTTTTAATATCGTCGACCCAGCGACGCACACCCAAGCCAACTGCACTAATGGAACTTGGGTGGAGAGAGAACGCACTCCCTCCACCAACTAACTCAATTTCTTCCCGTAATTATGTAGCAGTACGTCGGTGACTCTTCTCTCGCTCCTGCGTAGGTACCCTTGTTGTGGCCTGCTGCTGCAGGGGTAAGGTTGGGGGGGGGTGTTGCTTAATGAGGATGTGGGGGATGACGGCGGGAAGGAAAGTGCGTGGGAGGGTCGGGAGTCGAGGGGCGGGAGGTGGGACACTGGGGTCGACCATCGGAGGGCTCGAGTCTCGGTGAAGAGGGAATTTCCTCCCCGTCCCACTCCCTCCCCTCCACATCCCTCCTCCCAACCACGCTCCACCAAATCCAATGATGTGTTGCGCGATCCTTCCCGCGCCGCCCACCGCCTCCCCTCCTCATTCGGATCCCTCGCCCCTCCCCCACTCCGACCCTTATTAAGGCACCCCATAATGAAATTGGACCCCTCCACGCTCCCTCTCCTCCTCATCTTTCTCCCCCTCCCCCCACCCACCCAGAAAGCCCTGCTTACATTAAAGACCCCTTTCATTACCAAACCCACCTTCACCTCGACCCCCTGTTGTCCCCCCACCCCCATCGGCGGTGCAGTCGGCCTCCCAACTCCGATCCCCTCTTTGCCATCCGCCGAACACCCTCTTCTTGCCTCTCCCACTCCCCCTGTTACGCTGCTCTCCATCCCACTCCACCCCCCTCTCACACCCCCGTTCTTACTCCTCTCCCGTAGTACCACTACACCCGCACGCCTCATTGAATCCCCCTTTCCCCATCCCATACTCCCCCCCCCTTCTCCCTCTCTCTTCCCTTTATGCGTGTAATCCACCCGCCGGCGTCAGCTGCCGTAGTCGCGCGTGCCGAACCCCCCATTCCCCCCTTTTCTTCTCCACCCTTCTGCCTCTGTAACCTCTCCCGCACCGTCTTGATCCCATCTCCCCATCCTACATCACAGAGGGAGGGAGAGATGGCGGAACTAGGCTGTCGTTAATGCCCCCCCCCCGCCAACACTCTCGTCACCCCTCCCCCCCGCCCTGCTGCCAATATGGTCGCCAACGCACTCGAAATCTCTCTCCCGGTGGGGTGGGGAGGATCCCGGATTTGTCACGGTCGTCTTAAGATTCAAGGCTTTCAGCCTGTTGTTCTTTGTTTGAAACTCCCCGGAGATGTCTGTCCAATCTGGAAATGAAAGAGCGAACCGATATAGCTCTGATAGGTTAACTGACTCCCTAACCCATAAAATATAGATGAAGCAACGGATATCTTTGGCAAAGGCAAAAAAGTAATTAATAATTTAGCACTCAGTTTGATGATGGCATATCCAGCGGAAAGAGAGAGTGCAGACAATGAAGACGAAACAGCACACGGAGACTGCAGAGGTGAAGGTATTAAGGGCAAATGAGAGGGAAAACGCCGAGGGACAAAAAAGGCACATGTGATTGGACAAAGAAGTAATAGTTTGTCATAAAGAACAATAATATCACGTGGATAGGAAAGAGAAAAATGGAACAGGCAAAACATCAGGTTTAGATAGCAGAAAAGGTGATTCGATTGTGAGAGGGCAATGTGAAATTGACGCAATCGAAATAGGGTGTTGAGTAGAAGAAGAGAAGGGAGGAGTCGTATTACTCTGATGGGCAATAATAGAAAAGTAAAAATGCACTCGATGAAGATAGAGGGAGATAATGTACTGAGAGTGGAGAGAGGAGTAGGAAGGCCAAGGAGGAGACTTTGCCCGAGGAGGGAAAGGCTCGATGCTTCAGGGTGGGAATGAGCCGTCAGATGCACCAGGAGCGTGTGTTCTCATCGGCCCGGCGATGCGTGCCGTGATTTCAGTGGGCCCCCAATCAACGCGTGTGCTCCGTGCGCCGCCTTCTTCCTTTGCCGTCGTGTTGGAGGCATCATTTTGGAGTTTCGGCCGTAATGGAGAGGAAAACGAGGAGCCGGGGAGTTATTTTGTCCGCGCCGGAGAGTGCCCGGGGGGACGCTCACGAAATCGGAACGGCGGCGTCTGATTGAAATGGATGCGGCGCGCGGGAGCGTGGATGACGCGCTCGGTCTCCGCTTTCCTGATTTGACAATCGGGTGTCATGTCGCGTTGATTCGGAAATTAGCGTCTTGAGTCTGCGTAAGTCATCTTCTTGACAACTACCGGAGGATGCCCTCTTCGGAGGAATAATTGCGGAATGACTAGTTTAATTTTTTGTCACGACTCATCACTAGCAGCTTGTTTTCTGCTGTTTACGAAACTTTGGTGCATGACTTAATGTACTGTCTGAATAGGTGTACTTATTCGTCATTCTTTCACGATTTGGTAATGCGTTAAGAAGTAGATAATTCAATGCGCTATTCTCTATGATGCATTTTTTTACAGCACTTTTATCCCCACAAATGCATTGTTTTTTCTAACTTCTGTTATACTTGCTTTTCTTTTTTTCTCCACTCTTCTTTTTGCTTCTTGCGCATCGTCAGGAATTGTGCTTATTAGGATTCGTTTAAATGTATAAAAAAACAAAGTCATCATCGTGCTAACTGATGATACATTTTCGCTACTCTTTGCGGTATTTGGCAAAATCGTTTTCGATGACTGTTTTAATTCTCAGTTTATTACATTAACGCTCTTGCCGGAATCCACCTGTTTTTCACAATTTTCGATAATGTGATGTTAAAAAAAAGGCTCATTAATACTTTATAATGATAATCAATAAGGAAATGTAAAACCGAAATTTTCCATTTGATCCGCCCATGTTTTTTAGTGATTTTTTCGAGATTAATTTAACATAGTTATACCTAATTCCTAGTGTACAAAGTTAAATGAAAAATTATTCGTTTTGGATTGAAAAATTTCAGTCGTAATCAAATTCTCAATTTATTCTCCTCCAAGCGCAAGAGGTGTATAAAACTTTCGCAGTTCGCTCGAATGAAAATTTTGCGGCGCAACGAACAGATATCGTGTTTTCCTGCTCGAGGACCGCAGGACTCGCGGAATGAACGTTTCGAGGCCGTTGGAAGCCCAGGAGACCAAGCAAAGGGCATCTCCGATCCCCACTGTCCCGCTTTAGAATGGGGTAGGGGGCACTTCGTCTCTATTATCTCCCTTCCCCCCCTCCATGTCCAATTTCCAACGAAACGAAGTCTCGTCGGTACTCTTGAGATGCATTTATTCATTTATCGCACTGCAGCGGAAGCTCGCTTCCATGAGCACGTTCATCACCTCAGGAAAAATAATGCGCTCCCCCCTCTCTATATGGGGTTATCCTTTCATCTCTCCCTCCCCCCACGAAGCGTCTGTTGTCCCTTCTACGTGAAGTCATTGAATGGAAAAAAGAAAACCTCTCGCACACTCTCGATCGGCAGAGCACTCCCTGATTTTTAAGTGCCGGGAAAATTTTCTCTTGCTTGATTATTGCAGTACTTAACATCATTACTTGAGCGTTCATTCTCGGGAACAATCCTCCCTCCCTCCCTCTCTCTCTTTAATGTGGTTGGCGGTGGCAGGATGACGATTCCGAGAACATCTGGAATGTTCTTTGTTCAACGGATGACTCGGAACATGTCATCTCGTAATTTTGATGATGGCGATCGTCATCGGTGCTCGTGTATGCCCTCCGCGGACGGTCCTTTCGATCAGCCATTGCTAGCTAAAGTGCCCGAAATGGCAGAATCGAAGGTGGCAGCACATCACGGGTGATGGGGCATAACGCATGCATAGGGGATTTAGTGTTTTTTTTTATTTTGTTGCTAAAACGTCAACTTTCGATTGTGTGATTGGTCCAACTCTGCAATTTGCTCTAATGGCTTTACGGTTCGGATTTTCAGTGGCGTTGATTTTCCACCAGCTTTCCGTCAATGCTCCTGTTCCTATCGGTTGTACGAGCAATTTTTTTGTACCGCCGTTAACAAAAGTCTGTTGGCAGTCTCAGGCGTTTCTAGAATTGAGTACTTTCGTTCTTTTGGGCGGGGTGGGACCATCGCAGCAGTGCCGGTACCATTGAGTGCCGACGTAACGCTTTCACCCTTACCCAGCTTTCGGGACGTCTATGAATGATTGTAAACTTTTTGAATTGATGGTATCTCTTTAGCGTGAGTTGATGGGATCTCCGGACGATTTTATAAATATTCTGCGTAGCCTTCATAAGCCATGGAGTTTTTAAAATTGCGCTCTAATACTCGACCCGGGAAAAAAAATTAAATTTCGGAAAAGAAAATACTTCGTTCTTCCACGTATACTGCATGTGGGAAGAACAAATTAGATTGTTTTCCGATATGAATTGCTTCCACAAAGTGACGCCTTAAACCATTCTGTGGATAAAATTGTTTAGCTCAAACATTCACTCCGTCATTCGTTAAGTTTTTTCTCTTATTTACCGTCGCTAATGTAAATAAGAGAACTATTTCCGCGATCACATATAATGCTTCTATCTTTCATCTAATGATTGTTTTTGATTCAACGGTAGGTTTATTTGCCACCGATTTTTTTACTCCATATTTCCCGTCATGCAGAATTTATCGGTATCACCATTTTCCAGATAATTTCTGTTAACGTTATTTTTCTCTCATTTCTTTAATTAGCGTAGGCCATTGAATTTAAACTCCACGTTCGCTTTTTACCCATGGTACATTATCTCGTTTCACCGCTAAACTATCGGAAAACGAGAAAAAATTGTGAGAAAAAAATTCATCGATAGCTTTTTATTTTAAATTTTGTGAGATTCTCATAGAATTTTTACCTCGCGAGTTCTCTTTTATTCCCCTCTCACCCCCTGTCTCTCTTTAGAACAGAGTACCCAAGATGAATTTTCACGGACGGAGGTTAAAATTCAATGCGCAAAATGTTCGGGAAATTGAGGCATTAGTGAGGGAGTCGGGCCCGGAGTACCCACCCTCGGAACCCTCTCCCACCAACGGTTCTCGTAGTGGGTATGCCCGGTGGCCACGTTTGGATTTTTGCGGAAATTAAAAAAAAAATCATGCATATGTACACGGCAGTTGATAGGAATCCTCGATTTTCATGTCGACGTAACCCCGATTGCCCGAAGGCTTTATGGCAAATTTATTGGAGAATGGGCGGATATATTTCGTTCTCTCCTCTTCACGGAATGCCTTACATTTTTTTCGATAAATCTCTATTTTACTCTTTTTTTATCCCCGCATCTCTTTCTCTCTCTCTCTCTTTATCTCCCGTCCCACTAATTCTCCCCCTTTCATTTCCATCGTTCGGCTGTTGCTCTAACCGCCCGGCTTTCTTCTTTTTTTTAAAAAAAAAACAATCCCCTTTTTCCTCCCCCACCGACCCACCCCCTTGACGATCCTCTCATTAATATCGTATATAGCGAGCGGTATCGGGGAAACGCCACTCTCCCCTAATGGCGTCGATGGAATCCTATTTTACGGAGTCTTTGTTTTACGGTCGTGTATTTCTTGTTTTTTTCTCTCTCCGTCCGGGGGTACATTCGCGTGTTTGGGGAGGGATGTATTATTATTATCATTTTTTTTTTAAAGTACGGATGGGGACTGGCCGGCGGACGTGTTAGGTGGACGATGGGGAAAATTTTGAATCTCCCCAACGTATTTTGTTTCCGTCGCAGCAGAGGCCCTCTCCATTCCGGTTAAAAACTATCTCCCTCGTCTGTCTCTCTCATCCCTTTCCCTCCCCGAGAACCGGGGACGTGACTGAACGACCATAAGCCTTGGATTTTATGGAAAATTGGAATGATGGGGGGACATTTATTGGGTGTTAGGAGGTGGAGGAACTGCAAGGAGTCTTCAATCAATTTATACAAATAACGTTACTGGGTATTGGTTGTAGTAAGAAAAGTCGGTGATACTCAATAGGTTCTGTTTTTTTTCCTTTTCTATCGGTAGTCGTGAGAAGTTGTCGATATTGCACGTAATACGTTGACGTTGTTTTTATATTCAAGCTCAATGAATTATCCATTTATTTCATGTAACACTACTCCAAAAGCCGCTAGTTTATTTTTGCCTCTGGATTATAAGCGTAAAATTACAACAAGGACAGTCTCAATAATAGCTTAATAAATAAAACTGTTTCTGGCGTGACTTGGTGAAAAATCTTTACATTAAAATTAAAAGATAACCAACCATTTTGTGGAAAAGCCAAGTTGGTTATTTTTCAATTTCAATTGATAACTTAATGATACCAATTATCTTTCTCAGATCTTTTAAAGTGTTACGCCAACTCGCAAAATATATATATATATATATATATATATATATACACGTGTGGTTTCAATTACATGCTTACATGCTTTGAATTTCCCCGAACGTATGTGTCTCTGTGTCCCTGACTTCACGTACGTCGGCATTTAAATTTCAGAGGGGGGGGGGAAATGCATACGTGCACAAAAAACTACGTTTATCCCAAACGAGGGTGGAGCGATCGGTTTTTTTTGTGGGGGGCGGGAAAGAGTTTCATTTCCCGAAAGCAGGGCACGTTTCCTGCGGGGTCGAATTATTTTCTCCCTTTTATCCCTTCTCTTTCTTTCTTTCGTTCTCCATCTCCCACTATCGTGATCCCTTTACTCCCTGTCATGGCGTGCGATTGCAGAGGTCTTTTGTTTGCCTCATCCGCCCTCGTTTCGGTTTGGCGGCGGGGGTAAGTTGTTATGAATGGTTTGCCAAGGTTGGAGGGAATGTTCTATCCGTCGATACCTCTCCTGTGATTGTCATCGGCGCGTCGATTTTTGATGGGTAAGGGGTGGGGGCGAGGGACTAAGGGAGGGAATCGGGAGGAGATTGTTCGTGGGAGGGAGGGCCACGATTGAGGGGGGGAGGAGTGATGGGTTGAGGTGAAGCATGTTGATGGAGGGTTGGTTTAGTTGGGGAAAGGGGAGTGTTTCTGTTTCTCTGTGTGCATGAATGGAGGGTGGAGGGGGGTTCTCTATGAGTTTTGGACGAGGTTGATGGCGGAAATGATGCATCCCCCCTGGGCTTCATTGCGTTTCATTGATCGCGCCTCCGTCCGATCTCGCCTCTCATTTAATTGCTCGATTGGCGAGAGAGCATTCGATGTGGTGTTGGAGGGGTTGTTGGGTGGAGGGGAAGTTTCCCTCTGCGCCCTCTCGATCGCATTGATAATGGCGGCCGTCCCATTCGGTTTCAATCTTCCGTCCCTCTCTATCTCGTCGCGTGATTCCTAGTCGCGTCCCATTTGACATTTTTTGTGCGCATCTCGTCACAGGCGGTGTTGGGGTGTTTGAAATCTCTGTCGAATGGAAAAAAGATTTGCGGGTTTTTCGACCTTGTTATGATTTGATGATATATATGCGTATATATATATATATATATATATATATATATATATATATATATATATATATATATATATATATATATATATAATTTTTTCCCGTACCCGTTTTCTGCTTTTGGCTATGATTTTTTGGCGACAGAAAATTCGAGGATGTAAGGTTTCATTCTTGAAAGAGATTAGTATTATTTGAATATGTTTTTTTCTATATATTTTTAAATCTTGCGAAATTCATTATATATCGAACTTAAATGTTGGTTTTAGATTTTTAAAATGGCTTTTCCTATTATGTTTATTGCCTTGAAGTATTTTTAATGCATGGCAACTAAGCCATTTCTATTTCTTTACTTTAAACTTGGTTTATTTTACTTAATTACGCCATAAGATAGCCATTATATAGCCATTATATACAAGCGTTCTGGTAGCCAGAAACGAAAGAAAACACCGAAAGCTTATTGAAATAAAATTGTGCGAAAGTGAATTCACAGAAATGTTTTTCAGTGGAGAAAGTCCGTTGTCATTTACCGAAATTGTGCCAATTATTAAAATTAATTGTTTGTGATGGATGAGGATTGAGACTAGTATTAAATGTAGTTTTTTGGCTACATTAATTTCGTGTCTATTTCTAGATTTTGGCAATGTTGGTATATTCTCTAACGAAATATGGGAAATTTTCTGTTAAGTTTGGCTTGTCCTGGTGTAAGGTTAAATCTAAGGTTGCGATAAAATTGTGTTCTGCTGAGTCTGTGCCCTGCTCAGTTGACCTTTGCCCCTTTCCTCACGGTGCCTCCTTGTTGTTTTCTCACAGGGCTTCATCCCCATCCCGAACCACCACCATCTGCACCACCTGCATCACCACCACCACCTGGCGGTGCACTCGCACCACGCGGGCGGCCTCCTGCCGTCCGGGGGCCAGGCGCAGCAGCAGAGCCAAGCGCAGCAGCAGGCGCAGCAATCGCCGCATCCTGGCGGCTCCCCGTTGCGCCCGCACCTCAACCACCACCTGCCGCCGCACCACCTCAACCACCTGCACCCTGCGTCGGGCGGGGGGGCGCGGGGGGAGGCGGCGGGGCCGAGCGCGGGGGCCGACGAGGCTTTGGTACAGCGGGCCCACGGCGGCGGCGGCCCCCCGCCCTCGTCGCCCACGGCACCCGGGGCCGCCGCGCCCACCCCTTCCGCCGCCGCCCCCCACGGTCTGGTCCCGCGCCAGCCCCCTCACGGCAGCACCCCCCTGCAGCACCCCGCGTCGCGCATGTCCCCCTCGGAGCCGCACACCCCCAACCCGCACCGTGCCTCGACGCCCACGAGCGGCGGAAGCGGCAGCGACCGCGCCAACAACAACAGCAACAACAACAACACGAGCGGAAACGGCAACAACAGCAACAACAATGGCGGAGGGGGTGGGGGCAGTAGCAACAACAATGCCAACAATAACGGGAACAACAACAATAACAACGGGAACAACAATGGCAGCAGCAGTTCCAGGGAGGACAGGCACCTCAGCGACGTAAGTTCACCCTCGCTCGTCTTTCATTTGCCCCCTCTCCCTTATTAAGCATTGGGAAATTGCGTGCCTTAATGCAGACACGCTCAGAAAGATCTCTTTTTTTGGAAAAAATATATTAATTTTGTTCTACATCACCATTAACTTACACCAATTTGAACGGAATAAATCTGTCAGGGGTCAAGAGTCAGCTGTTAGCAATCCCATGGTGACACGCCTTCCTCGCTTCACCTTATTCTTCCCCCTCGCTTTCGTGACCATTCATTCGTTCGTCATTCATCACATTCACACGCAATGGAACAATTTCGCTTCACGTCGGGCGTTAAAAAAACCAAAAAATATAAAAATTCCAAAATCCTCCCTGTTGCGATTCCCATTATCCCCCGCTTATGTCCCCCCTTCAGTCATCCCGTTTCCCATCCGGGGCATTACCCGCTTGATTTGGGCCTGTTGTAATTGCGCGTTTATTACAAGTCCCGTAAGTTTGAAGGGAAGTGAATTAAATTTTATAATAGACTCGAAAAGGACTGATCCGATCAGCCGTGGGGCGTGTTTTCCAAAAGTCGGGATGGATGCCTTGGATTCCTTCCCGCGGGCGTTGTTTTTGCGTTGCCGTCGATCTGTGCGTATGTTTATGTGTGTGTGTGTGTATATATATATATATATATATATATATATATATATATATATATATATATATATATATATAAATGACTCCGCGATTGCTCCCCATGCTAATAAGGCTGCTCATGAAAATTCATGGGAGCAGTAACTCCCGCGATTTCCAAACGCCTCCCACTCTTGCCTCTTCCACGCTCCCGCCATTGTGTAACCAAATAGTTTGCGCGCGCGCGTGTGTGTGTTTAATGCGCTTCGAAAAATTTGCCTAAACATGCAAAACGTTTGGGTCGGGTCCGTTGGAGGATGTGGAGGTGGGGTCGAAAGTCTGGATTACATGCAGGACGGTGGATGAATACACGCGTTGGACTTTGGGAAGGGGACGACCGTTATTATGGCTTTCGTCCCGGTGAAAAAAAAACGGCGAGGGAGAGTGTGAGGGGAAACAAAATTTCCCACCGGAATGGAGGATTTGGTTGGGAAGGGGGCGTCCAAGAGAAAGGAATAAAAAAAGATGGAGAGAAATATAAATTCCGCCGATTTGACTTTTAATATGAGGGATGTCTGTCGCAAAGCAGGAATTAATCGCGACCCGGACTTAGTCGTCGGCTCGTTGATCCGGTGCGAGTGCGACAATGGACGAAACAAAAGCTTTCGCGACTTCGTATTTTTTCCCCGACCACCGCGGGGTCGGACGCGCCTGTCTCGTTATTTGTGGGAAAATATTTGCTCACCTTCGTCATCGCGGGGGTTTATCACGTTTAGGGCCACACCCTCGTCCATTCAAAATCCCCCCCCCCCAATCCTTCTCCCGCTACGAACGGTTGTCAACAAGTTTTTTTATTAACCACCAGAAAATGATTATTCGCTAGAACGTCTCGTGATGTCGAAAAGTGTGACCATAAATTCTGTCCGTTTTTATCCGAGGGGTGTTTTGTGAGTAGTTTTCGCCCAAGTTTGCGTGCTCGCTACCGTGGCATAAGGTCGTTTTTCTTCCCCCCCCCCCCACAACCCACTCTTGGGGGGCTAGGATGATGGGGGGGTGGAAGGGATTCGGAATTAATTCTACATCATTTTCGAGAGGCGTATGACATGACGCGAGATCGTTTCACTGCTCCCTTTCAAATTTCAAGTTCCGAGATTGATAGCGTGTCTTGAATTTCAACGAATATCCTTCGAGGAATCCGTGTAGGTGCCTATTTTTCGTCACGGTGTTTCGCCCGTGCCGTCAATCACGGCACGGGAAGCTCGTCTTCAATGTTAGAAAGGCACAGTTACGTCTTTAGGGTGTCTTGTTAAAGCGCGACTGGAATCGGAATAAAGATTGTGGAGTAATTTTACTTTTATTTGGATTTTCGTCATTTGTTTGCCAACAATGAGATGTACACCGTTTTCTGTGTAATTAAAATTACGTCAACATAAAAACGGGTAACGCCAGTAGGTTTGTTTCACAGAATAGCAGTACACGAATCGGTAGGCCTTTGTAAGGTTGAATCGATTCGAAAGAGTAATCTTGTGTTGACTCGCGCAGTAAAATGTCTCGTAAGCAATAGGGAGAGTGATAGAATTCACCACGAGACGGATATTTACATTTGGTAGTTGTTGAATTAGATCAAATCCTCCCTCTCGTTTTTTCATTGCTTTTCATTCCCGAGTCCCAAGTTCAATTCCCGAGTGTGTTGATTTAATTTTTGTATCATCAAGAATCGGAAAAAGTTTCCGCATGTCACATCGAATACTTATACGATTTTCACGATTCCCGGCATTTCTTTCAGTCCGATTTTCCGATTTTTTCTGCCAGCTTCGGAGTCGAAACATTTCCGTTGTAAATCCCGCGTCGCCTTCTCCGAATCTTTCATATGCCGCTGACGTGCGGAAATTCGTAGCTAGAAGATAATTTCATTTGACAGTGATTACAAACCTGAACATTCAGATGTTCTATCCAGTTGTTCCATTGAACGCAAATTACCGAAGATGGCCGTACGAACGATATGTTACCGCCATCAGTTCCCTGCGTGAATCGTTAGCGAATCATGTTTAATAAGTCACGACGTGAGGACACACGTTTTAAGCTCTACGTCATATTTGTCATTCGCTCAAATAGAAATTCAAACGTAAAATGCAACAGCAAAATAATATACGCTGCTGCGCATGTTTAATGAAAGAGTGTAGAATTGGTAAGTACGAGTAATTATTGTCTTTTGTACTGGGTGAAGCGTGTTAGATACAGGTGGTACGAAGGCTACTGACCGAAGAACGCGGGTCCTCTTCGTGATTAAGCCTCTGGGTATCCTCAGCGTTGTGCAGACTTTGATTTTCCGCATATCAGTTCTTCCTAGAAAATCATTGAGAGGAACTGACCCCCCCCCCTTTCCCTGATGTGTGAATTGCACACCCTACTTAGGGTTTGCATAGGGTTTAGTATTAGGTGAGCTCTATACTCACCAAACCGTGATTCGGGTTGATAACTGTGAAGCAGTAGCCAAATACGGTAAGTATTTGGCTACTGCTTCACTTTATTTGTTCACCTTATTGCGTTGTTGCTTTGTATTTTCTAACGAAGGTGATTGCCTGTAATTCTATAATAACCTTGAAGTCATTAACCCCATTAATTTCCGTGGACCTCAAATTCCAAGTCGTAAACGGGGAGGAGAGATGAAGTACCTAGCCTCCTCGGTCAGATCGTCTTTAATTCCGCCCTTATTGAGCTTGCTTACCGCCTTCCATCCCCAACACACACACCCACCCGTTCCTGGGGCATATCCGTGACCGACGCCTACCCGTCGGCGCCACTCGTGTGAGAAAGGTAAATACCTTAATGAGCCGAACATCTTTCCGCCCTACTACTTCATGCGAGAGGGTAAGTAGGCGGTATCTGAGCTTACCCGGCCCGCCACCGGTGGACGGGTGTCCTGCCGAAAACGACCCACCGCCACTCGTCCCCAGAATCATCCTCAACTTTTCCTACAGCCGCCCAGTTGCTGTAATACGGCGAAAATGTCTCTTTGCTCAAGAGGCGACCCTTTTGTCGGGTCTTCAGAGATAGAGAGAGAGAGGTGGAGAGGGCGTGCCACCAAAACCTTTTGTGAGCTCGCAAATTATGCGGGTGCATTTGTCATCGTGGCGTGACTAATGATATTCTTCTCTCTCCTTTTACAGGCAAGCAGCCACTCCAGTTCCGGACAAGGCTACATCGTGAGTACATTCTCATCTCAAAATTTTATTTTGTATTTTATTTTATATTTTCCTGCTCACCTGTGTATCCTTCGCTGCCTCCCCCTCCCCATTCTCCCCTCTCCTCCTAAACTCACCCCCTTCTCTCCCGTCAACTCTCACCCCATCCCATCCCATGACCACCTGCGTCACCTCGCGCCGTCGCATCTTAAAAAGAGTTACATCGCTATCATCATCATCGTCCTCATCCACTTATCCATCCTTACTCCCGCCCCCCTCCCCGTATACCCAACGCCCTCCCACCCCCGGGCCTCCCCCTCTCTCCCCCCTCGACGAGGGCTGGAGCCCTCGCTGCACAGGGTGCTCGCCTCGCGTCGTTAAATGAGGAAGCGGGTCTGAACGTATAAATCAATTGAAAAAAGGCTCGCATTAGGCAATTCTACTCCTTCAAAAGGAGCATAATTTCTTGGTAGGTGGCTTTTTTGTTTTACTGTAAGGATCAATGGATTCCGTTAAGCCGTCGGCAGTACGATGCGGAGAAAGGAACCTGCCACCTTTGTTTATTGAATCTGGAAGAGCCAACAGAAAAATTTGTAATAAACGATGAAAATACCCGTGAAACAAATAGCACTCCCTGATATATCAGTGGGTATGTCTGAGGAAAACATCAAACTCTTTTGAGAATTTCTAAGGTTCTAGCCTTCCGGGGAATACTTTGAATGGATTATGATATTAACTTTATTTATCCCTTACTATCGTGGAACTTACAATAATAATAATATGTAAAACCCCGAATTCGCACGTTCAGGTCTCACCTGTTTCCGTTGACAAAAAGAACAGTTTTGATAATCTTTTTTTTGTGGCAGGGTTATTTTCTTGTCGGGCTCTACCCGAATTTAAGTTATATATTTCTTAAATCCGAAACCAGGTAATGGTCAATCGATCATATCAACGTGTAACTTCTAGGTTTATAATCATCTAAATTTTACCATTTCCGGAATGGGAGTAATGGTTGGTAGAGGCGATGCAAATCTCTTTCCGTCCCAGACCCGAGCATTGTTGTAACAGCGACGATGGCATTTCTCTCAGGCGCGGGGAAGTTTATTTTGTCGGCGTTTGATGTCGAAAGTCACCCAAATTCGGGACTTGACCGATATTTGCTGTTGTCTAACCGAATGAGTGTAATTATTCGAGCGCAGCTAATCTGCCTGCCTTGATTTTACTACGCCGTTACCTCCGTTATCGGTGGGATTGATTCAAAACAGCGGCGGGATGGATAACGGATTGAGAGAACGAAGGAACCAGTGCCTTACCCCCTGTTTGCATTTGTTTGCTTGTATGTCGCATTAACACGCTACAATTTTTCGCAGTGTGTGATCTTTTTTCACAGTGCTGATAGTCGTGCGTATTCGAATTGATTTGAGTCATAATTTCCTTGGCCGTTCCTCTCTTCCCTTGAATCATAACGAGACACTCGTGTGATAGAGAGGTCGCTGGATGGTATTATCCCATCGACGTTTTGAAATTTCGTTAAGTGCTTGGCTCATTGAAGGCAATCTCTCGCGTCGAGCCCTGCTGTTCGTTTATTATACATTTTTTCAAAGAGGCGTGCTCGTAGTCAAGCAGATGGCTCAGTCCCGTCCTCATTCTCTCCCCACCCCCAAACGCCACCTCTCATATTTAGATGCACCATTCATCACCCTATGAGAACTCTGTTATTACAATAGCTCGTTGTCTTCTATCGCCTGTGGAGGGTTCATTGGAGGCAGGAGCCAGCCAGAGCTTTCCCCCTTTTGCTCGAGCGAGGTATAAATTTGGCTCCGTTTTATTTTCAATTTAATGAGGCAGTTTGTCTGTCCTCTCCAGTTCAATCATTCGCCACTAAAAACCCCTCACCCTCATTCCTCTCACTCTCCCTCTCTATCTCCCCGCAGTCTGCTCACCCTCCACTCCGCGCGGATATCTGTCGACACCTGCTCCGGTCGTAATTCGTGCTCGCTTACGCATTCACAGGGACTCGCATCCGTCGCCTCGACATTCTCTCCCTCTCTCTCTCTCCCATCTCCTTGCTCCACATTCCCCTCCCTTTTCCCCCTCACCCGCTGGCCCCTCTGACCCTCCTCTCTCTTCACGCATCCCACTCTCGTGTTCATTCGAATGCCCCGCGAACCTCTGCACTTCCCTCTTATGTCCCATCTCTCCGCACCCACTTACTCCGTCCCGTTTCCCGTCTGATCCTTTCCTTTCTGGGAGCAAGAGGGAGAAAGTGGGGTTTGTGAGGGCCAGGAGTCGACCCCTGTGAAGTCCGGTGCCTGGATCCGGTTTTCCTCCTCCATTCGAATCCCTCCCTCCATTACGAGGGGAAAAAAGTCGTGGATCTCCCATGAAATACTTTTCAAAATGATACTTCAGCATTGAATCTTCATATTTTAAGGCTGAGAAATGCTGTTATTGTATCGAAAATATACTGATATAATTAATACGATAATAGTAATAAGGAGCGAAAACATAGGGTCTCACAAATGAAAACAGGAGTATTCAATTCGTGGTGTTCGATCTATTTAAAGTTAGGTTTTGGGCTCTCCCTGACGGCTGTTTACTTCCGAGTGTTGCGAGAACTTCCGCTTTATTTTCCGTACATGATTCCTTTTTTCATTTCTTCGTAACTACTGGCTGCCTTCAGATTATTAGGTCGAAATTTATGGAATGAAACCGATGTTTATGACAATTCCCTCTGATATCTAGGCGAAGATCGTGCAAGAAACAGAGGTAAACATGTATATTTAAATGAAGCAGGGTGCGATGGATGGAGCTTAGGAGAATAAACAACCGGAAAGCGAGGACGACTGCATGGATTTTGGGACACTGATTTAAGAGATTCAGCATCCTAACGAGGACTAAAAGAAGGCCGAAATGTCTGGCATTTTGGATGTGAGAAACGAACATAGAATTTCAAAAGTTCAAATTAAAAAAAATAAGGTTGAAAAATTGTAATTATTAAAAAGGGTCTGCAAAATAATGGTCGTCAAAATGGAAAGACAATTTGTATCCGGAAATAACCATTCTTGACACCCAATTTAAAATGTAATTTTAGTGTTTATCTGAAGTTCTCGAGTGTTTTATTGTTTCCCCGAGCCGGCGTTGCCATTGGAGCTCACTTTGATTCCGCTCCATTCCCACTTTCTCTTCTCCCCAATTTGTATTTCGACGACGCCTCCGGTGCTGTGCCACTCCGTTAAGCCACTCGCCCCCTCCCAGCCTCCACGCATACATCCTGCCATTTTCCACCTTGCGATCGCTCACCGTCCCCCCGGGGGTTACGCGATGAAACGGCGGTTCGCTCGAATTGGTGTCCGAAGCCTGATTAAGAGGAGTGACCTACCGTTGGAGGAGGCGTGGGTGGGCCGCCGTGTACGAGGGGTATACGTGCTGCCCTTTACGTCTGCGATTAAGGGCATCGTGTTAAACAAGGGTTCCGCGGTTTATCCCATCCCGGACGGTGTCCCGAGACCTCCGTTCTTCCTCAAGTGGCCAAAATCTGAGCACGGCCGACACCGTATCGCGTGTCGCAATGCGACGCCGCGTGTGCTGTGACACTTGCGTCACCGTGCAATGCTTCTGCGGGCGCTGCGCTAGCTATGTGTCTCCGCCACGTGTCTGTTGAGATGAATGCTATTATTCTTTGATACGAGCGATTTGTGGTGAAAACAATGAGTAGGAAGAATATAAGGTTTCAGTCTGTTACTTCATCCCAATGTATACGTTATGCGAAACTGTTCCCTGTTACTGTGATTGGAATCGGTGGAAATGTGGCAAAAACAAAACTGATTTTCCAATAGAACTGGTTTAAACTTCTTTCCGAAAGTAAATATCCCTTTGAAGATGTTCGGTGAAGAGCGCCGAATGTGGATTCAGTCAAAGAGAAAGAAATTTATAGTAAATGTTATGCATAAAAGACGAAAAACCCAAGTAGCGACGTAACTAGGCACATTAACTTACATGAGACCCTTGCATTATCCCCCGTAACAATGTTTGTTATTGTGTTGTTTTCCAAGCTATATCATTATCATCGTCATTTTTCCAAGTTTTCCTTCGAAACCCTTGTTATTAATCTCTTCGGATTTCTGTAAGTTATTGTTTCAGTATCGCATTCAAATTACATTTTCAACTTGCCCCGGGATTCTGATATCTCTAAAGGATTCATTTCAATGTGACTTCCGAACCGTAGGTTTTGCAGAGCATTTGATAAAAATTTCGCGTAAATAAAGAGTTGGTGACCGCCACCCTGGCAATTTACGCCTCGTATATCTCACGCGACGCCGTTGATTTTTTTCAAAGTTACTCCTGCCCCCGAATACCGAAAAAAATTTGAATTTTAGCACATTTACGGATCGTTATCTGTGTCGATTCAAGTTTCAAGGACCAAACCTAGAGGTAAAAAATTGTTTCCGTAGTATGTTTCGTCCTGTAGTCTTCGCCGATATAAAACACACTTTTCCGTACTAGTTAGCTTAATCAAATCGGAGGCCACACTCACAAAGGAGACGGACCATAGTATACTCGAATATCGGACGCCCCTTCATAATCCAATCCCAACCGAGCCCTGATTCCTCGGGGTATTCTGGGACGCTGGAACACACCTGACCACCCGGGGACGTGTAATTGCTCTCGACGGCTAATTTGAATCGGAATTGAGTCCGAAAGCACTCCAGCCAGCCGGAGAGCTGGAAAGGATCCATTACTCCCTCACGTGGGCAAAGCGGACTTGCAGTTTTCAGTATTCGGCGTCGAATCCCGAAAAGAGTTGAAAAGGGAAAGTGCGAATTCAAAAATAAATTGCGGAAGGACCGATAACCGATCCTCTTATCGGAACACAAAACTCCTACACAAGTGGACCTTCTTAAACCTGGCGTCCTTTACGAACGCAACGCCAGGGGATGGATTGGGCACAAATAAACGTTACTCTTCGGTTTTCTTCCAACCCTAACATTCGTCAATTCCGGTTAGCCCTTAACTGTGAATTAAAATAGGTTGCAAATATAAAACATACCTTCCGGTTGTGTTGATGAGTGATTAATTCTCGTGTGGCTTCAATCATAATGACCGTCAATGCAAACGAAAAGGCAGAGTTTCATGAAATTCTGCTGCCCTTCATTCTCTTCCTACATTTCCTCGAAGATATATATATTTCAAAAATATTTTATTTATCAAAGAACATTTTTATTTTGCGTTTTAATAATAATCAATCCTATTTCGAACCAAGCGTCCTTTTTATAGGAAAATATACCAACTGATTCGGATTAATTCTCAGGCATAGTAAAACATTTCATAGCTTTTTCTATGTTTTTGTATTAAAATCCGCCTTTTAATGTAATTAAAACTTCTTAAAAAGTTAAGAAATTAAATTGTTTCATGTTTTAATGTCCATCGTCACATGCCTTGTTCACGTCAGACGGTAATTTACGGATGAAACGATGAAACATGCGCATGACGTCATATGTACAGGTATACTTTTTATACTTTTTGAATTATATGCAGAACGGCCATTCGTTGCCGCCAAAATAAAACTCCTTATCCACAGTGGCTGGAGGGCTTGCGTGATCATCCAGTGCCTTTGGTTCCGGGTCTTCATTTCGAAAATAATGCTCGATATAGTGTTTCTGTGTTCCTAAGCCGTTTATGGAGAAAGCTTTGGGGCACACTTGTCATCGTAATCTCGTACAACATCTAGGAGCACGCGACGGCATCAAAAACGGAACGGCATCCCGGGACGCAGGAATTGTTTTATTCATGGGTGACGGAAGAAAAATTCTGGAGATATGAAAACGAAGAACAAGTGAATAATTTCATCATATTTTTACTGTAAATGTTGGGCCCTAGATAGATGGATCAAATCAAGTTATTAAATCCTAGGATTGGTTTACTGCAGCCCTCCATTCTACTCTTTTTTATGTAAATTTCCTCAATCCCTGATACCTTCTGCATTTTACGTCCGTCTTAATTTGTCCTATATACATGTCTCTTGGCCTTTCTTGTGGAATCTTTCCTTCCAATTGTAATTCTATTATATTACTAATCAATACAATGTGCCTCAATGTGTGTCCAATCCATCTATTTCTTCTTTGCTGTAGAGTCCTCCATATGGTCCTATCCTCTTCTGCTCTTCTTTATACTTACCCATTCCTTACTTCTTCTGTCCATTAATCTTCATCATTCTCCTCCAGCACCATGTTTCAAAGACTTCTATTCTTCGCTGATCCACTTTTCCAATGTTCCAAGTCTCGGAACCATAGAGCGCCATTCTCCACACGAAAGTCTTGACGAATTGTTTCCTTGTTTCCAGTCTTAGGTTCTTTGAACATAGTTAATTGCCTCTTCATCATGAATACGTTCTTAGCTTGGGCTATTATTCGCTTGATGTCGGTCGAACTTCTTCCATCCCATGTTATGCTGCTGCCCGGGTAGATGAAGGATTCCACTTGCTCTAGTTTCACCCCTCTAATTGTGATATTTGCATTCAGCTTCTCTGTTCCATAGACAAGGATTTTAGTTTTCTTCTTGTTGATGTTCTTATTATATCCCCCCAGTACTTGAGTTGCTCGCAGGTCCTTTCGCGTTTCCGCCACTACTGCGATGTCGTCTGCAAACCGGAGCATGCGGATTTTTCCTCCATTTACCTTGGCTCCTTTGATACCCAATTCTTGTGTTTATTTTATTGTCTCTTCCAAGTATGAGTTGAATTTTGCTGGCGAGAGGTTGCATCCTTATCTTACTCCTTTGTTTATTTTGGATTCTATTTTTCTTCCATTTTTCGTTTGCATTGTTGTAACCTGATTCTTGTAGAGGCTATGGATAATTCTTCTATCGCTGGAGTCCAATCCAACGCCTCTAGTATCTTGAACATCTTGTTCATTCGACGTTGTCGAAGGCTTTCTCCAAGTCCATGAAAGCCACATATAATGGCTTATTTACGTGTATTATTTTTTCGGCCTGAACTCTCAAGTTGAGAATTGCCTCTCTTGCTACTCGGTATTTCCTGAATTCGAATTGGTTTTCTGAGAGCTTTTTTTCTATTCTTCCTTCTATTCTTCCATCTATTCTTTTGCTAATTATCCGAGTAAGGATTTTCGATGCTTGAGTCGCCAGGTTCAATATTCCGTGTTCTTCCCATGTATCTGTTTTCGGTTTCTTCTGTATTGCAATAATTATAATTTTCTTGAAGTCTTCTGGTATCATTCCGCTGTCGTAGCTATATTTGATTATTCCATAGAGGGCACCCTTCGCTTTGTCTCCGAGTGTCTTGATTATCTCTCCGTTTACTTTATCAACTCCTGGTGGCTTTTTGTCTCTCGGGTCTGCTACGGTTTAGTCGAATACACAGATAGATATATTAACGAAAACCTGCACTCTCAGTCTTTAGGTGCTGTGATTTGAAAAGATATTTGTAATAATTCACCGCACTTAACTTTCTCCGACCACGTAATTATTGTCTGAAAGTCTTTGTCAAGGGTATCAAAATATTCATTAAAATATCATTCCTCGAAAATGACGTTTTATATGTTGGAATTTCAATGAGGATCAATAAAGAGTGTGGAATATTACGGAGTTATATTCCGTTTAGTAATGGAACTTTTTTTACAAAGCTCTTAAATGCTTTGAAAACCTAAGTGCCAGTTACGTTTTATTTATTTATTTGCAATTTCCGCGGAGAATGAAAACGTCCGTTATTGAGATGGTACTCCAATCACGTGTGGTGGATTTACTTTTTAAATTTTTTTAAAAGGGATTCGGGGCGAGATTGTCGTTTTCCGTTAGTCTCCATCCCCAGACTTCCCACTAGGTTTTTCCTTACCTCAACAAGCTCCCACCGTACGCTGCGTCGTACATGTGTTTATGGTTTATGCACCGACGCCGTCAAAACTCATAACGTTGGAGCAAATCGCTTTACAAGTCCCGATCATCGCCCATCGCGGCTCATCGCAAACACACATCGGCCTCCCCTCCACACCCCACCCCCTCCCGCGTCCTCCCTCTCTATCCCGGGGGGGGGGATCCCGACTCGTGTGTGTGTGTCAACTTAATTCTTTTTTTAAATCCCTCTTTGTCTCTTAACCACCACGTAAATTAACTTCTCATCCCCCTCCTCTCTCTCCCTCCCTCCCTCTCGCCCCTCTCCGCACAAAAAAACGACTCTCGCCGGGTATAAAAAAAGATGGAAATCTCTCCGTACACCCTCCACAACCCCTTTCTCATAAAGCGTGCACCAGGGTTACGGTTGTAAATTAAGGCTGCCTGCACCGGAACCATGCAGAGGCAGCTGAGCCATAGGCAGATAAAATGAAAGCTTAATACGTCCTCCTTAATGGCCATGTGAAATGTGCGAGTCTTCGAGTTACACGAATGAGTACATTTTCTGTATTTTTTCGTCTCAGTGTCGTAAAACTTCGGGGCAAAGAAAATTAAAAGCGTAATCGTCGTAAATACATATCTATGCTGATGATGGCAAAGTAGAAATGCTTCAAACGCAGAATTTACGGAATGAAAAAAAAACTCCAGGAAAAAATTAATCGGATGTAAACACCAGATCACGTTGCCCCACTTCTACGTCGCCAAAATCACGGTTGATGCACGGTGTTTGAGGTGAAAGGGAATATTAAGCGGAATAGTGTTGTTCGTCGCGATGTTCCCGCGAGGCCGTGCGTGGCGCTTGAATAATAATAATAATGGGATCTAGAGGTATGCTTCAGTTAGGAGCGTGGCCAGCGATTAATTAATGATGACGTACGCTGAAGTTTGCCTGCATACAAGGGACAAAATGCACTCATCACGTTACTTGGCTATTCGTGGGAACGTGGCCAAAATCTAAAGTTGTGAAGGTACAATTCTATCAGGGATCAATTATTATCGATTTTTCGATTGATCGACTTTGTCAGAGAACGACATTTTTATTTGAAGAGCTAATAATTTTATTTTTACTGAATGTCTCAGGATTTGCGATGCCTTTGTCAGATTTCAGACGAGCTTCAGAAAACCTTATGGGTCGATCGACCCCTCGCCCCAACCCCCTCCCTTCTATTTTACATCCAATTTGTGGGACTGGCTTCAACCATGGTAGAATTGCATTTACATCGCGTTTTTGTCTTTTTGGCTGTCCATTGGAAAACTACTTCAAATCGTTTCCCTTCCATTCTCTCTCTCTCTCTCCTATGGGAAGTGGGTGTTTTATTTATTCTTTTTCGTCGAAACAATAAACAAGGGTCGCGAGCTGGACTCCCAACCCCCCCCCCCCCCCTTTCCCCTTCCCCTGACTTTGCTTGGCGATGACAAACTGCCCTTTGGCTTTCGCCCGTGGGACGGGGAAAAAGGGTAACCGGAGGGGGGGAATGGTGGGGTAAGACCCCTCGAGGGGATTTACGGATTGAGAGTGATAGGGTCGGAGGTGGAAGGGTAGGGAGGTGGGGGTGGACCAAGACCGCAGTGCATACGAAACCTCTCCGTGCTCTATTTATCAAGCTGCGTACATATGTGTTCGTGTGTGCGGGATCCATATCTCGGTGTCGGAAGTTCGAAATCGAGGAAAAAATATCCCAGGGGAAAAAAAAGAGACAAACGTCCCGCAAAAGCAAACATTAAATCTCCGCCTGATCCCCTTCTCTCTTCATCGCACCGTTCCCTATATCGCGCGAGGCGGAAGCACGGGGATAGGAAAGAATAAATAAATTAGAATTACTTATGTGGCGGCGGCCGTAAATAAAACTTTAAATCGGCTTCCCTGTCGTTTATTTTAGCACCGGTATCCCCGGGTTTTAGTGCTCTTGTGGAGCGCCCCTCCCCCCCCGGAAATACCAGTTATGTAATCTCGTGTTCCCTGAACTAAATTAAAATGTCTTCCACTTAATCGCTGTAATCGTTTTTCAGTATTCGATTTCGGCTTCGTCGAATGCCTCCCTTTTTTTACCCCGCATTCGATTTTTCTCTTTAATTCGTAATTGGTCATTTAAATGCCGCATTTGCCGTATATTTATATTAGAGTCTGCCCATTTCCATATTGTTAATTACTTTATTGGTTACTGGAAATGGAGTGCGCCAATATCACGTTAAAATCGTGATCATTGGTAAGAAAAATACAAATCGGGAACGTTGACGCCACTTTAGGTACAAAAGATAAAATTTCTGTTTATTTTTTTTAATCGACAGTAAATTAGAAAGGGCAAAAGTTGCAATTTTTTTTCATCGCAGAGTATTTATGTTTAATTACTGGAATGATTAAGCGCGGATGGTATCATTTTACGTCTTTTTAATTAGCTCCCGTATTAATTGGAATTTTCTCCTTTCCCTCCATTACACCCTAACTTCACTCTTTGCATTTATCGGAACTCGGATTTCTCTTCATCGTTCCAATTTGATTTTATCGGTACACTTCTCTTCTAATCAAATTATTCTAATGGCCTCTATCAATCTGGAAATCCTTGAAACATAAAATTATAAAGGGATTTATTTTAATCGCTGTTATCGCCCGAAATGGTACTCAACCTGAGATGTCGTTAAATGAAGGAGATGCCGGTACTTAAACCTGAATTGAAGTGGAATATTATTCCCGCATTCGTTTTCGTTGCGTCGATATTTTTCACATGTCCATTTGTCGTCAGTGAAAAGTTGGCTGTGCGTTAGTCAGTAGATGCCACGACAATTTTGGCCTGAAGTCTCCCTCGCTCGTCTGGAAATTTCGCTGCTGCAGACTTGCCTTCGGGGTTCAGTGGAAAATTATTTGACATCACTCTTCGTGTTTCTGCTTTCACCCCTCATCCCACTCCGTGTATAATGCAACCGCATGTGATCTTCCTCTTCAGCTCCTTCCCCTATTGTTTATGCGAAGTGCTTGCGTGTACATCGCATCATTTCGGGATGGTGGATAATGGATACACTAGCTTTGACTCGTGTATATCACGAATATGGAATACACGACCAAATAATTTGTTTTGAATTCAAAGAATGACACGAAGGAATTCTTCATCAGGATCCGGCACCGGTGACGCAATTGTTGGCCTAACCAAATTTAATGTCGCGGAAAATATTTTCTCTCCGTCCCGTATCCCGCATGCCTGGAATTCACACTGTGAGGATATTTCAACATATTGTTAACATGTGTTTGATGATGGGAATAATATCGAGAGTGAAATATTTTAAACTGGAATGCTGTGATTGGACCACTCTTTCGCTAATACGTTGTATGTTTTTCTTATACCCATTTTATTGGCCGGAACAAGAAAAAGGCCTGTTGGCGGACGGATGGGGGGGATTGACCCCACTGCCGCATACTTTGTCGGCGGCTTGTAGGTTATCATGTAGGCGTAGATGCGTGGGTGGGTCAAGGGATAATGGTGCTAGGCGAAAGGGCCACCCGCCACCATCCCTCTTAGCCGTTCGATCCATAATCCCTTGCGTCATCCACACACTTTACTTTTCCATCCAACATTTCCCTTTCCTCACAGCGAGCCGAGAAAAATGGATGTCTCCCCCCCACGGCGATGACTCGTCGCAACTCTCGCCCCGCCCCCCTCTCCTCACCCCCATTGTGCTTCCTATGCTCCCTTTATTCTCCTCCCCCTCATCCCTTCCGCTTCCTTGTGGAACTCTTACAATGGGATTTATGTTTCCTGCGCAGCGCCACCTCTTGACATGGAAGCGGGTGTCACTTCCTCCTCTTCGCTTCCACAGAGCCGGGGAAGAGGCCGTTAGCGGGTGCGGAAGTGTGGAGACCCAAGAGGAGAAGGGTTTGTGAGTCGGAAGGGGGGGGGGCGAGAGAACGGCTCCCGAGGAGAGGGAAGGAAAGAGGCCTTTCCTCGCTACTCTTTTTTTAGGAGTCGGGGGAAAGCAGGGGGGGACCAGGGAGGAGGGTTGGTGCCGCTCTTCGGGCTGACTTCGGGTGGGGGGTGTGTGGTTGTGAAATAGAAGGGGTTTGTAACGGAACGAGAGAAAAAGGGTTGCAGAGGTGTGGGAGGGAGGGGTTGGACACGAGGTGGGAAGATAGATGTCTTCCTCTGCGTGCCGCTTTCGGAAAAATGATCGCAATAAATGGAACTGCTTTTTCGGCAATTGAGCGTGAAAGGCTCATCCCTTCTTGCTTGCTTGCTCTCCGCTTCGGATCCGGGGTGTGTGGGGGAGGGGGCGTGTATGGGAGAGGGTTGGAGGAAGGTTTGGCTGGTTTTTCGGGGACGTTGAGCGGAGTGTGAGTGGCTGGAGCCCAGACTCCCCGTTCCTGGGAGGAGATCGCCGCCTGGGGACCTTTCCCCCATCTCTCTTATTTTAAGAGGGAGGGGGGACGGAAGTAGGGTTTTCTTTTTCATCGGGGGTGGATGAGATCGAATGGGAATGGTGTTAGATATATTGATTCCACTCCCTCCCTCCCCTTTCCCGTTCGCAATTTATTTGTGTGCGTATCTGTGATAATTATATCATTATTTCTGTATTACTAGTTGTCTACCGCTTTAGGATAGTTTATTGGTGGACCCCAATAATACACACTACTGTGATCCTAAGCCCTGACTCAAGACGGCGCAAAATATCCTTAAAACATATATTTACGTATTGAAAAAACTTATTATTAAGCTTTTCATACTTTCTATCGCGCATAACTGCAACCAATACGCCTGATCTCCTCCCTTAATGTCGATTTCCCTGTATTTTCCTCTAAGTTAGCGTCTTCCAAATTCCATTGTCTCTCATAATCCAAATTGTCAGCACACAACCCATTCAAACGCTAGTGTCTGTCAAATGGAACCTACCTTAACCGGCAGGTTAATCAACAATAATAATATATATGTGTGTATATATATATATATATATATATATATATATATATATATATATATATATATATATACACACATTACTTCATTCATTCATTACATTATATATAGTATACATTACTTCTATATCTTCAGAGGGAGACGGATTGTTTCCGTCGAAATATCAAGAAAATACGTGTGAGTGTTCCTTTTTTTTTGTGTTTCTATATTGTGTGTTACTGTGTATTGTACTATTCGGCACTTCCGTGTTACGTCTACGAAAGCATATATATATACACACACACACACACACACACACACACGAGGGTCATCCGGAAAGTAGTACCCGTTCGTGAAATAAAGACACAAAAGTAAATATTAACAAACATAAAAAATTTTATTTGAAAGAGGATACTTTAAACTACTTCTCAACATAATCTCCAAGCAAATTAAGGCATTTGTCATAACGTGTGACAAGTTTCTGTATTCCTGCTGCATAGTCCTTCGCCGCCAGCTCATTGAGATACGCGAGGGACCCATCTTGCACAAATTTTTGCATAATGCAGATGGTGTTTAACAATTTCATGAACAATTGTTCGAGAAACATTGGGAAAATGCTCACAGATGTCATCAATTGTGACGCGCCGATCGTTCCTCACGAATTCGTCAACTGAGCTCACCAGTTGGTCTGTAATGACAGACGGTCTCTCCGAACGCTCATCGTCGTGTGTGTTCCCCCTCCCCATGTTGAAGTTGCGACACCACCGCCGAACAGACGACTCGTCCATTACATTGTCTCCATACACCTCCTTTAATTGGCGATGAATATCACATGGGCGAACGTTTCTTGCATTGAGGAATTTAATCACTGCCCTCACTTCACAACTGGCGGCGTTCTCAATTTTTTTAAACATTGTAAACAATCACAGAAACAACACAGGCAATGCTAGCGTCACGCAACTTGGCTCAGAGAAGGCAGACAAGCCACTGAAGCTATCTGACCTCGTCCAGCGGCTACTCGCGTCGTCAGCACTTCATGCGGCACGAACGGGTACTACTTTCCGGATGACCCTCGTGTGTATATATATATATATATATATATATATATGTATATATATATGTATATATATATGTATATATATATGTATATGTATATGTATATATATATATATATATATATATATATATATATATATATATATATATATATATATACACATATATATACACACACGCGTACATGCATAATCGCTTATATTTGCACGTTTTGTCAGACAGTATTCTCCCAAGAAAATGAAAACTTTTCTCTCCCTCCAAAGTGTCTCCCTCTTTCGCCAGACATATCCCATCGGAAAGATTACTTATAGTTTCCTCTGCCCCTCTCTCCTTTTTTTGCTCCCTCCATCGCGATCCCACCCCCCTCATCTCATCCACCTTCTCCCCCCGTTTTTGCTCCTTTTTCCAACCCCCCTCCTCTTCCCTTCTGCCAACCCCGCCGCAATGGCTGTTCCACGCTTCGCTTACCCCACGACCCATATACACACACAACCACCCGCTCCGGCGCGAACCGGAGTTTGCGGTCGACCCCGAAGTTCAGGAAGCCTCACTTAATCGAATGGCCCCGTCTCTCTCTCTCTCTTTCCATCTCCCTATATCCTTCGCATATCCCCTTCCCCCCCACTCCTTCCCATCCTTTTCATCCGCTGCACGCTCCGGGGGAGGCGGGGGATGTCTCTTAATATTTGCTGCCCGGAATAATACCGTTTCTCGGGTTCCCCTTTTTTCCTGTTGATTCACCGACCGGGTTCATACCGCGTCGTTCTCCGCTTCCTCTGGAGGAAGAAGATGGCGTTTCGTGTTTGCATTATCATCTCTTTGCTTCCCTCACCACCTTCCTTCCTTCCCCGCCTCCTTTTCCCACATCGCTTCGTTCTCGTCGTCATCCTGGCGCGAATGGAATCATGCAATTCAAAAACGTGTTTGGTGTGGTTTTCGCGTGCTTCAATTTCATTTTGTCCCCACCGTCAGATCTCCCCCGACCGGAAAATCTGCCCTCCCCGTGGATGATTCTCTATCTCCTCCTCCCTTCCTTCGTTCTGGAATCGCCGCAACGGGATGCATTTTCCGTTATTTTTTCACCACTACACCGGGATCCACGTCATATCCCATCATACGTTTGTTAATTTGCCGAAATGACACGAGTAACTCGTTTGCTCGATGCCAGTCGTTTCCAGACGTAAATTCACGGTAATCTGCCGACGGTTGTAATGTTTGAGTACGGGTTGCTGGTTGATATGTGATGACGTGAACGTTTCATGAACATTAATGTATTGCTTACGTGTATGGCATGTGCGATATAGCAGTGTTGAATTGTAATAAAGAATTGACTTTTATCGACGATTCGAAGTTTTTGGTAAAATTAAATGCGATTCGATTATTTAAACGGATAGATTTTTATCGATAAGCCGAGCATTCCAATTAAATTTCGGTCGGTTGGATTTACGAGTGTATTTTTATCGATGAATCAAACATCGCATAAAATGCTCTTCGATGATTTTTATGAATCGAATCCGATTTTTTCTCGGAAACCTTTGGAGGGGCTTTAAAGAATTGAAAGAGTAAAAGAGTTGTACTTTCCAATTTCAACCGCAAACACGTGGAAATATATTTTTGCTGTTTAAATGTTACCGCAGAAATGCATTGTGCTTCACACAGACCTACTCATACGTGAATGTGGATGAAAACACAAGGAGAAAAAAAAAAGAAAATCGCCTAACCACAAATCAAATTCCTGTCACCATGAAAAAAATTCACTTCAGTCGGAGTTTTATCGACTGACAATTTCAAAAGATTTTTTTTCCAAGCGAAAAGTAAATCCGATTAGGCTCGCCAACCAAATATTTTTCTTCTTTCTACATTCACCTTGGTAACATTCCGCTCCATTGCCTAATCCCATAATAATTAAATGACATCATTCACTGCGTTTTAAACTTTCCTCCATTAAAAAAAATACATTCGTTCACAATCCATGGGCGACTTTAATGTCATTAGGACTTTGTTGGCGGGCTATTATTAGCATGCGAGTGGTGAAATTGTGAAATTTTGCATTAATTCACCTGGGGTGCGAGTTTTTCGATGAAATAGGAGTTGCTTATAATGATTGATCAAAGCTCCACTCGGATAATTAGGAGCTTATTTTCTTCGAGAAGGCCTGGTTTTTATTCCAGCCAGTCCGATATCTCCAGTGATAATTTCGGAATTTGCCAAAAGTGGTGGAGAAGTCTTGTTGATCCCGTTAGCTCGTTTCAACTGTTGTCGCGGGGACGAAGTGAGTAATCACGGTGCCCTCGAGCAGAATGTTTCTATCTGTGGGAAGTAATGTAATTTTGAAAGCCTTTCTGGTTGGCGGCGAGGCACGTTGTGGGTGTTCTGGTCTCGGGAACGGAGAATTCGAGCAACAGCGGACGTGTGCTTTGTTTGACAATGTATCGGAAGGACAGCGGTGCGATCGAAAATGCTTCCGGGCGAAAGAATTTTTTGCTGTGTTTTTTTTTATTATTTTGTTGCAGGTGCGTATCCACTCGAGACCGAAATTAGAAAGCTGGTGTTTTGGAAAATAAATGGAATTTGTGATATCGCGTTTTGAAACGACATCGTGACCGGAATTCGAGGCCAAAGGATCTCAGCTCTTTTTTTTTGCACACATTCCTGATGTCCGTCGCTCTAGTCGTGCAATTTTTTTCCGTTGAATTTGTGCCTTTATTCATTGTTTCATTTTTTTGTAGGACGAATACCGAGCTGAAGAGTTGGCGCAATCTCAAAAAAATCCGTTCCGAATAATGTTGCCACCAGAAATTCGTGCATGCTATCATTATTATTAAGTTCCGTTCGAATCGTGACCTAGTGCAGCAGCATATATTCTTTTCCTCCTCAATAAACCCCTCCCTTCTAATATCTAATTTAATTTATTTTTATTATTTCGTTGGGAAAAATTCCTTTTGCGTGGGGTTTGGCGTTGGATGTTCACGAAACTTGGTCTTTGGAGGGCAGTGCATGAGTGTAAATTAGAGGTTTAGGAGAAGAGAGATGGAGAAGAATGGAGGAATGTGCTATATCAAGGAAGGCGGATTAAATAGTACCAGATATGCTTGGGGAAGGCGAAGTGTTTTGAGAAGGTTGTGTTCGTGTCAGCCAGAAAAAGTTAATGGAGATGTTTAGGTTGGTTAAATGTTATAGCCTGTTATAGAAGGGTATCGTGACCATAGTTTAAAGCGGAGGGGGAATGGTGAGAGGACGTTGAAGCCTGTTAGAATTGACTTGTTACAAAGAGTTTTGTTCAAATAAAATTTATCTTTTTTTTGTGAATGGTATTGTGAAATAATTGGTTGAATATCGAATAAAAGGAGTATGTCATGGCGGGAGTCTCGGGGGCGGGGAGGCATGGCATTGACCCCTTGATTCCCTCCCTCCCTACAGCTTTTCCCGCCACAGAGGGAGGAATAGAATAGGGATAATGGGCGACAAGAAAGTGGGGCCCAAGAAAGTATCGGGAGGCTGAAGAGGAAAAAAAAAGAGTCGAGCTAAAAGAGATGTTTATGTCGTGTGCGGTTTGTTTCAATATTCCAACAAGAGGTCTAATAGTTTCACAAGCGCCTCCGAAGACCCAACTCTGTATCCTTGGACCACCCATGATAATAATAATAATGATAGTGATGAAACTCCGAGAGAGTAATTTAGAAGGGTTTGCCCTCACCCCCTCAGCTCCTCCACCAGACCCTCCCACTCCCACCACATCGGATTAATTCCGCTTCTCGGAGCGAAATGAAAATCCGGAGAAGGGTGAAGAACGGGAAATGGGGAGTTTAATTCCGCCGGGCCTTCTTCTCCTTCACGTTTGCCGCAATCCCCTTCCTCCCGTCACCTCCTCCTTGATGACAACCTCCGTCACCTCTTCCCGCCGCCACCAGATGACACCGCCTCCGATAAGCGGCGGTTCCTCCTAGCCACGGGACGCCATTAAATCCATCCGAGCGCACCTCTTATTTCTCGCCACATCGACCTTAACAAGATCTTAAGCGTCCCCGCCGTGTCTTGTACTCGGCGCTTCCCTCTTCCTCTCTCTCTTTCCGTTTCCTTTCCTTTCTTCCGGGAAGAAGGAGCCGTAGACGCCGTCGAGGGAGTTGAGTGGATACGGGCGTGGAATTTCGAATATTCTTTCCCGAATCTCCTTCTCCCATGTCTCCCGCGTCCTTTCGTGGTGTTCCTCGTACTCCTTCCGGGAGTGCAGAAGATGGAAAACGGTGTTCCTGTGGTTTATCCTCACTAGCCAGTTCAGGATGCAGGTGACCTCCAGTCGGAGATGGATGGACCTCCTTATCGGGAACAGAATTCGCACGCTCAATTGGAGCTAACCGAATGTATAACTCTATGATTTTATAGACAATTAAGATTAAAATCGTCGACGGCTCTTAATTGGCCTTCGTTACTGTCTGTGGGAATTAGGCATTAATTGGCATAATATGCAAACATGCTCTGTTAACCTGGAATGGGAGAAGTACAAGGCTTAGTGCTTGGCTTCATTCAATGCAAAGGATTTTAATAGCGAGATGATGGTCCCAAGTTCCGCGCTACATCCTCGTGTTGGTGAACAAATTAGAGAAATGTCGAATGGATGGATTCGTGGACTGCTTTCGGATAAGAAACGAGGAATCCGTAAACCCCAAAAGATGGTTCCTCCTGTCATTGGTCGTACCACGGAGAGTTAGAAAGATTTGAAAGCTCTTAATATTCATTAAATCAATGCTGTAAAATTATTCATGTGTTTGATATCCGATTGAGTTGGGGTATGACCGCTGCCACTCGGGTCTGACCGAAAAACAGGACAAAGTGTGCGTTTTGTCAACTCTAACCAATCATTAATGGAAATCTCCAAGGTTTACGAGCATTCAAGGTCCATCGTAAGCATGAGAAACTATTTACTTACCTTCAGTGCGTGTCTTATGAAATCCAATCAATTGTCACTGTCATGAGTCATTCCTTTCAGAGGTGTTATTTTGAACAGATAGATGCAATGATTTTTTTGTCCGTCGCAAAATTCGAGATCATAACATAGAGCGAAGCGATAAAAAAATTAAATCTTACCTCACCTTTACATGCTACTTTAACTGCATCTGCACGGGTGCCAGCCCAACATCTGCGTAAATTCTTCACGGGTCCTCCACCGGCTTATTTCGTCCATTTGGCAAATAACCCGGTGGAGGACCCGAGAAGAATTTACGCAGCTGATACGCCGGGAAAACACCAAATCTTTTATCAGCCCAACATCGTTTTATACAAACCCTTATGGCGTCAAGTGGCTGTAGCTGATTATCAAAAATCGAGTATTGGTCACTTCTGGCACCTCATGTGCTAATTTTGTTTCTCTTTCCAATTTTTATTTGATAGTCCTCTTCCGGCCATATCTCTTTCCGTATATTGTCTTGCCAGCTTTTCTTTGCGGAGGTAGATGATAAAAAGATGCTGTGAACGTTAAAGGGTCATTGGATGTAGATAATTCACGGATTGTGAATGAAAAAAATAGATATATTGGGTTTGGATTAGAGGCAGATGGTGGATTTGGCGAAAGTGTATCCAGGGGATATGGCGTTCGGCTATTGGCCGAGAGGGGTCCCTGGTTTATGTATATCCGGGCTTTGCTGTTAGACAGTCCAAATCCTTTGTCCCTCTTAAGCTTCGAAACTTCTAAATCGCAGGCATACTTTAGGGAAGGAACTTGTCCGGTTGCCTGAACGAACGAAATTTCTCACGTAGAGAGAGACTTGGCACGACCAGTCTCTCACCATCGCTTGTCAAACTGACCTCCTGGTTGAAGACTGGAGGTCTTGGATTAGTTGCGGGTCGCGTCGTTAAATAAAAAAATAATTTGTAAGTAAGCTCTCGGACCGTGTTCGGTACGAGCGTGTTGATATACTATGCGTTCGACCCTGCTCTGTGTTCCCAATGATTTGTCTCTCTACCGAATGCGACAGAGGACAACTCCGGTACCAGTTTCCACCTTTCCGCCCTGCTCTCCTCGCTCTGTTCCCGATGTCCAGAGGCTGCTGTTAATTATTATGCCATTCGACTTTTTTTTCTCCAAGTTCCCTTCGTTCGTCGGGGTGGGATAACATGGTCCCAAAGGGAGTCCCACTTCCACCCCTCTAGCGGTGGCTTCACGCGAAGGGGGAAAGCCTCCCCCCCCACCCCACTCTCCCTCATTGCCAATTTATGGGCTAATAGGTTTTTCGCCTTATTGCTGCCCGCCGGGGTTAATTGGAGTGATTTAATTCGGAGCGCCGATGTGAAAAAAAGCGATTTAAACTTTTGGCTAAACAACTCGATTAGCACCGCATTGCATTACTTGCGGGGGCGGCTGTTCGGCGATCGGCGCCGCTAACGACACGGGCACCGGGTGAATGAATGGTGCGAGGGGCCGGGGGGAGGGGGTGTGTATCGTTCTGTTCTTTTTTTCTCCTATTTTTTATCTCTAATGCCTTGACTCCTCTTGGCTAATAATTTTCATCAAGCAGTTCTTTTATCGGGTTTTCTAAAACGAGATCGGCAAAGGATATAAGGGAATATGAAACATAGACGGAATTCTAATGCCACCCCGCGTGTTTGGTTTCACTTGATGATGTCTCTCTCTCTTTGTCGGTTGGTAAAGCGAATTGGTCGAATATGATGAAGTATCGAACGAGATGATCCGCAGTAAATTTGAGTATTTCAAATACGAGGTCTATCTCTCTCCTCAACGTCTGAAGTTTGATAATAGTGCTAGCACAAGGTGACTGGCGGTGAACCGTACAACTGGATAGCCTGAAGGAGAACTCGTGTTTACATCTACACAATACCCCACAAGAAGCCGCTAGGGCGTATGGCGGTGGGGTGGTTGGCTACCGCCATAAGACTCTAAGATATATTAATACTCACGATAACCTTAAGGAGGACGTGAATGCGATAACATTATTTACTTGAATGTAAATGTTTAAATGCAAAGAACAATGTAAATACTGGCTGAGCGCTTTTATTATTTAACATTGTTTTGTTTTCAGCACTGCGGAAATTTACAATTTGTGCGCTGTGAAGTAGGTTAATTAATAAGGGATGGTTGCTTGAGTAAATGCCCTCGTCTCCCATACCATGCAATCGCGCATCGACAATTTCAGCACAGACTGCTTCTATTGTGCCTCAACGTGAATTCAACATGGTGATGCTAGCGTCAGAAATCACCCGAACACAATCGATCCCGATTTCACCAGGAGTGAAGAAATCCATCCATTCGCTAATCTACTAATTAGAACATCGGAGTGGGGAGAACATCCATTCTGTCGAGACGCCCTCGTCCGGAAAATGAGCGAGTTGAAAAATACAGTGAATTGGGGGTGGGAAGATTTTCCGTGAATCCAGAGCGCTACAACCACTCCACCCCCCCCCTTCCTCCCTCACAAAAGTTAGGTACGTACCTCCGGGGGAAGATCGCATTTAGCTCGATGATGGGAAAATGGTCACCAGCCGTAGGTGGTTTAGACGGCTATTCCTAGGGTTCTTCAACTCTCCTCCCTCGCCCTAACACTCCCGAAAGTTCGCCGCGGCCGTAAAATGAACTCCCGCCAGCACCGACCCGGCACCAAACCCCCAACCCCTTGGATATCTCCCGCGGCACCCTACGTCCCCTTTTACTCGCTTTCCCCACCCACTTCACTCCCTTGCTTTGCCCCTGGATGGCCTTTGTGAGGAGAGAATGAGATGGAGATAGAGAGAAGGACGGAGAGTTTTCGGAGAGTTGAGTTTAGGAGGAGGCGGCGGAACAGAGGGGGTGAACCTCCCCCTCGCCCATCCCACTTCAGCCACCTTCCTCGTCCCCCCCCCGCCCCCAAGGGGTTCTGTGGGTGGGTAGGATGCAGGCGAAGAGGGAGGGGAGGGATGAGCATCTGGGGAGTAAGCCGAGGTCGGGAGCGGTCCAAGGGAAGGGGGGCAGGCGAGAAGGGAAAGGAGGAAAAAGGCGGGTGTGCATGTTTGAGGGGAGTGGGGGGGGATGAGGTGGGGGGAAGGGAGAACGGTGGGGAGCGAGGGAGTGGGCGGGGGTAATCTGAGAAGCGTCAAGTGTAATTGGCAATCCTGTTTCGCCAACCGGGAGCTTAATTGAGGCATTAAGAGAACCTCTCTCGCTTCCCTACCTCCCTCTCAAACCCTTGCCGCTTCGCCCCTCCCTCCCATTGCCTCTCATTCCTTCCACTCGGCTGCTTTCTCCTCTATAATCTCCTCTTCCACTCCTCCTCATCCTCTTACTCCTCTCCTCCTCATCCTCTTACTCCTCTCCTCCTCTTCCCTTCCTCCTCCGCGTCCCACCAACGCTTTTCACGGCCTGCCCCATTTCCTCCACCTCCTCCCCTTCCCCATCCGCCATCACGATCTTGTCATTTAATTCTCGTCCCCGTCTCGTTTAATGCGGTACCGTCAAGTGATATTCAAATGTTTCCGGGCGTTTGTCACACACGTTACGCTCCTCGTGTGTTAACTTCATGAGGCGGGTGCTTCCTCATCGTTCGGAAATTTTTGTGTTCGCTCACTCAGTTGACTTTTTTTTCTTTATTATAGTCGTTCAAATAAAAGTCAGCTTGCTGGATTTAAAAAAAAGGTTTTTTTTTGTTTAACCGGTGTGAATCGACATCGGCGAGATGACGTCAAAAAAACTTGTTTTCTTTTTTCGCATTCAAAGTTGTCTCCTGCTGTCGTTTCAGTACTTCATTCATCCGAATGGGTATATTGTGTGCGAAACAAAGTCGTGTTTCCCGTCTCTGTCGTTTTTTTCCCCAGTACCTTACCTCAGAGACTTTTTTTTATTTCTTTGCCACAAACTTCCAGCTTACTGTTATGTGAAAATAGGAAGCGTCATCATTTGAATTGTTTTCATGCATATTGGTATTTGTTTAGTTTTTGTGTTTTTAATATTTATCTTTTTTATGAGCCCATCATGTACATTGCCTACTTCGTTTTCTTGTATGAGGTATCATGATTTTATTCCTTCAGTTTGGTATTTCTTTCGTTTATTCTGAACAATCTGTCGGTTTTTAGATTTTATCAGAGTAGTTGTTCGGGACTTCGTCATCTTCCATCTTTTGCTCCCGTTTTTATTTTCCTTCGAATAGGGATTTTTTGACGGAATCAAATTCTTCCTTTCCTTGAGTCGCCTTTAGTTAACATGATGTTTCTCGCTCATGGTGGTACCAAAATCTCCTAATGTCCTGATGATAATATTTAGTCTTCGTTTTTGCATTTGCATTATTTTTATAGCATGTGTGTGTGTGTGTGTATATATATATATATATATGTATATATATATATCTGTAGAATTAAATGAGTTATTTATGTGTATATATAAATATATATCCGTAGAATCAAAGGAGTTATGTATGTATGTATGTATATATATATATATATATATATATATATATATATATATATATATATATATATATATATATATATGTATATATATATATATATATATATATATACACACACACACATAAATGACTCATTCAATTCTACGGAATGCAATTGGTAGAAATCAATCCGCGACTCAGCCTGAGTCGATGGTCCGTCGGATCATGGCCAAGACTATTCCGATGGTTATCTCCTCTTAATGTTTTGCCATGTTAAGAAAAAGTACGAGAAAACGCTAAATGTCGTAAATTTAAATATCGTGAAAACGTTACATATTACTCGGGTGTCGATAGTGCTCGGCTGAGGTTTTTTCTATCACGTAAGCAGCGGCAGAATTGGAGAAAAAAATGTTTATTATTTGGGTTTTCTTACACTCATAGATATAGGTGTGAACATGATTATATGCGTATGTATGCAAACCAAACTGTTATTGGCGTGTATTGACAAACTGTTTTTCGTTTGTCTGGCTCGTTGTAAATTCCGTCCCTATATTGTATTCCCTGTTACATTGAGATTATATGCTCGTTACATAATCCAAAATGTGTTATCCCTAAAACCGGCTGTCGCGTTTGGTTAAGCTTTCTCGATAACGTACGCGCATTTGTGGCAGGCGATGTGGCGATAAAAAATTTGAAACTCGCTAGCGGGACTTTCCGCGGATGAGCGACTATATAAGTGATTCCTCCGCTGTGGAGAAAGCCAACCAACCATTGACATTGTTTCTGCAAAAACTTACTGCATTTTTTTAATGCTTCAAAGTATATACCTTGATAAATAAATAAATGAACAAATGAATAAATGCATGAATGGAAGCTTTGCTTTATCCTCGCCTGTTGACGTTTCGCGTGACGCCGACGGAAATTAACGCCGGTCGGGTGATTCAAGGATGAGCGGATGCCCGAGCACTCCCGATCGCTCCCGGTGATTAAAATCCCTTTTCCTCCGCGCAATTAAAAGAAGTCAGATTGAGAGGGATTTCGGATGCGGGACACTCGCTCTTGTCGGCGCATCCATATTTAATGTTTGACTATGATGTCGATTGTCACTTGCCCCCCCCCCCCCGTGTTTCTCTCCCCCCCCCCCCTGGGTGCTTTTGCATTATTAATCGCGATGGTTACCTCATCTTCCCTCGGTTAGCCGTAATTCGGCACAAAGCGAGGTTGAGAGGGGGGCACAGCGGGCGGAGTGGGATGAGGGCTGCGTGCGTATGTGTGTGTGTGTGAGAGAGAGAGAGCTTTGAGCCTGCGACGATAAATAAATAACAGGCCCCATTTCACCATCCCGACTACTGCCTTCCCCTTCACCCACCCGGCCCCCCCTCTCGTGCCCTTAACCCTCCCACACAGTCCCTTAACCCTTTTATCCCTCCCTCTTCCCACGCTCCCATCTTCTCCTCTCCTCACTCTCCCCCTTCCCAGGGACGAGCACAAATGCAGACGACGCCCTCTCCACTCGTATCTCCTCAATTCCCCACTCTCTCTCACCGCTCTCTCCATCGCCTCGGTCATATCCTTCTCCCCTCCCTAACCCATATCCTTTCCCCGTATGAATACATTCACACCGACCATTCGCCTCCCCACACACCTTCGTCCCTTTCCCGGCGTCACGAATTGTCCCCCGCCCCCACGCCCTCGCTCGTTCCTTCGGTCCCTTCTCTCTCTCTCCCGTCTCATCTTCCTCTCTCCTTCCTCCCTCGCCGCACGATGCCTCTGCGGTGTATTATGGGACGTCTCCGATGCCCGGTTCACGACGCGGAGCCACAATCACCTGTCTAGCGATGCGGCATTTCAGGACAGACCTACTACGTACGAATGAGAATGTGTTGTCTCTGGGGCGTGATGGCGACGTAGCGATTTGAAATTCGATGTTGCGACCTGTAAGCAATGGGGCGATTGCGAATCTCTGCTATTTATTTTTTGAGGAGAAATGTGATTTCGCCGAATCGATACTTTTTGCATTCGCGTCATGTATGGTTAGGTGCCCTGTTGCTTGTTCGAATATCAATTTTAGGGCTTGGAAATCGTTGCTTCTGATGCGAATTGATTTCGTTTCGGATTTCGATGTCCATGAATCGATACTCTTATCCCATTTTCGAATTAATTTCTCACAGCGAAAATCAAAATCAAGCATCGCACAGCTCTACTCTCTTATGTCCGTTTCGCAAGATGCTCATTTATAATGGGAACACAAGTCAGCATGGACAGAATCGGATTCAAACCTGATACGAATCTTCTAAGAGTCGTTTCATACGGTCCGATTTCGAGTTCTGACGACTTCATGCTTTAATCGAGTCCTCAGTTGCTTTTTCTTGTGTGTGTTTTCGATGCCCGTGTTTCCGCTTGAGTTGAAGTGGTATTTGATGTTTTTCCTTTCCTCAAAGAGGATTATATCCACTTTTCACTGATAAGATCGTGAAATAGAGGTATTCGAACTCTGTGGTAGACGAGGAGGTTTTGAGACGACGACATCAGCTTCTTCCAAACAATTACACCACCACTGATTAGATCTTGAAACCTTCACAATCCTGTTCTTGTCTGAGGTATGTTCAGAGTCAAGAGTTGGATGAAAAATAAGCGTCGATCGTACTTCATTGAGTTTCTAGTGGCGATTGTAATATTCAATGGAGTTATTGAATATAGTGCCACCTTTAACACTACAATACAATGTTTCAAGTGTTACTCTGATTTCAGTATTGATGTAAGCTCCATGGAATCTCTTAGTCTCTCCTCCTCCAGCCCCTTGGCCTTGTCTTTGTTGTTGCGATGGATACCAGCGCGAACGCCCCTGTCGCCAGAGCACAAACTCGGCACCGTCCCTGCAAAAACTTCTTGCTATTTTCCTCATCCTTCAAGAATATATCCTCTTCCTCTTCTCCCCCCCTTCCGTATGGTCATGTACCATCGCCCGCGACATCTTGCCAAATTGGTGTATGTTAGTGCATGTGTGTATAAATAAATAAATATGAATGAATATGTATGTGTGTATACATAGATAGTATATATGTGTGTATATGTGTGTGTGTGTGTGTATATATATATATATATATACACACACACACATACACGAGGCGTGGGCAGTCGTCGTCCGATTGCGGGTTCCAAATCCGGAGGGGGGTGTTCGAGCCACGGGCCGATCGAAATGAAATTGGAACTGTTTTGGTTCCGAAAGAAAATTCAATCAACTTAATCGTTCGTGATGGATTGGGAGTAAATTTCGAGATTAGTGTTTCGGGACGCGCTTTGAGATTATTATCGAGGCGCGGGGCCGACGCGGGAGAGGGTGGGCAGGGCACATGTGAGGACACGGGTTGATGGGGGATGGGAGAAAGGCGGCGGTGGCGGCATCGACAAATCCCGGCAAAAACACAGCCATTCATCTAAAACTAACGAATCCCTTCGTTGTTTCAGGCCCCGCGGATGCATTATTATCGGAGTTTTCCATTCGCGTGAAAATGAACGTTCCCGCATTCGAAATGAGATGAGGGATGTGTATCTACATACGTGTGTGAAACAAGTGGAGGTGGAGGGAGGGGTGTTTTTGTGTGCGTGTGAGGATTTTGCGGTGGCTTTGTTGAACGAGTGCCGCGAGTAATTTCATTATCCGGGAGTTGGGATATTTCCGTGCGGGGGAGGTTGGATGGTTGGTTTGGGGGGAGGAAGTTGGTTTTCCCTCACCCTTTTTTGGGTTGACGTCCCCACCCCTCCCTTCCTGCTCTCGTGCAGCTTCGTTATCGAAGGGGAAAGGGAGGGGGGGATAAAGGCGATCATCGAAAGGAATCACTCGCGTAATGAAACGACGGGAGAGATTTTGATGCGTCACCAAGATGAATGAATGCCTCACCCCGTTCCCCCCCCTCCAGCCCCTCCTCCCTCAAAATTACTTCGCAATGAAACTCTTCCTCCTATGCTCGCGCTCTCCCGTTCGTTTGTTCGTTCGCGTGATGGAGGGGTTTAATTTTCATCCGGGCGCGATAAAGTGACGTTCGGCACATGCGGTCCCGACGGCCGATCCCGCGAAAACAGTTTCGGTGCGGACGGTGCCGGGCGTGATAAATCAATTTACGTAGATGGATTTCTTCTATCCCCCCCTTCTCCCGCACTCCTCTCTCTTGGGGCTGTGCGGTAGCCGCGTTCGGACGATTGCACTTGGCTTCTCTCGCGGTTCCTAGCGAAGATATATAGCGATGAGCGATATATATCGATGTTAGTCATTACTGATGATTTTTTTGTTCGATAAATATTTGCTTTCAATTTTTCCAGCATTATTGATAATGTTTTTTGAACAAATACGTATGGTCTTTTGAGGAAGACTTGCATTGGGATTTCGGAATTTATTGTGGGTTCGTCAAGGAAAGATGTGCTGGAAATGCGTGAATACTTTGTCCATTTCATGGAATCGCGTGGGAATTAATTAGAATTGGCAGTGAATATATATTATGTCGATATTTTGGGTCTTTCCCGCATTTTATTTGTTAATTTAATATCCTCGTCTTTTTAACGGTTCTACAAAACGATTTGAATTTACGTAATGTTTTGTTGAAATGAACCTGGGTCGTGTGTTTTTAAATAAAGTGTGTGGAATTACAAAGTCAATTATTTCATTACATTTCAATATGTTATGCAAATTCCACAAAGTTACGCCTGAGACAACAAATTTTACGTAATGTTGTTGCATGAAAGTACCTTGTTTTGTGTGATGAACGTTTTTAGAGTTCAAGATTAAACTAATATTTTGTGGGGGTAACGAGATTGCAATTTTGCATGCTTCGCTGGTGACCGAACACCACCCGCCAAACGCCCTTGAGGCGGCTTGATGGGTATTATGTAGAGGTACACATCATGGAAGTATTCTTGACCAAAATGGTCGAAGTGGTTGGGACTTAAGAATCGCTTTCGGCTAAGAAGCTCTTACAAAGGTGGAGGGAGTTGATGACTGGGACGTTGAATAAGAATGTTAAGAAAAGATTTGTGAAAACCAAGGTATGAATCGTGGTTTTGTGCGGCGCAGAAACTTGGTCTTTGAAGCAAGATAAGAGGCATAAATTGGAGGCTTTTGAGATGTGGGTGTGGAGAAGGACGGAAAAAGTAAAATGGACAGAAAGGAAAACAAACGAGCAAGTGCTTGTCGTTGTGGGGGAGGAGAGAGTATTATTGGAAGAAATCCACAAAAGGCGGTGAAGGTGGATGCAGAGCATTTTGATAGCCCATGGAAAGCTAAAGACTACAAAGGGGAGAAAACGAGGGAAGTGGGGGCAAAGGTTAGGAATGTTGAACGGAATGAAGGGAGTGAGAAAGTATGCGGAATAGAGAGCAGTGTAATATCGTAGTGTGGTGTGTTAGGGTGTTATCTTTTAAGACGAACAAAATATGTGGCGATATCAAGTCAGTGTCTTTCCAAAACCTACCTCAAACGTTAGGCTACCAAATAGTATTAATGACACATTATTATTTTAACGATATTTCTGGCAATGAAGAATTTGAAATTTTATTTTTTTCATGAAATGCCTAGATTCAGGCATTCCTCCCGGCAACCCGCGAGTCGTCATGGTAACGTATATAAAACATCAGTCGGAAAAAATTACTATCTTTGAAATACAGGTCGAAGTATCGTGGATTTTTTCCATTAATTCAATGCGCTCAGCGCACAAGTTTTTTGTAAATCCCCTTGCTTTGATTATTTTTAAGCTTAAGTCAACCATTTTTTTGCCCTTTATGTAAATAGAGGGGAAACTCGATTTTAGTGACACAAGGGAGCATTACTTGTTCCATGCTGGAAAGACTCGCATTTTATATCTCTAAAGCGCTTTCAGAAGTTCGAAACTTTAGATTCTCTCTCAAATCCACGTCTTGTGTTTCTTTTTCTCCCTCTCTCTCTCTCTCTCTTTACTCTCTGCCTCACTCTCGTGGTTCCTCTCTGATCTATGCCCGTATCATTATTACGTGGATATGCCTTCACCGTCACGGTTGCCTTAATGGAGTTCAAAAGGTACATGATCAGCAATTCGAAATTAGATGACTGGTTTCGCTTTGTGGTTTCCGGTCCCTTCTCTCCCACCGCGTTCGTTATTTGTTTTGTCTCTTTCCGTCAAAACTCGCATAAATGTTTGGTACAATAATATTGGCTACGGAATGGCTTAGTCTGGAGGGTTCTCGATCCCATACTATTTAGCAAACAATTCACAAGTCTCACTTTGGGGATGAGAGTTGTTTGAACTATTAATGCCTTGCTCTTAGGAATCCTGATGACACTCGAATACTAAGTATGTAAATGGGATTGCATGGGTAAATAGGGTCGTACAAGGTTTAAAAGTATATTCCTTGTCTTCTCCTACTGTTTGTCGCCTATTATTTTTATTTTTGTTATTATCTTACTAGGTCTTAATTGGATTTAGATATATGGTATAACCGGCTAGGTCGCACGAGAAGCTCAGTTGTGTTTTCAAAGGAAGTCCACCTTTGACCAATGAATAGTTGTTAAGACCACTGCGATGCTTGGTCTCTCCGTCCATTGAATCTTCCTCGTTCTTCTGTAGCACCTTGTATCATCTTCGTATAGTGCTTTATCCTTTTGTAAGGAATGTTCTCTCAACCTCTTGTTTAACTCCACTAGTCCGCTGCTCATTCAAGTGATTGCATCAGTGGACCTGAGAATTTTTAAGTCTATTGATGACTTAATAAATATTTATTGAAATGTTTTATAGAGACACTAATAATGATAGAAGTAGATCATGTAAGTTATTATAATCAAGGATACAAATTGCCTCTACAATCGATGTATTCCATAAAAAATACGTTACGTAAATTATGCATCAATTTATTTCCTTTTTGCTTCTTCCTGTTACTCGGTTTTTCCAACTGATTCTGGGCATTCAAGATTGATGTCTATTGAAAATTGAGTTTTAAGTTTATTCAGTGAAGAGGAAATAAACTATTTTACTTGGAACAGGAGGCTTTATTCTTTCAAGCATGGCTTTTAGATTTAATTCATCTTTTCAATTCGGTTAAAGTTATTCGTTAAAATTGTACCGCGAAAAGTCGGATGCAATTTCCGCCCTCCGCTTCCTTTTGTGTCGCATCTCCCTTCCCGCCTCGCTTATTATTCCCTCCACGCCCTCCGGTGTCGTTTCCTCCGCTCCATTGCCAATCTTCACCCCCCATCCCACCCCAATCATCTTATACGAATTCATGCCACGTGTGAAGCGTCCCCTCTTCATGCCACGCCCACTTTATCTCCCACCCCCCCTTCCACCACCACCTCACGCTGTTAGGGATTCGAGTGGTGGAAAGGGTGAAAACAGTTAAATGTTGCCTGGCGGTATGCAACTTAGACTCGGAAACTTGGTCGAAGGAATTCAAGGAAAGGGGAATTGCGTGGTGAATTTGAAGCTTTTTATATCATTGTTCCAAGGAGTGTCGGAAAGAGTTGGACTGAATTGAGACGAAAACGTGCGATTGAAGGAAGAAATTCACTAGGGGGCGTAAAAAGTAATAAGTATTAATGAGGTTTTGAAGGTCCTGATGGAAAATGGAATGCCATATAAGGGGAGAATTGGAGAGTGAGGGGTATTAATAGGAATTAAGATCAGTGGAGTAAGGATTAAATTATATTTGCATCATGGACTATGCCATTGGAAAGATCCGACCGTTATGCAATATATTAGAATTATCAGTCTTGCCAATTTGCAGTTGGCCATATTAGAGAGGATAAGATGTAAATATGCCTGCTAAAGCAGTTATAAAGAGTAATTAGGAGAGGTGTCTTCCCATGAGATGGTCATTTTTACGTAAGGACTAATGATTTTAACGGAGATTATAAAATAGCGTCATACACGTACGAGATCTCCTTGTTGCAGTTCACATATTGGCTGAAATTATGTTCAACACAGTATGAACTTCGTGCAGGAGAAATCCTATCAAATACAAAAACTCCATCAATTCTCCTACAAATTCAAATTCTTTCCGTGTAATTACCGTAAATTGTTGAGAATTACTTTTTCAAATGAATGTCCAATGATGGTTCAAACAGAGTGTCATTTATAATGTCATTTTCCCTTCTCAATAAAGGACAAATATGACCTGCAAGCTATGTGACTGCGGCTCGTAAAAACAATCCGCTAATAAATCTATGCACGTTCGGGGCATTTTTGGTGAGTTCTTCAGAATTTATTTTTCACGTGATGGCATATCTAATGACAAATCATCAAATGAAAAATTTTGAGCAAAATTGTTTCCAGAACAACATCGTTCAGGAGAAATGGTATCCCCCCCACTCCTCCCGCGGTACGCGTGAATTATGCCCGGTCGCCGCACCCTTTCCTCGCAGACCCCTCGGTGGATCTTGGGGTGTTGACGTGTGAACGTGGGATTGGTAGAGTGGAAACAGAATTTCTGATGACCTGACATTCCCTGCCACACGTCCTTGCCACTGCTTGTGGTATAGAGTATAGGTGTAGATGAGACGCAAAAACGCCACCAATCCTCTTCTCAATTAATCCACTTCCGTAGTGCTTTTCGAGTGTGGAGGTGGGGGGGGGGAGGGAATGGAGAGGGTTAGTACCCTTGGGCACTGAGGGGACCGTCCAAAAACCCACGGCTGCGGGGGCGAATGACGGCGACGAGTGGGGGAGAGCAGTAGTGGTGTGGCGTTCGAGAGTGGAGGCGGCGGCGCGGTCGGCCGGGATTGCCAGGTGTGGGGAGCGGGAAGCGAAGAGGGTAGGTGGGCGGGGGGTGGAAATGGTAAGGGTTGCGTGTGTGGTGTGTGTGCGGGGGGGTCGGAGTAAGAGCTGTAGAGGAGGAAGAAGAGAGAGAGAGAGGAGTGTGAGCGAGTGTGCGCGGCCATAAAGTGCCTTCATTAGACTCCCGAGCCGCGCGGGTAAATAGGCGTGCTGGCAAAAGGGGTCGAGGGAGAGAAGGGTGTCGGCCGGATGGGGTAGAAAAAGGAGTGTGGAGGGGGGTGCCGACGTTAGGTTGGCGTCTATAAATGGGAAGGAGGGTTGGAAGAGGTGGTGTGCAGAGCTCTGAAATGCGGGAATGGGCTTTGTGGGTGTGTGGGGTGGTGGGTGGGATGGGTTAGGAGTGAGTGCGAGAAGTGTGGCTGGAGGAGGAGGTGGAAGATGAAAGGGTTTGGAGTGGAGGTGGAAAGGGCGAAAGGGATGGAGGTGGGAAGTTCACCAGGGGAGATCGGCTTGGTTCATCCCTCCACCCCCCCTCACTTCTCCGTTCCTCTCCCTCGCTCTTTATCCCCCCACACTGCTCTGATGTGACGTCACTAGTGACTTTAACAGCTAGCTTCGTCATTCGTTTCCAGGGGTGTCTTGGAGCCATTCGAAAATGTTGGCCATACAATTGATTGGATGAAAACCCGAAACTTTTTCCACTGATACACCATTAATTAGATCTCGCTCATTGTTTTTCTCTTCTTATATTTTCTATAAATTTAAAAAGCGTTTCCAAAAAAAATAATAGGCTAATATATTACATTGGTTGCCCCGAAAAAATAGATCAGGCCTTTTACCGTTTGCTGTAGAATGATTGTATATTCGCTATTTTAATGCGCGTTCATTTTTTTAAGCATCATCATTTTAAAAATAAAATATCGCAGATTATTGTTTACCGTTGAACTTAGAATTTTTCTGTATAAACTTAAGACTAAAGCATGTAATTCGTATCAATTCAATTAAGACACTGGATAAATCATTTATCGTTATGTTTCTTCATTATTATGAATAGAATGTCCATTTCATTTTCGGAAGAAACTCAATAGGTTTACGGCGTCGTTCGTCAGCGTTTGCATCTGGCACCACGATGGATTTGGAGTTCGTAGATCGTTTCATATAACTTTTCAAGTTCCATTTCCTTTCAGTTTTGCTCCAGCGGAATGTTCGGCGGTGGACGTGAATATCTTGACTCTGAATCATGGGTGGGCTTTTTATTATCAGTCTGATTTCATGCCCATTGTGCCCATTGCATAGGGACTACGTGACAAGTTAATGCCGTTTTTATCACCCTCAGTGGAAGTGGTTATGAAAAACTCGACACATCCGAACTCCTTTTTTTTATGTCGTGACTGCGAGACGAGAGGAGAGAATTTATGAGCGCGATCTCGTTATTTACGGTGAATGGAATCATCCAGGTGTTCTTTCGAAACGAACTGAATCAATAACACGAGGTCATTGGTCATCACGCCTAGTCATTGATTTCGCCATGGCTCTCTTTACCGTATGAATTGCAGGATTAGTTTTCGCTGCACTGAAACTTTATTTTTTTAATCTCTTTTTTGCGCCCACAACTTCCCACCCATTTTTTCACGCCCCTCATCCTACCTGACGTTCCGACTTAATAAAAACGCCATTTTCTTTTCCTTGGTCGTTTGTTCAACATTCAGGGGTGGTGCATGTTTTTCTCCCTCTTAATTTATCGCCCTCGTCCGGACTCGTTAAAGCCCTAAATTTCATCTTGAGTGGCAAAAACTGACCACCGGCTTAAATCAAACCGCGTGCATTCATCCCCCCCCCTTCCGCTCCCTCTCGCCGTCCGCGTCCCTCATCCTCTCTACAACCCACACACCCATCTCGTTCTCCCCTCTTCTTCCTCGCGTGGCGAGAGGATTTTAAAACGAACCTCTTGACTGTTCTCCGTGATTCATTGGCGCGCGGTGGTACCAACGAGCTCGGTAAATTAGAACGCAAAAGCCATCCTTTTATTTCGTATTTACGCTCCCCGGTCTTCGCGGCGCATACTTCGCTCGTCAAATGAAAAAAAAACTAAAAGAAAACGAGTTCGGTTGAAACTCGTGTTGGAAAGAACGAATTCGTCCGGTCAAAAAATGAAATCTGATATGGGTTTCCAGCCCTTCTTATTCCGTCAGGTTGAGTGAAAAATATGTTAACTTAAACTATGTTGATGATAACGGCTTATGTTTCGTACGTTTCATTTTTTTTATCTGTCGTCTGAAAGAGGTATTCCTTCGATGTCGTCTTTTCTTCTCTCTTTCTCTCTCCCGGGCGGTCTGTTTATGTGCGCGCGCGGGCGTGTGTGTTTGTACGCTGTGGGTGTGACGAACGAGGCCAGTGGCGCAGTGTCAGCGGCGCTTTGTCACTCCTGATCCTGGGGCTTTCGCACTTTTAACGCCTTTCGCCACGACCGAACCGACAGAGCTCCCAGGGATAGAAAGAGAGCGAGAGGGGAAGGGGTAGAGAGGCTTTCTACGTTCTCCCTGCCGCACGGGAAGTGTCGCGTTAGATGCGAGGGACGATTCCTTTGTCCGATGGCGAGAAAGAAAACGACGACTCCATTTCCGCCGTAATAGCCTCGCCACCCCTCAACCTTGTCCTCTCCTCAGGGAAGGAGGCGTTAATGGCGAACTGTGGATCCCCAACCTCATTATTTCTCCTAAGCGGTGGTGTTAACTGTGCGGTTGCCGTTTGGCCGTCTCCTCCCGCAATCCCCCCGTGTCAAAGGGAGCGGCAGCCGACGAGTTTTTTCCCCATCCTTCCGCTCCCTTCCCTAATTGCAGTTCTTCGAGTGTTCCAAAGAGAGAAAGGGTGTCTTGGTGAATAGAGTACGGTAACGTAGCGTGGGTATCGAACGTGCGGGAGGGTTGTTTGAGTTCCCCGTCTCTGAGCGCTTCGAAGCGTGGTATGTTCGGTAGTTTTCATTCTGAGGTATGTGCTTCGGAATTGAATTCCTTCGTACGTTGAAATAATTGGACTTCCGAATAACCAGAAGTCATGCATGAACACCCTCCACTTGTTCAAATTCGTGAATGGAAAAGTCAAAAGAAGCTCATTTTTTCGGTGATGTCTGTTAACATAATTCGCTTTCACTGATTTTTTCCCATTTGAAATTCTATGCCCTCTCTCGCATTCATGAATTGTTTTTCGCCCATACTCTTCTGTTCTTGAGTACTCCTGTTGTTCATCGTTCTGAGGGTCTCGTCGACTGCATTTACCGATGAATTTCCTGTTCAATATTTTTTCTGAAACCATTTACATTCATCTCGTTAACAACAAAACCTTCAGAATATTGTCAGATGTTTTTTTTTAATTTGTTCAAAACCGGTTTAAACACGAAAAAAAATTGTTTTGTAATATGAAATATCAAACAAGTCGCTTTATTATTGATTTTAGTCGAGGGACTTTCGTTTACTTTTAAAGGGTGTTGCGATGGACACACTGACGCTTGAAAATAAGAAATAAAGAGAGCGTCAGAGACGTAGGTTTACGATCGTAAGTTGATATTGCTTTGCGTTAGTTGAAAGTTGCCTTGAAAAGAAAAACTTTAGTAGGCTACCTACAGGTATTATCAACCCTCTCGACGATGGCAAAGAAATTTCCCGAGGTGACTTTTAACATGGCCGTGAGCGTGAACGAGCAAGTTCGACGCATAACGAAACGAGGGACAAAAAAAGATGCTGTGTGAATTTGCCTCGTATCTGCAAACGGTTAACTTGTTCGCGGCAGTCGAGGGTCTCCGAAGCCCAAAGTGCACTCTATGTTTAATGTGGAAAAGCCCAATAAATGTGATTCATTGCCGCTTCGCGTGTTTGGATGGAGAGAGAGAGAGAGAGAGAGAGACAAGAAATACATGGGACGCGAGGGAGGGCAGGCAATTAATTTTCGGAAACCATACAAGCTGATGAGATTTGCCGAACGTTCCTTCTCGACCTTCCAAGGGGCGTGATCAACTGAGGTCGTGATTTTTTTCCTTTGCGCACAAGGTGTCGCATCGGGGGATCCTTTCTCGAATCGCGTATTGTCCGAAGCACACGCCTTCCCCCTACATCCTCTCCACGCGCGACGTCATTTGTAAGCAACCGCCGCTTCATCCTCTCAAAGAACCCTTTTTATTATTTTCTATTTCTTTTTTATTTTAAATATTCGTATGCACTTCGCATGTTCCGTGGTTATCGTTGTGAAAAAAGTTACATGTATTTCCGTGCCCCACCCGCCCGCCCTTCCTCGGTGGAGGACTTGGTTTGTTTGTTGGAGAAGGGGTACAGAAAAAAATATGCTGTCAGAAATAAAAATAAAAAATGCAAGGGAGAAGGGAAGAAGACTTTTTGAGTCAAGCTGCGGAGGATTATCCTCGGGGCGTGTGTGTGTGCTGCAACGTGAAATGAGGAAGGGTTAAATCCGCCGCCGCGTTTTTCGAGAGAGTGAAGGCATTTTCCTTTTGTCAGTCTTCCTGCCCCCCCCCCTTCTGCCTCGCCTCCCGGTCCCCAGTGTTCGCCGTCTCTCACCTTCCCCCCCCTTAACCCTCTCTCTCTCTCCTTATTCTTCGCCCCCCACCCCCCAACAAGCACTCCCTTGTCCGTCCTTTTATGTGTCCTTCCTCCCCCTTCGTGTGCCTCCTCACCCTACCCGTCCAGATGCATATGTGATCCCTCCCCACCCCAATTCATTCCCCCCCCACTCCACCCTCTCTCCCTCTCTTCCTTTTGACGATGGCTCGGGCATGAATTATTCAGTTCGCACTCTCGGGCGACCAGCCAGGCACTTATGCACTCTCTCCCTTCCTCCCTCTCTGCATCCCGCGTGCCTCATCTTCCTGCTTCTCCCTTCCCACCTTCCATTTACCTCTAGGTCCCTACCACCAATCCCCTTCTCTGTCTGCCTGTCTATCTTTCTGTCCCGTTTCCTCTGCCTTCACCGCGGCTGCTTCCTTCCCCGTGGTTATCGCAATACGACCTCGCCACGCAAGCTCACATCGACACTAAACCCCCACTCACCCGCACCCATCTTTTTATATCCCGACGCCCCCCCACACCACGCCTCTTACTCTCCCGTCGTTCTCCCCATTCCCTCCCAACGACCTCCTCTCGCAGTATTTCCCCTCGTTCAAACCCTCCTCCACCGCGGGCTTTTTTGTTTCTCCATTTTCTTTCCCCGTATAAGCGCGTCCTGGTGTGTTTTCCCTCGCGCGAATTTTATATTTTTTTTTCACTCCTCCCTTCTCTTCATATTTTTTTTCGAGTTCGACATTCCATCCGAGGAGGAAGAGTCTCTCTCTCTCTCTTTCTTTGTTTCTTATCGTGTGTGTTGTTTAAAAAACCTTTTTTTTAATTTCGCGAGTGCCGTCATCCACATTATACCCCTCCAAGGAAAAAAACAAGAAATTTAATTTTTGTGGAGGGGATTTAATTTGTGTTTTCTCTGGGAACCCGTTCATTTTTTTTGCTGAGGGTGGTGGCTTGTTTCAAAGATAATGGCGGCCGCATTGATTGCGCGAATTGATTTTTAAAAAACTGTGCTGATTGCACGAATATTTGGATCGAGTTTTCCTTTTTTTTCCACTGACTTATGATATTATTTTTATCTTTCCGCCATAGTCTCATTATATTTTTAAATATAAGTTGGCTCTCTGTCGTTTCCGAGGTTGCCGTGGCCACATCCAACCTGTTAATTTTGTTCAAGTTGATTCCGGTTAACGGAAATTTGGATCAAACCCGGCGCGGAAAATAGTAAATTTTCATTTTTTTTGTTATGATATTTTACGATGCGTTTCTTTGTGGGATTGATTTGTAGGTTTTTTCCGAATGAACTTTTCCATGATGGCGGCGTGAATCAATGTCTACTTGGTAATCAAAGCCTTGCGAAGGATGTTTATCTGGAGAACTTCCCTTTCACCAACGATATTTATACTAGTATTTATACCAGTACTTGGTAAGCTGAATTTAGAAGAGCAAATTTTCTCCCCATTTCCATTTTGTGTTAGCAATGGTGACTTAAATAGGCTCGCCGATCCCAGTGACGAGTGTTTAAAATTGGGCTGTTTTATTGGAGTGTTATTTTAAAACATTTTTTCCCAGGGTAGAATTGGGTTCAATTATTGCCTACTCGTTCACCTAATTTGTCCTAGTAAATTTTTTTAAATCAATGTGCTGCATTTAGATGACCCTAATCATCTGATGATGATGTGAACATTTAATTGAAGATTTTGAAAAACCTGGGCTCTTCAGGTTCTTCCGTAATATAGTAGACCCAGGTTGGAATTCGTTTCTTCGTAATTCTGAAAATTCTTGAAAATTGTGTTTTCAATTGCCATTTTGTTTGAGTTGCTTGACCGAGGTAGTTAAAGAAAAAATATTTGTTATTAAAAATATCGACACATTGAGCTGTACCTTAGGAACATCTGCGTGTAGTTCAGGCCCGAAATATTTTCATAAAAATCCGGAAATTATTGAATTTTAAAACGTTTGTCTCCCCTTGCAAATGAGTTATTTAAAAAGAATATTGAGTTAGCAATATGTTTCGCAAAAATTTATAAATAGGCGGCTGTTGTCAATATAAAATATACGCATAGTTACGTTAGTATACGGTATAGTAATGCCGGATTTCGTATTTTATTCAAACTTTGACAAACGCGGAAAACGGGCGCGCGCGTGTTTAACTTGAGCACATATGTTCACATTAAACCTGCTATCGAACGTATCACCATGTGTCTTTTAATCCATTTTCTTAGTTGTATTCCATCCATGGATGAGTACTGGCTTAAGCATTTACTATTGATATATGATGATATAATTTAATATGCTTTGAATAGGGAGCTACCATTCATAGTGCAGAAAACGAGCAAAATCATATAATCATGGTATTTTTTTCTGGTTTTCCACCCGTCGATAGTCGTTATATGGTATAAAAAACATGTATGTAAGAGTCTTATTTCATGAGAGCCAAGACGACAGTGGTCTCGTCAACTATCTTGTGTTGCGCAATTCACAGCTTTTTGGGATAAGTCTTTCCTCGCAAAATTAAAATCTATCAGAGTAGTCTGTAGAGTACTCTGGAGTAGGGATGGTTCTTCCCCCGCAGCCGCCAAACCACTACCTTCTTACTTTTTCGCCATTTCCTCGTTCTCCCCACTTTACTGGTCCGCCCGCCGCATTCGTTCGTCTTTTTTCCCTGTTCAGCCGAGGGCTCACCCACGCCGAGGCATTTTTTTATGGTGACCTTCTCCTGTACTTCCACATGCGTATTAAAACGTGAATGCCTGCCCATCCACCGTTGGGCGCTTCCTCCCCCTCCTATCTTTCCACCCCAACGACCACTCCGAGATTCTATTTTTGTCATCTTCCCTTTTCATGCATGGTTATAATATATGTGTGTGAATGTATATCTATATACACACATATATATTATAATCATGCCTATAAATATACATACCTGTATGTATGTGCATATGCCTGTGTATATACATATGTGTGTGTGGGTGCATATATATATATATATATATATATATATATATATATATATATATATATATATATATATATGCACCCACGAGAGCAATATAACATTTGGACGGCACAATAGAGCACAAAATAAAATGAATAACACGTAAAAGGACACTCACATTGTAGATTGAGCTTTCGGCCTTCTCTGAGCCCTTCTTCAGGTCAGACTTTTTAACGTGTTATCTATTTTATTTTGTGTTATATTGTGCCGTCCAAATGTTATATTGCTCTGATATGTGTGTATACACACACATACATTATACACACACATACATTATACACACACACACATATATATTTTCTAAACCGACCCTCAGGTTGATTACTGTGTTTATGACATATATATACACATATGTATATCTATATATTTTTTCCCCGCATATTTTGGTCCGGGACCTCTTTTATTTCCAGGATTTAGAAGGGATAGAGTTGATGAAAATACTTTTTTGATTTACTTCTTTTCTACAAATGACATCCATCCACATTTTCACCGTAATCGATTTTTTCCATCGCATTCTTCATATGTCTCTTGTGAGGAATTTGGTACACTCGCTGTGGCCCATCAAGCCTATTCTCGAAAATATTTTAATTTATGATGTGATACAATGATTTTTTGACTGAATTGGACCCCACCATGGATTAAGTCCAGTTGAGCTGCAAGTTTACCGGGAATCATGCACTTGGAAAATGTGTGCGTCACACTGAAAATAGACGTGCTCAAACCTGGCGTGTACACGTGCACCTCTTTAGTCGATCAAGGCGTCTGTGCCGTAATTTTTATTAGGTATGCATGCAATTTGGAAAGAGGTTGAACGTGTTAAAATGTCGCACTTCGAGGCTTTCAGGATTCAAGCATCAGAGAAGTGTTTACGGTAGAAATGGGGGAACAATGGGTACCACTTCATTCGCTGCCTCTCCAAAGAAAAGTTCTCATAAACATCCCCCCCCTCCGGGATCACGAATTTAATATGAGGAAATGGATGCGAAAACCAGTAGGTGAAAATGCACCTTTATTACACACCAAATACGCGATAGCAGCAAATTAAAGGCCTTGTAAAGATCCAGAATGTACACACGAAAGTGATAGGAAGGCATATTAAGCGCGAGCAAGTAACATTAAAACGTTGAATTATTCAGTGAAAATCCTCTTCCCCCCCCCCCCCCCCCCCACCGTCTTAATCCGTTCGCACTCACCATTCCTCCCCGCTGGTGCTCTCACCGTTCTCGCGGATGGGAATTCTCTAGTTGGGGCATAAATGTAGATGCAGGTCTCCTCTCCAAAACGTGTTTATTTGACGAAGCGGCCACTCTAGCTTTCTATTTTTTTTCTTTAAATTTCATTCCTCGCGCGTGGGAATTACTCCAGAAATTTAAAATTCCATCCTTTTTTTTATCGCACGACCTCTCCATTTTCTCTCCGCAATCCATGTTTACTTACCCCCCCCCTCTCGCCCCCCTTCCCTTTCCCCGCTGCATCCTCGTCATTGTTGCCCCTCCCTGTCCCCCGCTAGATTTAGTCTTACTTTGTGCCAAGAACTTTATTTTAATTAATTTATTTATTTATATACCCTGCAAGCCACCGTTAGGGTGTGTGGTAGGGGGTGAATACACCCCATAATAATTTCACCGCGGTCGAACGATATTATCGTACACTTATCGTATTTGTGCGTATCATTAAACAAAGCTTCATATTTAGGAGGAGCTGTAAGCATTAAAAAGATTTCCACAGTGATGCGGAATCGTATTTCTTCTGCTAATGTAGTTTTTCAAGATCATTGTATTTTCTTAGAGCATTTTTTATTTCGTATTTTCAAAGCATGTGGGCCAGCAAACTCAACTCTGTACTTTTAATTAAAATAATAATTAAAACAATAATATTTAGAAACTGGTAAGATGTTAGGTATAAAAATTTCATAGGATTCAGTCATATTTGTCAATTTTTGAATATTCTGAGGTAAAAATCTAATAACATGTTTTGTAAAGCATATATACCTCAAAAGGCAGTTAAATTGTTTTCCAGTGGAGTTTACATTTGTAGATTGTTACACAATAATTCAGTTTTAGTCTCTTTGTAGGCGTAAAGTCTACAGTCACAAATTTAATGATCTGCTTTAAATAAAATATGTATTTATTCAATCGCAACAGAAACCTATTGCAAATTCCTAGTTTCCATGCACACGTAATTACATATCAGCATCTATCATTGCCAATATCGGTCCCTTAAATCGTATTTCCTATCATAATTTCTGCGTTTTATTTTTGAGCGCTGTGTTTTTGGAAATAACTCGTAAACTAAGTAATTGACTCAATCTCTTCAACCGTATTTCACCCCAGATTTTCCCCGTCTACCCCTTCCTCATATGATAAGTCTGTTCATTCGCTCTCATCCCTTCTCTTAAAGTGTCCAAACCATTGCATACTTTGTTCTGGTTTAATTAATTTCACGTCGTACATTTTCCTCATATATGTGAATTATTGGACTCCTACGCTCAGGAATCGTTCTGTCTGAGATTTTATTTTTGTAGTCGATACGTATATCTCCCTAACGCGTCTCACTCGGAAACGACCGGCCTTCACCTGATAGGGGGCGGTCGGGTCTTTGATAGATTTTGGCCGCGTATGGTTTTATTATCCTTAAAGGTCGCTTATGCAATGAGTCGTTATCGCTTAGAATTACGACCGCGATCCTTCCGGAGCCAAATCTCTGCGGAGATGAGATACTTATCCGACCGCCTTCGCCTTGTGTTTTTGGGCCGTTTGGGAAGAAGTGCGGGCATCGCCGCCGACGGTCGGTTATCCTCGGGGAGGAGTAGCCGTGCCGCCGTAGCGGCGGGCACATATTTCACCCAACGACCCACACTCACCCACTCGCCCTTCCTTCCTCCTCTGCCGTCCACTCCCGAAGTAATTTCCCCTTTACAACTCGGCGGTGGTAATGCGGCGATTCTCTTCCTGGAGCGCGTACAAGATGGGGGAGGAGAAAAGCTTCCTCGTGGGTCAATTCATCGTCCTCCTTCGCCCGGGTTTGGAGCACGATACGACCACTCGTTTCATCTTTCCGTTCCCGTCTCTTTTCCCGCATTCCATTCCCACTTGTTTTTTTATTCCCTGAAGGCGTTTAGGTACTATTTTCATTTTCCGTTCGTCTCCGTGTGGAAAGCGTCTTGGGCACCAGAAGATATACCTATGTGTTGAGAGGAATGATCGTGTCACACAGAGCCTTGTCTCATACTCACCCGAATAATATTTTTCTGGGGTTTTTGGAATATTTAAAGCCCTCATTGTTTTAGTGGATCATGATAACTTGGATAGCTCAGCTATTCATATAGAAATGCACATCGTAGTATCGTGTTGATTGAGTCTAGGGACTCTTCAGTTGCGTAAGTTGATTTATGAAATAACGTGCGTCTCATCGGGAGAAATTAACCGTTGACATTTTACAGATAATGAAAAAAACTCTTTTTAGTTTTGGACGACAGAAATAACTGTTGAGCATCGCTTGCGGGAAATTACGTGAACAATCTTGGTATTTATAATTTCCAAAATCGTCTGCGCAAACGCAGTATTGGTGGCCGCTTATTAATTTAAAATGATCATTTTTCGCGGGTAATGTCATGTATTGAATTTAAATGTGGAGGGAGTAATACTTATCTGCATGGCTAATGGTAAAGATAAGAATTGTTTTCAGTCCTGAAGTGCCCAGGTTGTCTGGGCTCTTCCGAGCGTTGTATTTAGCGCTTCAGTTGTCCTTTCGGGGCGATAAGTTCTTGTTCTTGATTGTATCCCCCACAGCTGCCTTCGCCGTGATATCGGTCGAGAATGATCTTCGGCTTGAATTTTAATCGCAAGTGTCCGACTCAAACCGTCGTGCCCTTCATTTCAGCGTTCGTTTCACTTGTCTGCGTCCTCTCCTCTTCCTCCACGCCTCCTTTCCTTTGTCGGTACAGCCTTCGGAGTCGTGGGAGAAGGGCGAGGTGGGCGCGTCGGATGGAACAGCCCGCGCGCGACGCGTGTTAGCGGACGCGCATTCGCGCCCACGGGACGGCGGGCTATAAAGATGTTGCTGTGCGATAAGAGAGGGAGGAACAGAAGTGTGCGCATTAATATTATGGACTCCATCGAGTGTGAGAGGGGGACGCGAAGAGAGGAGAGGGGGGAGGGAACCTTGGACGGCGGTGGAATGAAACGGAGGAATGACACGTGCACGCTCGGACGTGGCCATCATCCCTCGTGTGTGTCCCGTTGGGGCGGATTCGCTCCCTCGCCCACTCTCGAATTGACGTCTCCACCTCCTCCTGTACACGTTCCCATTTCTCATCCCCCTTCACAAACCTCCCCACTCCATCCACTTTTGCCTTCTTTTAACCCCTTCCCCCTCGCGGAGGGAACTCGGGGATTTCTTGGCAATGCCGACCACTGAGGGTCCGTGTCTCTTTTCTTCGTCAACCACACCTTTCCCGAGATTGTTCACTCAAGAAAATAAAATGAAAAAACACCGGCGAATGAACGAATCTTTTGACAATTTCGAAAGGAACCGATTCCAGCGGGAGGTTCTAAACCGTGCAGAAAAGTCCCCTGAACAGATAAAAGCGGCAGAAAGAACGGGTCTTTTATTCGCGAATGAAAGGGTTGTCTATATTTTATTCACCTGAGAGACTTGTGTCAATTTACTTTCCGGTAAATTTCATTTTAGGTGGGCTCGCTAAGACGCAGACTATCAATTTTAATGGCGAATTCGGTAAACAGGTGCCGTGAATGATTTTAACGGAAAATTTTCTCTTTTCAAAGCTAGTGTATTTTTTCTTCTTCCGTTTCCGTGAAGGGATTCCCCCGAGTAAAATCTTAAACTGTTATCTCTGCGGAGTTTCGGGTTCAAATACGGGTAGCGCTTACCTTCCCCTAGATACTGCAATATAAACCAAGGCTGTGGGCTTCAGTTGGGAAGGGAACTTTGTGGGAAAGCATAAGTGGCTCAGGGAAAGGATCTTGTTGCGTCTACGCCCTGAATGCAGTGCGAGTTTCAAATGATCTAATGTTTAGTGTGCTTGGTGAACTCTGCTCTCATCTTTCAAGCTCACTTCTGGCTCTCTCTTTTTATGAAAAAAAGAGGTTTTAGGGTAAATCAAGCAATGAACTCAATTTCTTTATTAAGACGACCCTCACTAGTGATGGGAAAAATACGAATTTTTCTACATATTTTTTCGAAAAAACAACAAATTAAGGAGTGATTTGTCGTTTTTCAGGTTCTAAAGCCCCAATGCACTAAATTAAGTCTTCATTTAATTAGCATCAATTAATGAATTAGCCTTGGTTGGCTTCAATTAAATTTTGCAAATGCGGTGTTACGTATCGAAATGCTATCTTAAAAAACGCCCTACCCAATGTGGGGAGGCTAATTCATTTAATGACTGGAATGACATTGCTCTGGTTAAACATTTGCATTTTTTTGTTCTAATTACTTACGGTAATTGGCAACTCCTCAACCCTAATTTTCAATTTGATCCTACAACGTATTGACACACATTAATAAGTTGCCGGCCCCGGTGGCGGCGGGGTAACGTCCTCGTCTGCCATTCCAAGGGTCGCGGGTTCGATTCCCGCCTGGGTGAGTTTTTCTCCACCTAGGGCTTGGGTGTTTGTAAATGTGACCATTGTTATCGTTGTTAATAGTTCGATGTAAAGGCCAAAATGTGCTGTTTTCGGACTTATACTGAATAAATAAATAAAAATAAATAAAAGTAGTCACCAAGGAAATACAGTGCCGAAGGTATGAGTGAAAAGTACGGGTTTGGTACGTACTTAACTTTAGAGTTTTCTTTCGCGCGTCGACTCATTTATCTAAAAAAAAGTTACGAATTATAAAAAAGGGCAGTGGAGTTTCGGAGACATCCTATCGCTGCCCAACGAGGACCAAGTCTCGGGTTAGGGAAGAAGAAATCGTATGTTCTGAGTGGGCAATATCGCAATATATATATGCGCGATAACTTTGCCCCCCTCTCGTCATTCTTGCGTTTTCTGAATCGCAATTCATGATGACTTTTTACATCCCGCTGCGTCCTCACAAGGATCCAAGGCGTGTCGGACGCGCGACGCATTCCTCAATGCGTCTTTCGTCCGCGGCCCACGCGCGTCCCCGCTTTTAGAGGGAGAGAAATATGCCCGCCTTGCTGTAGCCGGTGGATCCCGTGAGCCTCTACCCACTCCCCCCCCGCGGCGCATAGGGACATGCACACATACATAACGCCTTCCTGCCGTCGGCCGTGTCCTTCTGTGCTGCCTGAGACCAGTTCATCATCACTTTCAGCGAAAAACCGCCGCACGCCAATTCAGCCACCGCCCCTCGGCGTACCGCGTCTTTCCTCTCCGTCATCCCTTTCATGCTCCGCAACTGGCGAGGCTCCTTCCCCTTCACGGGTTTGGCACACAAAGGCATTGAGGGCGTAGTTCAAATCGTGCCTACCATGGATTCTGGATTAAAATCTATAGAATATTCGATGCGGCGTAAGGAAAAAATGAGAAAATATTAAAAGAGGGGACTTTCCAATATCCACTCTTTGCTCTGGGGTTAATTACCTGGTTGGACAAGCAGATGGCCGCTTTATCCGATAGCTTTCGAAATTCTTTATCTAATTTTAGGGATGTATATTAATTGGAAAACAACTTATAATGTTATGGTTACCATTTCACCGAAATAATTTAAAATCAATTCTGAATATAGTTATTTTTTTACACGTTAATAAACTTATTAAATTTTGGGTAAACGGCAGGAGCGTTGTTACCGCATGAAAGCCTATTACATATTTAAGGTTATATGTATCTTTTGGTCTCAGCGAAAAATCTTGTCTTGCTCTGTATGATCTTACGGCTGATCCGGCAAATTAGGAAGGAAGCATCCCGTCTCTCCTTCAATTCGCTATCTCGAATGTTGTCTTCTTACAGATTCCGTGCATCGTGATGCATGTGCTATACTCGAATGTGCAAGTGCATATTTGTACAAAATAAACGAATTCCAATTTACAGTACATTTCCATCCCGAGGGATAATTAGATGACTGCTTCAGCACACAATTTTTAATTCCAAAATCACAAAATAGATTGCCACAAATGTTGCCATCATCTTATACATATTGGTTAATAGTGATTTACCTCTCGACGAAATTGAAACGGGGGTTCAGCCATTTGCCAAGTTTCAATTGTGATATGGTTCGTAATGTGACCTTATCAAAAATAAGTTTTCGAGATTTAAAAAATGATGTAGAAGTCACCAAAACCTAGGCCTAGAATTCATTAATTAACCTCAGGAAATGGAAAATGAATTGATGAAAAGTTAATGAACAAGAGGTCGTAATTACCTGTCGTTGATTAATTGTAGTTCCGTTCGGAGGGTAGAGGGCATCATGAGGGAGTGGGCATTTATGTTTATTTATTTGTCTTTGCCTCCCTTTTTTGCAAATATATCTTTCGCTCCTTTTTTTATCGCTTGTTCTCAACATCGATTTTATCAATGGTCCTCATTTTAGCTTGAACATAATTGTCAGCGCGGTATTTTTAGTCATAATTTCTAAGAGATCCGAGGCAGAAATAGGATGGGAAAATGTCTTAAAGGCACTCATCGCCTCTCGGAATTTAATTTGCCTTCGACTGATCTTGTTCAAATGAGATTAAAGGTGAGGAGAGGGTGTAAAGGATTAGTTTTTGGATTAGGTCCCACCCGAGCTGGCATTTCATGATGGGAAGGGGGAGGTTATGGTGGCGTCCTGGGCAGGGAAGCCCCTGCCTTCAAATCCGCCGCGTCCTATACTTTTCGCTTCCTTCTCCCACTTTTGATTATCTCTCTTTAATTTTTTTTTCTTCTCCCTTCTTCTCACTTTCCCCCCCCCTCCTTCTCCCCTTCGTCCCTACAACTTCCAGCCCCTGGGAATTAACACCGCCTCCCATCTCGTGATAACGAACGTATTTATGTTTTCTCCTTCGTCTGCGTCCGGTCCTTAGAAGCTTTATGGGTTTTGAGAGTGGGCGGGGGGTGGACGAGGGAGGGTATACGGGGATCGTGAACGCCTTTGTCGCCTGCGACGCGAGAGAAAATAATGGCTGCTCGCGAAGGTTCGAATGAATGGCAAATAATTGTGAAATAGGGGCCCTTGGTTCTATATTGCCCCTTACCACATGCCCAATAACGAGGACAACTAGGAAATATTCGCCATCAGCTTCAACAACCCCGCCGAATAAGAACCGGGCATCAAGCTGGAATGTCGTCAGAACTCTTATCTCGGTTGGTTATAATCAGTGTCCCTTTGTGGCTAAGCAATGAATGGACGACGTATGTAATGCATCTTTATTAGCATTGTGTATAAATAGTCGATGCCTCTTTTGTGTTTCTACGCAAGTTGGCACTTCACTTAGAAGTATCGTAGATGTTGGACTATTAGTTATAAATGAAATGCAATGGGGTCAGGAAATACTGTGGTTGGGTGCGCGGGTTTCAGCTTTTTGTGACGAATTTATGAAACGTTCTTCCGCACAACTGAATTCCGACCACCAATTTACCGTCCCATTTTGGCATTCCGAGTTATCCTTAATAGAGCGCATGACCGCAAGAAGTTGGCGCAATCCGTCGATATGGGGCGTATTTCATAGCGTAGGCGCTGTGAGACTGTGCTGTTTGGCATTGATCATCTCTGTGATCACAGAAAATGTTTCTCTTCCCTTTTTTGGCAAACTTCCCTCCGAGAAGGGGTTTCGCAGAACGGATAAAAAGCCACCAGCCCTTTCTCTCCCCACCCCACCGTATGGCGGTTTTCGTCTCATCGTTAAGGGAGCATGGTGTCTACATCCTTCACCCGTTTTCATTGAACCTTAAATATCGTTAGTCGAAAGGCCCGAAGTCAGTAGCACTCCTTTTTGAGCATTATCGGCTGATTATCAGCGCTGGTATCTTCACTTCCCACCCCCCCCCGGACCCTTTCCCCTCCTCCTTCACCCCCTTCGTCTATTACAGTTTCCCTTGCCCTTATCTTATTACCTTGTTGTCCGTGTTGTTGATTACCCTGGGATTTACGAAATGTATTCTTATCCTTCACAAAACGGACTAGGTGAAGTCCAAAATGACTAATTTCAAGTCATTTCAGGAAACTCGTATCCTTTTCTTACTCATATAATTTTTTTCGTAGCGCCTACTGTTCCTAGGTGCTCTATTTTTCCTCTGTCACAATAATTCAGTGTTTCATTCATGCTCTCATTTTCCCTGAACATTTCCTCGTCTTGAGGATCTCTTCGGCTTCATTCGCCCATTATGCTCTCTTGTTGTAACCCTTCCTCTATAAGAAAACACTCCTCCCACCTACCGCTCTGTTTTCCGAGTTCATTCTCTCGACCTGGTCAGTTTATCCCAGCACACACTTTTCTTACCCGTCGATTACGATGGTGTTCAGTTTATATTCTTTCAGATCCGCGTACATTTTTACTTCGCCTTTCTATTTTTACCTCGGGGTGGACATTTAATGCAAATATTAGTTATCATCATGGGAGCCTACATCCGTACGCTCCTGTTGAGATAGTTCGTTGCTAAGTACGTAGATGGTGTGAATGTCGAACAAGGACCAAAGACTCTCCAGGGTGATTTTGAGAAATTCCTGTAACTTAGGTATGCCCGTCATTAATCGGATAGCAAGTACTGGCAGTCGGCTTCATTGACTGACAGTGGCGAAAAATAGCCTGGAGTATCCCTTGGGGAGAAAATCTTCCTTGGTCGAGTGTTCAGTGGAGTAAAAAGTTTTCGTATTATTCGCACCCAACGGTTCTATTGGTGTATTTTGTATAAAATATGACGTTTGCAGAAATATCAGTGGCTGCCGTTTTTTCCGACCTTAATATCAAGACATGCCAAAAAATTTATAAAAAGATGTGCATGACGTTGATATTTTTTATGGTTCTTGCGGATTGCGTAAAACATAAAATGAATTGTTAATTTTCAATCGCTTTGAAACTGTCGTTGGCGAATAAATTTTGATTTAAAGATTTTTAGATGATTGTGTGGAGGAGGATGAAAATGGAAAATTGGACGGAAAGGAAAACAATTGAAGTGCTATTAATGTATGGAGGGGGAGGAGAAGAGGTTGAAGGTAGAAATTAAAATGAGGTAGGACAAATGAATGGAGATTTTAGTTTGGCTGTGGAATTACAAAGGCTGTTATAGAGGGGATAATTTTGGGTGAGCAAGGTGGAGGGAAGTAAATGTTTGGCATGTGGGACGGACCGATGGGGGAGAGAAGAAATTGTGTCTAATTTAAGAATGGTTTACTGTATTTTAGTGTCATATAGGACACAGTATTGCGTTTGGCGAGGCGTATGGGTGTATGAGGTAGCTGTGTTTGGGCGTTGGAAGTATCAAAATCCTGCCTTGGCCGATGGACCTCGATCGAAAATGAATGGAATGCATGCAACGTTTTTGGCTGTTTTATCATGCGATCATCCCCCGCCCACGTTGCACCCTCGACCCCGGAATACGCCCATCTCCCACCGGGGGGAGGCCGGAGGCCGTGCCAACATGGCAGAGAGCGCACGCCCTCCCTCCCCCCGAGGGCGGGTTGTACGTATGTATAGGTTGGGCGGGTCGGGGGTTGGGGCCATAACACTGGCTGGATATGGATTAATCCCATCAGCCCCCTACCCTTTGCCGTACTCTCGAACCCTTGTCCCGCCCCTTGTACCGGCGTCTCACGTTTATTATACTACCTTGTTGCATTTGCAGATGGTTTCCCTCTCTGGCATACGCGTGCGGTATTATCTTCCTGAGAATTATTGTGGGGTATGGTGCTGATTCGTATCAGGGAATGGGGTCCCTTGGTTAGGAGATGATTTCTGAACTCTCATTACCACCAAAGCCATTCAGGAGTGTTTTTTGAAATGCCTTTTTATGAAAAATAATATTTGCCAACACTACCGAAATTCATGCTGGATGACCATTAATCAAAATCTTTCGCTATTTTTGCTTAATTTTGTGCGACTCAGGTTTCGATATTTTATGTCATCTTTATTGTTTGAAGACGATGTGATTTACACAATCTTTAAATGGCCGGCGTTTCCTTTCAGCGAGTTTTATTTGTCAGGCAAACACGCCAACTAATGTCCATAATTATTATCATTTTCATTACCCTGTCCTCTATTCAAGGTTAGTTTCTATTTGATACACCCAGGGTTGCTGTCAGTGTTGTCCTTCCATGGCCCGCCTCACGCTATATTTAAGCGGTACTCTACAATGAGATATTTTTCTTAACTTCTAATACTTTCTATTTCCCTTCATTTCCCAACATGTCTATTCACCTTCCTCTTAAGATGCGATACCTTCCTGCCCTCTTTGAATTTCTTTTACCCAACAAACTTCTCCCTTCCCCTGCCATGCCTTGTACTTCATGTGTTTTCATTTCCGTTCATTTTATCTTTTCTCTTCGTCTTCGCGCACACACACATCTCAAAAGCCTCTCAAGCATTTGCTTACTATCATTTGACTCATCAACTGTCTTTCCTATTTGTTGAATATTCTGTAGTCTACGCAATTTTCTTGAAGTCCCCACTACGACTTTGGCTAACTTCGTCCGAAGAAATTCCTAATAGTTTAATTCTTCCACCTTCAACTAAAATATGTCCTTTACCTTTAATGTTCGCATTTCTTGAGGACTTCGCCACCTTCGTTTTCAGATGATTGAAATTTCATGATAAACGGAATTATTAGGAATGGGGATTTGTTGCTGCTCTGGGCCGATGGCTGGGACAAGATAGCGGAATGGGAACCTGTTTGGCTCCCAATCTCTGGTTGTGGTGACAGAAGGTGCGTGAAACATGGATTTGGGGGATCGGGTGGTGGGTGAGTTTGATGTCGGTGCGTTGGTAGCCTTGCCTGTCGTCATCATCCGTCCTCCCTTTCGTCATCTAATCTCTCGAACCCTCCTCCGCCGCTAGTGCTGCCATCTCTCGAGCGCTCCTGCGAGCCGCGCTAGCTTGAGAGTCCCCCTTCCCTCTGTCTCTCTCCCCCTTAACCACTCCCATCCCGCCCCACTACATACGAGTGGCACCCTCCCCCCGGGGGTGGGGCGAGAGAGACAAGCAGAGTAGATACGGGGGAGAATGAGGGATGAAGAGGGACGGAATATGGGGAGAGGCGGATGGAGGAGGGAACGAGAGGTGTTTGCAAACCCACCAGAGGGATGTTGTGTGTGTGTGTTTTAACCTAGGGAAGAGAGGATGGAGAGGGGAAGGCGTGAAATGCATGGAGGGAAGGAGTTAAGGGCGGTTTACTCGGTGGGGCTCCGACCAAAATGGCTTCCCATCCACGGGGATATCATTCGGAGCTTATGAAATACTGTTGTGTTTCGCAACAGTCATGTCGCCCGGCATCGTTTAGACACGGCTCCCCCGACGACAGTCGACGCCCATTTACCTATCGTCCCTCGATTTGGCTGTTGATTTCGTAACACCATGGAAATTCCGTGGTGACTCGCGTTTAATTGTTAGCGTTACCAATGGTAGGCGTTATCGTCGTCGACTAAATGCTGACAATCAGGTGATCGTCGGTGTACGAAAGTTTGAAGGAACATTTCGTGGTTATCGAAATGCAAAACCTCTACTTAAAATTTAGTTGTTTGCTCTTATTTAAGTTTCATTGATTCATTTATTGGTCTTCCATGCCGAAGGTTGATTGACTGCAGCCCTCCATCAATCTCTATGCATAGCTAATTTCTCTCCATCGCTCTTTTATCCCATCCATCTTTCGTCCCTCTCTCCTTGGCCACGTGATTTCTTCTGTTTTCCTACCTTCCCCGTATCCGTGGATATTATTCTCCACGGTTGAGCTCCGTTAAGATCTTCCATTCGTGCCCTTCTATTCTCTCCATCTTCTCTCAATCTATCCATCCGTTTGAACTATGGACCACTAATGAACAGGAAAGAATAATATCCACCTCCCCAATTTCACATTCTTGAGTGTTCCATTTACAGTCCAAATGTTGAGCTTATTCATATTTCTTACCTTCTTGGGATTCCTTCGAACGTCCCTCTTCCTTCCCCCTCTGAGGGTAGTAATTTGAAAAATAATTCCCTTTTGCGGTTTCGTCCGAAGTTTTACTCGCAGGCCTCGCTTGTGCCCGATGTCATCCTAGGAGAAAATTTGATTGCAGATATTTTGTTTCACGAGTACATCCGTTGGCTCTGCTGCAAAGCGCTGGGGTTTGTAGTTACTTGTGGTGGAGGGTTTTTAGTTTATTAAAGCGGAGGGAGAGGGGAGGGTTGTTCAGTGTCGTAGCTGTGATGTCGGGTGGAGGTTGAGGCGTTTGGTGCTGGAGGGAAGAGGAGAGTAGGTGGGGGCGCGTTGTAAAGTGGGGGAGCTTTTATAATTCACACCGGCGGTGTAGCAGAGCCGAGTTCTCCCGCCGCCCCTGAATATTTCATACGACGAATGCACACACTCCCGCCCATGAAAGCACACGGAGACCACGGTTACCACACCACCGAAGCAAACACCACAACCCACGCCCCCGTTTACCTCCCCTCCCCCTCTCTCTCTCGGTCTTCTCCTCGTGTTCCACCCTAGAGCGTCTCTTTAGTTTCCTTCTTCCCAAGTTCCCCTTCCTTTTGTTTATCTAGATTATTTGCACTCTTACTGATGGACATGACGTGGTAAAGTAGGATCGCAGCAGGTAATCTTCTGTTAGCTTGCGAATGTCGTGAAAAGAAATTTTTGAGGCTATTATTATGCATCACACACACGTGTGGTTGCGTTTATATATATATATATATATATATATATATATATATATATATATATATATATATATTTATAGAATCACAATGGAAGCACAAGAGAGAGGAGTGAGTACGTTATAAGACCAGGAGTACAATCTCAATGTACCCAACAATAACGTAAACTTTTCGAAACTCATCCATGCAACGTTTCGCCTTAGACAGATTAATATGTATTTAGTTATTGATACTAAATTAATTTATTTGATGCACCACTAATTCAATTTGGTTCATGGGGTCTGGTTGCAATTCCTATTAGAGTAGGGAAGAGAAACTTGAGATTGATAGTCTACTGTATGCGTTTTATTATCCTGACCGAGGTTTAAAGTACGAAAAATCAGGGCAAGACAGTCAGTCTTCAAAAAATACTCTCTTAGTTGAAGTTTAAATGGATTAAATAGAATAGCACACTGTGGAATAAAGTTAACAGTAGCTGCAGGAAATTTTTTCAAACCCACTGAAAGGTGGTGTGGAGCGTCCTGATTCTGTGCGATGCAGGTTGAGAAGTTAACGAAGGAACGACTACCGTCGCGTTAACGTGGGGTGGTGACGATGAATTGGTGGCGGGATCAAGAGGCGAATATCAAATCACCCCTCGCCTTGATCTCTGCTGCAAATCATCATTTATTAATTAATCACTCTCCTTATTGCGGTTCGTTTTGAATGGTATCTTCAAAGGGGAGATATTAATTTCGCATAAAATTATTAAGAATTTCATAAATTTTAATTCAATCAAGCTTTACTGTTGAAAAACATATTTCATTCCCTGAGTACAATATGTCATTTACTTTTTATACTCACGTTTTATATTCACGTTTCATTTATCTCGGAAATTTTCTTCGCTGTACTTGTTATGTCTTCGATTTTTGGAGGTGGCCACCATTTTTCGTTACGTCCCAGGTAATTAATACGAAACCAGGTATATAAGTTGTTATAAATATTTCACGGAGATTTATGAAGCACGAATACCGTTAGTGTACAAAAAAGTTATTTCTACTCCTTATCGTTTCCTATCATCCGAATTCCAACTGCCCAGGGAACTCCATTCGGGCTGCATTGAGGAAATATTTCAAATTCAGGAAAATAACTCCGGAACCTTTGTCCCCCCGAATTTTCGTTGATGACAAAATCGATGTTTAATAAAGTGGATTCCACAAAGACAGCTCCTGTACCGGTATTTCGATCAGCCGTGTGAGGATCAAAGGGAGAGAGAGGTGGTGTGAAATGTGTTGTCACTTGGGATACCTAAATCCATTGACCTCTTGCCCTGCGTTGCCTCTTTTAGCGGAGCGACAATGTAGTCATAATAACGTAATCGGCGTTGCCGTGGACACACGCTTATGATTGTTGGAGTAATTAATGTAATGTGAAAATCAAGAGTGCACCGTCCTCGAGCTCCGGAGCATTACTGTCCCAAGAGTTAATGTCGCGCTAGCATATGCATGGCGAAGTTCTGTTTTCGAAGTACGGCGATGTCACTGTCGTTTCTTTTTCTAAATTTTTCAGCGCGTAAATTCAATGTCCATCCATTCCTACGTCGCTGGCTAAGATCGTATTCTTTGATTTTTAACTTTATGCAACGTGTATAATTTCCGGCTGTGATCTTTTCAACTTTGTGAGATGCATTTTTGTTTCATTGTATCCCATTTTCCAAGGGTGTGTTTGACCTCATCTCGGCCAATGCTCCGTCGCGGAGGGGTTGGTGAGCTCGGCCCGCTGATGTCACCCGTGCTGGTATGGGCTAACCATTTCGTAGTCTCAAAATTCCCTTTAGAACCTCGAGGAAACCTCGTGGCTGGCGTGGATTGCGCGTGATACGAATCAGTGGGGTTGAAATCTGTATGGGCGAGAGTTGAGCGGCGAGTGTTCAGTGCAACCAGAGGCGCCATGTCGAAGTGATCTTATAATCGAGAGTTTTGTGGGTCACCCTTTGGACTGATTAAGTGTTGCCCCTCTGTGCTATTGGGCGTGTGACTGTTAATTTTCGGCGTCAATTCGTATCGTTGATTATGTCCATCAGCTCGCTTTTGGGCGGGGCGAGAAGGATGAGATGATGTGTTCGAAAATTAACCGAGTACTTTTCATTTGAGCTGTGCGCCCTGGTTTGTGCTAGGGGATCGAGAGCCGCTTGGGTGTGGAAGGAGAGGCAGGCAGCACCAATCGGTGGTCACGACGCCTAGTTCAGGGCCGGAGGTCCATAGGAAGAGAGAAATGATACTTAATATTTCGCTAAGCAGAGTGATGTCGATTTTCATGGAAATTGGTTAGAATGGAAGAGGAGGGAGATGTTCAGAAATAGTATTGGATTAGTCCATGGTCATTCCAAAATTAAAAGAATCGGGGAAAGAAAGAGAAAAGAATGAGAAAGAGAATGAAGGGGGAAGTGGAAGGGGGATTTGGGCGAGTAGGAAGAAGGGAGGAAAACGGTACAGTACTGTCTATGTGTTCTACTCGTAATCTAATTGTATTTACATGATCTCATCTACCGTGGTACGATGGAGCTAATACTACATTTTCAAACATCATTTCTAAAGAGACATCCTTCCAATTTATGAAGTAGATGTGATATGTAATTTAACTTCCCTCGGTGTGTGATTCCCAACCTAGTTCGTCTTATAATCAAGATGCGCTTCTTACTTTATCTTAAGAACGTTTTATTACAAATCTATCTTCTCTACGCTGGACACGATCTAATTCGCCATTCACACCTACGTCATGAGGATCCCAAATACTTGGTTTCTCAGAATGTAAAATGAGAAGCTCAGTTTCCCTACCCCCATAGCGGCTAACGAGAGATAGCACTGGTCTTTAGCCTTCTTGCCGCATTTCCCCAGTACTCTTCTTATGAATGTTTATTTTTTCCTAGCCTGTCCATGTATTCCCCGTGTGTTTTACCGCTTACTTACGTTATTTTTGTTTTTGAAGTCCCCTGTTACATTAGCTATACGTTTTCTGCATTAGCTTGGCTATTAAGCTTAGAGGGGCATCCAAATCTTTTAAGGGTATTAGGGGGTGAGGGGAATGATCCAGTAAAAGATTGGGAAACATTGGCCCAACCGAACGCTCCCGTGGGAAAGACAGCAAACAGGTCGTCCTCCGGTTTCCGCGACTCCCGGACCTCCGCCATCGGGGTGGGCGGGGGTGGATGGGGTAGCCGCGGCCCCCCCACTCCCTCCACCCCCCTTCGATTCATATATTCTCATCCTCCGCGTCTCTTTCCCCGTCCACCGCGGACGCAAAAGGGGAGGGAGAGGCTCCCGCTTTCGCTTTGCCGCGATAAATCATTCGCGAAGTCAAATTCCCTCCCTACACATTCCTCCCTCCATCCCTCCCCTCTCTCTCTTTGTGCAAGTGGGGGTGGGTTGGGAAGGGTTGGTGGCTTTGGGCGGGAGGGATCTCGCAAAATAGTGAATGTACCGCTTTGTGCCCGCTCCGCTCATTAATAAAGCCAGCCGCAGCGACGCAGTCTATTAATTCAGGTACACGCAGTTTCGGGGATGATTAGTCGCGCGGAATCGAATCAATCGCTATGTGGAGATTAAATACTGCGCTAATCCGCCCATAATGTCGTCTCTCGATTCCTCCCTCCTTTTCGTCCCATTTCCTCCCGCCTACCCCGCCCCCATTTAGGTGGGGCGCCTGCCAATCCGCAGATTGTGCATTTTAAAATCTTTATTATTATTTGTTTGCCCGGGTTGTTTTCGTGCCTCCCGCCTATCGTTTCCCCCGGAAGGAAGAAGTGCCCGAGGAAACGTGGGGACGGGGCGGAAGGAGGAAGGGGGGATGCGATGGGCGGGGGAGAGCGAATATCCGCCGAAAGAACACCCTTTTGATGTGGTCTAATTATCGGCGAGAGGAAAACAGAGCCGGGCTCACGAAGAGGGAGTGGTGGTTTCGGAGGTGGGGACGGGGTATCGATAGACCAAAAAATCGATGCCGTCCTCAAAATCAAAGGGAGGACATCGATGCTCCAATAATAATGACTGCCCGGCAATTAAATATTATATTTATTCACTCCTTTTGAAGTTTCTGATTAGTTCATTCGCATATCATTAAAATTGTGCCTTTGACATCCAAAGGCTCTGTTTATCAACTTATATCCTGAATTTGAAGTAGCGTTATAGTAAGAAGCTGATATCTATTTTTTTAATGAACGATTTAAATCAATTCAGAAAGTAATTTCGGACTAAATAATTTCCTTGAACTGTCTTAAATTTTCGTTTGAAATTTTTTTGTTACACGTTCATTAGTACTGAAAATGGCCACGGTACATGGACTGTCTCTCTATCTGCTGTTAATATTTTTTTTATATTGGTTTATTGTTGATATAGTCATAAACATCTTATTCTCATTTCTCATATCTGGAAAATTTGCATTGATCATTTTAGCATAGGTGTTAGGAAAAAGAATACCGACTCTCTGTGATCGATGCGCAGATACTATCGATCGGGGATTACTGTTGGTGATAGGAGAATCGGTGCTTCCTCATTGACGGTTGGTGTTTTCAATTTGGCTGGGGAGTAGTAGGAGCGACACTTCCCTTCCTTCTCTCCTTTATGCCCCGCGGTGACTCGTCAGACGGGGGGGGGGGAAGAGAGAGAGAGAGAGATGGAGTGGGTGTTGTAGGGTTCGGGGCGGGGAGAGGTTACGGCCCGCACGTTCTCTCGCATTTCGTTGAAGCGTGTACGCTCTTCTAAGCGTGATGGGATTTATGGGATTAATGAGCTAATTTCGGGAAATGTGCGCGGCCAGACGAAATGTTAGCGCACCGCGGAAAGGGGTGGATTGTATGGATGAGAGAGTGGGGAGGGGAGGGGGGTTGTTTGTTTTCATTTGGAGGGGATGGGGTTGAAGAGAGGTGGTGGAGTGTTTTTTTTCATGGAGGGGCGATTCTCTTCTCACACTCCCCACTTCCAATTTACGGTGCAAACATCGGGGCGATAACATTCTAAAATGATTTGATACCAATTAATCGACTCATTTCCTCATTCTGTCTCCGTTGCCCGTTCATTCCCCACCCCCCCTTTCCTCCATTCCTTTCCACCAACCCCCTTCCTCTCCCCGACGCTTCCCCCGTATTCGTTGAAAGCAACTCCCCCAATCACAGCCCGTGATGACTTGTACATTCGTGGAAGTTTATCTGAAGATGTGTAAAAATTTGAAAAATACATTAAATGCCGATTGGAATTAATTAAATTCCGCCCAGAGTGGAAATGGAAAGCACGGGGAAGGTAGGGGAACTAATATGGAAACGGTATGGGGGGGAGACGAATGTGTATAAGGGCTTTGAGGTGTGAGTTTGAAGAGTTCGGGCTGATGGGGAAGTTTTACGACGATATTTTAAATATGTAGTGAGAATAGGGGAAGTCGATAGGTGATGCTCGAAGAAGGCGGAAAAACTGTGGTGTTGGAAAAATAGACGGTTTGTGGGATGTTTAAGTCTTGACAGAAGGGATAATGTTGAGTAAGCAGGAGGGTAGAGGAAAGAAGTGAATATGCTTTTAGGTCGGAATGAAGGCAGGTAGGAACTACGCAGAACTTAAGAAGCCATTATTGTAGGGCTAACAGGAAGAGATCGACTTAAAATATGGGACATAATAGATTTTGTGAATAGTCCAAAACATTCATTCAATGGGTATTTTACCTTTGATAAATGTGGCAAATAATGTCGAATTAGTTTGGGAATGGTACGGGAACCAGTGTGGGTATTATACCATTTGCCTCATCCTAATTTCGTACGATTTCCATCGCATTAGATTTTCCAAAATGTTCTCTCATTATTTCCCTAACTGTTTCCATACCTTGCCCACGCGGTTTGGTATTGTATTGTATTGTATATTATTTTGTAAGTAATTTATAATATGGGATTAAAAACATTGATAACGGATGTAGATGAGTTTTTTTTATTAAAAAATTCATAGATATTTTAAAAAGTTTCCCAAAGTCATTTTGGTTTAGCCGATTGTATTTCAAATGGGGCTCAATAATCGTATTTGCCCTCATTGTACATTAAGTTTGACTTCGTTATGTCAACTAAGCGTTCAAGCAAACATCATGATAATTATTTGTTCCCTTTGTAGCGTGCGAGTAAAACCGCGTGAATCCCTCTGAGGAAAATTCCGATTCTATTTTCGGTGAATTTATTTCTCCCACGCCGTTTTTTTATTTAATTGCCCACTTTAATCTAAATATTATTTTTCGGAAAAGAAATACGCTGGAGATATTTTACGACAACATTTCCCCGGTTCATTTTTTTCTTGCTCTATTTTTGCAGTCATATTTTTCATGCACTACCTCGGGACATCCCCGGGATATCCCGTGCCGATTTTGTTGCATACTGTGTTTTTTATTGTCACTCTCGACTTTAACGTACCGTGTGAACGACCTCGGGAAATGTACCGCTAATCAGTCTAATAGAATAATAATGATTCTAATCGAATGTTATGCCAGCGTCATGGTCTATGAGACTTATTATCATCCCAGACCACTGAAATCATTTTCAGCTCGAGCCCAGCTCTGCAATTGTGTAAATTAACAAAAAAAAGAGATGAGCGCACACGCCGTTTACGACCGGAGTCGCCCGGAGGGGTGTGGGGATGATTTCAGGGGAATGGGGGAAAGAGATATGGGGAAAAGGCCTCGGATGCCGTTTTACACGATTCATTATTTTTTCAACTCCATTCCACGATTAAAATCAACACGGGCGGCTGGGTGAAACACATGCATTCGATTCAAATCCGCCCATACTCCCATACTCATTCTCTCTCTCATTCCCACTCCCGTTTTTCTCTCTTTCTCTCCATCTTCATCCCCCCTTCGTTATAACCGGTCCCCTACCCCCGTACGCCCGGGCAAATAAGGTAAAAACGCGTCAATTTTCTCTCCCTTCGCCAACTTGATTCATTTCTCGTGCTCCATTCCGGCTCGTTTTCGCCCTCGGTCGAGTTTCATCTTTTTAGCATTAATGGATATCAACCCCCGTCCTCCGCGCCAACCCTCTTTTCACCATCTCACACCCTTCCACCCCGTATCTCCCATCCCACCCTCATCTCGTCCTTCCCCGTCAAATTGCAGCCATAATCACCCGGGCCGCTGTGAATCACCTAGGCGACGGCTTTTGAGCGATTGATGTTGGCCTAATGCTCCCCGAGGCAAATTTGGTAGGTTCTCTTGTTACCCTGGGTCTGAGTCCTTCAGTTTTTTCTTGTTTCGATATTCCCTCTGTTTTCCAAAGGCCACCACCGTATTTTGTGTGCGTCCTAGCGCAAGATCGCATCAACCTAAAGGCCGATTCGACAGTATCCCGGGTTCAAATCCCATTGATGTCTCGGTGAGACTCCTCAAGCCTCCGATGCAGCAGGCTTACGCGAGCGATTTGTTGGTCGGTGTACGGGATTCGTGAATCAAAAAACCGTTTCCTCCCGATGAATGGGTATTGGTCGACGTTATGCTAGAGATTATAGGTGCACTCCATTCGGTGGGCAGTGCCAGTACGATTTTAGCCCGCCAACAAACCATCCTTGGGATTCACGTCTCCTGTACGTTAGCTCCGTACACATTTCATTGGATAGGATTAATGCCAAAGTCAAGGGAAAGCCTATTTCATGTAGAGAGATTCAGAATATTTCACTCTTTGGAAAGTGAATCGATGTCTTTCATCCAAGAGAAAGAATACGTACGAGTCCAATGAGATCCGCCCACGTGGCGATGACCGGTGCAAATTGCTCATTTTTTTGGGCAAAATTAAATTTTTAACTATTTCCCCCGAAACATATTTCACAGTAAAGCGTAACATTTTCATCTTCCGGTGGGATGAGATTAATTAACGTGCTCTTTGTTTTTTCTCAATGCCCTGGTTTTCGGTGAGTTACCAAATTCATCGTTTATTCCGGTCGTCCCCCGGGGAAAAAGAGTACTTTATTTATTTTTCTTTAGATTATCAGTAACCTTTATGAGTGCCTGCTGGTGCACCGAACTCAAACATTCGAGACTTTATGGAATTCGTTTTTGATTTTTAAAGATGACGAATTAGTTGATATAAATAATGACAAGGAACGCACCGCTTCCAGTGGCTCGATCAGCCACCGTCATCCAATGACCTATTATTGGAAGAAAAGTAGACATTTATTAATCACAATGACCAAAATACTTTGCCTAGACTTGGAGACATCATTCCTCGAAGCGATTGCAAGTGAAAAAATCCGCTTAGCAATATGAACAGAGGCATTTTGAATGATGACGAAATGAATATTAGCGAAAAAGTGACCCGAGATGGCATATCGTTTCGGCGTGTCTCCGAGGGACAACTGCCCTCACTTGGTGGTCTATCGGGTGACCACACGATGGTGCCCCACACGGTGACGAGTTAGTTTTCTCTTTACTTAAGACACCTCTTCGGTTTTGTAATTTACTTCCTCGGTGTCATCCACTCCCCCCTTTTCCTTCGTCTCTTGCGCGACAATCGCCCACAACCGTCTTCGTAGGCGAGCCAAACCAAAACCGGCCATCGCCCCTCCATCATTCTTCCATTCCAGTCCTCCCCCTTCGCCTTTCCTCTCTGGTAACCCCTCACGTCGCAATCCCCCGCCCAACATGCCTAGAACTACCCCTCACACGCACCCGTGTGGTGGAGAGCCATATTCTTCCATTAATTCGAGCGTGGGATTTTTTTATGGATTCATTCAGTTACCTCCCTTCCATTCCCCATTCTTCCGCCACCCCGCTGCCTCCCAACTCGGGTTATTTCTTACACACAAGCCATGGGCCTCCTGCTGCGAGAGAATCACGCGCAACAGTGTATTATATTATATATATATATATATATATATATATATATATATATATATATATATATACACACACATACACACACACACACACACACATATATATATATATATATATATATATATATATATATATATATATATATATACATATACACATATATATATACATATATTTTTTATTCATATATATATTTACACACACATACATTAGTAAGACACAAACACATTCATTTCCGCCCTCCTTTCCTTCCTCGGCCAGTCCCCCTGTTTTCTCCACCCAACCCTTTCTCTTGTCTCAGGCCCCAAATCTCTCTTCCCTCGGCCCTCCCAGGGAGTGTCCATTCCCCACTCGAGTGTCCGACGAACTGGGCGACGTAAATAAAGTACTGTGATTTATTAATCGCCCAAGGATCACTTTGGCGTGCAAATGGGCGTGCTAGGGCAGTAAAAGTGTGTACTGCAGCAGTTGGAAGGTCTCCCGATGAAAAACATAGGCGGGTCTGTCTCTGGCTCGCGAACCGTGCGCGGGGTGCACTTGACGGTTGGCGGTGGCAGGAAATCAGGGTTGAGTATCGTTAACGGTAGCTGCGTATCGAGAAATAGCTAGGATTCTTGACCTAGGCATCGATAGCTAATAAATGGCAATATTGATACAAATGGCAGTTACATTAATATAATGACAATCAATATTTATACAGGTACTGGTACCAAGTTACTGGTACGTACGATTCGTACTTAAGATATTAAGATAAGACTTGCCACCCTCAGCGTTTAAAAAATAATTAGTTGTATTTAAATGCATGCTCTTCCACTAACCTTATGTGTTTTGGTATAATAACCCATTCTTTCCGAATGACCTCATTCATGTTCTGTTCATCTGTTTTTAAGTTTCCCTTTCAATCCCTCGTCCCTCTCCGCGGGGGCAAATTCCTGCTACCTGCAACGTTGGGTCGCATTCCCTGCCTTTTAGAGACTCTTTGGGGGTAGAGTGTTTCGTGGTGCATTTTCATGTGGTGTTTCAATTTCTTGCTTGTTGTGTCCTGGCTTCCGTGTTGTAGGATGGCTTTCGTGCTGCATCACGGGGTGCAGTTTTTTAGTTGTTTTGCGGTATATGTGTGTGCATGAGTATTGGATGAAGGCATGAGTGTGTGCGCTGCTGTGGGTGTGATTTTCCGTGTTGTTTTTTTGCATGTGGTATTTTTCCTTTTACGGTTGGTGACCAAACACCCCCCGCCACACGCCCTTGCGGCGGCTTGCGGGGTATTATGTAGATGTAGGTGATATCAGTAGCTAAACTTTCTTGCTCGCCTAGGAAACCCCGAGAATATTTATTCGGTAAGATTTTCAAAATTATTGTTCTGCATGCTATGTTCGTAGCAATAGACCCATGGACGACATTCCGAAATGATGTATACTGTTAAGGAATGTAATGAGTGAAGTATTTTCCGTTAAATTTAATTGTCAGGGTTAAATGTATTGAGCAGGGATTATCACCTGTTCCTAAATATTAAGAAATACCAAGTATCCGGTAGAACACTTCCAAATTCGTACCCCTTAGATTCGTAAATTAGGTACTGCCGCGAAGTACCGGTTCATAGTTTTTTTTCCCTGGGTACCAATCCTGCCGGAAACGTTCTGGTATTGGTGGTTCCAGATTCTAATACTTCCTTTATGCGGTTTCGCCGAAAAATGACCAATATTTCGCTGAAATCGTCGCAAGTTTCGTCTCGGCTTGGGAGGTCCGCTCCAAACCGACGGAAGCCATGCATCGCACACCCCATTACACTGATTTTTTTTGTCGACTCAATCAGTAAAAACCACCAATGCTCGTGTAATGGCAGAAGAGCCGTGGGAGGCATGGGGGATGGCCACGGCTTCCGTGGCGTTTATTATATAATTTTTAATTTAACACCCTTCGCGAGACGCCGTCACCGGTCTAAGTCTTCGCGGTTGCTTAAGATGGTCATTTTGATGAAATGCGGAGACGATCGCGGTTTAACAGCGTCGGCAAAATGGCCGTTCTTCCGCTCATCCGTCGAGGGAGAAATAGCGAGCGTGTCCGCGACCCTCTCGTCCCCATAAATTCGCCCAATTCCCCCCAGCGCGTCTTTTACTGTCCTGATTACGTCCCTTTCGATACCACCAGATACTTGGCGCTACGTTTTTGCGCCATAATTTACGTCACATTATATTTATTCCGATCTCTAAGTGCAGTTCGGACGTGTGTTTGCGCGCGCATAAATTTTTCTACCGAACAGCCCTTTCGTTCCTTAGTCCACTTTGGCGTATTACAATGTGGAAGTCGGGTGGGGGTGGGTGGAGATGGGGAAAGAACGGGGTGAGTAACGTAAGAGCCCCCTTTTTCCGCAGACGGTCTCGTGTCGACGTAATTGAAACGTTGGTTTAAAGCGCCATAATACTTCGGGAGGTTGGCATATTAAGACTACAAAAAAAGTTCCACATGGAGACGCCGAAGCAAGTTGGAGTGCCCTTCAAACTCCTTTGAGACGTCTTCAAAACTCCCATCTAATCCACCTCAGTCAGCCGTCTCCCGTCTCTCCCCCAACTCGTGAAATTGTTTACCATTTAATTTTTACGTCCCTCCGCCCCCGTATCCATAACCTTTCTGTGTTTTATTTTAATTCCGGGATGTAAGAGTAACGGCGCGAAATATATTTTTCACTGCGCGTTGCTCGTACGCGATGAATACTTTACCGCGTGTGTTTTGTGTGCATGTGTGTGTGTGTTCGCCGCCGGCGTTAACGTTCGTAATGAGGTTCTTCGTGGCCAATCTTTCTTCATTTATCGCTCTCAAATAAATTTCAGACTTAATGGTGAGGGCGTAAATGTTGGCTGGTCGGGCGCCACTTATATTTTTGAGGGCGAGGGCCGTAAGAGAATCTTCTGCTCCCCCCGCTCCCCGGGGCTTCCCACCCATTCGACGTCCGACCGTTTCCCCAAGCGGTTTCATCGCCCTCAAATCCCTCCCCCGGCATGCATTTTATTATTATTTTGAAATGCTCCCTAAAACCGTTCGCATTATTACCGAATATGTGTACTTACCGGCAGCTAGCACAAATACGTTTTACACCGTTCGTTAACGATTCGCCATAATTCTCTTGAGCAGTTTATATTTGCTGTGGCGGGGAGACAATGCCGTGCTACTCCCTTCATGTCGGAGTTGGTTGCCTAGTGACGTTCTTCACGTTTTGTATTGGTCTATTGTTTTTTTTCTGGCCTTGGAAATCCCCCGAAGATAAATTGGAGCTCATGTAGGGTAGAGTGAGTGTAGAAGAATTGCGCTTGCCACCTCCTCTTATTCTTTACGAGCATCGCTATTGGACCCAGAAGTTGCAGAGGAATATTGTCCTTGGTGAAGGAATGTTGTTGCTTTGATGCATTTTTTTGTACTTCTTTTTCTATGCTTGTTTCAAGTTTTGGGATTTGCATTGTTTATTTTGTTTTGTCGTGTTTTTCCGATGGTTTGAGCATGGTTGGTGCCCAATTCGGATCAGTTCTATCCCGAAAACTTCCGTTTACCCACTTTTGACCGCCACGCGTGTGCCAAAATTTTGGTATTAGTTGAAGATATGTATCCAAAGAACAAGTCTCCGATGTTTGATGTGAAAGACAGAAACGCTTCGAGTTTCGCGGGAAATAGTCTTCACGCTCGCACATGCACGTTTGTGTGTGTATATACATACGTATATATGTTTATATATATATATATATATATATATATACATTATTATGTATTATATATATGCACACACACATACATATATATATATATATATATAAATATACGGCGTGGTATATATATACTGGGTGATCTCTGCCATCACCTACTAAACCGACCTTCGGGTTGATTACTGTGTTTATGGTTTCTATATATATATATATATATATATATATATATATATATATATATACTATATGTATAATCCTATGGAGGCAGGAAAAGTGGATGAATGGGATATTGACCGGCAGCGGGATGTTGAAAACTGTAATTGAGGGGAGAATGTTAGGCAAACGAGGAAAGGGAAGGAACAGGATAGGGATGTTGGACGGGATGAAGGGAGGAAAAAGGTACTCAGAGCTGAGGAGGGTCCTGTTGTAGAGTAGGATTTTGTATTTTGCTAGGGGTCACAAATTATTTAATTGTTAATTATGTCCATCCAAAAACCTACCTTAACCGGTAGATTACCTAATAATAATGTATATATACTCATGTATGGTTATAGATATTAAGAATTTTGATCTACACCTTCTGCCACACGCCTCCTGTGAGGCTTTAAGTGTATGGAAGTAGATGTGAAGCAGTTTATCAGTAATTAAGATCCATTATGCACTTTTACCACAAGGCCTCAAATGTCGCCGTTGAAACCGCTGTCGGATCGACTCTCATGGGATTCTACCATTGAAATCATTTTGTTCGGGGCAAATAATATTTTCAATTGATTTATAGGGAACCAACAAAACAACTCCCCGGACAGCGAGTATTTATTTGACGCCATATTTTAAATGCGAGTTAGGACCCATCATTCATGTAGTACATTAGCGCGATAACTCACTGGAATCAATATTATTAATATAGATGGAAGCAGAGACGAACCGACGGGATGATTAGATGTAAGAACGTGCTTAATGTAGTAATGATACACCGTCGCATCGAAAAATCCACGTCGGTCGACATCCACTTAAAATTTATCGTCGAGAAATATGCGAGCGTTTTATGGAAGCCATCAAATCTTTTATTTATGAACCCATCGTTCATTTTCTGGTTTACTTATCATTATGGCCTCCGGGTTCTTTTATTTTTTTTATTCCCTTTTAATTTTTACCTCGGCCAATATTCTAATATTATTTCGATGGCTTTATATTATTACGTGAAATGGGTGATGAGAGGATTGGGGAAGCTCGTTTTTTTTCATTTTTGCATTCCCTACCCCCCCCCCCCCCAAATGATTGGTAGGGGTGGAGCTTTCTGGACTTTTTTTTTGAGTGCTCGTGTATTTTTTCTTTATAGGGTTGGGGAAGGGTAACAAGGGGGGAGGGCGTGGGATATTCATCCGTTCTGTAATTCCCCTTCGACATTCACGAGATTCCTTTGATCATAGCCGTATTATTTATCCAGTGTGTCTCTCTTCCTCCCTAAATCTCTCTCTCTTCTTCTCTCCATCCCCCACCTCTCTCTCTCTTCTCTCCATCTCGCCGCGATCATATAATACATACAGCTGTGTACATTTTTTTTCTCTCTCTCGTAATCCTGTGTACATACACTCGGAGACATCAACTCGCTTATTATCGTCATCGTTTCATCCTCTACACTCTCTTCTTCGTGTCCCCCATCTCCTCCCCTTGATCCCCGTGCAGGGGTGAGGTGGGAGCATCCGTTCCCCTTATCTCTAGCGCCCCCCCCCCGCCACTCTCCTCGCATGAGAAAATTTCATCGATACCATCGAAGCATCGGTGGGAGGGTAGTGGGTGGAGCGAATGTATTCCATCCTTCCACCGTCAATGTTCGGGGTTCGATAATAAGACATGGATACTATTTTCAAGTTCTGAGTACACACTAGGGAGTTCAGTCGCAGCGTATCGATTGATGTCGGGTTGAAAATACCGGCCCATCGACTGACTGTTGCCCGGAAGGAGAATCGGTCGTGCACGATCACGAGTATCGCCGACATTGTTACAGGTTTTAGCGATTCTCGGCCCTCGTGAAGCTGTAAGCAAAAAATATCGTTGTTTATCATTTCCATCCCAACAATTTGGTCGAGGCAATCGAATTGACTCGAATTCGACGAATTGTGTAATGGCAGTGTTAAGGAAGGCTCTATTCAAGTGTCGGAACGTGGGCATGAACGATGATGCTCTCCAACATGAGAGGTTGTGTGTGCACGTGAAAGAGAGCTCTAAAATTGGAAATTCAACTCCTTCGTACGCAAGCCGCTTTGGTTAAACAATTCTATTCGTTGGCTAATCCACAAAAAACTGAAACGAATGAAAGTCGAATGTTTAATTGCGGTGGAATTAAATCTTTTCAATTCAAGTTGGAACTGACACGTTGAAAAGATATTTCTCACCACATTTTGAATTTTATTCGAAATAAGGAGCCAACTAGATCGCGAGCTACTCTCTAGAGACTTAGACAATATCTCGGAATGGTGCAATAAATGGGGATTAACACTTAATATAGATAAATGTGCAGTTTTGAAATTTTGGAATAAAGGAAGCGAGGAACAGGATATAAACTACAAAATAGAGGGTTCAGTATTGACTACGGCAAATCAAGTTAAATATTTGGGGGTTGTTCTAACACCACGCCTTTCATGGGGAGCACATATCAGGACAATATGCGGATCAGCTTTAAAGAAACTTGGCTTCATTAAACGGGTGGTGGGGAAATGTAATGAAAAAGTTAAAGAGAGGTGTTATTTTGCTCTAGTTAGACCTCATTTGGAATATGCCGCAAGTATTTGGGATCCGTGGGAAAAAAATTGGCAAAAAGAATTAGATAAAGTCCAGAGAAAATCCGCTAGATTCGTTAAAAATTGTTATGATAAAAACACAAGTGTGACAGGTCTCTTAGGGGATTTAGGCTGGGAACCACTTGAAGTGCGGAGAGAACAAGCGAGGCTTAGACTTTTAGAAAGGTTCAGAACAAACGAGTTTAACTATGACACTGAAGGAATTATAATGGCCCCACACTACTTAGGTAGATCAGACCACAAAGATAAACTAAGGGAGATAGATTCCAAGACAGATAGGTACAAATACTCATTCTTTCCCCGAACAATCAGAAATCATAATAGGATGAAACCGAAGTCACTTTAGAAATATTAAAAACGTTGAATTTACAAGTCGGAACAAAATTAAACACTATAGAGATGTTAGGTATACTTCCAGGTGCATGTGTATGTGAGATGTAGTTTGAGTGTTTGCATGTGTGTGGGGTGTAAGTGTTCATGCATGAATTTATCCCAAGTTTTTTTTTGGACATATGATTTTGTGGTTATTGCATGCGGTGTTTTTATTTTTTCTTTTCTAAATTACGGGTGGTGTCCTAGCACCCCCCGCCACACGCCCTTGCGGCGGCTTGCGGGGTATTAAGTAGATGTAGATGTAGATGTTTGTACCAGGCAATTTTTCATAAAACTTTGAGGAAGTTTTTTTAATCTTTTGCTACTCTTATTTTATTTTACCGTGTGTTCGTCCTTTTTATTTTAACTAAAGCAATAGGCAAGATCTCATTGTTCAGCGTCAAATCTGTTCAATTTTAAAGGTAAGGTTTATAATAGTGGAGTCATTTAACATTAAAAACGTACGGGAATGATGGTTTTTCGTAAGGATGTTTTGGAAAATCGATGTTGGCATGGCTATTTATGGCCTTCCGACACATCGGCGACAATTCTTTCCTCATGGTTGATAACAAATTAACGAACATCGATAGGCGATGGCTATCTATGTCCCAATCCCTCCCCCTCGTAAGTCACCCAACCAAGCTCCCCCACCCTTCCCCGACCACGCTTCTCCCTACCCCCGCTCCCTTTCCCCGCCGGGTCCATCGCCACCCTAATCCGATCGCCCCGGCATTACGGCATCCGTTATGCCATTTAATTCTCTCGCGATTATTTAGGTTTCGCTTCGGGGAAGGGGAGGGTCGAGACGAGGAGGGAGAGTCGAGGTTGGTTGGGTGGAGGGAATGGCGGGGCTTTTTTCCGAATCCCGCGGGGGATAAGGCAGCAGTCTCCCCGCGTGCGTTAGGGGGTGATGGACCGTGGGTCGGATAGGTGTGGGGAGAAGGGAGCACGAAATGGACCCTGGGGGGCACGGGAGAGGGGCGCGAAAGAGAGGAGTGTGATTGAACGAGAGAGAAAAAAGCGAGAGAGAGGGGAATTAAAAATGGGGCGAGCGGAAATTTTTCGACACTCTTGGTACACGCACTCGTACACGTTGCGTTCATTCCCTTCGACGGCCGGAGCCGAGCGCACTTCCCGCTCGCTTCTCGACGTCGTCTTGACGACCGACTCTTCCCACTCGAGCGATTCGGTGGATGGCGCCGTAAACACTCCGAGGGTTCCGAGTGATGAGGTGCGCGATACCGATCGGCATTTTTTTTACCTTAGGCGATTCGCACTAAATTCCATTTCGGGTCGCTTCGCACATCATTTCGCGGGGACGATTTGACTAACTCAAGGTGTGAGAAAGGGATGTGCTATGCTATGATTAAAAGGGATATTTGTATTAGATGAAGGCACCTAAATTGAAACCCTGTAAGCCGGTGCATGGTGCGTGGGGCAGGGGGACGCTTGGACATAAGTCATTAGGGTAGGTAATTGGCGTTTTATTAGCACTGAGTGATATTTTATTTTCTCATAAATTCGAATTATCGCACGTAATTTATTCTGCCTCTCGGCTTAATGAATTGTGGGAAGGGTGGGGGTGTGTTGGAGGAAATTTATCATTGCGAGGTAATAGTTATTCCGTCTGCATTAAAATTGTAACCGATGCGATTTCTTTTTATCCAGTACTTTTTAAGTCAGGAACGTGGGTAATCTTCGTGCTTCCAGTGGCTCCCGAAGCGGCATTTCAAGTGATGTTGGGACATACGATGGCGCTCAGGGAACGAACGTTGGGGTGGGATGGGGTGGGACGAACGTGCATAAAAGGAGGTCATAAGGAGGTGGGGTAGGAATGGGGTGAAGTGGAAGGGCGGGGGTGGTTGGGCGGTGCGGAAGAGTGAGGAAGAAACGGAGAGGAAACAAAAGATAGGGAATGGGAGAAGAGAGGTAGGGGGTGTGTCTGTGCGAGGGAAGAGGACGCCCTGGATCCCCCGGACCCCCCCCCCCCCGAATGCTGCGAATGGCAATTGTTTATTCCGTTTATCTTTACGGGGAGCTCGCTTCCCAGAGCGTTCGCGTGGGGTATTATCAAGTTACAAATGCCGGTGCGTGTAGTACGTCCCGATGCTCGTGGATCGAAGGGGACAAAGGGAAATAAAAAAAGGGTGGGGAGAGGGAAACGAGATAAATAAATGTTGCTCGGATGGAATCCGCCAGTCTCTGTGGAAAAAAATGTATAATTCGATCAAAATTCAGTGGCAAGAGAGGGAGGGTTGCAGGGTGAATAAATTGGCCATGGGGGCGGGAGGGGGTTGAAGGGGGTGGAGGAATCTCCACTGTTATGTACGCGGCGGCCTTCATACCAATTCCCGTTCATCGATTCTTTATCGTTCCTCCATCGCTCTTACCAAAACCACCGCCCCCACTCTTTCTCCCCAGCCCCCCGGCGAATAGTTTTTACCCTGACAGCTCCCCCAGCTCTCTTTCCCTCGCCCTTATCCCCGCCAACCCTTCCGCTTCCGTTCCTTCCTCCCCCTTCCCTTCCGATGGTGCGTGTAAGAGGAAAGGGGACAGAAGGGTAGGGAGAGAAAGAGTGGAGGGAAAAATGGGGAGGGCACACACAAACACAAAAACACGCGAAAATGCCCGGTCGTCGCGTTTCAGTCTTTTTTTTATTAAAAAAAAGAGCCCTCACTCCGCGTCGCTGTTGCGATCCATAAAAAACGAGGCAATTATCCTCTTTATTTTTTTTCCGGGAAGAAGAGCGACGAATTTCATCCGCAAATCTATTATCCGCCCATGGTTTTTTTTCCATCGTCGGGAGGGGGAGGGGGCGTTGGGTGAGGTATTTTTTTTACGGTGTTCGTGGGAGCGCACGGCGTAACTGTCTGTGTTTATAATTTTTTCGTCCCTCCTCTCTTCCATTTTCCCTCGCCTATTCTTTGTTCCTCCTCTCCCTTCTCCCTCCTCTTCGCACGCCCGCTCTCGTCCAAATCCGTTCACCTCTTCCGTCCCCGAGTATTCGAGGAATGTGACTTTTCGCCCTGCCAATGGCCGAGCTACACCGGAGAGAGATACTCCGCCCTGGGTTTTCCGCTATGCGAATCGGGTCTTCCCCCACGTTTTTGCCTCTTCCCAATGAGGGTAGTGCTATCAAAGTCGTATGTACCGAGGTCTCGGCCGTTGCGAGTGAACGAAAAGGAGTCATTTGGAAATTACGCATTTTAAGATTAGCGTCGTCATACGTTAAAGTATACCAGCCAGGAGACTTACAGGTACGACGAGTAAATCTCAATGCTAAATGAGCGAGCGAAGACTAAACCGTCACAAAAAGTACAGAGTTATACTATATTATTTAATTGCCCCTGTACGACCTTTCCGCCTCCCTCACTCCACCTTCTTGCCGCTCTCATTCTCTGATAGATTATTACGGTAGTAATTCCTTATCATTTCATAGATACCTTTTGCCCGCATTTTCAGTGATATCGGAACGGAGTTCATATCATTTCAATTTTATTAGGTTTTTTATCTCTGATTAAATGTATATTTGTGTGTGTGTGTGTGTAATCGGGACAAAAAAGGAGTCTCAGTGCATGTAAATATTGCTATGCAACGACCAGTGACGAGTAGCTGCTATAACGACCAATAGTCTTTGTCGTCGTAATGAATGTCGTTTTAGCGGAGTTCGACTGTAGCTAGTGAAGGATATATTTTCGTGGTTATCACAGTGAGTTGTTCATGCCGCTTCACTTGAAATATAATTTAACTTCTGCCTTCCCAAATGGTCTTTCCCTAAATTGATGCCGATCCAAGGTTGCATGCGGTGTTTTCCCGCCACGTTCTCTCTTGCCCCCCCAATACTCATATATTTACCAATACGTATATTTTGCAACAACGTTTCAATCCATGCGTGAACAACAGTATTCATACCTCATTGATTTGCTTCCGATTTGAAAGAGATGGTTTTCATATACTCTTCATTCACGGCATAGTGGAGTGTTCTATTTTATCGATTACGGATACTGACCGGAGGGCTCGGGTTCAAATCTGGCTTTTTACTCTAAGCCCTACCCCAACTGCATGCACTGAGTTCATGTATCTTACGTTATCCCGATGTTCGTTATTTGAACAATTTTACATTTATATATAGAAACTAAAAATTAGGAAATACTTATTTTTTGATGTTACATACCTGGTTATTAATCACCCCCCGCCACACACTCTGGCGATGCCTTGCAGGGTATCATGTAGATTAATGTTTTTTTAGACGCCGGATCTTCCTGGTGAATCGTCAGCCGCGTAGGGTAAGGAAATGGTCCCCTATCTTCATCCTCACCTATCAAATCTACTTTGGTAGGTAGGCAAGAAACTCTTCAGCGTCTTGCTATTCGGCAAGAAACAACTCGAAATTTGCATTCGGCATAGTTGCAAAGATTATATAAAATAAGCAAGAGATATCCTCGTCTTTGCATAAAGGCCTGACCTCTCCTCCCATCGGCAACCTTTTCATGCCGGAATACTCTTCACATTCCAGTTTACCATATGTGATAATGTATTCTTAGACTTTGTAGGCGTTTATTCTGTACGATTTTTTCCATGATTAATACCGTTTCTAATAGGTCATAATGTGTACATGTATGTATGTGCTCGGATCAGGTTTGCTTTTCTTATTCCAATCGTCGCAATGGGAGCTCTTTTCTTACTCACTTCCTTAAAAACTCGATCGCTAGTTTTCTTGCCTTTCCAACTCGTTCTTGAATATCGCCTCCCGAGTACGCATTAAGGTTGTCTGAAGTTTATCCGCCTCGAGTTTTCCCAGGGCTCATGTCTAGCATCCATAATTCAATACACAGTCCACAAAAAAAGTGCTTCGTCAAACTTCTTCCTTGTTAGTGAGGAAACCTAATATATTTCACAAAAGGAGTTCCCAAAGTTCAGAACACAAATATTTATTTTAATTCCCCCATTGATTTGCTGCCAATTTGACAGAGTCGGATTTCCAATTCCTACTTTTATTTCATCCTCGTTGTGATTTATTCCACTTTCCACAGGTCCCGTCCGATATCACATTTTCCGTCGCTATTCGGTTTGACTTCTTTGGTGTTATGACGCATCGATCCGGACCGGGTGTTGACACGTGTTATTTCCCCCCGCCAACTGTCATCCATTGGACAAATTGGAACGAAAGGCATCAGATTGACGCATCGATTGGTTACACATTTGATTGAACGGAATGCGATTAATGGTTACACGAAAGTGTATTGGCTGATGCAGCTGATCATACCAGGTTCGAGTTTGCGCGTCGAGTGAGACGGGTGTTTATTTATTCTTTAAACTGCGCGTAACGCTCCGTTTGCACGCAGTCGTATGGATTGAACGTATCATTTTTCGTCTCCCGCGGCGCACTCGTGGGTTTTGAAGAAATAAATTCTTCCTTCCTTCCTGCCTTTCTTTCTTTTTCTCTCGGAGTTGGTTTTTTAAAACAGTCTTGAGCCAATCTCGTGCCCTATCTCCCTCGACTGCCCCTCTCTCCCTCGGGGGCATGAAACGGACCGAACGGGGCGGGCGGGTGAGAATGAAATTATTAGTTTCCCAAGAAGTTAATTCTCGTTCATTCCTTATCTCTACTCTTTGTCAAATATATATTTCAAGCGAGGCCAATTTTGGCAAACCTTTAAAAACTCCTTATTTCACTCATTTCGTGCGACGGGCATGACGGGGGAGATGGCTAGATAGCAAGGAAATACTTCCCACGAGGGCACAAAGGCTGAACGTACTACCTCCAATCCCCCCGTCTCAACGCCTGAAAAATCGTGGGGGAAGTTATCGCGGGGACATTTCTGGAAAAAGATAAATACGTTTCCACTGTTATTCATCGTCTGAAAACGTTTTAATATCCTGACTGAGTGGAGAGGGGGGAGGGCTGGAGGATAAAAACTCGAGTCGAGAGGCGAAGAAGAGAAATCTTTCTCTCGTTCAAAGTCGAACAGTTAAAAAAAATAAGTGAAAAAAAGAATGCGAAGGAGTTGTCCTCCGCTCCGACGATTTTTTATTTTATTTTTAATTTCCCCGACCCAAGAAAGCAAGTAGTTACTGAATGCGAAGGGTTTTAACGCTCAAAAAGTTTACATGTTTCCCTTTTCCTTCCTTTTTTTATTATTATTTTCCTTTTTGTCTGTGGCCGCGAAGTCGTTAACGTCTCCTTTACTGGCCATTTGGACGTAAATTTGTCTTAGCGCGGGCTTCGAGAAATTGGCGTCTCGGAACCGGGGACGGGGGATCGGTAAGGAAGAGGAGGAACGGGGCGACGCGGAGAATGGGGGGGGGGTTGTGGCGTAATAGAAGGGAGGAAGGCTTGGGGGGGAAGGGGTCCGGGCGAAAAATATAAAGGGAAAAATAATCGGAAAGTGCTTCCCTCTGGGAGTCTCTTTTGACTGCTCTCCAAAACTCCCAACTCCTCCCACCATCCCACTTCTCACCCCCACGACAAAGGCCCAGACCCCTTCCCACCCCCCTCCGCCGAACACCCAAACCCACACGCACACACACAGTCCCATTCGGAAGAGAAGACGGCGGGCGGCATTGGTGGTGGTGGGGAGAGGAGGTGCGAATGGGGGTGGGGACGAAAGCGAATAACGGAGGGCGGGGGGTGGGGTGATAAAAGGGGTCGAAGGGGAGAAGAGGGTAGCTGAGGGGACGGGGTTTTTTTTCCCTCCATCCCCGAAGGAGGCGGCAAAAGTGCCGGAATGGAAGGAAATGGTTAGAGACGGCGAGTGTATTTCATTTGTTTTTATTCCTTGTTCCCGATCCGGCAACACTGTTGTTGTTTAAGTGCCTGGAAAATAGTTTCTGGCAGCTCCTCTCCCCTGAATCCAAAATCCCCTTCCTGCCCCACCCCCTTCCCATCCCTCCCACCTCAAACCCTGCCGCATCTCACCCGAAAGTGGTGCCGGAGGGATGGTGGGGTCGAGGGGTAGATTAAGGGTGAAAAGAGACTAAGGGGGGAAAGGAAGGGAGTGGGAGTGGGTGGTTGGCGGGTTGCGAGGGAGGGTTAAGGTATATAAGGGGGCGTTGGGAAGGAAATGAGGAGAAGGACGAGGGCAATGTTTGGAAGACGTAAAAAATGATGAAGAAAAGAAGTCGTGTGGAATCCGGAGTCTGCAAGGGCGGAGGGAAGATATGAAGCGATAGGAGATTTTTGGCTAGATGTTGGGGATGGTGTATCTCCCCGGGGGAGGATGGGGTGGTGGGTGAGGGAGGGGGTGGTCGGAAGCCCTCCCGAGGAAGAGTGGCGTTATTTTTTATGTGGCGGCAGTGAAACTGTCTTCTCCGTTTTATGCTCCTCCTCCTCCCCTCGGAGAAAAGTCCTCGCTTTCCAGCCTCTCTCAACCACCCCCCCCCTGCTCCCACGCCCCCTCCCGGCTCCGGCTGATGCCAAACCGTAACTTCTCCCTCCTCCTTCGACCTCGTCACCCTCCACCCCATTTGCCTCCTCGACCTTCCCCGTCGTTCTCTCTCTCCCTTTCCTTGAACCCCATCCGTTATCTCCCTTTCCTCTTCCTCCTCCTTCGCCCCCGATACGGGACAAAGGGCTGCGGACCTCCACTCCCTCCTCGTGGGCGTGCGACGGTCGTGTTTGCGTCTCCTTTCTCCCAGGAAATGAATGAAGTGCACGCGCGCCAAAAGGGATAATGAACCGAGGCTGCGACGTGGGCGATAAACACCCCAGCCTACTCGCTAAACTACCTCTGGTTCAAAATTCTATCAAAGATTGATGATTTAAATTAATGTTTCGAAAAGAAGTAGAGCTCTCGAGGAAGAAATGCTTAAACTGTGATCAAAATTGCCGTCCTGATCTGACGGATGGGTGATTGCAATTCCTGAGGAGAACATGACAAAATCGTAGTGGCTCTCGATTATTTGATGCTTTTAAATCGTTGATGAAATATTTTGTGTGAGGAGACGCAAAAAATTGACACCGTATGAATGTAAATTCAAAGTTCAATAAATACTCTTTCCGAAAGTGTATGTTTTTTTTTTAATCGCATACCCATCGTAACTGTATTTTGATGCGCCAAAGATTAGGTTTGCATCATTTTGATGGCGACGGTCCTCAAGATCATCATGCTTAGGAGGTGCTGTCCCATAAAAACCCGTAAATGTCGTTAATTGAAAGCGATTACGCGTCTACTTGATTGAATTCCGGAATCATCGATCCTCAAGTACCTACGTTCGCGGGTTCGTATTGAGTTCAAACGAGTGGAAAATATCGGAAATCATACCTAACGTCAACTTTTTTTTTAAAGAATTCTCTTCCGGATGCGTCTTCATCCACCTGTCCTCTGGGGATGCTCTAACAAAACAAATTCCGAATTCATCGTCCTGGGATAAGTTTTTGAAATCCATTCTCGCGATCTTTCGAAGACTCATAATCACCTTAATGGGACGGAGTTCTGTCCGCGATGCTCGGATCTCCTGGAAAATGGATCGCGAAGGAGGGGATAAAACGTTTTTTTATCTCCATAGGGGAATGAAAAGTCGTCTTCATGAAAATCGAGTTAGTACCGGTGACAATTTTTTGGAAACATCTGCTGGGGAATTACGTCGTCTCGCGGTTACTTAAGCTTTGATAACCAAACCCCACCTCCCCCCCCTCCACCTTCCCCATTCTCAGAGTGTGGGTGGGAGATGGGGGGGGGGGGAGGGAAATGAAAACTGAAGAGTATGGCTGGGAAAGCGAGGGAGGCCGTGATGTCTCAAGTCTTCTGCACGCTCTGATTGCTGCGGTCCCCTGCTCTTGCCAGGAAAAAAAATCTTTTCTTTCAACGTCGCAGCACTCATCCCTTCAAAAGACCTCACGTATATACTTTACCCCCTCCCATCTCTCTCTCACTCTTCCAACATCTCTCTCTCTCTCTCCCCTTTTACTGCATTCTACGGGTTGAAAATGTTATCTTTTTTTCCTTTTCAGTCGTCATCCAAAAGAGTAGCAATTAGTGCATGTGTGCTCGGTTCTCGTGACTTTTTTAAAAATCTCTTTGTTATGTCATTCAGCAGGTCCCCCTCCCCCCCTGTAGTCTCTATGCGATCAACTTGTTTGCCTCTCTTCTCTCTGCTAACTTGGGGTAATTTATCCAAGCGCCTCAGCTATTTAGCCGCATTATTTTTGAGTGTTGAAATCTATCAGTTTTCCCGTCACAAGTGGTGCAGAATGTCTTGTACTTGTGACATCGCAAAGCTTTCTTTCTGTGGTATCCTTGCCATCAACGCATTTTTCTCTAGTCTCCGGTAAACATATATATATATATATATATATATATATATATATATATATATATATATATATATATATATATATATGCCTGAGCTGACTTGGAATCATCATGTCTATACTCGCGTCTAAACTCTTTCGTCAATTTTTTTCACCTGCTGAATGTCTTCAATTCTTAGGTCTAGCGTGGACCTGAATGTAGAGTACGTATCAGAAAGATTTTAAAAATCGGTCTGGACTAGATTTACAGGTATACCGGCTTTGTTCGTGAGGAAAGATATGCCTATTCTGATTTGTAATTGTTATCGACTAGTCTAAAAACTCTTTCACCGTGATTTTTTTGGGTACTGAAAGTGTTCCATTTTCGAGTTTCACGAGGAGTTGAGAATGTGATTTAAATTATGAAGTGGGTTCCAACTGTGCGGCGGCGTTCGTGCCGTGCAATGTAACTTCCCCACGATTGGCTTTTTCCAAATGGGTTGGGGGAGCGCTCGCGGCCGCCTTATAATTCGCTTCCTTTTATTCTCAGTTTTGCCTTTCGTCGTGGTACATTCTCCCCGGCGCCGTCTTGCTGCCCTACCGTGTGTGGGTTGACGTGGGAGGAAGGTTTGACGCTGATGGCTTCTAGTTTTGTGACAGACGGAGTCGAGTCAACGAGCCGGGCCCGTCACCCCCTCCGCCCGCCTCCCACAACATCATCTCCCCCCCTTCCCTTATCACCTTCCCTTCCTTAAACCAGGGTTTGGTCATGATTCTGGGTAACCTATGGTAAGATTTTGCCGCAGTTTCTCAGTATCTAGATTACCAACCCCTGGTGCTTTATTGATATTATTGAAGGTTTCAGGGGTTGATACGTAGGGTCTAGAGTACGGAGACTCCGGTACCTACTGTCAGCTATAACAGGGTATGCGTATACCGGCGCGAGTTTGAGGTTACGAACGTATTGAGTGATTTCCTCGTACTTGGGGGGGGGGGGAGGTAGAAATGGTTCCTGTCATTATGTATAAAAATACCTGTTTTCATCTTCATTGAATGCTCGAAGTTTTTTCTTCAGTACGACTTTGCAGCATAACCAAGAAAATTGCTCGTCTTTCGGTCCCGGAGGCCAAATACGACGCACGATATTGCAACGTAATTCTTAAATAATAATAATAACTACTGCGGCATGTATTCTAAGCCTCGCTTAAGAAGACAGCCAGACCTTTTAAACTACAAAAATACCTGAATTATGTAATTTTGGAACTAAAACAGTTGAATAAATTATTATCAAATGATCACGCATTATGGTACCCATATTAATACGTGTTTTCGTGAAACTTCAAATCCCTACCTTTATTTTCGTCTGTTATGTACGTGAATGAAACTAGGTATCGTAGGTATTACTGAGCAAATGGGTGCTCTTGCCGGACCCTGCTATTTGTGTTAATCAGAGGCTACGGGGCTTATATGTATCTAAGGCAAGAAAACTAGGAATCGGTGTCTCGACACAATTACACTGGGCAGAAATCCTAGTTAGTTATCCTGCTTCGCCACGACATTGCGTGTTAATCTCTTGGTAGGCCCCACTCCCTCTCTATCATTTCTTTTTTTCCCCTCCCCTCGTATTCATCTCCAGCGTCGACTTTGTGCGTGTTTAGCGCCTACCACGCTCCTTCACTTCCCGTCCACTCCATTCACGCCCTTCACTGCTGACGAACGCTCGCTTATCTCCAGACGGCGGTCTATTCCTCCCTTGCCCTTTTTTCTTTCCTTCCTCCTGTTCTTACTCCCCCTCCACGACGTCGTTTCCTCTTTCCATCCTCCCCTTTGGATCCTTGTCCGCCTTTGAACGCTTTTGGTCCTTCCAGTCGTCGGGTAACTGGCGGAGCAACAGGCCCTGATGAGGGGCTGACTGTGAGAAAAGACAATCCACCACCACAGTATTCGGTCCTTAGGTCGATTGTGTGGTAGGCCCTTCGAATCTATCGTAATATGACGATATTATCAATATGGTTATGTGGACAATAGAAACGGCACAAAATATTGACGAAATAGATTGTGTAATAAATTGAACTCACACAGTACGCTAGTACTGTGCTCTAACCCGTTGGTAGTTATGGTCTTGAATTATTTTAATATAGGAAACGTCAGTTAATAGGGCGAAAAGACTGACTGCCCTAGAGAAAGATTATCTTGATGCAAAACCATCCACGCTAATGGTTTTGGATATTTTTGTAACTGCCTATTTCTTAACCCACAAGCAAAAGTAACGATGGATTCACGATGAGGGAGTATTGCATGGCGGATGACGCCAAGCTACGCTGCGTAAAAGGAACGCAGCCTCGTGGGATCGTGGAACGTTAAAATGCCTATCATCGTGCGTAATTAGCGAACCAACCCGGTTAAAGAGTCACGAAATACACGAATCTCCCGTCGTTTTGGCGACGCCGCTAGACGGAGCTAATTTAATTGTTAAACGTTGTCGACTCGTGTTGCAATTATTTCCCGAGCTTCGTCTCCACCTCCGATCTCCGCGCGACCCGTCCTTGGTATCTCTTCGTCTGCATCTCGGCACACGTCGCCTCCCTCCCATTTCCCCGCTCCTCTCTCTCTCCGCGTCTTCCGCCCTTTTCCCCACTTCGCGATTTTATCTCGCCCTCCCGTTTCGCAGAAGGGAGGGGGAGACTCTCGGTCCGAAGGTGGCGCTTTTGAGCGAACGAGTGGGCGGGCGGGCGAAGGTCTCTCGCGCTCGGGGTGTAGCGTATCTTAACCTCTCCACCTCCCATCCTCCAACCCCGCGGTGGTGTCGGTTGCCTAGCTGTGAAATGGGTGCTACGAAATGGGGGAGGGGAGGCCGTTGAAAGGATGGCGTGGAAACACCTGGGGAAGAGGAGGCCGAGGAAGCGTCCGTCGGATGGTATCCAGTGCTATGGGGGAGGTGGGGCTGGGTGACGCACTAGGGAAGAGCGGAGTTCTCTACTTCACAACCGCCGCAACCACTAAGTTTGCTGCCTTGACCCGAACACTCGAAATTCTTCAGTGGTGCACTTCGGTGTACTCAAGAGCCTCGCATCCTCATGTCCGAGTCTTCAAAAACTGCAAAATTCACCAGCAAAACAATTACATTCGATTCTCTTAATGCCGCTGAGCGGCGCAAAATTCAGGTGGAAAAATGGCTTTACCCAACGCCGACTACAGCTCGCAAGTGGGCATGTAGACTCTTTCATGGAGGTATCATTCCTTTCTGAGATGCATTCCGATAATTTCTGCAGATGGCGACACACAATATGTTTGACATTCGTTTGCTTCCTTTTTATCGAAGAGCGTTTTTGAAAAGAATCATGGTGATTCTTGCAATTTTCTTAAAAGGTCTCATCTATTCTTTAAATGCAGAGAAGAGCTGTTATCAATTAGCTCCCGAAACTAGGTTGTTAGGAAGGTATTACTTCTCACGTATTTTTTTAATTAATTTTTTAAGGGGTAAACTTTAATGTAAATAAGACAGTTAACCCTCTGGTAAAATTCAGAAGAGGGCACCGTATTGGTTCTAATTCAAACGTGTTTTCAGAAAACGGGATAGTATTCTACTTAGCCGTTCTTGGACTGCCTGAAAAATAAATAGCATCAATGTCACTCCTGGGAATGAGGTAACATCAGCAGCAGTCTGCATAAATGAATGGTGATCCGCCATGAAAAAACCAATCGATCCCCGACGAGCAGTATGGGAACTTTTTACTGGAGGGAATTTCCACTCGTGGGTATAAGAATATTGTCTTTAAGCATGTATAGTGTATGGCTTACTAGTTATTCCCCACTCTATTGGAAGTGTGCGATCATGATTTGTGCATGGTGTGCGTGTTTATGTGAGATTTATTGCCGCGTGCACCGCGGGTGTACGGCATTGAGGAGGATGGCTGCGAGGGAAGAGTTCTCGCGTGTGCCCTGCAGAGTGTGTGTGTGGGTGGTTGGTCGGAGGCGGAGCGGCAGCTTCTCCCTCACCCCTCTCTCCCCTCCGCCCCCTTCGAGGAGTGCCCGCATGAAACATTCATTACTCGGCCCGACACCACGCCTTCCTACCACCCCCTGCCACTCCTACGCCTCGGCATTCCTCCCATGCGTCTTCTCTTCTTCTTCCCCTCCCTCTCATTCCCTCCACCCCGTCTCCATCTCCCTCCCCTTCTCCCATGTTCCTCCAGGTCACCAATGTCTGTGCTGACCAAAAAAGAACTAATCTGTCGTCGTCCTTTTAATATCATTGCCATCATCATAATTTATACATATTTCTTTCTATGACAAGGAATTTTTAATTTTTCTATCTTTTCTATGGTAGCATTTTTTAAAAATTTATACGTAGATGTTCCTGAATTACGCCCGGCGTTTTTGATGCTGTTTGTTTTGGTAAAATTTTATCTCACAGAAAAATGCATTCAATATTTCTTATATATATATATATATATATATATATATATATATATATATATATATATATATATATATAATGCTTTTCAGAATGATTTCCGAATATCGTAACCATATTTAAAAAAAATTAACATACAAGCGCTCCCAGCGCTGGCGTAGAATGATAATATTTTTTGTTGATAAAATTTTATTAACTATACTATTCATAAGCATGTACTTAATGCACTGTCCACCGAGGGGCTAGTACCCATATATCACAGCAATATTTTTTTCTAAAGGTTCTTACCTTTAATGTAGGAAACTTGATTATAAATAAGGATTAATAAACGTTCGATGTTCGCAGAAATATGATGCAGCACGTATATACAGCATTCGCCGCTTTTGCCGGAGGGGTTTTTGCCCAATATTGCATTCAATATATGTAGTTTTACCTTTTAATATCATAATTAAAAAGAATGATAAAACAGCTAGTATGTCAGAGCTGACAGAACATTTAAGACCGACAAAATCTTTATGCATGTAGGTAATTAGTTTTTCGTAATCAAAACCGAAACAGTGTTATTTTTTCCTCATTTTGTCAGCATCAGTGGCATTATTTATGCCAATCCATCATATCGGTAGCTTCTCACTCTTTCGACAGATTTCAAAAAACCTGCTATACCTTCGTTGCTGTCGGGAATGAAAGGCGGTTTTTTAATTATTCACTAACCCGTCCCTTCAAAGCTTCCGTTATATCTGGAATTACTCTTAACAGCTTCGAGATAAAATTTTCAATTCCAGGGCGGGCGTATAAATTGATCCAAACACCATTATATGCTTTTACCAGGCCTACGTCATTGAGGCTACTGCGAGTCGTGTTGAATTATTTAACCCTGCGGCGCTGGTACTACGTATTTATTCGTAGCTCTATGTGCGCGTCAATTTATATTTTTGCCTGGTATTTCCCCAGGTATACAATAAAAAAACCTTTATCACTCCCATCAAAAACTTTATTTACGTAATAGTTTTAAATAATCGACTTGGTACTCATGGTGAGTGGATAAAGATGAAATGACATGGAGCACCTTACTGAGATATAATTTTTAGCCGGACGACTTTGTTCCCGTTTGACACCCAAGAAAAACTTATCTTCCTACCGTTAATTAAGCTGTCGTTGTTGCGCCAGTCATGTGAGATTAAGTTTATTTCCCTCTGCGCCCTCTTCGGGCGTAGGCGCTTTTGTGACGTAAGGGAAAAAATTCAAATAGAGCAGTTACACGCGCAGTTCCCACCTTAGAATAGTAATATATATATATATATATATATATATATATGTATATATATATATATGTATATATATATGTATATATATATATAAATATATATATATATATGTATATATATGTGTGTATATATATATATATATATATATATATATATATATATATATATATATATATATATGTATAGGTTTGTATATACATACTTAAACACATTTATTATTACATCCACGTTTGTTTGTACGTATTTTTTGCCTTCCAAAGTGAATGTTAATTATTGCACCGAACTTGGCTTAAATCTCTCTCTTCTTTCCATTTGTGCACCAGCGCCGAGTGAGTTTGAGGGAAGGAGATCTCGTTAAACGAAAGAAAGCAAGAAGAAAAAAAATAACGAAGAGAAGAGGGGGTTTAATTAAAAGATAAATCTCGATGTAATTTCGTCGCCTCCCGAGACCGAAATTTGTTTCCGCTTTAAGGTTTGCGTTTCGCTCGCGCGTGTGTGTGTGTTCACGTTCTTTACGTTTGTGTGCGTGATGACACGGTGTGTCTGTTTGTGTGTGTGTGTGTGTGTGTGTGTGTGTGTGTGTGTGTGTGTGAGAGAGAGAGAGAGAGAGAGAGAGAGAGAGAGAGAGAGAGAGAGAGAGATATATACAGTGCGTCTTTCGTCCGAGAGATGGGGTTGGAAGTCGGGAGGTCGTCCTGTGTATCCGGGAGAATCCGCGTCGGCGTCTCTCAACCCACACACACACTCCATCGCCGACGCCATCATCTTCTCCCCACACTCCCTCCCTCTTTCCCTTCTGCCCGCCTAAGTTCCACCTCCTTCTCCATCTCCCTCCCCTGGCGGAATTCCTTCCCGCGGGCTGCTCCCCTTCTTCTTCTTCCCTTCCTCCGCCCCCTCCTCCCGCGACCCTTTCCTCCCATCCCTCCGACACGGCCTCTCCCTTTTATCCTCTTCTCCGGACATGCCGTCTTGCCGTTTTGCGGAAAGCATCAATTTTCCAGAAGCACTCTTCCGCCCTCCTCCTCCAGCTCCTCACCATTTTTGCCCACCCACTCCCTCCCCTTCCACTCAGATCCACTCCCGTCGTCACACCCACCATTCTCCTCCTCCTCTCTCCCCCCTGCCCCCCAACTTTCCTCCTTGAAACATTGCCATCTCTCGTCTTTCTCCTTTCTCTCCTCAATGCTCCCCACTTGTTTACAAAGTGGTGGAAGTCGAGTATCTCGACTTTCTCCCTCTCCCTATTCCCATTTCCCAGGCCCCCTCCAGGGATGCCATAGCCACGCTAGGACATCATATATGCATGCTCTGAGAAATGAGCGTAAAAATTATAAACCTATATTTCACTTTGTCGGTTTATATATCAGTGGTCCTTCTACGCAACCGTGTTCCCGTTGAGCCTGTATTTGGCTTGTCCTTTGAGTTTTCCAAGCATAAACGATGACAGGATTTTGGGAAGTGGGATTCAAGCCATCGATATTTGGTTTGCAAGAGGATTCTTGGTCCACCCGCCGTAGTCTTGGGAACATCGGACATTGACATATTTCCATGAAATCCCTTGTGACTCCGAAACATTTGGGAAGTGATAAACATAAGCCCACGTGCGGCTGATAAAGTGTAACCAAAAATACTAGTCGATTACGAGTATCGTGAAATTTCGCACACTCGCTAAAATACCAGCCGTAAATGAGTTTTTTTTCTCGGAAACATGCAAAATTCGGGGGATGAGTATAATTCCAAATCTGTAGCGTCCTGAAAACTTACTAATCACGAGACTGAGCTAATTCAGTCGTAGGATGTTAAAACTTAGGAGAAGAGAATATATAAGAAAATAAAGCAAATACTCGCTGGAAAAGCCGAAAGAAATACTCCACAGAAAGGAAAGTTCCCAGCACTCGTATCCTATTTCCGCATTGTGTAACGGTGTGGGGGAAAGGAATGGAGAAAAAAATATAAATACGGCCCGAAAGACCTTTTTCGGCAGCATGAGAGTTACTGGACCTCGAGTGGCTGAAGGGAAGGAAAGGGAATGAATGGAAGGTTACCCAAAAGGATGAGGGTGTGGGCGAAGTAGGCAAGGATAAGGATGAAGAGCGACACATCCTAATGTGTTACCTTTCCATTACCTCAGTTTCCCTCGTGCTATGTATATTTAATTATCCTTCGCTTCGAGCTCCTTCCCATATCTTCCTCCGCCACATGCAGTCGCGGGCAAATGTGTTTCGCCAGATAAAATGTGCCTCAGGCTTTAATTCGCGGGGAAGTAAGATCTCGGCGGCGAGGAGTGGGGCTGCCGGAGAACACGTACCTTCCTCCCGGCGTGGTGGTCTCCGGTTCACGTACTCGGGTGCCTTATTTTTTTTATTTGCTCTATCCCTTTATAGAGCGGGAAAAAAATACAGACACCGGGGGTTTTCGTGCCTGCGGAATAAAAAATCTGGTCTGGGGTCTCCGAAAAAAAAGGGTATTAAATATCCGCAGTGGTGCGCAGTGGGAAACACACGAGGAGATGGGCCCTACGTTTCGCTTGATCCCTTAACGCCTCCTCATCTCTAGTTCTCCGTCCTTTCCAATCTCTCTCCTTCCTCCTCCTCACCTTGAGGTGAGACTCTTTCCGTTCGTACTGCTGTTTCGTGATACCCCGCCTCATTCTTAACGTCTTCCCTCTCTGCTTTGTACGAGGGGAGCTGAGCTGTCTCTCGTATCTGAGGAGATGGACGAAACAAGACTTCATCAAACGCATGGTGGGACAAATTCGCGGAATAAAAAAGGAGGAACAAAAGGAGAGTTTTTATTTCGTTTCTGTCAGATATCGCTTGGTTACGCGTCGAGTCTTTTGGACCCTTCGAATGAAGAACTAATTTCGGAGTTAAACAGGATCCTGAGAATAGTTCCCCGCTTCTTGGGAATAAACCTTAATAAACGAACGGAAAGCGTCGATAATAATTGGATAGCCTGTGTTGAGAGAGATTGGAAATACGAAGATTAGTAACACGATACTTAGAAACCACTGGATAAAGAAAAATTGCATGAGTTGAACGCTGGCATGAGAGGAATTAACTCTAGAATCCCGATTGGTAGGCGATAAGTGTGCCGAACAGACTGGGAAGATTTTGCTTCGTTGTACTCTGGACCACTGCCATAGCGAACAAACGCGTATAGAGGCCTAAGCAATCCTAAAATAAATTAATTATGCTTGCAAAAAATTGCCGATTACACTTAGGACTGATTACCTCACCATTCCCGCCAAATAACTTTGTGGCGACTTCCAGTGGTGAATGTGGATGTTGCGTATTCAATATCTCAACTACGGCATTCTCTGCGGAGGAGGTGAGCGCTGTCAAAGTCTCGTGTCGTCCATTGAGGACACGTGTTAATGTCGTCGATCGTCGGCTTTCGCATTGCTTCGTTCACCCTGGGCTGAATTCCCTGGCGTTTCGTGCGGAGTCTGAGTTTGCTTCTGTTGCTTTCGCGTCGCGCGCGGAGTTGTCCTCCTTAAATAGCTCACTGTGACGTGAGCGAAACGTTGAGTTGAAAAATGCTCCGCCCTAGCGAACTTCCAAAGTCACCTCGGTACACGAATGAGGCAGAACTTCGGGAGATTATTTGTTGTTCCATAGTGAATGCTTAGGCACTGAGAGAGAGATGTTGTGTTGATACGCTTGAATTACTTGTTCAAGTATCTAAATCTCATTCCGCCTTGAATGTCACTGGACTCATTTTATCAGATTCATAATAATTTTTGGTCGTTCATGTACCAAGGACCTGGCTATCAGTTGAAGTACTCGATAAAATTCGTATGTGCATGCAATACGTTATTAACTAAGGAGACTTTTTGGCGACAACAACGCCTTTTCTATATTCCTCCATGTCCACATTTCACTTCAAAATGTCTTCGATCCTCACTCATCCTTTGCGTCGTCCCTCAAGTTTCCCATCTACGCTCCATGCCAACGTTTCCACTAATATTTACTTCTCGCCTTCACCCAGTCGTCCCACTCTTTTTAAAAAGCTTCTTCGCCTAGCCAAATATTCCTTTTAGTGTCCTTGCTACAATGTGCCCCTCTTATCTAAAACGCATCTTTCTTGTATCCTCGCTCACCCAAAATTGTCCCCTCAATTAGACTTATTCAACATTCCATTGCCACTCGCTAAGAATGCACTGAATCCACCTGTCCCGCCTTCGTCAAATTTCTCCCCGCGACCGTTTATCTTTCCCGAAAATGCCTGGAACTTATTCGTCCATAGAGTCACAAAAATCGCTGAATTAGTCCCTCACTATTTCATACCTTTTATCTCTTCTCATGTTCGCTCTCACCCCCTCCCCTCTCATCATCCTTTCAGCTCCACCCTCCTGCGGCCCACATCTAGACATCCCCTCTCAACATTCTTCCGTCCAGAAAGAGAATTCCTCGGAATTAGTTCCACCTCAATCTCCGCGGGGAGGTGGAAGAGAGAGCGCCACTCTAGTGGGGGGCCTTTGAGAGGGAGAGAGGGTGGTGGTGGGAGAGGGCCGGGCTGTTCTCCTGAGCGGTTCCTTGGGGATAAAGTGCACTTCAAAGGGGGACGGACGTTTAGGAGTTCTTAATGCGCCCGGAAGACGCCGCGAAATGGCTGGACCCACCCTTTCCCGGATATTTATACGCCTTTACATATGTATTTCTGCTTGTTTCGTACGATGGCGCGTTTCGCCTCTCCTCTCGTCCATCCCTTCGCCCCTCGACGTTTCTCGGGCCGTTCCCTTGGTTTCTCCTCTAGAATGTTCATTCGTTCGTTCCTTAGTGTGCTGGCACACGTGCGTGTGTGTGTAACTCTCATTATTGTCTAGGACGCTGGACCTAATGCCTCTTTCCCTTTATTGTTTTTCTCGATCTCTGTCCTTCTGTTAAGCGTGCTGGTGCTAAAGGATTATTCTCATGCGTTGTAATATGATTGTTCGTGTTTGTACTGAAAATAAATATTTAATAATGAAAGAGAGGAAAAATAAACCCTGTGAAACTTACTAACTGCACTCTCGTCCTTTATTATACTGTGATAAATCTACATGTGCGATCTCATGTCAACTGTTGAATTCTATGCCCGAAATGTGAAATTCACTAAAACAATGCCAACCTTTTAAAATATAAGATCCGTGGGTGGATTAATATCTAGTCCGACGAACTGCTCTTTAGTAATTAAAATAAATTAATATTCTTTAACTGCTTTGGTATGTTTTGGTTGTACATTTGACTAACCGTGAACCTTATTTTGGCATTAGGTCTTTACTATTAATTATCATTATAAATTAATAATCTAAATTGATGTATTTGTTACAATAACAACTGCCAACAATTCTACTGACGATGTTGGGAAACCGTACTTGTGTTCGAATCGATTGTGGTATAAGTGTAGTGATTGTGTTGCCACCTTGAACAATGATCGCAAATGACCTCGGCTGTCGGTCGCCTCCCCTAAATACTACTTGAACAATGACAGTTCATCAAACTTGAAAAATCAAACTTCAAAAATGCTATTCTTTTGTCACTTTCTGTTGGTGGATTCCGCTTTCCTTTCCTTTCGTGAACTTTGACGTCGCCCTTTCCCTCTTGTTTTCCTCTCTTCTGTTTCCGCTCTTTTTATAATTGCCCTGGAGCATTTTACCCAGTATTTCACGAGGCATGCGGGTATCATCCCGTGTAATGGAATGCGATGGAATTCGATTTTCTGGAATCGGAGAAAAAATAGAATTCAACTTCGGCGCAAATGGATCTTCACGACGACCAACAATGTTGGCGAACGGCCTCTAGGTATTTTGGTCAGTTCGTACTCCCATCATGGTGCGAATACGAAAATCATTTGCTTATCGGTTGCGGGAAAACGTAAATTTTTGGCGGCATCAAATATATAATTGCGGAGTTCATTTAATTATGATGATGCTTTTATTTGTATTTAGTTCCGTTATCTAGGTTGTAATACTATGACACAGAGATGAGGGGATCCAGATGCTGCGGGGTCTATCGTACTGGCTTCCCACCCAGAGGGCGCGGGTTCAAATCCCGGCGGTGTTGAATATTTTTCAGTGGTATCTCCATCCCTACTTGAGGTGCTTTGTGGAGGGCACTTAGAGTGAGCACGCCATCCGTCGGATGGGACGTTAAGCTTTGTGGACCCCTTGGCGCCTTTCGTTAAGAGTAGGCTAATGCCGACGCCGGGTTTCTCTCCACCCTTCATCCTTTCCTGTCCATCTCCTATGGCGCAAATGACCTTAGCTGTCGGTCGCCTCCCCTCAATACTACTACTACTACCACAGAAATGGGGATTTATGAAATAACTTAATCAGCCGTCACTTTTCAAACCGGTTCTATCAATAAATTAAATTCATTTCCCTGTTAGCAATTATTTGAGATCCATAAATTCTACTACCATTTAAGGTGATTAAATATTTTGTTTGTTCCTAATAATTTCGTAACTAAATTTCAAATATCTTTTTGCAAAAGTAAACTCAGGCCCAAACGTTATGATTTTGAATCCGTTTTATCTGAATGAAAACTCTTACCGACAGCCCCCTTTCATCGGTATCCCGTTACTTTCAGGGGTCAAGATCGATGTCTATCCCTAATTTCAATCACCTTTAATTGATTCCGGTTTTTATTTCCTGGTCCACTTGCTACCTGATCCGCTCGTATCTCGGCTGGATGTTCGGCGACGACTTTCATAAAATCGCTGTAGTGATTTTAGTCCAAATCCCGGAAATAGTGCAATCCCGGATCTATCATCTCTCTGAACAGATGAAATTTTCCTTTTTTTTAATTGTCTGAAATTCAAATCGCAGTTTACTCTGCGAAATGCATTCACTCCGGTGGAAGATAATGAACCCCTCCCCACCCCCTTCTCATTTCCCTATGTCACCGTTTTACTCTGCGGTGAACCCCCACCCCGACCAACTTGCCCCTTTGACTGTGGGTCACGGGCCTCTTTGCTTCTTCCTTGCCCGACAAACGTTTCGGAGATCGTCGCGTTATCTTTCCTTCGCGTGGGAGGAAAAAGAGAGAGATTTGTGGTCGACGTTTTTTCTTCTCCTCCGGGTAAGTAAAGAAAGGGAGGGAAAACACGAGTTTCGGACGATGAGGGGGCGGGTTGGAGAGGCCGTTGTGTGGTGGAGAGGAATGACGGGAAGGAAGGGACAGATGCCTCTTGGGGTGGAAGGGTGGTTTGAGTGTTGCGGTGTTGGTATGTAGCACTCACATACGTGGAAGTGGCATTTCGCACCGGTGCTGCCCCGGCAACTGCGGGGGGGGGGTTAGTGGGGAGGCATTGCATATTGGCCTAATGCGAAGCGAAAAAGACCTCGGGTTCAAGAGTTTTGAGACCCCGTTAAGGCGAGACAACAGATAATGCGGTGGGACCGCATCCGAAACTGCCGGAAGTTAATTGAGGCGGTCTTTTTTTGTGAAAATGCGGGCCACGGGGGTTGTGGAGGGTGAGAGAGAGGGAGAGAGTTAGTCGTTCCTTGAGAAATAAGCGAAGGAAGGAGCGCGTTAACATCTGTTTTTTCCTTTTTAAAGCCCTTGACGAAAAGGGAGCGCTCAAAATGTTTTTGAGTGTTGGAATGGAAGGCAGCGTGCTTCCTTTTCCCTTTTGTGGCTTCCTTAATGTGGTGATGTCTGCGGAATTGGAGCACGGAGATGTTTGTTCTTGACGCGAGAGGGCGAGATAAGAGGGGTGATCTAGGGTAATGGTTGTCTTTAATTGGGCCGACGCAGGGGACTGAGGAGGAGAGAAGGCAACTACTTTGCTGGGACAGAATGGGGGCGAAAGGGTGGAATGTTGGGCAGATAATAATTGCCATCCCGTCTCCACAGTCCCTTGGCTATTTTAATTAAGCGCGGTGAGTTTGGTGCTGATGATCTTCTTCGAGTCTTCAAAGAATTAGTCCATGCTTGGTCTGATGCCACGCGTCAATCATTCTGCGTAGGTTCTGCCGGCCATTTCCAATGCACGTGTCTATTTAATTTTTTACTATAGCTCTATTGTTTTCTATCCTTTTAGGTTCGGATAGTATTTCTTGGGCCTTCTATGTTGTATTCTCACTGTAATCAGCGGCAAATTTTCGTTCTTCCTGTCGTTTTTTGCTCAATCCACCGGATATTTATACGTACGTAACACCATTCACGAATTTTGTGTGTACCTGACTTCAAATATGAATTACGACCATTGCGTAACATGTCTCGGCAGCCTTCCAAAACGGATGATAGTCGTTGTAAAGATGTGTTCGCGTTTTAAAGTCACTCATCTTCCTCCCACATGTTTTTAGTATGGTACGACAGTGGGAAAAAAAGGAAGGATTTTCCATAATTCCGTCTCTAAATATCACTGAGATAAAACGATTCGGAGAACTAGATTCAAGAATTGTTTCCTTCTAGGTTGAGGGAGTAATTGATTTAGTGTACCGTTATATTATGCATTGCTCTGCCCACCAATTAAGTTAAACAGTAGGAGGAATTATTTTCTTTCCCTCATTGATTTGTCTCACTTTCCATTGCATTTGTTTGCAGTTCAATACTTCTTCAAAACTGCGGTGGAAGTTGTTCAATTGGACTCCATAAAATGAGATGGAAAATGTGGTAGCCACAAAAACTAGTCAATCGCTCAAACGAGTGTTGCCTTCGATTTCATTCGAAGGATCTGATTAGTTATCCGAGCTGACTGCCACTTTTTTAAACCTAGGAATTGAAATATGCCACCTCGCAAAGAGAACGTGCTTGCTAATAAATGCGTTTGCCTTTCACAAGGGGAACCGTGTGCATATAGTGTTCTCTAGAGGAAATAAAATTTAATGTTTCTCTCTGTGTGTGGAAACATGTCGAATTACCCAATCGTTATTCACTAGTCATGACACAACCGCAGTCAATTGAGTTTTAATTGGGGTGGAAAATTTTCCATCGTTGTCCCATCGGTGTTTAGAGTAAATTTTCATTTTTAATCCTGTTCGACTAACTTTATTGGGTGTATCCCCTAGTGGAGATGAACTCTTTGTTGGAATAATGAGCAAAATAACTTATGGTTTTGTGATTCTGGTGGCTTTCATTCCAATAGGAACTCAGTTATTGATACTTCCTCTACACTCATCGCATGTGAAATATTCTGGCATCTAGAATACACTTTCTTTTAATTAATTTCAAGTTCGGAGTGAACGATTCTATTTGTTAAATTTTGGAATGGAGTGGCCGATACATCGAGGATGATCATTGGTTCGCCATTCGGCAATCTACCGAATGGTTGCCGTTCAATGAACCATTAGCTGTGAGCCTGAAGTAATATTTATTTTTGTCACATCACAAGCTAAAGAAAATGGAGCAAGTATATTTCTCGGTTTAGTGGTCATCTTGTCTTAAAATTCAAAGGTCATCTTTTAAGGCTTGTGGGTCAGTTTGCCTCTTGCACGAAGGTCGGTCGTTCTTTGATAAGGCATGAATTCTTTTCGTCTTAAACGTGGAAAAATGTGCGCGCCTTTGAAGAAAACTAATTACTGCTCTGGCGAGTGAAAATTCTTGAGTACGAAACTTGTCGCACTGACGATGAAACATCGTCAGTGCGGCTCCATTTCGTCTCTTCCTCCTCGTGGAGTAATTTATTCGCATTTTTCACTCTCTGTTAACTGAATACGGCGTCTAATTTCCGACTCGCAAGGACTCTCTGAGAGCAAGACCATTGAGATGAGATAGTTTCTTTATTTCCTGGAATGCCGGAGAGTACCAAGAGTCAGCTCCGTGTTTGCTTCCGACTTGGCTCTTCCCCCCCACCCCCTCCTCCCTCTTCATAAGGATCCCAATCCTCCCGCCACCCCCCCTCCCCCTCTCCTGTTTCCGAAGCCCTCTTGTCCTGGGTCCGTTCTTTTTTTCTCGTTAATTTCCACGAACGAACCCCGTATTTCCCTCCTTTCGTTTACGTCCCACCCCTGTACTTTGCTCTCCCCTTTTTGCCCGCGGAAAGTATCCTCCCGACGACAGAGGAAAGAACTGCTGCTGCGAGGGTAGGTCTCCAACACTCGGGTGTAATTGTTCATTAAATAATCATTCGGCCTCGTTCTTTTTCCTCCCTCCCTGTTTTTTTCATCCACGCCGCGCTCTTCCAAGTGCCCTCGAAAACGCTGTACTCCCTCCCACCATGCTCTTAATCGTCGTGCCAATTACCGCTTTTTGCTCTAATTCCTCCTCTCTCTCTCTATGTATATATATATATATATATATATATATATATATATATATATATATATATATATATATATATATATATATATATGTAAACACAAATGCAGTTTTTTGGAATATAGAAACACAAAGAAAGGACACTCACAGCCGAGCTGTCGAAACGTCGAATAACATATGGTGAGTGTCCTTTCTTTGTGTTTCTATATTCCAAAAATCTGCATCTGTGTTTTTATATATTTGTGCGTCGTCAAAGAGCGTGCCATTTCGAAGATATATATATATATATATATATATATATATATATATATATATATTACAGACGATAAATTAAAGCCTCTACGTTAGTCATCGCACCATCCCGATTTCATTCCTTCCGCCAGCATACTCCCCCTCCTCATTATAGCCCAGCCTCTCCTCTTGCGGGCGAACTGGATCCAGCTACTCATATGTACTCACAACCTTGGTTTTTTAGTCTGGCTGTATCTCACGTTCCATCAAAGGAGGTTAACTGCATGAATATAAAATGGTTTTTAAATTTTTTTATACATTTTTGGGTGATGTTATTGACTGTCGGTACTATTTGGAAGTGGCCTACCGTTGTAGTTAAAGGCTGTCTTACCAAGGCAATGAACTTGTTACAAATGTCAATGACATATCTTTGGAGCGTCCTTGCGCGTCTCTGATTTTCTCTGGTTTTTTGATACAAAGCAGCTCTATAAACTGTTTTGAGTTATGCTTGGTGGTTTTGTCTGTGGTCTAATCAATGTCTTATTTATTGAGATTAATGTTATTTCATCGAATGAAACTTTTACGATTGTAAATGTTAAATTATTTTATGATATTAAATTGATTACGATCATATTTCAACAAGTGCTCTTGCGGTCGGCTCCAAAGAAATTTGTTATCTAATGTATAAAATATGGGCTTGTCAAAAGGTAATTAAATAAGTGATATTCTTTAATGATTGATTTTTACGATTCTCAGTGATTAATTCTTTTATCTCTTTATTTTGCAGGTAAGTACTCAGTCGACTGTGTTTTTGCGCCCAGGCTTCGTGCTCCCGCCGTCGAGGCCCTCTTCTTCCCTGTCGGTAAATACTCGCCGTTGATGCTTCCCTCGTCCACGTGCCTACGACCTATTCTCAACCCCATCTCCTCGCTAATCCGACTTGAGATTTCGGCAAACAAGCTAATACTCTTAACCGCCGCCCCACCCTCATTTACGCACCCGTCTGCAGAATCAGCGAGCTTCTTACGGTCACGAAGGGGTTTCGCTTTTTTTTATGTCACTGCGAACTCTAATGCGCTAGGAACTAATTCCAGATGTCGTTCCTAAGGCGCCCAGTTGCCTCAGCTGTTTTGTTTGTGGATTTTTTATTATACTCTTAATTATTATTCTTAATCGCCATGCAATCGGCATTAGATATGTGCAGTGGAATGCATGTTACATTGGTCACTATATTTTACCGTGATATCTCTATTATGTCGAATTTTTTGTTTACTCTATGTATTAGTTAGAACTTTGCTCGTGAAATGGAAATATAGGGAGGGAGATTGTTTTTGGGGAAATGGATTGCAGCCGGCTTGGGAACATGACTATTTCTTTGTTGCAGGAGAAAATCTCCAGGTGAAATGCATTGCTTAGGTGTAATATCGGTTATATATTAAATGAACCGAGTCACTACGACCTAGGTAATCGTCAATATTAATTTGCCGTGGTTATCATTCTCGGGGAATATTTTGCTGCTTGCCACGCCATACTGTCCCCGAAGCTAATTCGTACATTCAACATTACGGTCATCTATTGCTTGTAGTTGAAGAGCACTCCAGAAGTCTATATTCGAGCAACACTCTTGGGTTCACCTTCAAATAGGAGAAGGCAGGGTGATGATCCGCGTAGAGTAGAAGAGGGAGAGTTTATGTAGGTAAATAAGGAGGTTGCGTAGGTTGCTGAGAAGGCGGTGTGATATTCGTATATTCGGAGACATCGACGGCTATCACCTTTCCTCAGCCCCCAGGAATAAATGTTGCTAGGACAATTTTTCACATCGACGATTTACCCGGTTGTGTTCAGCCGCATAATTCGGATTTGAACCTGGGAAACTGAAGCGGACAACAGGACCGTTTACTCACTTGGCGATCATCCTGCAGAATCCAACATATGGATCAACTTATACGGTGTGGGGGAGGCCGTACCGTGAATTATCACTTTGGCTTTAGTGAATTAAGCCTTGTTTAAAAGAAGAGGAGACTCCTATGGCCGTAATTAAACATGACGCCAACCATGCGAATGAAAATAATCGAACGAGGATCCATATGCGATTTTTTATTTAAGTTGTGTTTAAAATCACGACGGGGATGAAAATATGTGCAATGCGACGGTCAAGCCGCACTCTGGCGTCCAGTGTTTTTTTACGGAATATTATTTCTTCGCCTGGGACAACCATAAGACACAAACACGATATATATTAACAGTTCATTCAGGATGTGTTTTGGGAACCCAGTAAAGGATATGGCACAGCGCTTGCATGCTACCCTGTGGATGATTTGGTCACCGGCTTTGGATTAAATTGATGCGTGTCAAAACCGTTCTTTAAGGGACAAGTTTGGATTTTTTTCCATTCATCCTGATGATGTGTGCGAACGTTAGCGAGGATGCCCAGTTAGACATGGGATCAAGCTCACGCGTTGGTGTGAGGAACAGCTTTCCCACTTCTCCAAATAGGGGGACCATTAAATCTCGCTCCCACTTCGGGCTTCCCTTCTTGAGTCTCGGCCTCGCTGATTTTCTCGGAGCCCACCAACTCCCAGCCATTAAAGGTAACCTTTTCCCTTTCCTGCTCTTTCTCTATCTCCCTCTCTCTCCATCTCTTCTTCCCCTTTGCCTCGTTTCCTCATCCTCCTTAGAGAGCACGCTCACGTCTCCGCTGACTTCGGGGTGGCTTATACTCTCCGCCTTCCTTCCCTCCGGGGAAAGGTGCCGGGAGATGAGTGAGTGCATTACTTACGACTCGCGTTGACGAGGGTTATGAGGGCATCTCGGAAGGGATACTGTGAGATCGGGACGTAGGTGGAGCCGAGGGATTGGATTTGCTGCACGGGATATGAGGAATAGATCGAGAGAGAGGGTAACTATACTATACTATATGTCCTCGCGTGACGGCCTAAAGACGTTAAAATCTGTTCACGGTAGTTCTTGACGAGTTTCTCAGATGGCGTCGTTGGGGGGGCGACGGTTTTATTGCCGTCGTCTATTTCCGTGTAGGGGAGGAATTATTTTTCGAAAAAAAAATCAAAATTTTATTTTATCTCCGCAACATTAAAAAAAAATTAGTTAGCATTTTTAACAGCCTTAATTTATCGGAAATCGGGTAAACTATAATTTAGCACGCCAATCACGGCGGGTAGGAAGTTATTCAATTTGAACCGCCATTATTCTCATGTCCCTCTCTCGAATCGGCGCCTCGGTCCGTGAGGAAAAAGTTTTAGGATGAGAGTTGGGGGAGGAAGGAAGGGCGAAGAGACGACAGCCGACGTCATTGGTCTGCTGTTAACAAAAAATGCCAGTCACTCAAACAGTTTAACGCCCCCCCCCCCTCTGCTGGACGGATTTCAGTTCACTCAGCACGGAACCCAACCGGGGATCCGAATAGTAGTTATTAGGGTGACAGCCGAAGTCATTTGGGCCGTTCGAAATGGGTGGGTAATTTCGTATGTGTTGGGTTTATAGGTAAAAAAAGGAGTGGACCCAGCGTCGACATTAGCCTACTCTTTAACGACTGGCGCTATGGGTTGACGAAGCTTAATACTACATCCGTCCGGAAAGAGCTCTCTGCATGATGGTCATGTAGAGATCGGGATTTTGGCATTAAAAAGTCCCAGACTGTCGAAATACGAACCCAGAACCTCGATATGAAACGATCTCTCCACCGTGTCTTATACTTAGGCGGTGTCGACAAGAGATAAGGTTTAATACCTAATACCACTGAAAAATACCATCGTTTCGTGGATTTGAATCGCGTTAGCATTCTTCCGCTTTGTCTTTGGGATCCGTTTCGATTTAAATACTCAGGCTTTTACGGGTTTGGGGTGTTTAATTCTTGAAAATAATGAAAAATTTGCAATTTTTCACTTTCTGAGAGAACGATAATTTCGAGCGCGGACGCATGACACTTGACGGTCAAATTATTACGCTATCGTGAACTACCTCGAAAAGAAACAACATCCCGTTGCTATCAAGTGGGGTCTCTCTTGTTATTCTTCTTCATTCAACGGCTTAAGGAGTGTGATAGTGGGGTCGCAGGACGGAGGGTGGGGAAGTGGGGGCAGAGAGGAGAAAGGTGAGGACATAAATACAGTAAAGGCAGGAAAGGAGTGGAATGGTTTTGGGGGATCTAAAGGGTGAGGGGATGAGTGGAGGGAGGGGTTGAATAATGGGGGAGTGGTATTTGGTGTGGATTCCTTCCTTATTCGTCTGGATGTATGGGTTCCTGAGAATGCCGCCGGAAAAAAAAGTTTCAGTGGATTCAAATTGGGGGAATGAATCCGAATAAGATCTCTTCCCACTCCCTTCTCCATTTTCACTATCGGCGGGATCTTCCCTTTCTTTCCCTGCACGGCGCAATCCGCCCCCATCCTCGTTCCAAAGAGATTCCGGGGATCAGCGCGCATGGAGAGGGAAAAGCGACCGACTTTATTTATGAAGGGAAATCGTATGAGGCGAATGAAAAGACGCAATTCGGGAATGGGGGTGGAAAAAAATGTTCTTTTGTGCGCGTGTTCGAGCGGTTTCGACTACCACGATCCTCATGGCCATTTGGCCCCCCCTGATGCGTCTCTTATGCTCGTAATTAATGGTCTCCTGCCCAGTAGACGCGGGGGATTGATGGGTTAGGGAGTAAAACAGTTGACCATCGCTGTGGAAAAGAAAAAATGCCCCCACACTCCTCGGGGAATGTATTGGTAACTGGCCCAGTGGCTTATGACTCAATGTGAAGATATTATTCTTCATTAGTTGGGCGTTACCAGTTCATACAAGTATTCGGGAATACATGTTTTTGAGAATTTACCGTCCCAGAATTCAATCCTCTACTTCCTTTTCGTTATAACTATATTCACCGGCAGGATTTCACCCGTAATCAGATCACAGTTGTAAGCTAGGCTTCAATATCGACCTCTTCTTTCTTTTTAAATTTTAGCTAATTGCTTAGCATAATAAAGCTATATGTATTAATTTGTTGAGCTCACTGCTTCACCAATCTTGACCATTTGATTGCACCAATCAAAAGAGAGTAATTTCACCTTTATAAAGACGTGCTTCGAATTGAAAAGCGCGAGTTTCGCAAGTGCGTGCGGCTCAGAAAATAAAGTCTCGATTGGAAACTATTCCTCATCTCTGCTAGCAAGAAATCAATTCACCCTAGCTTGAAACCGGACGAATACATTTTTATCGCCAAGAACGAATATTTCAAATCGTTGCCATTTTCTTCAGGAGGAGGTGAAGGAGGAATACGTGAATTTAAAATCAAGGAGATAACACAGTTAAGGTTTGAATAGTAAGGGGGCTCCCATGTCGACTGGTGCCTGCGGAGACTCGGAGGGATGGTGTAAGGTGATGAGCGTTTCCCGAGGATAATCATCTGGTTTGATCTTGTTAGAAAAGTAGTCTTTATGTTAACAAGTACCCTTCAGTAACAAGTAAGTAAGAGTTCAACATCCTTCAAGAACAACAAGCATCTCTCGGTTGGGGCTCATTGCGGCTTCCCATTCATCGCATACATCAAAACGGAGTGGAAGTCATATTATTAACCCTCAGCTCTCTCGCCTCCGCGGGATAGATTACCTTTTATATATATACAACCCTGGAAGGGCTCCTTATGGGAACTACAAAACCTAATAATGCTGCCTACCTCCCACGTAATAAGCCTTCCATTGTCTTAATAAAATCGTCCTGAAGAATGGAATAATGGCGTTCAATTCCTCTGCTCTGTGCATTAGCCCAGGAAACTGAAAAGGGTATGAATCCAGAAAGGCAAGAGATCCGACTGTACGCGTTAATATACACTCACACATATAAGGATGTATGTATATATATATATATGTATGGCAAATTAATTCCACTACTTAGCTTACCATTGTAGCAGGCTTCCACACTGGGGGCTGTTTTATCGGTTTAACGGCCAAGGGGAGGCCGCAAGGAGCGCTGGTTTTGTTTTTTTTCACTGTGGAGGGGGAGTACCGCTAGGAGGAGGAGGGATGATACTCCGAGGGGGGAGTGAGGGCCCCCTTGTCGGCGGGAGGGGAAACAGCTCGTGGGGGTTGGGGGCGGGAGGCCTTTAAGGAGGTCGGGGAGCGTCTTCCCCTTCTGCGCTGGGATTTAAGAGGGCGCGCGCTAAGATATGCCCGTTTGTTTACTTTATGTGCCTTTGAAACCCATTCGAATTTCCCAAACCTACCCTTCTCGTCTTCCCTCCTACTTCCACGTCCCTCCCCCCTCCCACAACCGTCTCTACCTAAAGCTCTTACCCCGTCTCCTTCTCCTTCCCGAGGGAGATCTCCTCCCCCTTGGCCCCATGGCGACCCCTACTCGGCGGAGGTTCTTAACCCCTCCACCTCGCCACCCACCGCTCCAGCAATATCCTCCCGTCCCTTCCCTCTCCCCACATTCATTCCTTATTTCACCCGCTTCCCTCTTTCCCATTGCATCGCTGTTATTCTCACTCGGGTGTCCCTCGGGGAATTGAGCGCCAAGTCCCGGCTACTTCCCCCTTTCCTATTCTCTCTCTTTCTCTCACTCAGACGCCCTCCCGTTTTCCCACCCAACCAATAACACTCACTTCAAGCACGGTTTTTTTCTTTCCTCATCCCACTCTCCTTCCATTTATTCCCTCCTCTCTGGCGCCCTCTCTCGCCCTTTCCTTCCGTTGAATGTCAAATGCAATGCCGGAATCAAACGCCGTTCCATCCTTTGCCGGACCTAGGTGGCCATAGCGTACTGCTCAAAGAGGTCAAGGAGGAATTGCACACATGTTGTTATTATTGTCGCCCCTGAAGCATCCACTCGATCACAGAACGTGCATTAGTGCGCGAAAACGCTGCCCAAGGTCAGGTCGTGACGTTTCCTCGAAAGGTTATGGAAACTTTAATCGAACCGGGGAACTTTTGGATGCTGGAGTTATTTTAAATCAGGAGTCGTTTTCATGGTTGTCTGTGAATAATATTATTGTTCCAAATGAAGTATTAGTGGGACTAGGCGAAAAAATAAAGGTCGCACATTGTCAAATTTCAGGAGTGAACGTGACTGGTTGATTTCAAATAGCCGGTATCCGGAGCTAGTACGAAAATAAGACCACACAACTGATGAAATTTGGGAAAAAAAATGGATGGACTACTAGTACACTCAAAGAGTGTACTAGACGTCGATAATTCATATTTTTTCATACACGATGGTTTTCTTTATCACACGTTGCTGTGTAGGCATAATTCTGCTTACTCGACCTCATGAAAAATCAAATAACACGAAATACGCGCCGGGAAAATGTGGACATGTAACTATCTATACGCCATTCGTAGTTGCAGAAATGATGATAATTTCGTGTTCCCGTGATCAGAAGGTTGACATGATTTTCTCCGTTAACGCTAACTTAAAAAAACGTCCTAAATGTATCACACGAATCCATACATATCATCCATGCTCCAATATAGATTCGATTCGCGGCCTAAGACAATATGCTTGGTCCTCGGTCATCAATATAAACAGGTGGCCGCCTGAATAGCTTTTTGATGGCATGCATCACGTAGGATGGTGGTGGAGTGGAATGTACATCGTTTCCGAGTGCTCGTCGTCATCCCACAAAATCGAGATTTTTCTTCTTAAAAAAAACTGACGATGGCGTTCCCATCAGGGAAAATTTCAAATACTGAACTGTTGTTGCCCTGCCGTTACCTCGGCATCGTAAGTGGCTGCGGAGTTCAACCGTTTAAGCACTCCATTTAGGATGTCAGAAAAGTGTACCTCCTTCGCAAAAGACCCGGGGAGGAAATCTGTTTAGTTCTTTCGGCTCTTTATTATTCTTTTTTTAACCTCAAGTTTTACGTATCCCAAAATCCTTTCTTTTACGTGGATCGGTGAGTTTGGAACCTACCGAATCGTTCGATTTGAGTCTCGCCGCAGTCTTTCCTTCAGACATGAGGGATCCGAACGCTGGGGAATGAGGCGTAAGGAACCTCGTCGAGGGGTGGAAGTATCCCCGGAATATTCAGTGACTGTCGAAGATCGTCGTGGTTATAAACCCCCCCCCCCCTTGTGCTCCCTCCCCCACCCGTCTCGAAAATCTAGTTGGTGCCATTGAATAAATTTTGCGGTGATAAATGCTCAGAAACCTGAAAAAGCGCTCGAGAGTAAATCACACGATGGGGACGAGTGAATTTTCACCCGGTTGGGCGGAAAAGGGGACGATGGAGAGGGATCTAGTTTCCAAAATCTTCCCTCGGGTCGTAAATAATGATTCCGTTATGACGCCATTTTCCCGCGTGACTTCCGAGGGGGGATGGCTGAGGAAAAAAAATAATAGTTGAGACGGGACGGGAGGAAATAAATGGTCTATAAAAGTAAAGAGGACGAAGTTTTCGGTCAATTTTTAAGCGCCGCGGGATATCTGAAATATGGCCCTTGTCTTTGAGACCGGCGCCAGTGTTGTTCAGGCTTGCATGTTCTTACGCTTTGCCCTACGGAGAAAGAGAGAGAGAAAGAGAAATACTTGAGCGGAATGCGTGATAGGTGATCTTGGGAAACTTGGTCGCTCCTCATTGCCGTAGTTCGAATATCGCACTTGCTCTCATTATAGGACTTATGGTGTTCACCGGGAAAGATATCTGCGAAAGTCAGTTAAATACTGGCAAAAAAATCCGTTTCCTTTTGATAATATTTTATTACTAGTGGTTGGATGTATTTCTTCATTTGTTAAGAATCATATTTCTCAGTGAAATTTTATACGTATATATATTTCCATTTCAAAGATATATATGTATACAACCACATACCCCTACTCGTCGATACAATTTGTGCATATATCTAGCTTGTTTTTCATTTTCATGTTCACCATTCTTACATAGCCTATTTAATTATAATGATTTTAGTTATTTTGAGATATTCCTATCCCCTATTATTCCCATCAAGATACAATTAAAATCAGCTTAATGGTTTATATGAATGGTGAATGTGAACTATTAAGCCTGTGGATAGCATGATTGAACATTATATTACTTTACGGTGATACTGGGGATTGAATTAATAATGACGCACTTCTTCGAATCGCAGTGAGACTGAATGAAAAAGCACTTGTGAAAAAATAGTTTTTTTCTCAAAAGGAACATTTCCACCTCATTAGACCCGATGCAGGAACGTAGTTAATTGCTTAATTTTTACCCGAATAATGAAACTGCCGACACGACGGTCGTGTTCTAGTTTCTAAGCAGTCATAAAAAGTGCGGTTTGCTAAAAATGTTTGAATATTGCGTTGCTCTCTGCAGTAGATCTGACAAACAAGAAGTGATGATGTAAAATCTGGATGCACTGAATGGTTGAGGCTTTAACTTTGTAGAATTCCATTTTTAACTTAGGAAAAATAATATCTTTGCTTTCTACAAAATAAACTTTATTCGTCGACTAGTTTCGTTACACTGTAACATCATCACCAGTCCTGATGATGTTACAGTGTAACGAAACTAGTCGACGAATAAAGTTTATTCTGCAGAAAGCAAAGATATTATTTTTCCTAAGTTAAAATCTGGATGGCCTGGAAAAAGTGACGCCACGTGATTGGCTGTGTTGGCAGTGGAGAGGGTGGGGGTGCCAGGATGGGTCGATGCGAGGGAGGTGGTGGCATATTCTGTTAGCCCTCGTAGAATACCCACTCCCATGTCATCGCCCAATGGATTTTTATTTTCCCCAGTTTCCATGTTTACCCTCCTCTGACGTTTTATTTATTTATCCGTTTCATATCACGGAATTACTTCTCTTCAGGGGTATACTCGTACGTAAGGTGTTTGTTACCGAGGTCATACTGAAAGAAATTGTATTAGCCTTGCATGGATCGTCTGCCACTTTCACTGCCAAGCTCTTGTTTGTATGTGTGTCTACATATATAGTATGTATATAGTATAAATACATATATATACATATGTATAAATATGGTATATACGCGTGTGTGTGTGCATGAATACATGTATCTGTATATATATATATATATATATATATATATATATATATATATATATATATATGTATATATATATGTATATATATATATATATATAATATATATACAGGTATGTACAGTCAAGGCTCTCTTCCTTGATAAAGGTGGTCACGACCACCGAAAATACGAAAAATAGTGAGTCTCTTTTTTGTGTGTTTTTGTCTGTGTCCACTAGTGCTAAGTGTTATACATTATATATATATATATATATATATATATATATATATATATATATATATATATATATATATAAAAAAGATAAAGGGAGACACATACAAAAAAATTTCTAGGGGCGAGGGGGATGAGTAGGAAAGAATGGAAGAAAAGGGTGGGTCCCTCTCTCGCCAGTGACAAAGGGGGCGGAGCAAAAATCCAATTCGAGAAAATCCCCGGAAGGGAGGGAAAAAGGAGGCGATGGCCGTGAGGAAGGAAGAGGGTGGAGTAAGGAGCGGGATACGCGAATATATATCGTATGTCAGTTGTTTAAGGAAGTGGAAGAAGTAATGCGATGCTCCCTGTCTTCTCGAAATCTGGAACCCGGGGGCACCACGGGGGAGGGGGGAGAGAGGGAAAGAAAGAGTGAGTCTATATTTCGCTCGTAAAAGTTTTCATATTAAAGAGCCTGAGGGGCGCGCGGGGGGTCGGGGGGCGGAGGGGGGGGAGAGGGTGTGTTGGGGTCGGGAGCTCGAGGGAGGGGGCGGCCTGGGGTTAAAGTGGAAGGGGGCGGGAAGACACCCAGTGTGCCATAAAAAGATGTTTCGAAAATGCTTCCTCCGTAGACATTCTTGCGAGAGTGATCTTCGACGTGGCATTTGTAATCTTTTCCTCGCCTTCTCCTCTCTTCTCTTTCTTCTCGTACCTCCCTCCTTTTCTCCTCTCTTCCTTTGTGGAAGGAGTGGGCACGAGACCAATGGGAAGAGATATTGGGATGTCCTTTTACGTGGCGAATCTTCCTTGAGGTTGGCTATCGTGCCCCCTCCCCAAATCCCATCCCTTTTTCGTTCCCGGGGGATGACGGGAGAGATTTTTGCGTGGGTCGAGGGAGAGAGAGGGTGGGTGTGGGACGATGGGATGAGGCTGGATGCGTGTTATTCGATTGAAAATCCGAATTGTGTGTATATCTCCTCGTAATAATTCATTCGCGCACGTCAATCATTTCCGTCATTCCATCCTCTTTTCGTATATCATTTATTTCCGCGGCAGATTCGACATCACGAGCTCTGCGTTCGTTCATTCGACACTTTTTCCCTTTTATTTGTTTGGTTCCCCTCATCATCCCCCCCTCCTCCCAATCTCACTCGGTTTTTTTTCTCCCCACCCAGTCCGCATTTTGTTTTGTCATCTCTCCTCTTTCCCGTTGCGATGACATATGTACAGCCTTGACTTTTTTGTTTGATTTTCCGTATCCTTTTCATCGTGGATGTTTTTATTCATCTGCGAAGTTCTCATTCCTCCCTTCGGGCCACCCGAGGAATCGTAAATCTGTCTTTAACACTTGGACTTATTTATATTTTCCTTTGCTCCTCCTGAGCACCGAGGATTAAAGACGCTGTGATTTTTCTCCAAATGCCTTTATATCACGGAGATGTATCTTCCCTCGATGTCACTTTTAGAATGGAAATAAGTGCCTAACTGAAATGCAACGGCCTTTGTGGACGTGAAATCTCTTTCCTTCCCTTCTAATAAGTTTTTATTCTCGACCAGTGTTGCCCCAAAGCATATTCTTCCCACCAGTCTCATAATGCTTTTCATTCAGGGCTCTAATATATGTCGGCTTTTAGCTTCGTCGTAGGATTTGCGAATTTTTTCACGATAGGAATTCAGCTTTTCATCTGAATGTTTTTTTCGAATCGAATCTAATTTTGCCTCGGAGCAAAATTTCCGTAACTTTTCCCCCCAGTGGTCTGTGATCATACTTTGCTCCAGGTTCTCTTCCTATCTGATTCCATTCCATCCCTCTCCATTTTCTCCCCTCGCGTGAAGTCGTCATCCACAAGTGACTTCATTTATCGGCGTTTGGTAGGTAGGCAGATATATTTAGTGGAGGTGGGGTGAGAAGGGGAACTTCAACGCTCACGGTTGCATTCATGTGACGGTAACGTTAATTTACTCCCCTCCTTTCCTTCGTCCTCGCATCGTTTTCTTGGTCTGTCCCATTTCCTCGCATCCAATAATAAAAATTCGACCCGCGAGGGACCTGACGCCGTCGTAAAGCCTTGGCGTACAATAAGGTCGCACGACGCACTAAAACTCAGTGAGCCGCATGTTTTCCGTCGGGACGCTAGGTGCTTGGATTAGGGAAATGTGATTCATTTTTTATGCACCACGGTAGTCTTACTCTATCGGGAGGAGAACGATTGTCCCATCTCAGACTTGTACAACCAACAAGAGCTCCCTCAGGGTTTTTTTTTCTCATGCGGGATTATATAGAAGGCGCCAAGTTTTCTTTTTCTCGACTATTCACATCGAGTGGAGCCTAGTTTTAATGCCAGAGTTGGATGAGTTTTCGAATGATCCCGTTTAATCTGTTATCCCCGAGTCAATTCATCGATTTCCGTCGAGCAAATAGAGGAGCGAAGTGATTATAAGGGCTCTTATCCTTCGCTTTGTGCAAAATCAATCCATTTCTTGGCTTCTTCATCTTTCGATAATTTCGAATCGTTCGTTGATCGGATTGCTTTGATGATTGATTGATCACCTTCGGAGGAATCAATCAAGAGGCTTTAAGATAGTGAGTAAGTAATGGAAATAAGTTGATAGGAATTGTTGGTAAAAATAAGAACAACCGTCGTGATTTTAGCGCTGATAACTTTTCATTGCTCAAAAGCAAAATATGAAGTTGACGTACCAATCAATCAAAATCTAAAGTGATTACGTGAGTGTCCGAAAAAACCATCCCGTTAAGGCATTGGCTCTTTCATCTTGCATTGGTCACTGAGTGTGTCCTGTGAAAAATGGAAAATAATCTGGGGAAATGATAATTTATCATCATTTGCCTTTGGTTAGTAATATTAACGATTGGTGCGTAACCACCTCCCAGCCATTCATTCTTTTCTCCGTCTTTTGCTCTTTGCCTCATTCCCTCCTTGGTCGTGATATGTGTTCGTCACAGTTGGGCGCACTTGGGTTTCCTCTGTAGCCATAACATTCTTTGGGTCCCTCCGTCGTCGCCTACGAAATAGGTAGTGTATTCCTCTATATGTATGTCGAAAGAGGAATTCCCAAAAAAATATTCCCCTCGTGATGCACCCATGAGCGAGGTTATTCCAGCGAAAGAGAATAGACGGCAAAACGGATAGTCTCTCCATTAGGTGGCTGTCATCGAATTTGATTCCTCTTACTCCCTCGCCCTCCCCCGTTCTCTCTCCTCTCCCATCCTCCACTCCTTAACGTTTCAATCTACGGAGCGAGCGGCGTTCCTCGCCGCCGAGCAATCCATCAATCTCCCGGGCCCTCCAACGTCCCGTCACCCATCCTTCCACATCCCAAGGAATCCCCCTCCTCCCCCTTTATGCCTCGTAGGCCATCCTCCCCAACTCCCTCCCCCGCCAATACTACGTCTCCGTCATAATCCCTCCCCACTCGCTCGAGCGTCGATATTAATTTTTTCGAAGTATCGATTATTGCGTTTGCTGCTCGCAAGGCATTGCATCGCGGGAGTTCGGAGCGATGCTGACGTGGTGGGTTTGGTGTTACAGATCGAGCACGATCCGTGGAGTAAATGCATCGATACGGGTGCGTATTGGACGTGTCTGTACGGGTGCGCATTGTGTGTTCAGTGTTTTCGATATGATGCAATGCGGACGGTTGTTCGTTTCAGAATGGGGTGCGGAGAAGGGTGGAGTGGATGAAACATGACGGCTGGGGAGGGCGGACTCGAAGCATCTGGCACGGTGGAGAAAGGGAGAAGAATCGAGAATGGCAGGGTAAAGTGAGCTGGAGAGATACTGAGACCTGATGGGATGTTTACGACTAAGATGGGGTGAACGTTAGGAGTGCCACGTTGAGTGAGAGAAAGAATTGGAATTTCAGACGGCGTCAAGTGGAGAATTTAAATGTTCCCTCATAACCTTTGGAAGTTTTTCTCTGTGAAATTATACGTTGGCTTAGCGTTTCCACATATATCATAAAGTTTTCCTTTGCATATAGAGCAACGAAGTGTTTCCATGAATGTATATGGAAAGGCTGTGTTACTCTAAATGTTACGACATTAAGGAATGTAAACACAGTGGACATTTGAAGGATGACTCGGTAGATTTGGGATGTTGTTTATGCCGTGCAGTTATTCTAAGGCTCAGTTCATCAGAACACCGCAATATCCTTTAATGATTTTCTGGATCGGCGGCGAACATCTGTCATGAGAGGAGGAGGATCTGCTGGCGATGTTGCTGCTTGCTGTTGAGTTGCGTTACGTTTCGCTTTGCGCCGCGATTTCGATACAGAGATGTTTTTTTTTTGGATGGGCGTGTTCTAACATCCACACACGTCCCAACCAACTGGGGCCGTTTTCGTTCCATCATCTTCCCGTTCCCTCTCTGTCAGTCTCCCGCCAACTCCTTTCCTCTTGCTCCGTTTTCCTCGTGCACCGCCCTTCCCTCCCTCTCTCCCTCGAGCGCCTCCTTTTCCCATTATCGTCTCTCCTCCACTCTCCCCTCTCATCGTCACCCGATTCCAACGCTCCCTAATTCACTCAGAAGTGTTCCGCCCCGCCGTCTCACTTCCCTTCGACCTCCGAGAGCCCTCTTCTCTCTGCCCTTCTCATCGGCGTATAATAAGCCTGTTTCGTTCTCTCTCCCTCACTGGAAATCGGAAGATATCCTCGCCCCAGCCATCCCTAACCCTACCACTCCCACACCCCCTCCCAAATCCCTCCCTCCCGTCCGCCTCTGATGTGCTCAATCTCCCCTAAGAATATAAAATGCATCCCTTTTCTTCTTTCGCCATTATCCTGGAGGATGATTGCGAAAGTCTCTTGTTGCCTTTGATCGTCCGTAAATGTATCCCCCCCCCATAAAAATCCTGTAAAATTCGCTGGAAGAGGTAAATTTTGGTGGAATTAAGCCTGGGAAAAATATAAAGGCGTGAGATGTTAATTGGAATTCGTTGAGACGCTGAGGTTTTTATTGTAAAAGTCTTCGAAACTTGCACAATCCATGTAATTAAATAAAAAATATTTTTCCGGGTGAAAAACTCGTAAAACTCCATTTTTCAAATATCTTATAATTACGTGAACTTCCGCAATGATCTCGACCTTCACTTAGAGCCCTACTAATCGAATCCATGAACTACTCTTAGGTGCTCTTTGATAATTGGAACTGAAGCGTGCCTTTCGGAGTGGTGGATTATATACGTGGCATCTAGCCCCCCACTGTTATTTTTTCGCAGAAAATTTCGAAGAATTATGTATACGAAATAAACTTTAAAAAAACAGGCAGCGATGCAAAAATCTTGAAAAGTCTGCTCTTTTCATGGAGAGCCTTCCCTGCGCTTAGACTTCAGCTCCTCTTTTCTTGCTGTTATCCTTCGTCCAATTTACCATCCAACAGTTCACATTTTTATAAAAGCAATTCTCTTCCCTTTCCTTCCCTCCTTTTAAATTTCTCTCGGGTTATAGGCAACGAGCTCAACACGCTCTTTGAAGTACAATTTGTGAGAAGAGAGGCGGAAATAAAAACATTTATTGGAAGCTTAGGGCTATTTAGTGAGCACCACGGAACTTTATAGAGCAGAAAATAAGAACTACCTTTATTGACGCCAAAAATATTGCTTGAAGGCAAGAAAAGAAAATATCTTATTTTACATTTGCTTTGCTAATGAAATGGTCGTCTGAAACCGATTGTTTTTGTAACTAAAATAAATTTAATCTTATTTCAATAATACGTGCCATAAACCATTTTAGTATTGAATTAAAATCGTTTATATATTTGTTTAATAATATAATAATTTATGAACATGGTAGGTTGCTGCCTGATTTAACGATGCATCGCCGCCATGTCATAATCGAAAATTTGAAGGAAGTGATGTATCGTTCTTCGAAAGTGATTATCGATATAACCATGTTTTCGGTTATAGCCACCAATACTATCTGGATGATAAAATTCGGTGTACCATATGTCATTTAAGGGTGATATATTGCCATCAATACTCGAAATACCCGATTGGCATTCCTTCGATATTCCTCCCCATCTTCCCAGAAAATCATCGCTTCGATGTCTACCTCAACTAGATATTTATTTTACATTAATGTTCGATATTGGAAAATGAACACGCCATGCCCTATATACAGTGAAGTACTCTGTGAGGGAAGAGACGATTGGAGGGGTAGAGGTGGTGGAGGAGGAAGGGGGGGATCTTTACCGCGGGACGTGGGGGTTGGAACTGCAGGGGGGAGGGTTTGGCCCCGGGGTTAGTCGACGGCCGCGTTTTGGCAATTAGGGTGCTCAAAGGTCCTCAAGATTTGATTGTAGCCAGGGTTCATGGGGAAGGGGAGAGGATGGCGGCGGTCTGGCTTGGCAGAGGGAGTGGGAAGGGACGGGGTAAGCACAGTAGCCGTGTCGGAGAGGTGGAAAAAGTTCATGGAAAAGGGTGTGGGGGGCAGGGAAGTTGGGTTGGGGGGTGGGTGTTGGGAAGTGTTCCGCCGTTGTATGCGTGCGGTGGGCGGAATGGTGGTGGTAGTGTTGCAGGGGGATCGGTAGGGTGGCGGACTGGGACGGAGGTCGTCCTCGGGAAGGGTGTGAAAGGGGGATGTGGAGGAGCGCGGAAATGCGATTTAGTCGGTATAACATGGGAGGCGCGCAAGGGAGTAGCGGTGTAGTGGTGGGAGGTTTTTGCGAGGGACGGGGGAAACTGGATGGGAGCTCTCCTTCGGTTCCTGGAAATAGAATTTTCGCCCCGACACAGGCAGGCAGGGTTGGCCTCGTCTCTTGCTACCCATCCTCCTTCCCGCCCGTTTTCTTCTTCGAATCCTCGCCGAGGGCATCTCCTCTTCCTCGCACTTCTCTCTCCATTCCAACCTTTCGCCACCCAAGTGCGGCCTCGGTTGGAGGTAGCAAGGCTCCGGTGAGAGTTTCCTTTTAATTTTTTTTACGAGCGTACTCTTCGGGTCTGGCCTTTGGAGTGACAGTGCGTTCGAGTCGAGGGCCTTCCTTTCCTCTCCTTCTCCGACTTCGTGCCATCCACTAGGAGGAGATGCTTGAATTTGATGATCAGGATTACTTCAAGCCTGGGAAATATAGAAAGCGTGTAAAAGGCTGGCGAAAAATATTCAACCCTTGTGGACGAGGATGGAGAGATAACTCGGTGGATTCCACTCAGAAAATTTATTTATTTTTACCTCCGCTACAACAGGTTTCGTCGTATTTCGTCTATGCGAAGGGGTTTTTTTGTTGATTTTTTGGATGGCTCTTTACGTGAAATCTGTAAGTTTTTCTTTTCAAACTACCGCATGGTAATATTTTCTCAAACGTTTACATTGTTTGAGCATTGGAAGTGAAGAAGCCTCGGAAAATCTGTGGAGTCTGGAAAATTCTTTGAAATACGGAAACTTTGAAAGCACAAGCATTGAGAAGGAGCATGATTTTGTGAATTTTCTTAAATGCCAGTTTATTTTAATATAGTTTTATAGACACTGAGCAAAATGTATTCCTTAGTGTATATAGCATTATATATCGTTGATACATGAAGTAGTTATAATGTGACTAGATTTGCTATTCTACTAATTATTGCATTTAATGCTAAATGTCTACCCTGCCTAATTGCTTTCACTAAAATCTTCACCGCCATAATTTTAAGTGGGAATCTCTAGATTTTCGCTCGTTGTGCAGTATTACTCTCTAAGTTTTATCTCCCAACAAACGAAGTGCCATGATATAATCGTAGCTAGTTGTTCATAATATGTTATGGCATTGCGAAGCATGTTCCCAGCGTTCCGCTGCGTTTGCAAATTCGTGATGAAAGAAACACCGTTCCATCGTTAGGCGAGGTAATGCATTGAGAGTTTTCTCCATTTAACAACCAATTCGAAATTAGAAAACCATTGAGAAATCCTCTTGATCCCGTCGAGGTGAAACTAGATCGGCATAGACGAAGAGTAGGCTTTATTCTATACCACCACCGATCTCCTTGATTGGAAAGATTATCCCCCTTCTTTCCTGGTTAATATTTTTGAGTCCCCAAAGCCCCGAAAGGGATTATACTCCTTATTGTGGCAAGAATTCACAGATTCTGTCACTTACGAATACACAGGCGCGTAAAAATTGGTGCAGTACGCTAACTGGCATAGTATTGATTTTCAAATGGACTTTGGTTGTTTTTTCTGGGCAATGCAGAGAGAATATGGTGACTGAGACGTTATTTTTTTGACTTCCCCGTACTCTTCAGTCGTTCATGTTTTTATTGAGAACTGTAATGTGATTGGTAACAATCAAACCCTGAGCAGCTCTGGAAGCTTGAAATAGTGCTGAATACGGATATGGTGCACTTGAGATATTTTCCGACAATACGCACGGTTATAGCCTCATTGTTCGTTACACTGACCCTCCTACTGTCGCATTTCATACCAATGAATTTCCTCTCCACTAACTTCCCGTTCACGTATCCTGTTGTTCCATTTCCCGCGTTGGCGTTTTTGTTTAATGTGTTCGCTGCGATAGACCTTTTCCGCATTGCGCTCCACGATGCATTCTAATATTCACGTCACATGCTCACTTGATTTACTAGCTCTTCTTTGTTTTGTCTTCTTTTCCGTCTATTTTATCTTTTCTGTTCGTATCCGCACGTTTCAAAAGCGTCCAATCTCCTTCTATCCTCGTCTCATCGACCATGTTTCAGAGCCACACAAAGCTACGCTTCCCTTCAGTTTTTTCACCAATTTTTTTCTTCGTACTTTCCCTTGATGTCTATATAAACAACTCAATCTTCTGCATGTTAACATGATGCATTTATTCTTTTGATACCCTTAGTACCCCTTTAAGTTAAGTTAAGGAAGTTAAAGGAACTTGAACTGGGTTTTTACAGTAAACTACACTTCACGTCAGCATTTTCTCTGGTCTTTTCTTTGCATTGTCACGGGAGGTCTCTGTCATCAACTGTCTTCTCCTCGTGCAAGATTAGGCACCGAACGCAATTCTTCTTTTGATGAACGTGGCCAGTACAACGCCGTCTTCCATCGCTTCGCTCCGTGGATCGACCACAAGCCTTTAAGCATCTCCCCGCACCTTAGGGAATGCGTCTAGACTTTCGCACAACGATCCTGTGGGATGTCGGAGTTGGCGATGGCGTCTCTCCCTTTTTCCCCAATGCCTCCTTCAGGACTTCCTTGGTTCATCTCGCGTGGAAGGGGAGTGGGAACGCGCTGCTCCCGACTGGCGTTGAAACTCGTGAATGTCGTCTCTTTCACGATCCCTCTTCCCGGGAAGCCTGATGCCCACGGCCCCGCATTGTGTTGCTGCAAACCTTAAATGAACAAACCGTTTTGACAATGCTGACAGATGACTCGGATGGTGTTTTCTTTGTCGAACTCTCGGCACAAGATCCATCGCATCGAAATGAGCGCCTATCCGTAGCCAATTTTTTGCATCACATTTGAATCATTGTTTCGATTCAAGAACTTTGAGTATTGAATAGCAATGTGTGTAGCTTTTCATATGCTTGAAATTAGGCATTAGCGACATGAAACCGTTATTTCGCTAATGCGCTATATCATCTCTTCCTCCGATGTAGCAATTGAACTTTGGTTTAAACGCTGTGAATGTATTTTCTACGCACATATAGGATTCCTGACCAAGCCACAGAATCAAACTCGAATGCACTTCTCTCAACACGATTCGATTTAATAAAATTGTAATTTTATCTTCTTTGTTGAATGCTATGGAGGCCAGTTTTGGAGTTAGCAATGGCAAAAATAAAATAAGGGTAGATTCTTTCCTTTCTTACAATTAGAAACGGCGAACATTCCTCCATCAATTCTTCTTTTCAAGCGGAGCTGTCTTCGGACAGGTTTCAATTGAATGTCCTCCATCGCACTCGGTCCTGAGTATTCTTCTTTCATTTGCCTGTAGCTTCAGTCATTTTTTATGCCACCAAGCATTCTAACTCTTCGTCTACCCCTTCTTATCTTTTCTTTGACTTTTCCCTCTACGACTCTTCTCAGCAAGCAATTTCGGCGTAATATATGCCCCTACCAAGATGTCTTTCTCTTTTTTATTTCTCTCGGCAATTTTTTTTCCGCCACCAATCCTCATCATTATTTCCTCATTTCTCATTCCACAAATCCACTTCACCTTAAGCATTCTTACCGACAACCTTATTTCAAAACTTTTCAAATAATTTTCATCTTTCTTTTTAACTGTCCATGTTTTGCTGCTATAAGGCACCATACTTCAAAAATAAAACATTTGGCAAATCTCTTTCTCAGTTCTTTGGAATTCTGCTTGCCGTCAAAATTCATTTCACCTTTTCAAAAGACTTCTTTACCCATACATATCCTCTTTCTTATTTCCTGCACACTGCTTCAATTCCAGGTTACTAAGCCCACTTATTCAAAAAGTTTTCCTTCTATGGATATGCCAGTGATTGCCTTTATCCTACTTGCCGTCAACATTTTCGCCTTTCATACATTTTGGGACATTCTTTCCTCCCTGCTCTTACAATACTCTCTATCGTACCCCGATTCCGCCATTACTGCATATTTCACTGCATTTTTCTTTATCCCCAACACCTCAACAAGTCTGCTTTTTGTAAGCCCTAAGCATTTAAGAAATAGACATTGAAGAGAGTTGGTGACAGACAGCACCCTTGTCTAACACCCCATTCAATTCATAGCTCATATGTCTCATTATTTCCTACTGTTACCACGTCTTCCTATTATTCTTCTAACCTTCTGAACTTTGCTAATCGTTATTTGAATCTTTAGCAGCCTACTCTAGTTGACTAACAATCGAACATCGGAATTCTTTGAGTGAAATTTTCGTTTCCCAGTGGTTTCTGCCGGCTTTTGGAGATTAGGCCCCAATGTGCCACGTCGGCAGCACTGGTGTGTCGTACATGCCGTTACACTTCCGTCCCGCCTTTTCTCTCCTTCGCCCCCCAACTCTTCTCGCCTCTCCCAAAGGCCGTCGTCGTTTCATCGAGATACGGCTGTGTCGTGCCCCCCAGCTCCTCGCCCTCTTCCCTTTATTCTCTCTTTTCCCCTCCTCATTTTTTTCGTGAGCACGCGAAGTGGTGCCACCGTAGCTCCATGCTGAAAACCCGGTTTTCAATTCCACCCCAATGATTTACAGTGTCTCCCTCCTTTTCTTTTGCTTATTCCTCCACCCTCAACCCCTCAGTAGTGGGAGAAATAAAAGAGAAGGGATTCCCTCGCTCGCGAAGAGCCCCCTATTTTCATGAGGGTGCGATCCATTTGTTCCCACGAACCCTTTTATGTAGGTACCTTGTTGTCTCCGGGTGTTTATCATGCGTTTTCATATTGAATCACTTTCACGGCCTGCGTTCGCCGTCTTCCTCGCTCACTCCTCCCCCACACTCCCCCGCCCCCTCCCCTCACCCCGTCTCCCGTCCCCTACTTCGTGTTTCTTGGCCGACTCCCCCAGCATTATTCGTCAAAAAACCCAACCGTCTTCTTAAATTGCATGACAAAAATTTGTGGTGAGCATTTGGGTTCATCATTCACAGTCCGACCAACGACTTAATTTTATAAATTTAATATTCTCTTGAGTTTCTGGTCTTCATGTGAAATTCCTTGTTTGGATATTTCTTATGAGCTCGCCGTTGGAACTTGCATTCCGTCTCCACGATACCATATTGCATATCGGTACAAATTATCCCCTTTACAAAATTTTCCCTCCGCAAATCCATAATGGAATGTTATGCTTATTTGTCTTCGAGGCGTTGGTGACAAAATGGTAATGATGATGCATGCATTACGTTCCATTGGAATTTATTTCCCCGAGAAAGAAATATCCTTCCTTCCTCTTTATTCTTTTGCCCGTCTACCTATCATATTTCTTTTTTCCCATTCCAGCCTTCCCCCACCCCTTCTCCTTCCCAACCTCTTCTCCCTCCCATCAACCTCTCGTAAATCATCACTGCCCTCCCAACCGCGGTATAAAAATGTCCTTTAGTTCGCGAGCCTACAAACACACACACACACACACACACGCACATGCAAACCGACGCACACGCGCACACAATGACTCAACGCGGCGCTATATATAATAAGTGCCCCTCTTCACTTTCGGCGTCGCCTTCCCTCTCCCAGCTCCCGATACGCTTCGTCTCTCGCCGCGTCTCTTTCTCGTCTCTCCCCCTCCCCTCTCCCCATCCCCTTTCTCTCCCTTTCGGCCGAATTCATTCGCGTCTGCACCATCATCGTACCCTGCCGACGGGGGTGCGTGGTAGGGGGGTGCGGGGGGACTTCACAGGCTTTGGCCTTTAATTATACATTTTGGGAAGAGAGAGAGCCGAGGATCAGTATCGTGGAGGAGGATTTATAAAGGGAAAGGGCGGGAAAGGGATCTTAAATGCCGAGAGAGTTTTTAGTATTCACACTTGTGTCTTCGGTGAGAGAGGAGATGGGGGGGCTGATCTAGGCTTTCGTTTTCGAGGGGAATTAGTTCTTGTCGTGGTTTAAGAATGTGCTATTAGGTAGCTCAAATAATTTTCAAGACTTAAATATTTAAAAACAATACAACGGAGCTCGTTCTGATCAGGAGAAGAAAATTTAAGTCGTCTCTTTGCGTATGCACTGAGTGCCTCGATATCGAGCCCATTGTCCTTATGGATGCGCGGCAAATCAAAGTCCGGAAGCCGGTTATGACCTCCATTACCCTTACGTGACCCTCGTCCTGAATACGTCCCTGATTGGAGATGACGCGAGGGAAAAGCAAGTGTTCCAGTCCGTCAGTTGGGGAGTCTTCGTACGTGTTATTTCATCCGAGTGGTATATTCAACCGACACCCACACTCACACACAGCGTATAGTTTTAATACGATAATTCTCCCTCCGGTCTCTCGGAACTTAATTCGAGTATCATTTTTAGCCAGGTCTGTCCTCTTTGAACCTTGAAAGGGAGGGTGGCGGGGATTTCATTCTAGTCCCCCTTCCCCCTAATAACCCTGTAACTCCTGCTGTCTTCCCGTAACGATTTTTTGACAAATCCGGTGGATCCCATTTCAGCCTCATCTAATTCCGTAATTCTAATCTAATCCCTTCTCCACCAACCACGTCCGCCCCCTTTCCCTTTCCCCGCAAATCCCCCTTTTCGCCCTCCTCTTTCGTTCCATCCGACCCTCCCTTTCCCCTCTTTTCGCTTTCATTTTTTCTTCCCGCTCCCAACCCCCCTCTCGCATTCGCGTTCCCACTCGTTCGTTCTCTTCCATCCCTCCCATATCCTTCCTTCTCTCCCCTCTCCGCCCAGTTCCCACCTTCTCCCTTCCTCTCACCGCTCCACTCTTACCGCCCCACACCAATTCCCATCCCGCCCTCATCAAATCCACTTAGGTCGTCGAGGGATTCATATCGTACCCACGCAACCAACCCCACCCTCCACTCTCCCCCCTTCCCCGTGAAGATGCAATCGAGAGCACACGCCCTCACACCCTCAACCCCCCCCCCAACCGTTCCATCCCCCATCCTCCCTCTACGCCCCAAACTCCAAGCCTTAACGGTCCTGCTCTTCGCCCCCGGGGGCTTGTATAATGCGGTGTGCCCGCCTCCTCCCTTGTGTGGAGCAAGAGGAGGAGTTTGGGGGCGAGGATGCGATGTTTGAAGGTGTGGGAATTGGGTGTGGCGGGAGTGAATGTTGGGATGGGGACAGGGAGCGGTAAGGGAAAGGGGAATAGCGGCTGCAGGGAGGGATGCTGCTTTCTTCTTTCCCCTTGACATCCTCCCCACGCAGCGGCTCGCAACGTTGCCTTACTCCACAGTGTGATTGCCTTCTTCTCTTCTCTTATGTTTTTTTTTATTTTGGATGTTTAGGGGGGAAGAGGGAAGGTTTCGATGTCGAACTTTCGTCATCGCATTCGGGGCGCGGTCCGAGTTTTTTTTTCCTCGCCTTTTATTTGCATTTTTTTTCAATTTGCGACACAATTATTTCGTCATTGACGTCGGAAACGGGTTTCGTCGGCCGTCATCGACGAATTAGATCGACATCGGTCTGAAAAACAAGCGCGCCTGTCGATTGAAGGGAATTGCGTGCGAGGTTATCTTCCGCGTTGTCCCTCTCGGCCGGCATATTTCCGGATCCTCCCAAATGAATAGTACTGCGGGTTTGATTGATCACTCGTGGAATTGCACATTCGATGATGCGTGTTGCTGTCGATTTCCGACGACGAGCGCGGATTACTCTCAGCTTTTTAGGTTGGGCGAAACATTCGTGTTTTTGCATCAAGCACGCGAGCGTTGATAACAGGAGCTGGTACTTTTATCTGTCGCAGTATCTCGCTGAGAGCGCTTTCTTCTCGTTCGGTAACTCGGAAACAAACATTAGGGCATGGTGTTTCATGTTTTCCCCGTGAAAAAAGTTGTTTACCTGCGTCATATTTCCTTTGCGAAATAATATTTTGTGTTGTCGAATTGCGTTCTGTGGCGTGTTGGGTCGGCGGCATACACTGGCCGCGCCGTAAAAAAAAAATTCGGATCGGAAGAGGATAAAAGTGGAAAAGAAAACAGCATATGATTCTACGCGAAGGGAAAGAAGAATTTAAAAGGTTCCGTATCGTCGACGTTATTTTTTTTATTAATGGTTGCCGAGATGATTGGTCGGACGGCGCGGAAAGGGATTTTCTCTTAAGGATGTAATAATACCCTGCGCGGGAAACAAAACAGTGGGAATTATTTCGAAGAGCACAGGGTTGTGTGTGTGGGGGGGGGGGGAAGATGAGAGGAGGGGGGCGAGGTAGGAGGTCGCTTAGGGGGCCAGGGGACAAAATTTACCCGCCATCATGACCCTCTCTTCCTCCCATAATCCCAACCCTCTCTCCACGTCCCTTGGGCTCTTACCTGCGAAAGGGATCTACTTCGTGTCCTCACGCTCCCGTGTTGTGCTGTTTACTCCTCTCCATTCATCACTCTTCTTACCACCGTTTATCGTCTTCTCTTTCCCTCTTCGCCTCCCTTTCTCATGCGTCTCCACGGATCTCGAGGAGATTGTACGATTCCTCCAGCTCTTCTCAAACTGCCTCTCTGCCATTATCCACCATTCACGCCTCCTTCCTTCCTTCCTTCCTCTCTCTCTCGCCCTTACCTCCTTTCTTTGCTCCTCCCTTCCCCGTATACATCTGGCTTCACCGCACCGGGTGCTGGTTTAGCCGTAGGAGAGCGAAGAGAGATTCGAGACAACTTTTCCGTTTTCTCTCATGCATCTTCCTCTTAGGTTACATAGCTTCATCCCACATTAGTGACCCTATTTGAAATCCAACGGTGGCTAATGACATTTTTGTAACGTCCATCTAAGACCGGATAAATATATTTTCGAGAGGTAGGGGTATTTGGATTTAATGTCATTTGCTCTCCATCATTTTGGGAAAGAAATTTCTGTTTCCGTTTTATCTTTCTCTTACCGCTGCTATGTGAAAAATTGCTGAAGAAGAATGAGATGAATTATTTAGTGATTTTAAATAGAGATTTAATCCACGAGACATATTTCCTTCTCGTGGATTAAATGATTCTTCGTCGAGTGAAGTTTAAGTTATTTACGTTTCGAGATCAGGACAAAATTATTTCATTGTAAATAGTTTCCATTGAAGTTTGACTAAATAATCCCGGCACCTTCAATTTCCAACGTTCTCATCGTCGATTGTAACAGTGGTATTAATATATGTGGCTTCTTGTCTCGTTATTCCTGATATTTCGTTGCCGGACATCATCACTCTATGGATATGTGAACTAAACTGTGAGTCTCTGAATTAAGCACCAGCATTTATTTCGCCTTCACCTTCGTGCTGTAATTGATGTCATCTTATGGATCACCACTGTAGTATCGATTTTTTATCGCCATATACCTTGCTTCCGGCTTTTATTCCTTTATATGATAACCGTATTTCGTGACTTATCCGTTTCTCAACTTTCCTTCTCCATCGATTTGAAACTTATTGGTGATTCCCTTCCGTCACCAGCCTTTCATTTTATCTTCTCTTGGGTTCTTTATTTCCTGACGAGTATCTCGGTTGTTCCTTTTGATGACTTTTTCTACTCGAATTTTATTACGTAATAAGCTTCGAGTGGGCGTAATCATCTTATATCTCGGTCTCCGAAATGCTTAGAAGCTCATAAATCACTAACGAGCCGTAGTTTATTGGTTTTATCTTTTGCTGATATGATTTTGCAGCTCCTCAACGAGGAGGGATTGTCATCTGCTGCAATCGCTCATCATGAAATTATAGCTGGGAAAATATTACCCTCCAAGCGATTCGAAGTCCTTATTACACACTCTCGCCCCATGTTATTTTTAAGCTCATGAAAATATTTAATGTCTGGAATAGCGTAAGCTCTGTAATGTACCGTTCACAAATGCGATATATCAATCATTTTGAAGCTGATCTAGCGCTTGATACATCGCCCTATCAATCATCTATCAAGTTCCTCGTATTTCATTTACATTTTGAGTTTTTACTCAGTTGTATTTTGTTTAATCAAGATGACTCTCTAACCACAAGCAACTGGCGAGTTTTGCATGTCGTAGCACGCATTATATGTGGTTTTATTGTTTTAAAAATATCGAAAGCGTCGATGGAAAGTGGGACTGGAAGTGTTAGATTTATGTTGAATGATTTGTATCCGCGATCCTCGGCATTACATAGACAGTCCCTGTCACTATAACCGTTCCGAACATTCGTCATATTTTTTATGCCTAATTTTTTTGTGGCGATTGACTTTCTTTCTCATTCACCCGTCCGCTTGCATTTGCCGCATATCAGAGTAATTTATGACGAGGTGTCACGTCATTTCGGATGAGGTGACAAATTGCTTTGCTTTCAATTTTACTTGAACTTTGTGGACGTGTATCCCTCATTTTCTTTGCTCCGTGGGAAAGTTTTATATTTCCTTCAGCCAAAGCAGTCTTTATCGCTCTTATTCTCTCTGTTTCCCGGAATTCTTCTCTGCACTATCGTCTTAGTTTGTATTTACGTTTTTTCTCTCTCGTGTGTATCTCTTCCTCATCCTTCTTCAACCTGTCTATCACTTGAGCGTCTTTGCTTCGTTTCAGTTCTCCACCCCCCCCCCCCCCCCGGGCGTCAAATTTTCCTCTGCTATTTGATCAAGTGTTTAATAAACCAACTCCGCCTGGGGTGAACGTCAAAAGGAATTTTTTTTCCACCGTAGGTATCCCGGACGGAATTTGATTGGCCATTCGTGCGTTTAAAAATGTGAGAGGCGGTTTTTCTTTTGCACGGGGTTGAGAAAATATGTGCAAATAAAAATTATTCGCCGGCGTCTGGTCCAATTTTGAATTTTTTAGTTTAGTTTTTAGTTTTAGTTGAACGTGTGGCGAAGTTTGGATGGAGAAAGTTCTCCTTTTTTCGTCGATAAACGATGTACGTATTTTGCTGCCTCTCCTTTCCGTCTCCTTCTTTTGGGGTGGAATATTTCGGGGAACTATTTCGCCCCCGAGCGGAGCTCTTCCGTTCGCTTTTATTTCACGCCCTTGTCACCTGCACGCCATTTTTCAGCGGCCCTCTTCTCCGCAAACGACTGGAGTGCGATTTTGTTTTCGAGTGTGATCCATTGTTATTACAATTTGACGAACGTCGAACCAGATTCCATGCTTTAGTCTTTGACTGAGCAAATTGAAATGACAGGTCCGCCGTCAGCCTGGAAATTTTGAAATGGCTGGAAAAGTCAGGGAATATTAGGTGGCATGGAAAATTTGTAAAATTCGCTGAATTTTAGAAAAATCCCCGTGGAAAATTTTTTCGATTCTTTATCCTCTTCGACGCGCAAGCCTTCCCCGAAGGATTTCGGTGTTCCGTGAAGGGAGTTTGGGCTGCTTCGGGGTCACCTCGGGTGACGTCGTGAGCACTTTTAAATTTCAAAACGTTTTTATACCCACACCCTGAATTTTCACTCGAGTCTTTTAGCACTATATTTTCCTTAACGCGACGACAATTTTTTTTGTTTTTGTTGACGTGTTTTTCAGTTGCCATCAGTAACTCTGACCACAAACGATAAAAGTTTAACCCGCATTAATCTCAGTGCACTGAGTCAGACATTCAGCATCTCCACGTGGTGGTGGTGCCTTTTGATGCGAAACGATTCTCGTGTGATATAACGTTAATACAAAATAAGGGCTATTGATTGAATTAGGGTAATTTGTCAAAATAAATGAAGGATAACTTCGTTTGAATTTATGGTGTTTGAAAGGCTTCGAAGCGAAAAGTGCATACACGTTTGACGGAAAATATTTTTTTTTTGGTCGGGAGGAGATTTCACCTCTCGTTAAAATATGCGTGTTTTTCCCATGACTAGTCCTGCGTTCTCCCGGGGTACTTCTCTCATCATCCTTCTTCTTTATCTTCTTCCTTCTCTCTCTCTCTCTCTCTCTCTCTCCTCCTCCCTCTCGACTTCCCCAAAACCTCTCTCACCGACCCCCTCCGCAGCACACCCACCCGCTCATCCAACCTGCGACCCTCCTCCCGTCACCGTTATCCCTCGCGTATCCTTGGCCCCTGAGCCCCTCAGTTCTCGGGTGATTCGAGTGGTCTTATAGGGATCTGGGGATTCTTCCCGGGGCCACCACCCCCCAGAACACACACATACACACAGACGCGCGCCCCCGAGCACACAACTCCTCGCTGCCAACGTCGCCTCCCCCACCCTCTCCCCCCTCCCGCAACCTCCCGTCTCGTCCTCCCTCGGGAGTAGAGTTGGGAAGGGGGAGAGGAGGACTCCAGGGGTTGGCTCTCTGCTCTCGCGTGTGTGATGGTGAAGGGGGTGAAGAAGGGGCCGTGTGGGCGGAGGGGTAGGATGAGGAGGCCTACGCGTCGGGGTAGGTTTGAGGGAGAGGGGGGGCCGTGGAGGAAGAACAAGGGAAGACGATGATCATGACAGTCGTGGCTGGGGTTTTACGGCAGAGCGATGTTCCATTGCGGACCGCGTTTAACTACGGTTGTATCCTCGAGGGTAGAACACATTTGGGGGGTGGGGGGGACGCCACCATCTCTTCCCTCTGAACAGGGCTCACACACACACAGGGCACATTTACACACCCTCCATTAAAATGCAACAATTTCAAGGCGTTAAAAAAAAAGTAATTCGCCTCGACCGGGTTTCGAACCCGGATCCCTCGTTATCCGGTAGATTGCTTTACTCAGTTAAGTTACCCAGGCGTCCTCTTGTAATCTGAAACCAGGATCGAATCCCGGTCAAGACGAATGATTTTTTGCTTATTGAAATTGTTGCATTATAATGCACATTAGCGGATGGCTCAGTTGAAAATTACCGTCGCGAAATCTTCAGCAATTTCTTTGAACTCTGTCTATCATTCGTAAAACGTTAAAAAAATTATAAATTTTTAATTTGTAACTTGGCTTGGTTTGGCAAACTTAATCTTTGCAAATTTTGTGCAGATTCCTAGTAACATGGCATGTTGTCATTTATGTTTCATTAAACCGTTATATTTTCCTTAAAGTTAACAGCAGCTCGTCTCTCGAATACATGGAGAAGTATTATTGCACTTGGATAAAATGTTAATTGCACCGGTAGTTAGCATTAACTCCATTATTTGAATTATTGTGCGTATATGTTGGTAACTAATAACCAAGAAAAATATTATTTTTTAATATTTCATGCCTGGCGTTGAATCACCCCCGGTCTTAAACTCTAGCGGTGTCTTATTGGGTCACATAGAAGTATCAAAAGTTAACATCCTGTGAAAGATATGCGAGTTGCATAGCTAAATCTTTCCTAATTCCCGATTCAACATGGAATTGTGCGCTCATGGCTGTATCGGTATCGTAGGATGAGCATACGATGTCGAATTCCGCATCGCAACAGCTCCAGCCATATCGCAAGGCATCGCGACATCCCAAAATGAATTCAACTTGACATTGTATCGTATCAATCGGCGGCTCAGGGGAGCGGAGAAGACATAGCGAAAAGAAACTGTGGTATAGAAAAGAAACTGTGATACTGGAGATGAGTTAAACGGTCCTTCCGTAAGACTGGGAAATCGATAGAAAGTGGAAAAACGCTTCGGGATTTCAGTAGCGTGTGATGAAAATTCTTAGAGCATCGTTGGGTGCATAAGGGGAGAAAATCGTCGTATTATTCACCTTTCTTTTTGCACAAGCCGGGTAAGCAGGTTTATGGAAATCCACGAGGAAAAGTTTGTAAGGCAGTCCCAAATGTTACGGTTTCGATTCTCGATATAAACTTTATATATATATATATATATATATATATATATATATATATATATATATAAATTATATAAATAACTATATAGAAATTTATATTTATTTATTTAAAAATATTTATTTAATCTCCCCTCCGTGATGTTTTTGTTAGGCACACTGCCGTATGTGCCGTAGGGTGAACCACATTGCTTGCTGGATTCCGTTTTTCATCGCAGTTAGCCGTACGACGCCAGTGGAGGGAAGTTTGAGGACAGAGGAACTTGTATCTAATTCCTGGCTCCCGCAAATATAGTATATCAGGCTGAACCCTAATTTACCGGAGAAGCGCATTAGGTGATAAATACAGTCCTTTCGGGCGGATTACAGGTTGGTGGGAGTGCGATTCTCTCCCATTCGTGCTCTAGGTTTGCCCCATCCCCACCCCCAACCCCCCAAGAAGAATCCAATTTCACCGTAAACTCCCCGGCAACTGCTGTTTACTTTTCCCGCAAGCAGGAAAGGAATCGTCGCGAATACAGTTGGCCAATTACCCCCGGATGTAGCTGCGTCAACAGTGTAATTCAATGAAAGAAAACATTCCTGCTGGCATTCAGCTTTCAGTAAAGCTGGATAGTTCACAGTTTTCACCTCCCTTCACCTTATTCGGTTCTCCTAATTGCAGGAAATTTGCCGTTTCATTAAAGATAATGGGTATATCTACTTTTCGGGGGATCGTACGAAGATTTTCCCCTCAATTCATTTATCGAAAGCTGGGGACTTCCCTAAATAAATCTTCCCTCTTTCATTCTGCATAGGATTGGGAAACCTATATTACAAGAATTTTTCCCCAAAGAGATTAAGTAGAAAGGATTTTTCCCCAAAGAGATCAAGTAGAAGAGAATCATTTGTCCTCGATACATTTTGGTGTGGTTTCCAAATTATTGCCTACCACTAAATCACGGATAAATTAGCTTCGATTAAAATATTTTAAAATAATGCTCTTCTTTCTTTTCTTACGCAATGATGCCGTCCTTGAGGTAAGCAGTAAAGAGAAAATCCTTTTTGAGTTTAGCCGACGAATATTAATTGTTTAGGTTTCCCGTTATTTCAATTGAGATGCATATCGTTTTTTATCATCCGTTCTCATCCTCTTTTGTTATGTAATTTTAACGGCTCGTGAAATGTGTACCGCAAAAACTCTGCCACCGAGGGACTGTCTGAGATTTTGAGAGGACGTAATTTCTATAGCAGATTATTATCAGTATGAATCGATTTGAAAATAACCACAGGCGTTTCTAAAACCATTGAATGATTTCATAAACAGTAGTAGTTTTGAGGGGAGGCGACCGACAGCTAAGGTCATTTGCGCCATAGGGGATGGATAGGAAAGGATGAAGGGTGGAGAGAAACCCGGCGTCGGCATTAGCCTACTCTTTACGAAAGGCGCCAAGGGGTCCGCAGTTTAACGTCCCATCCGACGGACGGCGTACTCACTCAAAGTGCCCTCCACAAAGCACCTCAAGTAGGGATCGAGATACCTCTGAAAAATATTCAACACCGCCGTTCATAAACAGCAACGAAGATTATGACATTATTTGTTACCAAGTATTACCCATCGACCGCGTTTGTTGAAAAGCGGATAATCCCGTGTAATTCACGGATATTAGCGTGAAATCGTTTTCCACAGCAAGCAAACACACGTTAAAGGTGTATTCAAAGTTACTTCTGTGTTTCCAGTGGTACTGTTAGCACAGAAGTATGTTGTCACTGAAACCACAAGTGGAAACGACATATGCTTGGACGTCCCGCAATGCTAAATACACGGGTCGCGCAGTGCGCCGCACACGGACTGGGGCTACGTTTGTTACGTATTCGTATAACAGTGGAGAGGCCCACTCACTGTAATCATTTTTGTGTATGACCTGCGTTGACAGCGCGAAAATTCAGTTAATTCGTCATCAGCAGTTGAACGAATGATTCGGCCGCATCCTTTCGGATTCTTCCCCAGCTTTCTCCACATGTTTACGCTTTCTCAAGATTCCGTGGACACATCAGATTTCGATCGAAATTCGAACGAGAATAATGCTTGATCGCGTGGAAAATCGTCATTTTCCTCCGACAAAAAGTAGTGAAATCTCGTTGAAAACATACATTTCGGAAGTTTAATCATCATTCTTTAGCAAAAATAACCACACGAGAAATGTCGTCATGGATGTTCGTGCGTCTTGCAAAGTGTTGGAAGTGTCTCATTTATTTGTTAGCTTTTCAACCTTCTCCCGAGAGAAATGGGACCGCCCGCCTATGAGGTTACCCTCGAAGGAGAGGCGGGCAAGGGTGGGTGCGGATAGCGGCATGATAGTCAAGGGGAGCGGAGTGGGGGGGATGAATGCTCCCGATGTTTGTTCGGGAAGAAGGCGGAGTCGGGAGAGCAGCAGGATTAATCCACCTCAAGTTTGGGCACTTTTGAGAGCGCGGGAAACTCGGCGTGCAAAAACGTTGTTGCTCCGACCCGTGAATTAGAGCAGCGTCTCGGAAAATTCCTTCCGACCTCCTCCTCCCCACGGCTCTCTGGTTTACTGGGGAGGTAGGTGAATGTTGGGCACCCTCCCATCCCTACCTCCTCCACATCCATCCCAAACACACGCGCCAGAGGGCACCGGGGAAAAGGACGAGGGTGGAACGAGGAAGGAAGGGAGAGAGAGAGACATGGAAGAGGAAATGTAGAGCGGGAGATGGGAGAGGGACAGAGAAGGGACTTTGTACCGGAGGATCCCGTTTGAGCTCTGGCTCCCTCTGTGTGTGTGTGTGTGGGAGAGGGAGGGAGGGAGGGAGGATGACGGCTGGCGCAAGTGGTGGTGGGATGGAGGGTTGGACTGAGCTGTCTTTTGCGTTTGTTTGCTCCGAGGGAAGAGTGATGAGAACTGTGGCTGATTTTATTGGTATGAGACAAAAGGCGCCATGTATCATGGCAAAAGTGTATAATGCTGTCCGGTAAGAGTTACTGGATCACTTGGTTTACCGAGTTCGTCTAAGTACGAGGTTTGTTCAATAAACAACGGGAAATTGAGTCATTTGGAATTTTATTTATCTGAATCAATGCTATCCAATTCGGAATAGTCCCCATTAGATACTATATACTTAGGTCAACGTTTTGTTTCAATTTTCAAAACACTTCTGGGACTTGATCTTTGGTATAGCTTTTAGCTCTCACAGTCATGCGTTGTTAATCTCATCTATGCTTGTAAAACGACGGCTTTTTAAGGTTCTCTTTATTTTAGGGAACAGAAAAAATTTACACTTGGGAATTTCCGGCGAATATGAAGGCTAGGGCATCATTACAGTATTGTTTTAGCCAAAAATACAGGAACGAGCAGTGAGCAGGTGCATTATTGTGGTGGTGAAAAATACATGAAATATTTCGCTACAAATACAGGCGTTTTCTATATTGCTTCACGCAAACGGAGTTGAACTTATGAGTGGTACTCTTTTTTGATCGTTTGACCTTGTGGCAAGACTTATGGTGCACTATGTGTAATTACATAATTGTTGTCACTTTTTATACTCACCTTGTACACCATAATAAACCATGGATATCAGAAAATTAAGGCGTTTTACAAAAAAATATGATAGCGAAGGAGCGAATAGCTTAAATAGTGACTATGTATGATTGAGCTAAATTTGCCAATTATTTAATGCTACACCACCAGGAAGATTTGCATTTAATTTCTCCAGATATACTTCTTTTAATAACGTGTTGGTATATATGTTAATAATTTTATCTAGTGCACATTAACATTATTAGGCTGCACGATGGATAGCAGACCAATGGAAATGATTTTCGGGCGACTCGTTTTATTAAAATATCTCGGTAACGATTCCTAAGGATGAATGTAGATCTTACTTCTTTCTACGAGTATTGTTACCGTAAATGTAAAAATGGTTCACCAATGAATTATTCCTACAACGATTAGGTGAAGGGTGTGTATTAATGTATAAGTTTATGTGTCGCAGAAAACGTCTAGAGCTCACCTCATGTGTATGTATTGTATTTAAATCGAAATAGGCTTGGATTTAGAGAGGGTCTGGAATATTGAGCTTTCCTCAATGTCGGCGAGGACATTGAGGAAAGAACAGTGATTTATTTCTCATCTAGGGATACACTCATAAGGGTCGGAGGTGTACAAGACTTTGACCGCGATCGACAGATCGATATTCCGCTCGTTTTCGGCAATCTGCGGTTATTTACCTCTGCCGTCGGAAGGAATCTCCCGGAAAGACTCGACTACTCCCTCTCGTACCGCCTCAAAATGTGTGACTGAACCCTAGAAAGGGGAAGGGCATAGCCACATCCCACATAACCAAAAAATCATCCCCACGGCTTTCCCGGAGCCCGGAAGGTTGTTTCTGAGGGACGCGGGAAGATTACTGACGAATCAGTCGCGGGAAGTTTTGGGAAGGGCATAATAACATAAGGTGTCGCGTGGGTGGGGAGAAGTGGGAAATGGGAATGAGATGGAGAGTCATAATGACGATGAATGAGGTGAAATGCATTTGCGTGGGAGGTGCGGAAGGATTGAGTTTGGCGGGGAGAGATGAGGGCGGAGACGGAAGTGGGGCGATGCGAAGTCTGGGGCTGGAGGTGGGAGGACGGGGCGGGAGGGGGGGCGTTTTAGGGAGGGGCCATGGGGGGGAGAGGGAGGGTTTATATGGGGATGGGTCTCGCCTAGTCGAGTATTGATTGTCGTTTGTTCCGCCAGACGGAGGCAGGGGTTTTTGCGGCCCTAGTGAGCTGTTTCTGGGTGCCGACTGGCGGGGTGGTCTCCTCTGGGCTTATTGTCTTCCCCCGGGGGATGGAGGAGAGCTCCCATTCCCCATTCCCCTCCTAACTCCACCGACTCTGACACCAACACCAATACCCACACACACACACACAGAAACCGACTCCACTCCGATCCAACCCATCCATAAAAGAACTCCCCACCTCCTACTCCTTCCCACTCCTCTTTTTCCTGCCTTCCCATCATTCCCTCTTTTCAATCCAGTCCCTTTTATTCTCTCTCTCTCTCTCTTCTTCCTTTAGTTCCTCTTCTTCCACCAATCCATCTCCTTACCAAAGCCGAAAGCTCCACCCTTTCGTCGAGTCGGAGGGAGTGAGAGGAAGAAGGGGGCGTCGGGTTGTTTGCTGGGTTGTAGCCAGGCAGTTTAGTCGACTTCATTTCAAACCTCTTCTTTCTTTCACCGCAGTCCTTTTCCGCCTCGCACCACTTCCTCCAACATCCGTCGTAACTCGCAGTCACCGACGGAAAAATTTTGGTCGTTATTCTGCTTATTTTATATCTATATAGGTATGTATATATTTGTGTGTGTGTTCGTGTGTGTACCGTGGTATACGTGTACGTATATTCATGAATGCACACATTAGTTGGTTTTTGCCGAAAGAATGTGTTCAACAATGAGGATCGATGCTGAGTTTGGTGGGGAAGGTTGAAGGATATCGATTCGGAATAAGCATGAAGTTTGCTGGAACTGGAGATCGAACTACGGACCTTGCGTTTCCCGGATACATGATGAGAAGCATCGGTTCAAATGGGTGGTAGCTTATTTTTTCGGGGCATATGTTAACAGAGCGAAAGGTCCGTGGTTCAACTCTCGTTTTGGGGGAAAGTTTTATCCCCCAAGGAGTCTGTATCCTTCCGCTGTTCCTAACAAATCCTTAGTCTGTCCTATCTGTTCGCACCCATTCCCTTTCCCATTTCTCCTATGAGGACCCTCGGAGAGTTATGTTTTCCGACGAAGGGTATCGTGTGTTCGTGTGCGAAAATGTGCGCGTGTTTGTGCATACACATTGTGCGCGAGCTCCCTTTTTGCTTTGCCCTAGCGGCTTTTTTTTACCCCCCCCCGTTGCGTGTATCAACTTTTTTATTTTATCTTCATGATTTTATTTATCCGCGATCCTCTCTCCTCCCGCCTTCCGTTGCCTCCCTCCCCCGCTCTCCTTTCCCTCCCGGCTCTTCCCTCGTCCCCATTTTCCTCCTTTGTCCTCTTCACTCTTTCTCCCTCTTCCCCTTTCCTCTCTTCTCTTCTTCACCCTCCCCATCTTTTTTTTCCCGCGCTCGACCCTGTGGTAGTCCTCTCCCACTTCACTCCTCCTCCTCTTGTATTATCCCCCCTGCATAAACGGATCTTCGCTTGTTTGCGAAAGTACGTGCGGCCATCCGATATTTATTTTCTCCCTTCGCCCCAGCCCGACCACGCCCCCCGACCCACCTCTTCCCCCCTTCTCTCGGCCATCCCCACATCCACTGCACACACGCACACATTCGCGCGCATACTCCACTCCATTTCCTTTCTCTCCCGTCCTCATCCACTTCTCCTCTCTCTCGCGTTCATATGCCTTTTCTTCCCCACCGACCGAATCCTCCCATCCCTTTGTCCCTTCCACCCCCCTGTTCCCCAATCCACTCTCCGTCCTCCTCTTCCGCTCGCACTCTCTCTTTTCGCGCCTCAACCTTATCCATCTCTTGTGCACATCTCCCTCTTTCCATCTCTCGTCTCATGTATGAGTCCCCCGTGCTTCATGCAAAATGCCTAATGCTTTCGATTTCGTGGGGTCTTGTTTGCCCGCCGGTTTGTTCATCCGGACGGCTGTTTGTGACCGGGGAACGTCAAGGAAACGGATGAGATTTGAAGCGTGGAATAGGACGTTGCTGAGAGATAGAACCTATGCTTGTTTCCTCTGCGTATTTTCTTTTTTTATCGTTATCTCTTGAGTTCTGGTGCCTAGGGAAGACATTGTAGGCAACCAGAAAAAAATCTGACGTTTTGGGCCGCCGTAAAACCAACGTAAGTTAATTAAACTTAAATAGTTTACTTTATAATGCTATTCCTAGATTATAGAGCCGGGCGACACGAGATTTAAAAAAATAATAATTGTCATTTATCGAAAAAAAAAATGTTTTTGTATAGATGAGCAAAAGAGAATATTTGTCCATTTTTAATGGATAATGGTAAAATACTTTTAAGCTTTCAAGCATATGAAAGAGTCTTGAAAACGGGTTCGTTAGTTTCCATAGCATCCTTCAAAATTTTCTAAGACTGCAATTTGACTTTGTATTACTGGATGCTTATTTGTTTCGGTGTCATTGTATCGCGTTCTATTCAATATATCCTCTTCTATTGGTGCGCCATTCCTTTTACGTCTTCACATTCTTGTTTCTTTTCTCTTTTTCGCACTTCTTCTCAGCTCTTTTCGCTTATTTTCGCTTCAGTGATTGTGATCTTTTTCCCCGGGCCCGGGTCGCTATACCTCGTGTGCGCTGATGAGAGACCTGAATGGAGGTTTAGGGATTAAAAGACCGAAACGTTTCACCGCAGTTCAAGCGAAAATAAAAATGAATCAGGAGAATTAAAGAGTGAGCAGGTGAGAAATTATATTATAAGCTGTTACACAACGAGTGTTTTTGCCCCCTGAAAAAATTTGAGGTAACGGAAACAAAGCGTCGGGAGTAAAGCGATCCAACATGCTTTCGGGGTGGAGATAAATGGGCTTCTCTCATTTTCCTCCCTAAAAGTTAAAAAAACTATTAAATTGTAATGGTAATAATAAGTCATTTCATTGTATTTCCAGGCCTCCCAGGGTCTCTCTTTAGTTCTAGCGGGAGCAGTTGGGGTTTTAGCCTCTTCTTATCTGTCTTACCTCAATCGCCTTTTATATTGCTGCTAAATTCTACCCTCGCCACATCCCCCTATTCGATGCCCCCGAGCCGAGAATCCTTTCTTTTATTTTGAGCAGGAAAAACGTTTCGGCGCAAATCGAGGATTTTAACGTTGTGTGAGATTAAACGTCAACGTGTGAATATTTTCGTGACCACTCAAGAGAGAGAGAGAGTCGAGTAGGGGCGCTTTTACATCCCTAGAGAATTGTCGACGAGTCGCGGTTCATTCAGGGGGACACGAAGAATGCTTGTTGTTGTTTCGCGAACGTTTTGTCTCATTTGGGTAGGCCTGCATGGTGTTGGGTACGTTATGTGAGCACATTTCGCGTTACATGAAGGCTGACTGGTGAATATTTTTTCCCCCTAGTCTGTTCATGGTATGCACACATTTTTTCTTACTTCCGTCTCATCATTCCGCTTTTTCGAAGTCTTCCTTGGTTGTCGGATCGCGGGAATGGAATAAAAAACGTTTCTGTCTCCGTTCTGTGCTTTGCGAATACCTTTTTCACCTTCATCTTCGATTGCCCTCTCACTAGACTGCGGGAGAAGCCTTGAGGGACATGAAGAGTTTCACCGGATATTTTTATTTGGCTCGTATTAGGTAAAAAAAAGATAGGCATTTTTAGTAAGTTGTCCACGGATTATCGAGACGCATTGCCTTCGCGAATGGATCTTCAAGTGATCTGACGTGACGGATCGGGAATTTCGCGTCCCAAAAAAGTGTTCTTTTTTAAAAACCTAAAACATTCGAGCTTCAAGAGATAAGCAATTGTAATCTTTTTCATGAAAGTTTCCCCGGAATACGTACCTTGGAATTATTATTTTCCAGTGTAGAATTGCCTACTGTTTACGCCATTTCATTTCCACGAGTGTAAAAAAATACCCGAAAACCGACGACTATTTGTCCCATTAACAACGTCAGTGTCAACCCTCGGGAGAGAGCGTATCGATATATTTGCTGCAACGGGATGGAGGGAGAAATCGGCCGATGGTATATACCGGTGAGCATGGTATAAAACATGAAACCATTAAATAAATAAAACCATCAAATCCCTTTCATTTAGGATTACTTTATCATTTATGGGGTTAAAAATAGGGAAGAGAAATGGGGAGCAGTGCTCGTTTTCCGGAAAGCTGAGACGGGGACGGTTGCGAGATAACCTTTAACAGTCTCAATTTCATACTCCTGGGGGAGTGGGCGGGGCGGGGGAGGTTGGGGAAGAGCGCCAATAATCCTCCGTCACATCCACCCACGTCCCCTTATTTCCCACGCCACCCACTCCGTCATTATCCCCCTTCCCTCTTTCCTCTTGTGTCCGCGCGGTCAACGGATTAATTCCACTCTCCGATCCTCCTCTGTGTTTCCCTCCGCATCTACGCCCCCCGTTCTCTCTCTCGCCCCCGTTCTCCCGTCCCTACTTCCTTCCTTCTTTCGCCACCCCCCCGCCCCCGCTCTTTCGCTCCCGCGTCTCGTCCCGTCCTTCCCTACCTACCTCCTCTTCATCCTTCCCCTCCCTCATGAAAAAAAACTCAACGCCCCCCCAACCTCTCTCTCTCTCTCCAAAAGCCTCACGTTTCGGCGATTCACGTCCTCTTTTAGTCGCGTCGGTCGGAGGAGACGGGGGGCGGGGAAAGGGGGCGGGGAGTACGCGTCGCTCTCCTTGTTCGCGCTCAACCGTGCGTGACCCGGAGGTGTGCCCATATAGGGTTGTGTGTGTGCGCGCGCGTCTGTTTTTCCGTTTACTCCATCTCTTTCTCTCTCTCTCTCTCTCTCTGTTTCCCCTTTTGTGTTCGTCTTTATTTTACCCGATCCTTTCTCCTTCAATCCTCCGGTCCCTTTTCCCTACCGCAATTTCTCTTTCCGTCCCGTTCCACATCCTCCTATCCCTTTCCCTCCATGGAACACAACCAACCATCTACCAACCCCCGCCCCCTTCCTCCCCTTTTGAGCCCTCCCACCCGCTCTCGGGGAAAAAAATGGGAGGATAAAGCCTTCCCTTTTTCGCTTCTCCATTGTGTGTCCTTGTGTCTGTGTGTGTGTGTGTTTCCTCACCCTCCACCGCCCCCGCTCCCCCATCCCCTTCTCTTTTTTCTCCCTTCCTTCGGCGCGTATTGCGGTGGCAGTTATTCGACTGTTGGTTATTGAATTGGAAGGCGGGCTTATAAGAGATGGAAGGGAGGGGGGAGGCAGAGAGATATGAGTCTCTCGAGGGGTTTATGGGAGAGAGAGAGAAGAGTGAGTAGAGTAGGGAGGTAGGATAAAGGGAGAGTGTAATTCGGTCGGAAAAGGGAAAATGATACGTTTGTGTGTGTGTGTGTATGTATTTATATATTTAGTTTTTCTATGTGTTTATGTATTTATGTATGCGTGTGTAAACGCTCCTACCCGCATTTGACAATTAATTCACTTACGTGTGTGGCAATCTTGATCTGGGGAGAGGAAAATATTTTTCTCAGTGTCATCAAAAATTGTCTACCATTTGTTTGTAGGCTAGAACATTTGCCCTTATAACGTTTGACACATATCTATTTATTAAAACGTCATAAGCGCACAACTAGAGAACATCCGCAGTTCTTCTTCTTTTCGCTGGTCAAGTATACTATGTATGGTTATTTATATGTAGATAATATATGATATATTGTTGCTAAAAATAATTATCATACACAACATACATATCTGCTGCTTATTTAATCGTGCCGATATAAAAATTATAGAGAATTACGTTATGCTTCGGCGGTCATGCCGCCTTCCGCAGGTAAAGATGTCGTATATAGGTATACGTAAAGTACACAAGTTAAATCGCAGTACGTGTATGTGTGCTGCTGATGTGAAAAAGCATGAGGCTTGTATATTCACCCTGGACGGACAAGGGATGGGAAATAAAGAGTTAGGAGGGAGGAGGAGGGTAGCGGAAGGGAACGAAAGAGAGAGAGGGAGAGACTTAGTAGCCGAGTATTGTAAGCCGAGGATTCCTTTCCCTTCTCCTTCCCTATTCCGCCGTGTATCTTTTTCTTTTATCCCCGGGGGGAATTTAGACTTTAAAAGGGTCCCGTCCTCTCCACCCCCTTCCTCTCTACCCCCTTCCTCTCTCCTGCCTCTCTGTTCGCCTTTCTGCCTTCACGTTCACCGTTTCTTTCCCTCTTCCACGAACATCCTACTTTCCCTTCTCCCCTTCTTCTCTCCCGCCCAGCTTTGTTTTTTTGTGTTATCTTCCCCTCTTCGTTTCCACGGCTGCCGTCTCCCGCCTCGCCTCCCAATTAGCCGCGCCATAATTCCCCTGCTCTCGCTCTCAGGCCCCGTTTGGATTCGCCTATTCTATTTATTCCCTTTGGCCTGTGAATCCAAAGTTTAAGAAGGAAAATAAGAAAAAGTGTGTGTTAATGTTTGTGGCTGTAAGTGTGTATATGAATTTAAGCTTGTGTGTGAGTATATATATATATTTTGTATGTACGAGGGTCATCCGGAAAGTAGTACCCGTTCGTGAAATAAAGACACAAAAGTAAATATTAACAAACATAAAAAATTTTATTTGAAAGAGGATACTTTAAACTACTTCTCAACATAATCTCCAAGCAAATTAAGGCATTTGTCATAACGTGTGACAAGTTTCTGTATTCCTGCTGCATAGTCCTTCGCCGCCAGCTCATTGAGATACGCGAGGGACCCATCTTGCACAAATTTTTGCATAATGCAGATGGTGTTTAACAATTTCATGAACAATTGTTCGAGAAACATTGGGAAAATGCTCACAGATGTCATCAATTGTGACGCGCCGATCGTTCCTCACGAATTCGTCAACTGAGCTCACCAGTTGGTCTGTAATGACAGACGGTCTCTCCGAACGCTCATCGTCGTGTGTGTTCCCCCTCCCCATGTTGAAGTTGCGACACCACCGCCGAACAGACGACTCGTCCATTACATTGTCTCCATACACCTCCTTTAATTGGCGATGAATATCACATGGGCGAACGTTTCTTGCATTGAGGAATTTAATCACTGCCCTCACTTCACAACTGGCGGCGTTCTCAATTTTTTTAAACATTGTAAACAATCACAGAAACAACACAGGCAATGCTAGCGTCACGCAACTTGGCTCAGAGAAGGCAGACAAGCCACTGAAGCTATCTGACCTCGTCCAGCGGCTACTCGCGTCGTCAGCACTTCATGCGGCACGAACGGGTACTACTTTCCGGATGACCCTCGTATATAACACTTTTTTGAAAGTCTAACGGACGTGAATAATAATGAATAAAATTTAGCACGAGTGGACGCAGACAAAGACATAGAAACACAGAAAAAAGAAACTCACTTTTCTATCCCTCTGTCCTATCTCTCTCTTCCTTGAGGAAGGTGTCTGCGACCACCGAAAATTCGAAACTTAGTGAGTTTCTTTTCTTTTTTTTATGTTTCTGTGTTTTGTGCCCCTTAGTGCTACATTTTATACGTTATGTGTGTGTGTGTATATATATATATATATATGTATATGTATGTATATGTATGTATATCTATGTAAACATATATGTATATATATAATTATAAATATCTATGTATTTGTATTATATATATGTATATATATATATATATGTATATATATATATATATATATATATATATATATATATATATATATATATATATATATATATATATATGCACGCACACATACATACAACCAGCAACATCTAAATATGATAATCTAACCGCTATTAATTTGCTATCAATGTAGTTCATTTTTCCATTTGCTCAACAGTTATTTGAAAAAATATGCAAGTGTCGGATAGAATTGTTTAGAATTCAATGAATGCTTCTCAGTTTTGCCAAACGAGCTGCCGGGAATAATGCAATGAAATATAAATGGTGAAAAATATGGCCCTTGGTTTTTTTTAGCCTTGAAGCGCTTGAAATTTAAATGGAGCTTTTTGGTCAAACTCTCAGTTGGGGAATAGCGAAGTCATTTTCTTCGTCAGTTTTCTTCCTCCTCCTCTTTTTTCAATTTCGCCGGACGAAAGGTCCAATGTAATCTGATTTCTTTACTCATCCAAGCCCTGAAGTCAGTTTTCTTTTCTTCATACTTTTTTTTTAATGTTCCCCTGTTCGTTCCCTTCTTCTCTTCTTCCTTTTATTTGATCCTCTTCTGCCCAGTGACTTTTTTCCTCCCGCGGCATCATACGACTCCTCCTCACCTCCTTTGGCTTTTTTTCCTCCATATTTGTATCGTTCGGTATTCATGGGAGCGTTATTGCTTTCTCAGGATAATTAAGTTCACTCCTTTTTATATCCTACGGGTCTTTTTTATTTTTCCCGAGGATTCGTTGCTCTTGACTTGAGTCTCCTCGTCCTGCAAGCGCATTTGAGCGAGGAAAGTTTTTGAATTACTCTTTTTTTTGTCACGTAGTCGTTTTAATTCCTTCTGAGAAATCTTTTGTAAATGATTTTACCTCGCCGTTGTTTTCATGCGATGGTTTTGTTCCCATTACCAAGGCAACGTAATTTAATATTTTAGGATCTGCCGTTTTTCGGGATAAGTGGATAGAAATGTTTACCTCGCCGTTGGAATAAAATTTGGAAGGAATTGTTTTTCATCTTTTATCCCTCGCTTCTGTAATCTTGCGGAGCGAAATGTATTTAATGTTTAGTATTTCACGTCGCATTCTTTCTCTTTGAAAATTAGATTAGAATTGGAGTGAAGAATGAGATAAAAAGCCGTCGAGACCGGGATATTTATTATTTTTAAACGGGGAATTACCGTAAGTAAAGCAATGCGCCGCGCAACTTTTTAAAAAAAAGCGATTGTGGTATTTTTTTGGTGAGTTGTTTATCGTTCGTTTTTCTTCTTTTCCCCAAGCTTCAATTTCCTCGCGCACCATCATGATGCATGTTTTTAGCAGGATAAAAACTAATTGACTCCCCGGCGAATGCTTCATCCAATTGAATTTTTAAATAGATTTTCATGCGTAGGACTTCGCTGGCTTCCCATGAACCTATTTCATTGAAGCTGTTCGCGATAAATCGTTATTTTTTGTACCTCTCCTCCTCCTGTTAATTTAATTTCTCTTTTGTCACCATCACGTATGGTTATTTCTTATTTAGTTGATTATTTTTTTAATGCCACACTTCTGCTGTATTATTTTTCGTTGGGCTCGTTTTTCACACTTGGCTATTTTTTTGCCTTATTTCCTTCATAATAACCCCGGAGAATCGATTCCCTTTCATGCGTCATCTGCGTTCCTATATACGTATTTTTCCCTCTTTCTTCTCGTGGTCCCCTCGATTGGTAGGCAACCCGCGATACTTATCTGTTGTACACGCGGCCTACATTCCATGTTACCACCAGATCAAATTCGGTCGACCAACCGGTGCAGGAATAATATCCTCTTTCGTCGTGATTCGCAAGATTCGCCCTCCCGATGCGCCTACACTTCGGCTAAGGGTTTGCGTGAATATCCTAGTATATGTACAAGGGTTTTCGGAGCAGGTGGAAGTGTTGGCCCTCCTCCCGAATTACGGACAATAGTTTATGCGGTATCTTACCCCCGAGTATCACTCATTAACTTAGTCGGTGGTGTTACCCTAGTCTTAGTTTAGATATAGATCCTCTCTTCATCCAAGCATACCTTAATGATCTCATCTCGTTGCTTGTTGAATCTTTATATAATATATGAGACATTGAGGGGGGTTGCAAAATTATATAATTTCCATTTTGCAATAGCTACACTGAGCATATTTCACTTGAGATTAGCCATATCTATATAAAGGTCGACTGCTGTGAGTTTTCGTATTGTGCAACTTTTTCACCAACCTTACAACAGAATTAAAGTCGAGTTTTCGGCATGAGAATTAGAAAGAGATCAAAATTTTCCACTTTCGTCGACTCAATTCGCATAGAGTTGGTTCTCGCTCGACGGTTAATAATCATTTTCCGTTTTCTATCGCACTCTCTCCGTCTCCTAAAGGGGAAATCCCGCGGAAATCTTGGTCCACTTCCCTTTCGGAAATAATGTAAACGAGGGCGCAAAAATGGCCGGTGTATTAATTTTTTTGGTCTTTCGCCTCGTTTCCCGAGAGAGAGAAAGAGGAGGAGGGATTGCGTTTGTTTATGCTATCGAGCATTGCGCGAACATTCGTTTGCAGCGCGCGACATTCCTCCCTCTCTCGCTGTCGTCCCCTCGCGCGGCTAATTTCACGCTCGAGATCATCTCGTGTGCGCGTGCGGAGGAGAGAGTGCTCTCGTCTCGCTGAGTTCCACGCTACAGGGAGAGGGAGAGATCCTCGGGCCTGCTCCCTCCTCTCTGGGTTCCTCTTCTCCTTTCCTTTTCGTCTCCTCCGCCCTTTTTATGGGACTCGTGACCTTCCGCACGAAGTGGAGCTGAATCTCGGCCGTTAGCGAGTCAGAAACTCGGTTTTCTGTTGTTCATAAATCTGTTTTTACACTGGTCAGGAGTGCGTTCCTTCGCGGATCGGAAACGTGGTTATTCGTGGGTCAGAAACGTGGTTTCTTAAGGGTGAGTAACGTGGAATATAAAGGGAAGGAAGAAAAAATGCATTTGAGATGTGATTTTTGAGGAAGTTGTAAAATGTTAAACATACCGATAGATTTAGGTATAATCAAATGTTAGAAATGGTGGTAGTAGAAGGGTTTTTGATTGAAATGATGACGAAGTAGAAGGTTAGTTGGGTTGGCCGCATCCAATAGAATTACTGCTCAATGAATGGATTTATTATGAAAATTTTTAATGGTATTTTTTAAATTTTATACGTATTAAGTATTTGGTCTCACTCGCTCCTCCATCTTTACTCAAGCACTAAAGTCACTTTAAAACCGTGTCCCAAACGGCATTTATATACCCTTTAGTTTCATAGGACCTTTCGGAGGGGTTGGGCGTCTTTTTAAGGGTGTCCCAAGTATTAGATGGGAGTAAAGGGCCCTCCAACTTGAAGGCCTAGAGCGACGTATAGTTTCACGCAGCTTTCGTGGTACTGTGAGTCATCTTGAAGTGGAGAATCATGAGAGAACGTTGGGAATATCTTATTCACAGTTATTAAAATAAAAATGTTTTCATATTGAACGAAAAAAACCCATGCCCTCTCGAGGGGTGGACCCAGGGTCGACATACGGGGGGGAGGGGGAGAAGACGGGCTGACCCGTAATTTGAGCGGAAGGGTGAAGCGTAAGCTGAAGTCAATTAAGAATTTGAATGTAAAATTATTATTTAAATCAAATGTATCCTAGTTTGACCGCTTGATATATTTTTTTTTGGGATAGAATGAAAGAAGTGTCACAGAAGGCGTCTCGTTGTGGGAGGGGCCTGAGTGAACCCCCGCACCCCCTACTTGGATCTGCCACTGGGTCCTTTGAATGGGAAGTCAGTCGCGATGCATTTCTCCTTCGCTTTTTAAACGAGTTGAGTTCGAAGGATATATGGGGAGAGGGGGATGCCCGTCTGTGTACAAGGGTGATATTGAGATTAGGAGCAGGGGTGGCGTGCGAGAGAGAGAGGATGTGGAAAGGGAGGAAGCCGGCCGGTGTGAGAGAAGTCCTGGGTGGGCCGCGAAGTCAGGGCGATAAGCGGGCGGGGGTCGGATGTGGGAAGTGGCTGGCGAAGAGAGAAAGTCATTTGGCTCGCGCTTACATAAACAAAGGCTCGAGTGTGAGAGAGGGAGAGAGGAAAAAAGCAGACTTCATTTCCCAGTTTAAATTGGTTTCCAGTGTTTTATTTCCCCATCTGTTATTCCGTTTGCTCAGTGTAACAAGGGAACGGGGGAGGTCGGATGTGGAGACTGAGGAAGAAAGAGAGAGAGGGAGGGAGGGAGGGAAGTAGGCAGGGGACCTCAGCCCGAAACGTCGCGGACCTTTCTTTTCTTTTGTTTTCCTTTCCTTCCATTCGTACCTCTCTGTCTCTGTACTTCGCCCCATCGGACGCAAACGCCATCCACCCGCCGTCCACTCTTGCTGCGTTCACTTTATATCTCTCCCCTTAGGGTTTGTCGTGTCTGCTCATCGTCAACTTATATCCTTCTAATGTGTTGTAGCACTGTTACACTTTCCATCTATTCCTGTCTTTTTCTTTCGTTATTTTCGGGATTATTCCAAGTTGCGAACGCTTTTCAATTGGTTCTCTGGTGTCCACGTTCTTACTCATTCGCATGGGATTTGCTCGCACAATGTGCTTCCAGTAGATTTCTCTTTTTCTGATTATGAGCAATTAGTGAAAACGTGACCAACTATCTGTTTCGCCTGAGTAAGACCTTGTTTGTGTTACATGTGCAATATTTACACTCCTCCCTCGCATGAAGAATTAAATAATCATATATGTATATTTTTTATAGAAAAAGATCTGCTCAGTTATTTTTAATCTTTGTGATTATATCCTCACTTGTTATTTCCCCACGGGAAGGTGGATTGGCCACCGAAAATTTAGAATACGAGTGAGTGTCATTTGTACGTTTTTCTCTGTGTTTTTGTTGACTACCGATATCTCGCTCCTTCGTTTATATTATTATTCACATCCATGAGAGTGTCTCACACAAAAAATACGTATAGAGAGGGACGTAGGCTCTCTCCCTGTGTGTGTGTATGTATGTATATATAGGGACGTAGGCTCTCTCCCTATGTTTGTGTATGTATGTATATATATATATATATATATATATATATATATATATATATATATATATATATATATATATACATACACATACACACACACAGGGAATTCAGATGAAGACGGATTGTTTCCGTCGAAATATCAAGAAATAACGTGTGAGTGTTCTTCTTTTTTTGTGTTTCTATATTGTGTGTTACTGTGTATTGTACTATATATATATATATATATATATATATATATATATATATATATATATACATACATGTACATATATGCACATAGAGAGTGCAACATCGCGTGTACCCACCTTCACATATGTACATACTAATTGGCGAAACAGATGGTGAGAAAGATTAAGATTGGAAGGGAAACATGAACGTGATATGTTAATAAATATAAATAAATAAATATATATATATACTTTCCTACAAAATATACTTATTTATATTTTACTTACTTCTATGTCCCTCCATATATAATGCGACTTAGTAGAGAAAGTAAATATAGATGAGAAACTCACGGCCTGGAGGTGGCCCTTTCGTCAGCGGGAAAAAGACTAGGAAGCTATATACACGCTCGCGTACATACGTACGTATTTACATCCTCCTCGTCGGTGTGCGGCTGGGAAACTCAGGAGACCTCTCCCCGCCGCTGCGCATCCCGCCCCCAAACAGACCCTTCCTCCCTTTTCTCCTCCCGAGGGGGCAGGAGGGGGGGGGAATGGAAGTATGGTTTCGCCTCCCGCGGGATCGGTAGTGAGCTCATTCCGGCGTTCCCCAGGGGACGTGTGGGTTGCTTGAATAAACCCCTGCTCCCGGTTGCCCAGGGGGTGTATACAGCGCCGGAGGTCCTTCAAGGCACATCTCATCCCTTCTTCCCCGCATTACACACGGGCCGCGTGGCCTCGTCCCCTCTCTTACCCTTTGCATCCCCCTCCTGCCTCCGTAACCCACCGGAGGTTTAACCGCTCCCTCGCCTCTAGGTCGGGAGCAAACAGTCCCCCCTCCCGCCAACCCTCCTCCCTTGCGTCCCTCGGGAACCTCGCCGTCGTTCTCTCACCATCTCCACCCGACGGCCGTGATAAAGCTGCGATGCGTCGATGTTCTCCTGCTGGCGACGTCAATTTCAGTTTCCTCGGTGTCCGCCGAGACGAGGGAAGTGCGTGTGTCGGGGGTGTCTGGGGACGCTTCTCGTTTCCACGGAGTCCAGGGCGGTAGTCATTATCGGGGGTGAGCGATTGCTTTAGACACCCGCAGGACCTAAAATGGAAACCGCAGGGCTAAGGAGCACCTCAGGAAATCGTTTTGATCCGACCCTAGCCGCCGCTACGTCATGGTTCAACAAAGTCAGTCTTCCAGAAACCTTGATAAAGTCTTTTGTCCCAACTTTGTCTCATATCATTGATAGTTTAACGATGCCTTCCTCACTCGAGGTCATTTAAATGCTGACTTTAACTTTTTATCTCGACTTTGTAGTACTAGTGAAGATATATTCATAAATATGACAAGTGACTATTCAATAGTATCAATTAAAAATGTTAATTATGCTGTAGTGTTGGGATTGCGTCAGGTGTTTTTCTTTTCATATTTTCCAGATTTTTAGCAAGTGTCAAATATTCATTGCGAACTTCTATAGAATGTATTGTTAAGGTCCTTTCAGAAATATGATGCATTTTAATAGAATGTGAAATTTAATTGTGATGTCAAATAATAATAATAGTACGTTCGTCGTATGCTTGTGAAGTGTTTGTGGTGCGAGTGGGGATCATATGCTGGTGTTGTTGACATTAAGACCCCGGAGATAGTTCTTCAGTTGATTTGATTTTGCGTGGTTGGTTTTGTGGAGAACCTAAGTTATAGTTGGTCTATGAATAAACGCAAATTTTTTCTATGTTGAAATCAGTGTTTTTAAGCTAACACGAGCAACCTGGCTACCAAAATAAAGACGGCGTTAAACTACTTAAACATTTTATAGGTAGGCTACCTAATACAGCTGCATATTATGGTTATATTACCAATTTTTTTGGTAGTGGACGATATCTAAGAGCAGTGTATCACGGCAAACTCTTGCAGCTAATGGGGAATCCTCAGCAGTAAAGTAAATGGAGTCACCCTCTGGTTTTTACACAAACGCGACGAAATTGGCAGTACGAAAATCATTTCCTTAGACCGGGAGTCGAACCCACAATGTCAGAGTACTATCTCAGCGGCTTAACTGTCGAAAGCAATCATCAGGAAAGATAAGACTAAATTAGTGTTATGTTTCACCTGCACACTTTCTCTTGTTTGTCCTATATCATTTCCTTCTTTCTTTCTCTGCGTGCCAATAAGTGTTCCTGCTCTTTATTCCTCTTCTCCGTTTTTTCCAACGTTCTCCCTTCTGTCTCGGTCTTCAACATCGCACTACCCCTCAATCTCGTATCTCTTCCTACCACTCCTTCTGCCCTCTTGGAACTTCTCGAAGCAATTTTCAACCCTCATCCTTCACACTTCAAACTCGTTGTTTGCGTTTCCTCTCTATCTCGCCTGAATAAACCCACTCAATTCTATTATTTTTAAGCATATGCTTTAAATTTTTTAATTTTAAATCCTGGTGCATTGGCGTGAAAAACATCTACTTTCAATGCGTCCTCATCTTTAGTTCCCCCCGTACTAAGTTTTGAGTAAATGTAACAGATTTAGAGTCGTCTTAGAACAATGCCAGACTGGAATACCTTTTAGAGCATCGATATCAGTGATTACTAAGTTAGTCATTAGATACGGTTATTCACTACCTCCAATGTTACCGAAAAAACTCGATTCAGTTTTGAAATGAAATGTAAGTTTTCACGGGGAACTTGAAAGGTAGTAGTTCTCACTCATTTAGAAATATGCATTACGTATTCAGATTAGATTGGTTCAGAAAGCAGTCTTAGTCCTCAGTGGCAATGATGACGATAAAAACATACCCTTCTTGGCGATGACGCCATCTCCTAACGTTTTCCTGAACTACCCCAGATGGAAATGGCACCTCTTAAACTACCGAATGAAGCCCCTCGCTTATTCTTCGCTCCGACTTCCTATTGGAACCGGGCCTGCCCATTGTATTGTACTTGTGCCCTTGGGGATACTAGCAAAGCATAGTTTTCCCTTCTGAGGGAGGGAGGGGTGAAGAGAAAGAGGCACTTGTTCATTCTCCGCCGTCTTTCGGGACATTATCCCTCGCAATCATTTCGTGCCAGTCCCCCCCACGATTCCATCATCCAGGGCCACGCGATCCCTTGGTACACTTTGGCACACGCCCCCCAAGGGTTTTGAGACCGACGCCACGCGCATGGCCTGCGGTCGGATTATATAAGCGGTTTTCCGAAGCGTGCCTTAATTTCGCCCCCCCCTCCCCACCCCCTCTGTCCTCTTAATATCTCTCCCTCGACGCAAGTCCTCCGGTGACCCCCATCCCTCACTCTCAAACATAATTCCGCCGTGGTGTGGGGGAGGAGTGGTAGAGGGTTGTTGCCATATGGGGGGACGTGAAATCCCCTCAAAGATGCCATTGTGGACGCGTGTAAGAACTTCGTTTGGAGGCATCCGTTTTCTTCAGCCTTCAGAGGATTTGGTGGGTCCAGACGAGGATTTGCCTATGACCCACGAAAGGTTATGCAAGAGAAAAGACAAAAGCGCGAATCATCACGGAATTGAACCTTTAAATTAAAGATTCGTTGATAGCGTGAATTTAAAGGTCAAACTCGAAATGTATAAATTGTTATTCACAGACGTTTTCATTTTGCAAATCTTCAAGGCTTCAAAGTATCTACTGATTAAAAATGGAAAATGTGTGTAGAAACAAATGCCTTCAGCGTTGTTATCATAGGCTGAATTTAAACTCGTAATTATAAGGTATGTTTTTGCCAAGCAACCTGATAACTGGCCATTTTGGAGATCCAAGTGCAAGAATAATAAAGTAATCATTATTCTAACGAACCATAATGAAATAATCCCTTTATAATTTTTCCTGATTGTATGTGTGTGTGCATGTATGTATGTACTGTATATATCCGTGTACCTTAATGCCACACATATTTTTATAATTCCACTTGCATTAATCTTAAGCACTGCCGTCCACCCTGATTGGTTTGCTCTCAAAAGCAGTTCTTATTCTTTCGTAGATCTCGTCCCTAGATTATTATGATGTACATGGAGAATATACACCTAATATTTCTTCGGTAAATATTTCCTCATCTTGTCAGCTCTGTAAGAAACGACGGAAGAAAGCTTTGGATGAAGCATGTCTAACAAAATTTTCAGGGTTTAAACGCGCTTCACACTCCGCAAATTCGCTCAAATAGCGACGAGAAACAGAGAAAATTGATTATGTCTGTTTCTGTGGCTTTTTTTGGGACGTGCGTAGTAATCGAGTAGGTAGATCGCCGGACCGGCGGATCCGGGTTAGATTCCCGAGGACACCTCTGGCCACCCTCAGCTTCACCCGAGCTGTGTGATTTTTAGGGGAATCAGATCTTTCTGGAAAACCCTAGGAGGCTCAGGGAAACCTACCCTGATGTGTGACTTTCACAAGTCGCATAGGGATTATTATTTGGTAAACTGCACCTATTAAGCCAACCTCCGGGTTGTTCGTTCTGTTTTTTGTCAGTTTTTTCGCCCATATGTCATTTCATTCGTCGGAATATAATCTTTGTTTTCAGTACTCAGGTTTCGCTTGTAGTTCATGTGAAATCGCGATCGATAGCACAGTTTTATCATTGCATCCGGGACTTAAGGTGCGTGTTGTACTCATAAGTACGCTCTTAAACTTATCGTACTTGAATTTTAGGAGGTAATCTGCCGAGGAGATTATTTTTTGCGCAATGTGGAAACTTGTTACAAATCCTTACAATGCTCTCCTATGCTTTTTCGTGCATCTCAACCAAGGATTGTCTCGTTTCATTCCCTCCGAATGCGCTCCGTTCTGCTCGAATTTAAGAGTGCAACCGCTCTCCTCTATTCGAGCTTATATTCTCCGTTATTCCCCTTTAGCCCTCACCTCGAAAGTCTTTTAGTCATCCATTCCTCCGGGTCAATGCGAACGATGCCAATTTACATGCGAGTCGCGTAGAGCGCAACCGGCAATCAACCACATATTAACTGAACGTAATATAGTGCGGCTGACGTGCGAAGGAGTTTTTAAGATTCCTAACCACTTCCAATTCGCCCGCGGCGTGGGGGTAATAAAGCCCGCTGTTTTCCGGAGCCATAGCGTTCCATAAATGCCCGGAATGCGTTAGCGCTTTATGGAGTCGGCAGTCCAATAAAATGCTGTTATACTTCTCTCCATTATATTTTACGAGAGACAGAATGTAGCATTTTCTACGTTTTCCTCCGCGTTATACCACTTACGACCTGTTTATTAGATTCCGCAGCCCATTTATTCAGTGTGGTTTTTCTGACTCCCCTGACTCAATGGCGTCAAAATGACGACCTGCACTTAAGTAAGTTAAGGTTTACTTTTTTAAAAGATGCTTAATACAGCGTCTCTGATGTTGATATCCCTCGCAAATCCCCTCTCCGTCCCCTGAATCCCATGAATATTTCCCTCGCACTTTATTGTATGTATGAAATGAAATGGCTTCAATAAGTAGTCCGGTTGTATTTTTCAACGAGGGAAGGACGCCGAGGCGTAATAGATATAGCGCGAGGAAAGTGCTAGCTGTAAAGAAAAATGATGGGCACAAATGGGGAAGGGGTGGAAGGTCATTCGTTGGATTGCTCATGCCTGCAAATGGAGTCGTAAAGAGGTTATTACGGCCTGCGCACTTAGGGCGTTTCCCGCGCACTCAGCCTTGCTAATTACTCCTGGTAGAACTCGCCGCATAGAAGTACCGCGTTTGGAAAATAGCAGCGGCGATTCGACAATGTTTTGACCGCTACGCTTCGAAATGAAGCGTTCTCTTTCGGACAAGAGGCGAGGGAACCAACGACGAGTCCTCGCGAAGATTTTATTTTCATCGGTAATATTGTTGCCACAGCGTTGGTTGTACGTGAAAGTATTGGGTGTTCATTATTCCCCAGTGGGTAGCCGCGAGAGACTCAAATACTTTTGAATTTTCAGTGAGGTGGCCTGAACATTTTGGTCGACCCACAAGCGAGAAATGGCGTAGGCATATAAATTCTACGAATCAGATTTCCGATTCTTAATACGTTTCGTTTCTTAAAAAGTTCATTCAAAGTTCATACTTAGTGCCTTTGTATTTGGTTCGTCGCACCGCTGCTAGCGTTCCCCGAATTTCTGTTCCGTGCGGTGGCGTCCCCAATGGCACTTAGTCCACCTTTTCTGAACATGGCTCGGGACTGATAGAATCTCCGACGGTCCAAACTTGGGAGAACTCGGGAGAAGAGTAATGCGTGTGCGTTAACCAAAATCGTGACAGACCCGATTCGGTATTTTTCTTGTGTCACTTCGGAGCCGGTCTGCAAAATGAAAACGCACTCCTTGAAATATTTAGGGAGCTGTGGTTGTATGTTCGACGATATTCACCGTCAGTTTATTCCCTTGTAAACGTTTTCATCCACTCCTTCCTTGTTAGTGGGAGAGTTGGAGAGATTCGTTCATTCGGCTCTCCGAGTTTCCTCAAACCGTCGCCGATATTCCAACACTCCCCAAACTAGGCGGAGGAGATACCGGGAAGGTTGATATGGGATCTTCCGACCAACCGATTTTTTTTCAGAACTTGTTAAAACGCACTCCCCCTCGTCTTGGAAATGGCGAATGGGGGAACTCTTCGGTCGGACGGCCATGAAATGCCTGGCTAGTTTTTCCCGTTTTGGGCAGGGTCGAAGGGAGTCGGGAGATACGAGGTTATATGTATATGTACACACATCCCGGGGACGACTTTTTGCCCGGTCGAAGGGTAAGAGGCATCATTACCCTCCTCCCTTCCCCATTTTATCGCCACCCCACCGGAAGTACAAGTATCCTTTCCATCCCATTTCTTCACTCGACCATACGGGGTGCATACGTTTCGGTAGTGATCATTTTTGCATTCTTGAACGATCTCTCATGATGGATAGTCCACGACCAGGGGTTATCTTCACAGATCTTCGCATCATGACACGATGAACATTCCCCATGTTTTCGTACCCGGCTGGCAGCTGCGTGTGTGGGAATATCGAACCTGTGGGAGTATATATAGGGAGCGCGGTATGTTTTCTGAGGCACGAGAAAGTGGTTGAGTGGAATGGTGAAAGAGACGGATTCGTTCCCGATGTAATCTTGCCGCTCTTTTGACCTCTCCGATTGAATTCTCCATCGGGGTATGTTGTCCGCGTTTTCTCTCTTGCACCGAAATGACGTAACCTCTGAGTGCATTCCGCACATTTCCCTGCCGTTTTGTTGGCTGGTTGATACTTTTCCCTAACACTTGTTCCAAACATTCATTATTATAATTTATAGGGTGGCAGTTCATTTTTTATTAGTGAATAATTTTCTGTTTGTGCCCCAGAAGAGGAACATATTTTCGTTTTTATAAAAGAAATTAAACGATGACGCTGTAAATTTTTCGGATGGCGGTTTTGTTTTTTTGAAAATTATTTTCGAAAACGTGGACATTAGAACGTTTGATGCATCATGTGATAGAGTATACACCTAAATTTTCGTGGTCATTTGATTTTTCATCATTTCTGTCGCAAGCCAACAACAGGTAGACTATCATTGATAATAATAATAATAAATAACCTTGTTTTTGAATGGCTCCATTTCATATCGGAGGATTAGACGGACCATGCCATCATTTGGAGCCATTCCAGTTCATTCTCGGGACGAAACGGGATTGAATACTGAAATGCATTTAATTAATGGTGGGGTGTTGTCAGTCAGTCGCGTTTACTCTGTCCGTTCCGTCGCCTAGCGAGGAGAGCTCCCTGGTGGAGGCATAAACGGGGAAATCCGTCATCTCGACTAGACTCGAGCAAATCTGGATGTTAGCAAAATCTCTTCAATGGGTAAGAATAGAGCGTATAATTATTACTTTAATTCGGAGATTCGGGAGGGATCGGGTGACGTTATAATTGGTCTCGCGGAATGACCTGTGTCAAGGGCTACAAACATATTCTCCGTGATGTTCATAATAACTTGGGATTAGCTAAATTTCAAATGAATGGTGTGTGAGCGTGTGCTTCCACATATATAAATAAATAAATAAATATATATATATATATATATATATATTTATTTATACATATATATATATATATATATATATATATATATATATATATATATATATATATATATATATCTGCATGCCCTCGCAAGCGTGAGTCAACTTTATCCTTGGAATAAAAACTCCCAATCCCTTTAACGTTGGACGGCTTGTATAAATTTAAACGATTTCCTCGGGAAGGGGGAGGGGAGGTAAATTGAAATATACCGTCCCTCTATCTGCACCTGAGCCTTTTTTTGTATTTATCAAGTTAAAAATGTTCCGGGCGCTGTTTTTGTTTCGGGGGCATAAATGTGTCCCTCCATCTCCTCCGCCGCTCTCGTGTTTTGCAGCTCATTACAGAAATTAACGAGTGTTACGACCGGTAAACCGGTCCACGGCGAGTGGACGGCTCAGGGCCAGAGTGGGTGGAGGGGTGGGGGCGTATGCCTGCCGCCTCTTTCCTCCCTCTTTCTCTCTCCATTCCCTCTCTTCTCTCGTTCCTCTCTCCCTATCTTCCGTCCTCGGGACTACTCCCGTCCCCTTTCACGGGCGTCACGCCACTCCTCGCCGCCAGCCCTTCCGTACCCAGCTCGCAGTCTCCCCGACCACTCCCAGCTACGCCCTCTCTCGACTCCCCGCAACCTCCCCTGCAATTTCTCCACCATCCTCATTCCACTCCATCTCCCTCTCTCCCCCCCATGGGTTGCAAACTCCCCGGGCTCGTACCGCTCGTTGGCGTCGCCGTGGTGGTGAAAAATTCCCCGTTGGCAACAGTGTGAGCTTCCGTTCCTCCCAATGAAATCGACAAGTATGAAAAGATAAAGCTAGATAGAATTTTCGTGAAAAAATTCGAATGTGTGAGTGTGGGATGAATTCAAAGTTTTTAGGCTTTAGTCGATGGAATCTCCGAATATTGGCCAGACGAAATAAACCAAAGCGAGTTGAAATCCACGACCGATTTCGTTTTGTGTCCGCCTGTTGCGGAATCATCAGAGGCACTCGCGTAAAAAAATGCTCAGTTTGTTAGCATAATAATGCATACGTTAACACACGTACAGAAAGCCTCCGGGCTCTGCAAAACTACGTGCTTATTTTGAAGGGCATGATGCCGGAAATAAAAAGTGATCGTTGATTTAAAAAAAATTCATTTAGCTCGTATTCCAACCGAAAAGTGGGAACGAAAACTTTTCGAATTTTTCGTCGACTCGGGTGTAGGGAATCACATATTTTTTATAATCTCTCGGGAGATTTCTTTTACCCATATCATGCAAGAATGTACGAATCGATTTCAAATTAAGTTGCTACAAGTTAAAAATATTTCTATCACTGTAGATGCGAAAATTTTATGGTTAAACTTAGTTTTTAGAGATCTGTTCGAGCGCGCGTCTAACGTCTACGTAAATTCGATTGCAGAATTTTACCATATGGAATTATGTACCAGTCCCATTTAGCCATCGCGGTTATAATTAGGCTTTCCGCGATTGAATTCATTTAATTCCCACGCGATTGGGATATGTAACAGGTACGTCATAATAGTTTCATGCGATTAGGAAATCATATTCGTTGACACCGGTTCGATATCAGATTTGAACGGGGGTCCTCCTCGCTTCGGCAATATTCGTCAAGAGTTTAGAAATTTAAAGATACAGCGAACGAAAGAAAAAGTTTCGAATACTTTGTGGCTCACATCCCGGTAATTATGATCCCGGAGAATCCTGATTTGCGTGACTTTAGTTAGGTTATCGTGGACACACCACATAGAGCAAGAGGGCATACTCCTCCTCTGCTTTACTCGCTTCTTTCTGGGTTGGTTCTGGGTTGGGTTTTTTATTCGAATCTTTTATAATTGTGTGATTAATTGCTCTCGCTTAATGACCCGTTCAGAATTAGCTAATTTAACCGCGTGCATTTAGGCGAGAAGAAATAAATCAGCGAGAGCTCTTTCTTCGATATAAATATCCGAGTGGATTTCCGTTGAGGTGGTAACCCTGTTTTTCACTTTCCTTCCCCAAAAACCATCCCCCTAGCTCTCCCCCTGACACACGCACACACAACACATACACACGCACACCAATCTTCCAATACCGGGGGTCTTTAATTCCCCCATCCCCTTTTACCATCTCCTTTCCCACCCACTCCAATCTCCCCGGAATCCATTCCCGCCCTCTCCCGCCCCCTTCGATGAATGAGTTGGGGGAGCGCTCAACCCCCCCCATTCCCTTCATCTCGCCCCCAACCTCTCCCCATTTCTCCCTTCGTATCACTCCGCTCCCCACCACCGCCCCCGCTTCGCCCTATTAATAACCATTTCCTCGGAGCGCCCTCGGCACCACCAACTTCCAACCACCGCCCGTGACCCACCCGACAAAAAACCACCCCCCTCCCTCCTTCCTCTCTACTGACCTCCCCCATACCCCCAATTCCGCCCCTCGCTTCATGAGACTACCCCTCAGTCATTTCCAAGCTCATCGGCTCTCGTTGTCTCCGCCCACCCCACGCTTCACGTCCCTGCTTTTTTCCTCCCTCTCCCTCGGAATTGTGGGGCGTGCGCTGAGGGGTGTGGGGGTGGAGAGAGGTTGGTTTTGGTGTGATTGGAGGTAAAGGCTGTACGATATCCCGTTTCCAATATCGACCCCCATTTCGAAAATATTTGGTGGGGCGATGACAGTACCTCGGCGCGGAGATATACACGGCGTGTGTCAAGCAATATGTAGAGGATTAATACGTTTCGACCATGCATCTATCCTCGGTGAAGTTTTGTCATTGATGAATTATTTTATATAATATTTATTAGTATCTATAGTATTACTACAAAATACAACTTTAACTCATTGTGTAAAAGAATATCGAAAGAGGACTCATGAAAAGGATACTATCCGTCCATTAAAAATGTTAATTCAGTTATATAATGAATTCTTTTCCAACGTTTAGTTTTCATGGTCTTGTTTCATGTATTTACTTGTCCCTCTTTAGATACAGAGTTCATTCGGATTGAGCGCGTTCATTTGTACGTAGGTGTGAGTACGATGAACGAAGGGCTCTATTAGTGTCGCAGGCGCCTATCTACCGTCTAACTCCACAGTTTATCTGTCAGGAGATCTTGAAAATCTTATGAAAGCCGTCGTTTTTCGTCAGTATATTTCATACATTTAGTGACGATATTTATCATTCCAATGGGTATAGGTACGTACCGTCGATATCTCTGCCTCGATCGGGCATCGTGATGTACAAAAACCCTTTTTGTTCACTTCCATTTCTCTCCTCCTTCGTCCTTCTCCCTTTCATCCTCCTCGCTCGTCCGTCCCTCGGTCGGGACGCGGCCGAATTAAAAGCGTGCGGCCCAGGCTCGGGTTTTCTATCGCCAGGCACCCATTTTGTCCCTCCGTGTCACACCCCCCTCTCTCCGCGCCCCGTCTGCCCTACCCCTGCCCACACCCTCCCTCCCGAGTACACACCCGCAGCCGTCAACCTCTGTCCCTTTTCATCCGCGCTCAAGCGGGCTCCCATTCATATTCATAAAACTACGAGGAGGGGGTTGATAGCAAGTGTACCCTCTTCCCAGTCCCAGCCAACCTCACCCCAAGCAACCGCGGTGAAGTAAAGCCCCGCCCCCCCTTTTCCCGCTTTTTTTCTTGCTTGCCACACGGACACACACACGGAGACACCCCTCGTCCCTTCCTCGCCACGCTAATTCTCGTAACACCTCCACCGTATCAACCTCCTCTTCCCTCCCCTCCAAGTCCCACCCCATGCCTGAACCAAGCAACTCCCTTCAGCAGCAGTTAGTTCCCTATTTTATTTCCCCCCACCCCCCGCTTTAACCCCCCCCCCCTAATAATCTTCCCCCCACTCGGCAGGCACGCATTACTCGGCCGCTGTAGCCTTAATCCTTGGCGCCCCGGATTCGACGGGGAAACATTTCATAAACCTCGTTTTATCCATGTATTTTTTTTTCTTTTCACCCTCCTACCTCCCCCTCCTCCTCTATTTTGCCTCCCCATCCACACCGAGCCCAACCACCGCCACTGGTGCGAAGGATTCTTCCCATCTCTTCGAAGCAGCATCCGTAATAACTCATCGCATTCACTCTCCTCCTCCTCTCCCCACCGCCAATTTATGTAAAAGGGAACGCAGGGTGGGGGGTCTCTCTCTCTCTCACACACACACACACACACGAACTGGAAAACACGGCAAGTCCCAGTGACAACACAGCTGTCATTTATTCCCCACCACCTACTTCCTCTTCCCGTTTCATTTTTTTTTACAACCCCTCGCATTTTCCCCGTGTGTCACATGAAAAAAAGGTAAACGAGTTAATCCAGCGCTCTGCTTCCGTTTATTATTTTTATTAATATCGCATCCCCTCGTATACAGCTCGGTTGCTGGCTATTTGTATCCCTCGTCCCCACTTCCCCTTCCTTCCTGCATCTTTTCATTTCTTCCTCGTTACCCACACGTCTTTCTTCCGTTATTTATTTTTTTTTTAAACCCCCGTCTCCCTTTTCGGTCCGTTACACCCTAAGTCACCCCCTCTGGTGTGTTCTTTTTTATTACATCCCATGCTAACCCCCTGCCCGCCTCCCTTCTACCCCACGTTCGGATTTCAACCCCCCCCCACCGTAGTTACCTAACCTCCCCCCACCCGCCCTGATGCGGAGATAGAGAGACGGCTCCATTCCTTTTCATTCTCCTTTTTAATGCATCTCATCCATCGCCGCCCCCAACCGTCTACTCTTCCTTCCATCCCATCCCAGACTTCGCATGCATTTAACGTCAGCGCTTCAGTATGGAAATCCTATCCATCCCCACCCCCCATTCCTCCCGTTCTCCCCTGGCATCCCTTCCCCCGTCTATTTTTTGCACCCCCTACCCAACTTCCAGATTTTTTTCCGCAACCCTCCGCCCGCTCTCTCTCGGCACCCATTCCCGTATCCTCCCCCGTGCTCACCCACTCCACCACTCCACTCCCCCTCCTCCTCCTCCTGCAGGCCCCGTGGACACGTTCCCCGCCCTTCCTCTCCGCCTCGCTCCCCCTTCCGCATCGCCCCCACCGACATCACCCCCCTCCCCCTAAATATGTACTCTCCCTCTCCGCAGTGTCTCTAAAATGCGGATTTCCTCCGTCATGCATTTTTTATTGCGGGCGGGCCGTGGGGAAGGTGGGAGGGGAAGAGATCATCTCCGCGCACACATATCGCTGTTTGTTTGGATACGCTCGCCCTGTCCTCTTTGTTTTCCGCGTCCCGGGCTACGTCCCACCCCAACTCGCCCCCATCCTCCTTCCCTTCACCCTCTCCTCCCATTCACCCGACGCAACCCCTCATCTCTTTTGCCCGTGGACTTGATTAATATTTTTTAATCTCTCGCATTTCAACCCAGCTTACCTCGATGGGATTCAGGAAATAAAATGAAACTACCTCTCGCCCTCACCCTCCTCCCTCTCTCCCTCGCTCAGCCGCTTATGGTAATTGTTTTAACTTTTTTTGAATGTGTGAGTGTGTGTGTGCACGTGTGCGAGCGGAGGATATGGGTCGGCGTGTGTGAGAGTTTAGGAGGAGGAGGAGGAATGTGTGTGGCGGCGCTCGGTGGGAGTGTGTGTGTTGCGATTGAGGTGATAGTGTTTCACTGGTGAATTCGCTTGTTGCCCCAGCGCAGATGTCCCTCCGTGTACTGTATCAATATGCCCTCATGCCTCCGTCCCGTACTCCCCCCCTCTTATTTTTTTTGCAAATGTGAGGGCGAAAGAGTGGAGGGTGGGAGTGATGGGGGATGCAAAGGCGTCGGGGGTTGGGTAGGAGGGGTGGAAGCGGTGGAGTGGAATTGAGGAAGGGCCGGGAGAGGACTCTCCTCCCCGCGCGGCTCTCGGCCTTTGCCTCAGTGCTCGTTCTTCATTCGCCGACTGCGCCTCGTCTTTCTCTTCTTACGCATGTTATTTCTCCATTTCTCTTTCCTTTCCCCCTGCATCCCGAGGAAGCCTTTCCATTCGCTTTTTCTACTACCTCCCATTGCTTTCTAACCCCACCCTTTTCATCATCACCAACCTTGCATTCGAAGTCGCTTAAATTTCTTAGGTCTCAATAGTTTTGTCTCGATTTCAATGCACATATTTTATCTGTGTCTGCTAGCCAGCGTTTTTCAAAGTATTGGTGCGTACATGTGTGCATTTAACTATATATAGTATGTTTATAAAATATGAAATTATCTATCGCTATCTTCGTGTGTTTGTGTGTGTATACACACACATACATATACATATTTAAATGTATATACACACACATACATATACATATTTATATGTATATACACACACACACACATTCAAACACAAAATCCCGCCATATGGCGAACAAATATTCATTAACAAGGAAATAGATATCGGGAAAATGGATAGGAACATGTATAAAGAACAAACACTGGAGAGGTGGGGAAGGCGGAATCAGGCAAATCATCCATTTTACTTGTGTCTATTTCCTTGTGAATATATATATATATATATATATATATATATACACACATATATATATATACATATATGTATATATATGTATATATATATATATATATGTATTCATTCATAAGGAAATATATGTATATGCAAACACACACGCAGACATTTTGGATGTGTGTGCGTCATATATTTCCGCCCCCTTCCCGCCAGGTTATTGATTTACGGAACGATGACGGAACAAATAAGGATTTTTTATTTTTTCCCTCCAACCGTCCGTCATTTTGCGAGTGGTAGTTTTCTCTCAAGTGAATGGCATTAGATGGAAACTTGAGATTTTTGTGTGGATTCGATAAAGGATGACCTGTGTATTTAATTTGCGAGCTACGAGGGTCATCCGGAAAGTAGTACCCGTTCGTGCCGCATGAAGTGCTGACGACGCGAGTAGCCGCTGGACGAGGTCAGATAGCTTCAGTGGCTTGTCTGCCTTCTCTGAGCCAAGTTGCGTGACGCTAGCATTGCCTGTGTTGTTTCTGTGATTGTTTACAATGTTTAAAAAAATTGAGAACGCCGCCAGTTGTGAAGTGAGGGCAGTGATTAAATTCCTCAATGCAAGAAACGTTCGCCCATGTGATATTCATCGCCAATTAAAGGAGGTGTATGGAGACAATGTAATGGACGAGTCGTCTGTTCGGCGGTGGTGTCGCAACTTCAACATGGGGAGGGGGAACACACACGACGATGAGCGTTCGGGGAGACCGTCTGTCATTACAGACCAACTGGTGAGCTCAGTTGACGAATTCGTGAGGAACGATCGGCGCGTCACAATTGATGACATCTGTGAGCATTTTCCCAATGTTTCTCGAACAATTGTTCATGAAATTGTTAAACACCATCTGCATTATGCAAAAATTTGTGCAAGATGGGTTCCTCGCGTATCTCAATGAGCTGGCGGCGAAGGACTATGCAGCAGGAATACAGAAACTTGTCACACGTTATGACAAATGCCTTAATTTGCTTGGAGATTATGTTGAGAAGTAGTTTAAAGTATCCTCTTTCAAATAAAATTTTTTATGTTTGTTAATATTTACTTTTGTGTCTTTATTTCACGAACGGGTACTACTTTCCGGATGACCCTCGTATTTTAGTCTGGTGGGTATTTTGAGACTCCGGAAGGGATTGTTCGCTGTCATACAAGGTACATTCTGAGGCTCTTCGTTGCATGATGTATTAAAATTTCTTTTATTCTTTTCACTCGCGAGCTGCATTAGTTCGATCGAAGTGATCTTTCAGTCGTAGTTCATGCATACCGCCACGGACTCTTTATTTCTTTCTTTTATCCTTCAAGAACGGTGTCCATCAAATTGTCTGATATTTTTTCTAGAAAATATGTGCCCTTATTTATTTTGATGTTTGCATTATGATTCTGTAATCTCTCTTGCCTTGTAAATCCTCCACTCTTGTTATTTCGATTGGCCAGTTACATGTTCATCGTTCTTTTTACTACCGTCAAGATCAAGGACTCCAAAATAAAGATAAGCTGACTCCTCTCTCGTCAAGGGTCTTGTTTTCTATTGTGTGCAATTTGGTCTCCTCGTGGAAATGCCTTGTACCATACTGATATGCCTCCCTTGTGTCTTCCATGGTCGGTGATCAATCTTTTCAACCAGCAGAAGTCGTGCACTCTTACGCTGATTTTTTATCTGTCGAGTGTTACGTGTTTATCACTGGAGAGAGTTGCCAAAATCCAATAATGTCGGTAACGTTTTTAAGGTGGCAATTTATACAAAGGCTTGATTGAAAAAATGGAAAAGAGATTTTTTTATTTTCCACTGTTTTTTTTGTGCGACGACTTCTGATTCTTTACATTACATTCATTTTTTTGCACCATGATTATTCGTTGCATTAAAATTCAGCGTGCAAAATAAAAATTGTTGATTTTCAAATTATATTTTAATCTATCAAATCATATGTAATAGCACCAAGGTACTCTTTAGTGGTTACCGAAAATTTTGAGCTTTATGTTACATTAATTTAAATAATGTCATCAAAAAAGCAAAGAAATATATGCATTTCATTACCTTTTTATCAATTATTTGCTGGAAATATACTGATGATTGAAAGGAGATTCGCGACGGTTCATTTTTTTGTTCCTTTTCCGTAAGCGTCACCATTCACAATGCAAAGTGGGTGAAGCATTTCGTAGCGACGGCGGTTTTCCTTTTAGTCTATATCGCGGTACTATTTGCATATGTTTGGACACCGGTGTATCGCACGAGAGTGAAAAAAAAGGTTACATTTATTCGCGGATATTTTCCCCCATACGAATGCTTTATTATTTAATGGAATGAAAAGTGAATGATAAAATTCTGATCCTTGAAATCCACGGAAAATCCCCGTAAAATGTTCAGAATTGAGTCGAAAGGAGGGTTTGAAGCCGATGGGGGTACATTGCAAAAAAAAAAACTGGATCACGATAAAATCCAAATGTGTTACTTCCCCCTTCGTAATACGACCGTGTTTTATTATGCATTTCTTGCTCAACTAGATTACTAATGTTGGGATTCTTCCGTTCACCTCCCACTCCCACTACTCATGCTACTGTTTGGCGAATATAACTCAACAGAACGATCTTGTTTTTTTAATGTAACAAGCTAGCAATCACTTGCGATGCTTTCCGGAATCCCTTTGACCCCCAAATTCCTCCCTTCTTTCCCTTTCCGAGGTCTCTGCCAAACCGTGTCATATACATATATAATATATATATGTTAGTTGTGTATATGTACAGGTATATATATATATATATATATATATATATATATATATATATATATATATATATATACACATATACACACACACACACACACACACACATACATACTCGTATATCTCCCCTAATAAAATGCGAATCTGGCGAAGGGCCCGTTATTTGTTCCCCTACATTACGCTACTTGGCTCCGCCAGTCCTGTCTTGAGCTCTTGGAATCGTATTTTTTTATTATTTTGATGTTAATATCGCACCGCATGAATAAATATGAAAGCGTTGCGGCGTAATAACTCTCTTTTCAAGGCTTTTTTTGGAATCTCGAAAATGGATCTGGAAGAACACCCACCCCCCACCCTACTTTCTCGACCGCAAACCTCCTCTTCTTCCGTTCGTATAAGTAAAGAGGAGGAGGAGAACCTTATGGAGTGCTTTCGAAAGGTCGCGTATGTACGGTTCGCTGGCGGGGAAAGGGGCTTCCTTTTCTTTCCTCGTCAAGTCGTTCCGATTTTTTTTTTTAAAGATTTTATTTCGACTATGTGCTGTTCGGAGGGAAGGGATGTGTGTTTTTTTCTTCCTTTTCGCCAGGCAAAAATGTTGCGTGCTTAAATTCATCGGGTAGTAAAAATGTGCTCGGGACTCCCTCGTCCGCCCTTCCAGTGCGACACTCTTCCCCGACCTCGCCGCCGGCGTATATCTTCCTCATCTTCGGGCAGTTTTTCATTTCAAATGCCCTATCGTGTGACGCGAATTCACGTAAAAGGGCGCAGAAGGGTCCCGAACGTCCTCCGTCCCTAGGCTTCGGTGCCTCTTTATCATATTTTTTACTCCCTGCATGCAGAAAAGGAGGGATATACAAGTAGCCTTCGTTGAGTAAAAATAACCTCCCAACCATAAGGGCAACGGAAAAACGTATTATGTCATTTGGTTATTATTACATTCCATTTCCATTTTTGCGATTTCGACTGTGATTTGCGTGTTCATTTGACGGGTCCTAAAAATTGGATCCGCGTTTCGCGATATTCCGATGATATCGTAGTTTATTCAAAACTAATACTCGTTCCGTTGTTCGATTTTGGATTAGCTAATCACCCGGTTGGATTGTTCCGATGAAATGATTTGAATGCTGTTGAGGGGATTCCCGAATTGGGTATACGGGTGTCCCCATCTGTTGGCACAATTTTATCCAAGCCTGAGTATCTCTTTTGGTAGCGGAGCGCCTCTAGTGGGTGTTCGTTTTTTTGTGAGAATATCTCGGCATTTGTTCGCCTATTTCGTTTTCTTTCGTAATGGCCGGCGTTAAGTCGTGTTTTACGTTCGTGCGGTGGAAATTTTCCAAATTGACCTCACGACTCCCTAGCTTTACGAGGACGAAGGGATACGTATTCTATTGTCGTGGTCGCATGATCTCCCTCCGGTTCTGAACGTACCGAAGCATTTTTTTTTTTTTAAGCTTTTGAAAGAACATACGCGCGCACGTGCAAACGAAGCGAGTTACCCGTTGGCCACGTCCGTATCTCCCCCATTCTCTTGTGGCTTTTTTTTCGGCAGATTGGGTTCGGGTCTCGCGCTGGGCACGGACGTTTTTGGCCTTTGTCGCCGTTGCTTTGGAGTGGACCGATTCCCCTTTGTGTGCGGGGCGCGCAAGTCTCTTGGTCCGTTGTACGCGGAGCATTGAGCTGTAATGTGAAGTGAAGCATCACCTAGGCTTCCACTTCGCCCGTATCTCTCTCTCTCTCTCATCCCTCTTTGCAACGGGTAGTTTTCATTTATTTATTTATTTCATATCTTCCGTTTTCCTCCGGGTTGATTGTGGGCGAATTCGCCTATTTCACTCAAAACTGAGTGTGGGTGTTCTTTTTATTGTTCTGTTAGTAAATCAGTGGAAAATACAAATGATGAAAGAAGACAGCTAGATAGATTACTCCCATAAAAACAGTTTTGACGAGGATAAAATAATAATAAATCCTGTTAACGCCTAGTTTCAACACTATTGCTGTAGCTGGCGGGAAAACAGGCTGGACATTGATCTGTCACGGATTTCTCTGCGCCAGAAATAATCGCATTTCAACCTCATGGAACTAAGATGTTCAACTAGTGAAGATCTCATTCATAGTTGAGTGTCACGTAGTAAAACTGGCCATTGCCATGGTTTAGTATTTGACTTTAAAAATGCAAAACCGTCTTACCGGGGTGAATATCCCAATGTCAAATGTTCCAAAGATTTTGTTATGAGAATTTGTCAATTTCAATGTTGTAAGCTTGTCGCGGAATGTTCTTTAAATGCTCATCGTTTTCAACCTCAAATATGTGATACCATATGAAAGACAGATAAACCTGGAGAATTAGAAGTTTTGACTCTGTACTTAATCGACAGCATTTCGTTCAAAGTGGTGTTGAAGGTGTGGTGGCTTCCGACATTTAGACATGTGACCTGAGTCTAGTTTTCACTTACTTGTGTTTTGCATGTTTTTTTTAGAGTAACTGCATTGAATGCCCCCTTTTTTTCATAGATTTAACTCGGAGCGCGTCACTTTTCTGTGATGGGTGCGTTCGCATGCCATTAATTATCCCTCGGTTGCTTCCGACGACGAGAAAATTATTTTAGTTCCCTTGACATTGGTTGATGCATCATTCGGTCCACAATCCGAAATAAAATGTGGTGAGCTTGCATTCAGGTAAATTTTTACGATTAGTGTAACATTTATGCATAATTCATGACTTTTTCTCGTCGCAGTGAACGCATTTTATTCACGGATTACAGATACCCTTTTGAGTGGGGGCGATATCTCCGTTACGTTAACGGCTTAAGTAAATGGCCGTCTTACGTTGGTGAGTTGTGCAAGTGCACGTCGGATGAGTTAAGAATAAGCCAGTTTCATAAAGGTGCGCGCAGATTGATTCAAATATTTATACCTGAGAAAGGTGTTTAATATCCGTCGAATTTTACTCTCTGGTGTGAGCTTTTACAGAGTCCTCGCTTTCGTATGTATCCCATATATAATTCCTCTCGAGTGCATTCAAATTCTGCCGTCTTGTAAGGACTTTGTGGAGCGCGGATATTTTATGTCTTTTTTTATATCCCCCGTAGACTTGTGGTCTCGGGGGGAGGGAGGGGACTTGAATATAAATGATTGCGGGATCATATCTTTTCCCCTGGGGGGGTAAAGTAAATTTATGGGACTTTTTCGGGTTCACTAATATTCAGTGCATTTTACGACTCTCAAACCCTTCGGGGTTTCTTTGTTACAGCTGACCTGCGAGGATTGGATGTCATTTTTATAACTTTCAAATCGCTGTCCTTTCACGAACAATCGAACGATATGGGGTTATTTAAATGAGTGAAGCAGTATAGTTTTTATGCTGCTTCCCATCGTAAACGGCCGAGATTAGCACACTGTTTATCGTTTTCTTCCCATTCCTCGCACCGCAGTTTCCAATCCAATCCATAAAGTGGGCTTGTAAACAAGAATGGAAGTGGATATAAATTCAATATAGTAGTCTGAATATATTTATCTTCCCGAAGGCCTTCAATCCTTGAAAGTTGGCGTAGTAAATATTAACGGCCGGTAAAATGGCTGGGGGGTCTCGTGGGTTGCTCAGTCATAAACTAAAACCATCTTTAGTTTGAATACGCTGCACGATCATATCCCTAAAGGTAATTGGTCAGCTTGAGAATGACTCTTTAAGAGCGGGTTTGTGCTCGAATACAAAAATCACGCAAACGAGATGGTTGGTATTGTGTGCAAGTGTTCTTTTTTTATTTTGGACGATAAAGAGTTCCTGGTTTTTTTTACGGCTTCCGACTGAATCTTATTCAATCTAATGCGATCGAAAATCTAGTCGATGGGTTTTTCCATTTTGATGAATTGAAATAGCTAAGTTTGACCCGAAAACTTACCGTCTCTGAGTTCAATTTGAGAAATGAAGTTACTGTATGTAATGAAGGATGTATATTAATTCACGTGTACGTATTCATTTACATTATTTTGTCGGCAACGCGTCATTCAACAATGTTCATATATTACAGGCGGACTTAGTTATAATTCACAATAGTCTACCTAATTCCACTACAGAGATTTTTCGTCGACACAGAGATTAAAAATGCTATATTTGTAACTGCTATGAATCTAAATACCCTAACTCAATGACATACGAATGGAATATAACTTTTTTTTATCAACTTCGTAAACTCTCTGCCTCCATTCATCTCGTCCAGCATTCCTAATATCTCCTCATTTTGCATCGCTTACCAGCATTCTCCCTGCCATATAAAAAACTTCCTCTGTCTCTGAAACTGAATTGGAACATGTGTGCGTAGTGTTCAATCATTCCTTAAATTAATACGTAATAATCTGAGTGACGACGCGCCTTAAAAACCTGAAAGATTTTAAAAATGTCCTGGAGTTTTTTCACTCAGAGGACAACAGCGTGTTTCTATTTTTTAATCATCAAATCAAATCGGACGATCTTCGTGTTTGAGTGACCCGCGGGCATTGTTCAAAGCTTCACATATACCTTAAGTCCTCTTACCTTATATTTTTTTCGTCATACAAGAGCTTCTCATTTTATAAAGAATCTTTTCCCAATTTGAAATGATTATTTTTCTTCTTTTTAGAGAGGCCTTAGTAGAGTCTAAAATTAGTGTATTTTATGCAAGGCAAACTTTTTGCTATGGTTTCATCAGTTCAAATATATTGAAAACTGCGGGAAAAACTACCGGAAAATAAATTGTGACAAATGGTTTGGATAGCCTGGAATTCTGTCCTAGGATTTTTGTGGTCACCCTTTTAATAAATGAACACCTTTTTTGTCTTTTAAATTCTGTCATCAGCGTTCCAACCGAGTGTGCAAGGCAAGGCGAAAGGGTTAAAATCGGAATGGATACCTGAAGTTTCGCGAATGGGGGAATATTTTCAGTGGGCGCGTGCATATCCTCGCGGGTGGACAGGCGTCTAAAAATCACGCGCGGGGTTAGGGGTGGGGGTGGGGGGGCTGGTAGAAGAAGGTTCTCCGCCGCCCCGAGTTCGGAAGCGATGGTCGGTGCAATACGAGGATGTCGCCGTTGTTGTGTCGTGTCCTAACATTCTGTACTCCGGTGCCGTACATTTTGCATCGCTGGCCGAGGAAGGGTCTCAGCGAGCAGTCCTCCCTTTCCGAGATAACCCGTTTGTAATAATAATCACAAGCCTCAGGGAGTTTCGACTCGAGCGTGGGCACTCTGCTGCGTGGTCATGGACGCGCCTCCCCTTTCAGACCACCGGGCAGGAAGCAGCAGCACTTGCCCATTGGAAAGAGTCCGGAGTCCACGGGCCGAAGATAAATAAAAACCGGTGTTAAAATCTCTCTCTCTCTTAGTCCAGTCCGTCCTCCTGCGCGTCTCTCTCTCTTTTTCTCTCTCACAATCACATCTCTCTTCCCCTTTGTGACCCCCTGAGTGCTTTACTCTCCGCCTCTCTCCATGCGAAGGGGTCTTCGTCCTCTTTTATCCTTTCCTTCTCTCCAGTAAACGAAAATATGCCAAATAATTGCTTGGTAGCTTCAAATAAGGTTGAATTCGCTGCTCTGTGCGGTGAAAATAATTGTAAATTTAAGTGAAATTCAAGGTTTTACAACCCCTAGTGTTATTAATGCGTAATTTCATTAATTTATCTTTATCTGATACATATTATCTGTGAAAATAGTGTGTGTATTTCTCAATGTACAAGTTTCTTAGAAAAGGATACTGTTGATTAATATAACAAAGCATTGATTTCTGGTTGTGAATTAGGAATTCGTTTCCTAATGCAATAAAAAACCTTAATAATTTGATATCACCGAGGGGATGTAACAACCTGATTGAAGGAGCAACTTAATGAATGTAAAAATAAAAAAATAAATCTTTAAATAATGTAAAGTGCGTGTAAATGAATATGATGGTGCTAAGCAATTAAAGTTTTCCTCAAGTCAATTAATGTTAGTATTTTACCATGCATTAAAGTAACAATCAGTCCACAATGCAGTTTCTCTCTTATAAACTCGCAAATAATTACCGGGGATTTGGGAGATTATTTTCCCTTTCAGTCATGCGCCTTATTTTTTCTCGCGTATCTCATTAAAATTTAGATTTTTAAAACATTTAATACCTTAAGAAATTCCCAAGCAGGGGCTGAAAATGTCCATCGCGCCGCAATACGTGTGATTCCCGCCTCCGGAGTACAACGAACCTTATTATTTCGTCCCATCCTTATCCATCTTCCTTCTAACGGCTTTAAATTTCCCCGCCACCTCTTAGCCCTCTCCACACACGAACCCTAGAGTGCTACCGGTTCAAACGACTCGCGTGTCACTGCCCGTTTCTCCTCTTCTTTTCCACCCGACGCCAGAGCCTCTCTCCCTCCTCTGATCCCCGTGCCGAAGTATGGACGTCGTTGAGTGTGTGCGTGCGAGTCTATTCGCGTGCGTCCGTGCGTTTGTGTGTGTACGCACGCCCTTTTAAGGGTCGTCGTGATGCTTGTTTGCGACCACGTCCCCGTGGAATGACACCGCGTGCACATTTGCCCACCTGCCTGTTCATATATTTTGGTGGGCGTGCGCGTGTGCTTTTTGGGCGTCCCTGTGCTTGTGTCGGTGGCGTGTCTGAGCGTGTGTGCACAGGTTTACTTCGGCAAAGATTCGTTTGCGTGTGATGCGATAGAGAGGGGGGGGACGAGTGGAATCATTGGATTGGTGGGTGGTAGTGGTGGCGGCGGCGGCGGTAGACCCCCCCCCTTCTTCCCCCCGGGTACGTGTGCGTGTGTGGGGGGGGGGCGGAGATGTGGAGAGTTGTTGAGCGCGCTTGTAACTGTGTTCGTGTTGTTTGCTCTTTCGAGGGGTTTTCGGGGTTTTGGAGTGAGGGAGGGTTGCTATCGTAGGTTGTCGGGATCATCGGGATCTGTTGTTGGAGCGGAGTAAAAGACACAGGCAATGATGACGAACTAACGGCTCTATTAAAGGATGCTAGAATCAAGATCCCCCTCGTGTTTCTTTCCCTGCGCCCTTTCCCTCATTCTCTATTTTCCTCCCTCCGCCCGTGTATCATTCCTCGGGGCGCTAACTGGTATCGGGCGAGGTCAACGAATTTATCGAGGCGAAATTGTTGCGTCATTTGCCCGTCGTGGGGGACAGACGGCGACCTCACCGCTATCCATCGTCGCGGGAATAAAATAAAAACGTTCCTCTCGAAAGGGGAACATGTCCGGAGGAGGGAACGGGGATGGGGCACGCGGGGATGAAGAGCATCGCTTTAGCTTACCCTCTCTTTCTCGTAGTAGTAGTTTTAAGGGGAGGCGACCGACAGCTAAGGTCATTTGCGCCATAGGGGATGGGCAGGAAAGGATGAAGGGTGGAGAGAAACCCGGCGTCGGCATTAGCCTGCTCTTTACGAAAGGCGCCAAGGGGTCCGCAGTTTAACGTCCCATCCGACGGACGGCGTACTCACTCAAAGTGCCCTCCACAAAGCACCTTAAGTAGGGATCGAGATACCTCTGAAAAATATTCAACACCGCCGGGATTTGAACCCGCGCCCTCAGGGTGGGAAGCCAGTACGTTAGCCCCCGCACCATCTCGATCCCCCTCTCTTTCTCTCTCTGTTGTGTTGCCACCCCGTGCTCTATGATTATAGTAGGTGAGGCCCCAAAGCATGGCGGTCTCTGCACAAAAGCCGAAAGGATATACGGGGGTTCTTTATTATTTCTGCGGAAGGCTCGATTATCGGTATCGTCCTTGAGGGGGCGATGCGACATCGTCCGATTCATACCGCTTCGTCGATGCGTTGGCCATTTTGCGAATCGTAATAATCAGGGCACTTCGTTGATCGATTTAAAAAATCGACCAGACCTAGCTTTGGACGGAGTCCCTGGAGTACTTCCAGGAAGAGAGAGTTTGCCAATGTGTCTGCAATTCCTTTTTGGGTGATCAAACATTCTGAATTTGCGGAATCTTCTCCTGCATTTGTTCCATTGTTGCTGTGCGGAATCTTCTCCTGCATTTGTTCCATTGTTGCTGCAACGACGATTTTGATATAGTTTGTAATGGATTCATATTAATGTCTTACGAGATTCTTTAACATATCTGGACAATACTCGGGTCGAGTACTCTTTATCAAAACTGTATATTGATATAACGAACCCTCTGAGTTCTTCCGGTTTGTTGATAATAATATGTCACCTTATATTTTTTTAAATACTTAAAGTCATTTTAAGTTTTCAAAAATGTTTAATTTGGGCCTTCAGAATCGTCTTTCCGGTAATAAACTGACCTTACCAAATTTACTCTGCTGCTCAGTTGTTATAAGGTTTACGTGAATTAGGAAATACGAAACATAATGATAAGTAACTGTGGGAAATGTAACTTTAAGTCTGCAACTTTAAATATGACAAGATAAAATATACTCACGAAATGTGTACTATTTTTTCATGACAAATTACTTACCTTCCTGTATTACTAAAACACTCAATATAAGCGTTTTGTTTATGTTCCCTCTGGTTTTCAGTCCTTACTAATTTTGGTGAGGTCATGATACCGTTTGGCACCATATTTCCTCATGCGTTTCAAGTTTCCGCTCCTAAATTACCTTCCTGTGGCTCTGTTTTGGATTTAAACTCAAATTATTCCAATGCATGGACACATAATCTATCCTGCTTAGATTTTTACATTCACAGTTTATACATTCTAGTGGGATCGACGAGATATTTTTGTGTCAAGATTTTTTTTTAATTTGAAGGTTGTAAAAACGGAGTGCTAATAATGCGATGTAATTTTATTGAGACCGGAAGGAAGGTTTTCGTTTTTCACTTAAAACTCTCCACGGATGGGCAAAAACTAATAAAGTTCATTAAAAAAATAATACGAGATTATTACCCAGTGCTATTATACGTACTTAATTGTTCACCTCAAAGTTCACCCACCGTCAATGGAATTCTTTCGTAGTAGTTAATTGGGAAAATGTTTCCGATGCAAATTCGCCGTACGAATGTTCGCAAGTTGTTTAAATAAATTATCTCGCGCCGTCAGTCGAGAGGTGTTTTTTTTTCAAAACGTCGCCGAGCACGTTTGTTAAACTTGGATCGGGTCACGTATGAATTCCCGTTGCGAAAGTAACTCGAATTCGGCATATTAAATAAACATTAATTATGTCACGGGAGCGGAATTGACTCATTTGTGTACTCTGCACGCTTTATTCTCTCCAGTTTAATTTTAATTTTTTTTTCAAAATTTTATTTTCCGCTCCCTCCCCCTTTTGTGACTACACTGTCGGCTCGGAAGAAGAAAAAGAACGTGGGGAAGAGGAGGAGGATCGAAGTGGGCTCGTGGCGACGGTGGAAGAGAGGAAATGAGTGGGAGAGGGAAGGCGAGATAGAAAGGGGGAAGGGGAGAGAGAAGAAAGGGCGGAGGACAGATGGATAGGCTGAGTGATGAGTGCGGTAGGGTGAGGACGGATATACGCTGATGGGGTGGGGGGAGTCGGAGGAGGAGGAGCGAGTGTCGGAGGGAAGCAATGCATTTACGAGGGACCTCGCTCCATTACGGTGGTAAACGACCGTAACTCCAACCGAAGGCTTTCCGCCTGCCGTTCTCTCTCTCTCCCATCTCTCCCCTGTGTGCTCCCTCCCACCAACTTCATCCCTTCCTACTCTCGCGTCTCCTGCCACATTTCCCCTCCCCCACACCCCAGTATCGCCCTCCGCCTTCTCCCTTTGCCGCTGCCGTCATAACTTCCTCCATCGACCTCATCCCTCCCCCACCACACTCCCCAAGCCGGAGGGATTCGCTGCGACCCAAAAATCGATCCGTTGGATGTACGAAGCACGGTGTGTGTGTGTGTGTGTGTGTAGTACGTGTGTGACTGCCTCCTTGTGTTCGTATGTGTGAGCTTGTGTGTGTTTTCGCCCTTTCCATCTCTCCATAGATTTTGCTCAACATCCCCCTTTCCCACAAATCTCTCCCTAACTCTCGCACCCATTGGCCTCCGCTCCGCGCCCCCATTTTTCCCTTTCCTCCTCGTGTTTTTCCTCTCTCTTTCCATCCTTCTCTCTCCCTTCTCCTGCTCGTCTTCCTTTCTCGCCCGACGACGGGCGGCAGCGCCTCTAGTCGGTCGGGCGTAGTAGTTGTGTGTGCCCCAAGGGTCGGCATTTGGACCACTATTGTTGTTGAAAAATTAATTAAAAACGCTTTGGTAATCTCCGCGACCCGACCCGATTGGTTTTATTTTTTTCTATTCCGATTCCCATCCTTCATTTGTCTTCGTTGCGTCGTAGTTATTTTTGTACGTAGTGATTTTTACGTACCTGCAATCTGTTCTCCAAAAGCAGGTGACGTTTTCTTAACCGAATCGCTACACTTACTGAAGGAAATTTGGAGCTTGCTCAATGCTTATTTTTTCGCTTGGTCTTTTCTATTGACTGAATTTCCATATTGGTGGTGCAGAAGTGTTTTTTTGCCTGGAAGGTGTTAGCTTTGCTCAACTCGGTGGTTGCTGAAACTTCGAAGCACAGTGAAACCCTCAGCTCTGTTTTTCACTCTTTCTATCCTTACTTTATCCCTTCGTTTTTTATTTTCTCTGCCACTTACTAAAAACGGACGTTTTCTGACATGCAGTGAATTCATTGTAAATTTAAAATGGAATATGCCAGTTAATGTTCCGTAAAGTGGGGAATAAAACTTAAAAACGGAACCATAAAAATTCAAGATCTCCGTGGATCTCTATGGAAACAAATGTTCAATTCTACGTGTAAATGCGCATTTGTATAGTCGTGAAAAAAAGTAATATTGCACTTACAGTTAATATTTCCTGAATCTTGCATATCGTATGATTCCCATGTGTGTCCGTCATGTTTCCACTTTTAAATGTGTACTTGTGCCGCGGGGAAGTACAAGCCGAAGACAATGCGGACTGGTAATTCACGTTGCGATAGGACCTCAGCCGTATTCCTAGTCAGTATTGACGCATTAATTTTTTATGATTTAGAGCACTGATCGTTCCGTGCGGCACGAACCAGATGTCTGGATGCCCTTCGGGACCCTATGGTCCAATTCCCGTCTTAATAAAGCTATTTTCTTTGCGTCACTTCCCTTACTTTCTCGCTCTGTCATCTCGATTCTCTTCTCTCTCCAAATCCTCCGGCCCCTCTCCCCCACACCCATCCACGCCTTGCACTCTCGAAACCCTCTCATCTCCGGATATCCTTCGCCTCCCCACCAACGCCGCTCCTCCCCCCCGCCCCCCGAACGTAGAGCCCTTCCCAATCTCACTTCAATCCTTCCCCATCCGAGGGGCATTATCCTTGCCTCTCCATCTCCCTCCCCTCCGCACACCCTCCACCCTGGCTCACGCCCCATCACTTCCCGAGAGCCCGCTAATTCAGTCACCTGCTCACTCGACTTCCCCGCACTCCAACCCAATGCAGCCGACCATTCATTGTCGGAGTCATCCTCTCCCTCCCTCTTGCCACCCGATCCTCCTCCCCCGGCTTTTAGACCACCTCCGTCCTTCCTTCTTCGTCATCCACCACTCCGCCCAATTCCCTCCCTCATCTCTTCCTTCTACTGCTCCCTCCGCCGGTCCATTATGTATGGGTATAATCGTGAATCTCGAGGGGAAGAAATTAAGAAGGGATCGCTGTAATTACGGAAAATCTTGAAATGTTGGTAAAATAGGCCATTAGCGCCGGGAAAAGGGGGAGGTGTACTCATCAAATTGGCTTGGAAGTCGGGCGTTAGCGAATAAGAATATGCTGGAAAATAGCGCTATCGAACTCCAATGTTAATTGGTTGAATAGTTGGGAAAGCAGCCTTGTATGCTTTTTGGCATTAGAAGCGATATGTCTTCACGGAATGTAATGTGATTGCATCAAAGCCTTTGCATAGTGTAAGTGGTTCATCTAATAGTTGTCTAGTTTAAGTTAGGTTCATGTAATGGTTTCCCCGTCTAGTTTTAGGGAGGTTCTTGTAGTGGTTTAATTTTCCGTGGCTTAAAGTATAATTCAGATTTTTGAGGACCTTGATGGGTATACTTGGATTATAATTTCTCTCATTAGCCTTTATTCTTATTATGCGACTATTCCAGTGCTTACGTGACGAAAATGTTAGAAATGGAAATCAATAAGATGGCAATATATACCAGATGGAGACAGGTACGGATGAAAATAGTTTGGCATCTGGTTAATGGTTAAAGAAATCCAATGTTACGATATTAATGCAGCCATAAAGGTTTGTACTTCACATTTTTATCTATCGAGAGAGAGGGGAGAAGAATCTTAGTTGTGAATAATATTGTCCCGACTGCGAACTAACGTTTCGGCATTGGTCCAATAATGGGCCAATATGGGCATCATTTCGTGTGAGAGCTTCCTGCCCGCCTTTCGCAAGCTTCTTCCCTGTTTCTCTCTCTCCTCTTCCCTTTTCCCGAACTTCCCCTTTAATTTCCTTCCACCCCATTCCCCTCAAAGCGTCCCCTCCCCCTGCCCCATTGTGTCCCGTTCATCCGTTTAGCGCGAAGGGGGTTGGGTACACGAGCACATAATATATAAGAGTGCATTCGTTCCTTATTTGCTGCGGCTTGCTCCTGACGACACGCAGTCCATCTCGGCGGGGCCTGACGACGGAAAGGCATTCGATCCACGCCCCGTGCCGTTGCGTCCGCTCCATTTGTCTTCATGAAACGCGCGCTAAAGGGGGGAGGTAGGAAGAAGGGGGATAGAGAGATGAGATTGCGGTGTCGCCGGGGGTGCGGGAAGGGAAGGGGAGAGGGGGTTGTGCCGGAGTGCGATGATGGGCTTTTGCCGGGACGAGAGAGGCGAGACTTTGCGAGCTGCTTGGGAATTTTTTTTCGCTCGAGTGGAAGGGGGGGAGGTCGTCCTGGAGGCAATTTCCAGGAGGAGGATATATAGTAGGATAAGAATGGGCGGCGAGGACCACCAAAGTCGTTCGTCCATTCGTCATATCCTCAAAGGATATCCCATTCCTTCCCTATAAGATCCTATTGTGCTCAGTTGGGTGAAATAACTCTGTGCCATTCATTTATACTGGAGTACTTCATTTTGGTAATATTTTCATTTCAGCATCGCAACGTCATCATCGGAAGATAATGGCATTGCGTCGTTGCGGACGAGAGTTTTAAGTAAAAGTATGCTGGAAAAAATGAATAGTCAAAAGTCACTTTGCCAATATTTTTTTCTGATTTCCACTAAGTTTCGGCCGAGTGTTGTTTGAAATGTTTCTGTTTTGATTTTGGCACAGCTATCACATTTCTTTTCGATTGAATGGTGAGTGCGGTGTTAATTGCATACTATTCCAATCGATATTAATGCGCTCCACCATTGTACGTTAATTGGTTAATTGAAACACGGCGGGAAATCTGTAAACGATTTGTTTTTATTACAATCACCATCCCAACCAAAACGATTTCGGTCGAATCCGATCGATATCTCCCGAAATAACGGATTTGCGTTTGATTTATTACGATATGAGTTTGATCATCAATGACTTTTAACGTTTAATGTTATGATATACGGTTAAATTTTGATAAAATGCTTCGCGACAGGTTTAAAAGCATTACTAGAGTTTTTCACAATTTCGTGGAAGAAAACTTAATGGTGAAAAATAAATGTATGCGGTAATATATGTACGTTTTACTTTGAGCATATCGTAAGCATTGTCTTTCGTAGCTGATGGCAGATTATGGAAAGATAGTTTTAAGTCTCCATACAAGGAGGGATGAACTTTTATGTTCAATTGCTATATCTCCTCAATCTCAATAGATTCAACTGGTTCGCGCAATCGCCGTCTCCGTAAATTTCGTGATATCTCAATCCTCCCCGAACGTGGGCTACCTCTCGGATCGACGATCCTCGTGTGTTTATAATGCAGGTGGAAACCATACCTCTGTGGGACGATTGCCGTCGACTAATCTCCTCCGCAGCCACTCCCCTACGTCGCCTTTCTCGTCCCGAATGACTCGGAGAAATTATTCATTTCGGCCCCGCCTCCGCGCGCCGTTCCAGATGCGGTCCCTGTCGGTGGACCGCCATTGTCCGGCGGTGAGTCGCCGGGCGTTTGGGCGGCGTGTTGAGGATACGGAGGGGGATTGAGGTCGCGCGGGCCGTACTTCCCTCGCCCCGGGGACGTCTGTGTGTGGGAGACGGGGATTTGTTTGCTCGACAATTAAACGGACGTGGAGTTCCCTTCGCGGTGCCTTTTGTCGTCGTCGTAGCCGCTCTCTCTCCTCCCCCCTCTCCCCTGTGAGGAGGGGGTCTGAGGAAGAGGGAAAGCACGGGGTGAGGGGTTTGAAAGAAGCTTCACCTCTCCCCTCCCAAATCGAGGTCTCGCCTCCCTCGCATGGAAAGAGCGTTGTCACAACAAAAACAACAACAACAGAGGCTTGCTTTGCCGGCCTTGTAGTCCACACGCCTGTTACCCACGTCCCGCCCCCCCTGTCCACTCCCAGACTATTTTTCAACACCCATCGTCTCTCCACCCCCTTCCATTTCTTACCCCCTAGGCGTTGGCCCCAACCCCTCGTATCTCTCTCTCTCTAAGCCCCCCGGGGTCGCGTTTTAATATTCTTCCTCCCTCCCCTACGATCCGTCCCCTTCAGCTAGCGCGAACCCCGCTGTCTCGCTCCGGCTGCACTTCTCAGGGGTCCCTTCTCCCCCATTGACACTCTCTCCCGCCCAGGGTCTCTCCGCTCCCCTTTTCCACCCTTCCTTCTCTCTCTAACACACACGCACACACACAGTCACTAGTACGTCATTTCCCTTCCTAATCCATATTGGGGCGGGAGAAGAGGGTGGTAGTGGCTGTTGTCCGAGTCCCGCCTGAAAACCTCCTACCCACTCACCCCCAATAAACTATGCCCACTTCCTCCCCCTCCAACCCTCCCTGGGTCATCCATCTGTTCGATGGGGCTCTTATAAATTTCCCCCGTGCACCGATGCACATGTTGTGCGTCTCTCCTCCCTCCGCCCCCCCCTTCCTCCTCCCATACCCCACTCCCCTTCTCCAAACCCCTAAAATCCTCTCATCTCTGTCGTATCACGTCTCAGACCCTTTCCCAAACATCCTCCCTTCCCCATGCCCCCGGCACAATTGGCTCCCCTTTCCTAGGCTCCCTCTTTATATTCTCCCCCACCGTCCTGCAAATCGGCCCCACCTAACTTCCCTCCCACGACCCTCCTCCCCTCCCCAATGGAAATGTGTCCTCCAGGCGATCTGACTCATGCCACCCCTCCTCCTCCCACATCTGAGCTCATTCTTTCCCCCTACCCTCCCGGTTTTCGCCCTCTGCCTCCCTCAATCCCTTCTAACTCCCTCTTCCGTCCCCCCCTCCTCCGACCATTATCTCTCACTTTACGCGACCATTCGACCGATTTGTCCCCCCCCCCTCATCTCGCTCAGTATCTGCAAGCGCCTGCATGGGTGCACAAAGTCGTGCTTCTAAGAGGGAGTAGATGTGTAAATATATATATATATATATATATATATATATATATATATATATATATATAGAGAGAGAGAGAGAGAGAGAGAGAGAGAGAGAGAGAGAGAGAGAGAGAGAGAGAGGGAGGGAGGGTGTGGGAACGGGGGTGATGGAGTTGGATGAGAGCCATCATTAAACAAGGGTTCGGGCGGAAACTCCTGGCCGCCCTCTCCTTCTTTCTTTTATCTCGGGGGCGCTGTGGGCTTCGGCTCAATAATGCATGCCGTCCGTCAGTGGGAGAATTATGGGCGGACCCCGATGACAATCTGCTACCGTGGGAGTGTATCTACATCATCTGCATACTTATTACCCTCCCGGAGCTACTGGTGGGGGATGTTAAGATTGTCCATCAGAATCAATTGGCGTCAGTCAAAATGCCAGAAGTGGTAGACGAGATTGCACATATGGAAATGTCTCGATATTGCAAGAGGAGGAGGCACCTCATCCAAATTGTCCTCCAAAGATGCCCGATCGTGCAAAAGTTGACAGGTGCAATTGAAAACAAGGCGTAATAGGCCTAGGGATATTGAAAAAAAACTATCAGGGACGTTTGTGTTGATAATGTCAAAGGATCTCGAGCTACTTTGATATTTCCACTGTAAGAAAGGTTATGGGTGTAATATATATATATATATATATATATATATATATATATATATATATATATATATATATATATATATATATTACACCCATAACCTATCCTATATATATATATATATATATATATATATATATATATATATATATATATATAATATCCATAAACACAGAAATCAATGTGAAGGTCGGTTTGGTAGGTGATGGTAGAACTCACCCAGTACTAAGCCCGCCGGCGTGTGAAATTCACACATCTGGGTAGGGGGGCCAGTTCCTTTTCCTGGGCCGGTTATGATATCCCAGGAAGGTCTAGTACCCGAAAAATCACATAGCTTGGGTGGAGCTGCAGGTGCCCAGAGACATGCCCAGGAATCGATCCCCTGACCCTCCGTTCAGCAGTCAACGCTCTGCCCTCTTGTCCACCGCCGCTCACATACTATATATATATATATATATATATATATATATATATATATATATATATATATATATATATATATATATATAGTGAAAGAATTTTATCATACAAGATTAATCACGACGAAATCAAGCAGTTGATTTTATCCTTGTCCGAGTAAAATTGAGTTATACAGGAAAGGAGGAACCAAAAACCGTTTAATTAGTTCTTTATCAGGCCTGCTTAATAGCAGGTTCGCTGTGAAAATTAGCTAGCATTGGTCTTGATTTTTGGGAATGATAGGGATATTTATATATGAGCAATTATTTTTAAGGGGATCAAACGGATGTAAAATGAGAAATGAGTCTATTCGGAAATCTCGTGAAAAAGCGTTTTTAAGTCATAATGAACGCACGGTGTGGCGCTTTTTTAATGTGCTGGACTGAAAATGTTCGAAAATTTAACCTTGCTCGCATATTATCTCGGAAAAAATCAATGTTTTTTTTCATTTTCTGTTCCGCGGGGTAAGCCATGCTTGAAGGAAATGGCCTTTTCTTGTGAATATGCTGCAAAATAATATCATCAGAGGGCAACGACGACAGATTTATCTTTTTTTACGCACCGATGCATTCGTTATCCGTGACAGCTTTGGCGTCTGGGGTCTGTGGACACGGCTCGTTTTTTCCCCCTTTGCATGTTACTCAATTGGCTGGGGGAGAGTGCCGACCCGGTTCCTGAAGGAGATGGTCTGAGGAGGCAGTGGCGCGGGGGAAAGAATTGAGCACCTGTGTACATCAGAGAGAAAAATTTCGAGTCCATTTAAGTGGGCACTTAGAGGGTTTTAAATGAGATTCGATGATAGCGCTCAATTATCACGCAATTGTTAAAAAGGTCCGCTTTTTTAATTCCCCCGCCTCCCAAGTCCCTTATGCTCTCTTATCAGATCTCGTCCGAGTCGTTAAAGTGTTTCGTTCGCTGTTTTTCTATCCCTTCCATCCCGGATGAAATCCTTTATCACGACCCAGCAATCGTTTTGTGTGGAAACGTTTTCCTCGCTTTATCAATTCGAGTAGCAACTCGTAAAATTAAAAAAAATGAACAACAACGAATATTATACTCCTGGAACTTGAGAAGGAAGCGGGGGGAAATATTTCCTTGTAACGATTGTTAATCTATAGTTTTCTTCCTTTCCCTCGCAGATTGCAGCCCTCGCGGACCACGGGCGGGCGAAGGGAGCTAGAATTTATCCGGAAGCATCCGTTGGCCGTGGGTTTAGGAGCGGCAGTAAAACAATGCAGGTGGATTTGGGAGGGGGGGGGGAGATAGCCTCCACGCGGCGGATTTCCGTTTCGTGTCGTGAGCGTTGGGTGAGGGAATGTTTCGGATCGTCTCGCCTCTCGCTGGATACTGCCTCCCCGTCCTCGTAAAGTTGGGAATGCACCCGCAGGCCGGCGCTCGCACCCGCGACCGCGTCAAAAATCTCCCGAATCAGTGCGCACAGGCCGGCAGAAATGTCGTTTTGCCGTTTCCCTGCCGCAGTGTGCCCTCGATGTAACCGGCGGCACCGCGCCAGCGGATGATGGGACGGATCATGCATCATTTTATCCCCCGTTCAACTGGTTTAGAGTTGTTGTATTGACGTTTTTTTAAACTCAGGAAAATGATAGACGTAAATCTATCCCTATTCGCATTATATTCCCTTCCCCGATGATTTTTGCATATTATTGAGGTTATTGATGAGAATTGTTCTACTACGTTGGGGATACAAGTATTTTATATGCCTTGCATTCCCTTAAGGTTTTGCTACATAACGTACATTCATGTCGAAAAGCTATGATCATTCCATTTATAGCTGAAAGTTATCTATCAGAAATGCTACATTAAAATAGTTTTGTTTACCATTGGAATGTCATTCAATTGTTTCCATGCTCGGAAATATTCTTGGAAGTTTTTAAGGTTGTCACAGAGATGATAAAATTTTTTTTAAACCCATGAAAAACGGTTAATTGAATCTGGTGAGAAGCTCAGTAGGTTCGTGTTAAAGATAAGACATTTTCGATCGGATTATTAGTATTTGAAGATCGTGAGTCACGAACTTAGGGATTTTTATTACCCTTGCAAAATGATGGATTTATTTTCCGTGTGCATAGATATAGAGACAGCTAACATGACATTGATTGCAGCGAAATTATTTGGCCTTCCACCTGTCATTTCCCGCAATCCTTCGAGACGGTTAATAACGGAGCAGGGTATATGTCATTGATATGAATTCAGGCCCTAATCGTACCAAAATCTTTTCCTCTCATCTGAGCCACCGAACTCGGGTGCTTTGACTCCCGCGGGAGCTCCCCAGTGCCCTCCGCGGTTGTCAACCCGCCCTCCGACCCCATCTCTCCGTCCTTTCCAATTCCCTCTCTCATTCATCTCATATGCATCCCCTCGCAACATTGTTCATCCACCCCCTCGAATCCCGCGACTGCCCTCCACCTCCCCTCCTAGTGTCTCACTGCATTAAATTTGCTTCCGGAGATTTAGCGAGCGAGATTTCTCTCTCCCCCCCTCATCCATCCTCAGTTCCCCACCCTCGCATCACCCACCTGCCTCTCTTCTTCCCCTGGTCCTCAGACCTATTTCCATTGGAACAAGGCAGAAAGAGAATGTAATTTATTGCCACTTTTGCGGTCCGCTGCCTACCGAGTCTTGCGCTTAGTTCCCCAACTTCACACTCGCCTCCACGTGGAGATCGGATTGGTACAGAATGCTCTCCCCATCGGATGGCACTCTGAATTTTGGACTCCCCCCATTCCCTTGGCACCGTAAGAATTCAGAGTAGGTAAATTCTGACGGCATGTTCTTTCTCTTTACCATTCCATCTCACATTCCCCGAAAATCTTAAGGGTCCTCCTACGATCCTCCCCACACGCTAGGATGGGTGGGGTTTCTCTGGGCTTGGAATCCTCTAGCTCGAGGAACTCATTCATTCCCGTTCGTATTTTTTGTTACCTGAATTCAGGTTGCATCAGTCTTCCATCCTGGTTCTCGAAGCGTTCTTATTTGTAAGTAAGTTTCGTTTCCCTCTCTCCCCCCCCCCTCGCCCAGCCGAAAAGATTTACTCTCAGTCTTCGGGAGGCCGCTCGGCTCTTTACATTTCGTCGTCGAGGAAAAACTCGTATCGGCGGATTCGTCCGGGCGTCTTGGGAGCTGGCGTCGCTTTGAGCGGATGTGCTGGGCAACTATTTTCGTTCTCTCGAGATTGTAATCTTTCACCATTTCTAACCGTTATCTTCTGGATCGGCGTGCTGTTATTTCTATTCGTTTATTGATAATTGGTCACTCACGTCCGAATCAGGTGCTCATGGAAGTAGCGAATTAGGAGATCATGCTCACCGTTAACCGTTTGTTGGTGTTGTGCCATCCTTTTGTAATTAAAACGTCTGTGGTGTCCACGTTTTAGAGGTTTTATCGTCGCACGAGAAAAACTGTTGTTCCCGACAGCTCGGAATTGTTGAGGAATCGGGACCTTTATGCCAGTGGTGACATGCTGTCTCCAGCTTCCCGTCTGCTTAAAATCTGATAATTCCTTTGCATTATTTACTGAGGTACGCGGTGAGAACTGGCGTTTTTTTACGTTTTTATTTTAAAGAGCAAGTTGGGAAGATGAGATGTGTACATTTTTATTTTGTTTGATATTTAAATTCAGCCAATTAATTTTTGTTTTTTCGTTTTCTTGCAGTGTGATAGTGAGAGTGAAGACGACAAGGTGAGTCATTATGTTAAATCTTTATTTTTCCACAATTAAACTTATCCTTGGTTTATTATTTTATTATCCATTTTTATTTATTTTTTTATTTTTATGCACTAGAGTATTGCATTAATGTTTATTATGAGGCCCATCTGTTCTGGTAGAAAGTTGAAATTCACTGGTTGATGTATTTCAAAGTTGAACTTTTTATTGTCTTGTTTAGCACTTGAAGGACCTGATTATTTGCGGGACCCTAATATTGTCACCCGGTCGAGTTTGCTTTTAATATTTTCCTAATTGTTTGGTAACGGTGATTATTTCGTAGTATGGATCACCTTTAACCCAGCACCTCCGTAGGTAACGAAGCATGCATGCGTAAATCGTACGACATTTGTTGGGTATCTGTACGTATCCCTTCATTGGCTGTGATGGTGTAATTTTCCACTTCGTCCACAACTTTCCGCCTACAAAATAATCACATTTGGTAGAAGTACATCTCTTGCGTTACCTCTGACGATATATTTTCTCTTGTAAGTAGACTTCTCCTGTCTCATTTTAAGAAATCACGCACCTGCTTTTATGGCTTTACCGGATAAAAAGAATTGCTTTCTCTCGCACTGCTGATTTCGTGCTAAGAGTCACGTAAATGTGAAGCTTGTGATTAGAATCACGCCTGCCGTGAAACGTTATTCACGTGTGGTCTTGGCCATAGTGGATTCGTAAGAATATGCATTTAAAAACGACTCAATGTGCAATAATTTGAATTGACCATTTGACAGAGAGAGTTTGTATGCCTTTGAGAGTTGGGTGCGGAGTTGGTGCATTTTTTACGTGATTATGCATCAGCCATGTCCGTACATCAGTGACTCGGAAACATCACCTCCACTCCCATGATCTCTCGCTTCCCTGTTGAATCGGAGTGCTTTTTGTATAAATAAGCTGTTTAAATAAGCAGCGTTGCGCACATATCTGTCTTTCGAATCAAAAACGGCCGACCAATCCTCGGCAATATGTTATCGACACCCACACATCGCCGCCGTCGATCACCGAATTCGCCTCTCGAAACACCACGTTGAAACGGAAAGAACAGCTCTTTTTGATTCGCTCCGCAACCTGGAAAATGACGTTAACATGCTGATGGGATTTTGTATATTTCATGCCCGCCTGCCTTTTTAAATTATAATATCTACGCGATCGGGGAGTTCGATAGCCAGACATCCACACTCCCGGCTAATTTGGTTAAGGGCATGGCAACGGTTTGGGGGAGAGGGGGAGGGGGGTGGCACGGAAATTAATTAACCGCCGGAGACCAAATTTAGCCGGGGGATCCGGGTCATGGATGTGGGTTTGCTACCGCCGGACCAGAGCACCCTCACCTTACGTGATTGAGTTACTGAGACCCGGCGGCCGGGCCGTGTTGGAGGCGGCGATGCTCGCGCGCGCCGACTCGCAGGAGGGGGGGGGGGGCGAGATATTCTTCGTGCCGCCCGTGATTCAATTTTTCGCCATCGAGATGGGTACACGAGTGTTTTCGAGGTGTGTTCAATCTTCTGTTGGGGGAGGGGGGTAGGATATGGGGCGGGGGGGTTGTTCGAATGATATGGCACGACGGTTCGCTCTTATGGGATAGTCATTCGAGTTCAAATATTTGCCACTTAACCTCCCATCATTCCATCCTCCCGGAGTCGATTTTCGCTTCTCTCCACCGCGCTTATACACACATTCCGTACCCTATCCTTGTGGGCCCCCTCACCCCCGTCCTCTCGAAGCCCCCCAACCGCCACCTCCCTCCCCGGGATCGCCCGGGACACCGAAATGGAAAGGCTCTCGAGCGTGTGTGTGGTGCGATCCTCGTGAAATTATGTGATCCGGCGACGGGTTCTCTCTTTCTCTCTCCCCCCTCCTCCCCATGTCGCCCGCCGTTCCCTCTTTCCGCTCCCTCGAATCCCGTTCTTTCTCTTCCGCCATCCGTTTTCTTCCTTCCTCCCTCCCCTCCCGTAGCGTTGCCACCTCCGCCTCCAGGGAGGCGGAAAAAGCGACGAAAGGAAAGGAAGGAAGATAGGTATGAGAGGGGAAATGGAAGAGAGACAGAGAGAGAGAGAGAGGAAAAAACAAATGAGGTTCAATGGTGCCGTGAACAGCCAAAAAAAACTCTGCTATCTCTCTCTTTCTCCCCACTCTTTATTTTCTCGCCACCCGCATTTTTTTTTATTTCCCCTCGTCCGTTCTTTTTTGACGCTCCGAGATTCTGTTGTGATAGTGTTTCCCGAGTGGTTTTACGTACATATGTACGCGGGCGTACACACACAACAGAGTACGCAGGCGGGTGGTGTTGGAGGGAAAAAAATAGAAAGGGGGAGTGTTTATGGTGATGGTTCGACTCGACGGCCTCTCACACATCCCCCCCCCCCTTTTCGTCCTCACCAATACCACTGCACGCACGCACGCATGAACCCAGTGCACACCACGCACTACCTCACAATTCATCCTCCACGCCGTGATGTTCTCTCTATCGTCCTGATCCCGAATCCAGATGTCACGAGGCTTTCGCGTAACCGAAATTGCGTTCGCATTTCGTTATCCGCCCATTCGGCCAATAAATTTGCGAGCTTGGAGACCTATGCTTTCCGAATAATGACGGATAAATAATTGATTATCGCATTTATGCCACGAAAGAGCGCAAGGCCATAGTACATTGATCGGGTAACTTAAGAAAGAAAAATTAGCAACAGTCCTAGTGGATGGCAATCATAATGGCTCCGCATAAAAATAAGTTTCGCGTTGAAATGCAAAAGGGTTAAAAATTTCGAAGTGGAAGATGGAATTCTGAGAGAGTGAGGACTCGATGAGAACAGCATGAGTTGGTAAGATCGCGACTGATATAGATGGTTTCCGAAAATGGTAATTGTCGTGGGGACGCCTCTTAATAGCGCCACAGGCTTATGTAAGTCTTAATATGAAAGAACGTTTTAAATAATCACCCTCGTTTGTTCGTGGCGAACGGCATAGGACGGCCGGCCGAAGTTTATCTCGCGGGTTATGAGAACAGGAATAGGAAGTCTCCCGATTCCCCCCGTCAAGTCCTCCTCCCCTTCCCTCCACCTCCCAGCCACACCCTCCCCCTCCGACGCCTCCGTTGACATCCCGGGCACGAGTGGACGCACAGACGCTGATCAATCGGTTCTATCCTTCCCTCGCCAAACTTATCTGTACATACACGGTAATCCTTTTAAGCAGCGAACTCTAGGCTTTTGAGGGATCGTGTTTGGAGTGTGCGGTGGCGGTCTGATATTCTGGACATCGACGGGAGCGAATCGAGAAAGAAAATAAAGAGGAGGTGAATGGTGGTGTAGAAGGTGGAAGAGGAGACGATAAGGCCGGGGGTGGTTGGGGCTCCCCCTCGCCGGGAGATCGCATGTTCTTGCTTGTGTGAGCTCGCTGTGTCGGTGTGTGCGTGATGAAGTGCAGTCACGTAACGGTAGCTCGGAGCCGAAAGAGAATCGAGTTTGGTGGCGGAGAGAGGAAATAAAAACATACCCGCGATCGTAAACAACTGCTCGCTGTTAACAGAAAAAAAGGAAGGGCGTTCGCGTCCGGTGCTGTCGCTATTAAATTACTAGCTCCGTGCGGATAATAGATGGGTATTCATTTCTCCTTACGTTGAAAACTCGCATTAGTACCATTTTTCTCGTACGCCTTGAGGTGTAGTTGTTTTTGTCTATAATAAACGATCGGGTGTTCTTGTTCCCGTTCATGTAATCGGGCATTGGGAGCGTTTTTTTTCTCCTCCTCTTTGACTCCTCGAAACACCCGTCCCTCCGTCGAGTGGCTCAAGTCGTGTTAAAAGACATCTTATCGTAGCAAGCATCTGTTCGAAGCGGACTATTTCTTCCAAGTGTTCATAAAGCGAGACGTTTCATTTTCAATATGAACTCCTCTTTTATTTGGCGTCGCATGAATAGCCTCCACGGATGATTTACCCTCGGGACTATTACTACATCATTCCGTTTGAGGAATGAGAATGTATGAGATGCGGAGAGGATATTCGATTTTATGTATTCACGCGGCGTTGCGACGGTGGAGGAATACGTACGGTTGCTCAATCAAAATGAGAACTTCCGCGAAGCGAAGCCCGAAGCTGCGGCGGATTTTATCGTCGCAATTGGTTCCCCGGTCGTCCTCTCACGCGTGAATCACCCGCGGTGGGCGAACAAATCACTGTCGCGCACTCGTGTCGTTCTCACGATTCCGATCTGATAAACGGTGGAAGGGGGCAAGGCAAATACGTGCAAAGGCGTGTCTTTTAAGTCTTACAGGGAAACGGGACGGGCCTTTGTCTTTCCGCTTGGCGAGGTTTTCTGCCCTAAGACGCTGGGCGCTTGATTTGCGTGATGGCTGGCAAAGAGGGGGATAAGCCGTAAGTAAAAAGTGATGGATTGCGGGGTAGGTCGGTCGGAGGGCGCCTCTGCTTGGCACTCGGGAGTCTCGTGAGGAGTGAGGGTGCATCCGCGCAGGTGGTCATCCCGGGGCACCCCGACCCGTCACACATCGGATCTAATAACCCAAGAATTCAACGCGGGGCTTGGACGAGCTAACTCAAATTCTCGCTTCGCTCGGATTGACCCATATTTACCGAGTTCAGCCAATCGGAAAACGTTTCTCTCCTCTAACAGCCCAAACCAATGAGAGCGCTTCGGTCGTAACCCCCGCCGGTTATCTGTTTGCAATTCACTTCGCATTATTAACCCACCACCGCACCGAAGGTTTATTCTGAGGTCTCTGTGGGTGGGGGGTTGAGGGTGTTTGCGGGGAATCATTTATGAGGAGTGATTTTGGCCACGACGGGAAACTCCCGTCAGTTCAGGATCCTTTAGAATCGCTCGGTTACCGCATGTAAAGGGATTGAGGTCCTCGTTCCGCGGATCTGTCCCACAAGCCGGATGATGGAGCTTATTTCGGCCAGTCAGCCAAAGGGATAGAAACATTGTTGAGCGCATTACAGTATCAACGCCATGTAGGAACGGCATGGGATCAGTGATAAGAGGGCGAAGGTAATGTCGTTCTCATGGAAAAGGAAGTCCAAGTTAAACATGAAGTTGGAGGGCATAGCCTAAGGGAGTGGAACTGTTCATTTATTCAGGAAGCTTTTTTTTACGAAAATGGGCTAAGTAGTAAGAACATTAAAAGAAGCATCGCGTTAATGACGCTTTCACGAAGAGGAGGGAGTTGATGACAAGGGCTTAAATTAAAGATGTAAAGGAAAGATTAGAGAAAACTTGGATACGGAGCGTAGTTTTTTATGACTTTGAAAAACTTTGTCGTTGAGGCAAGAGGATAGGACTAAATTGTGGAGACTTTCTAGATGTGGACTTGGGGAAGGCTGGAGAAAAAGTTGGCAGAAAGGAGAGCAAACAAAAAAGTGCTGTATCCATGGTGGGGGGGAAAAGAAGGTTGACGGAAGTAATTCAAAGAAGTCAGAAAAAGTGGATGCAGTGAAAACATTGTAAAAGTGTGTAAAAGAACGTTCGCCGAGTGATCTAGGGAGCAGGAAAATGAGCCATATCGGATAGAATGAATAGAGGTATAAAGGATGTGCAGTTTAAAAAAATGTATTTTTAAGTGTGGTTTTATGGTATTTAATGTCACGTTGGGTGAAGCGTAGATGAATAGCAGAGCTTAGGCGCTTGTCGTGATTTGTTTTTCTTATGCTCTGCCTTTAAATCCGCCTGCCGAAAGTAAACGGTGTTGTAGTGGAGGGGGCTGAAGGACACAACTCAACCAGAAAAGAGAATGACAACACCATTTAACGAGGAAAGAAGAATTAGATTAACATGGATGTAATAAGGCCTTTGTGCGAGGTCAGGAAAGCCAATACGGACTGAAACTTTGCTAGAATTAATGGTAATTCTTAATTTGTCTCCCGTTTAAATGACGAATCGTACGATGGGTTCGAAAAATGGTTTTCTTCGGCGACATTGAAGCATGAATATCAATCCCTCTACAATTCAGTCGTTGTTCTCCTGAAACACCATTCCATGGGGGAAGGGTTTGCTTTTCTTGCTTTGCATTGATCCCCTCCCCACCCCACCCAAAGGGTAATTTAGTGCCAAATGTATTGCCCGTCTGGTCTAATCGGAGTTGCAAAAAGGCGTCGTGTTGCGAGGAGCGGCCGCCCGTGGAAATCTCTCCTGCGTGCTCGAGGAGGGGCTCTTAAGATGGGGGCGATAGCTTCGTGCTGTGCCCTCGCGGGCCGCCAAGTCCGTATCTTCCGAACCCGGAGCACGCCCCGGCACGGCGTCCCCCGTGCCGGGTTTCTTTTGTGCTCGACAGAAATCTCGAACGTACGTACATGAATTAAGACTCGCTTATCTGTTACCTCTCCGTTCCGTTTTAGCGGTCGGGAGAGATGCGTGATCACGATTTTGATCATAAGGGAATACATGCATTCCCATTCCCGCTGATCCAGTTTAATCCTGTTGAATTAATGTATCTGTGTGTACATTTTACGCGAATGTGACGCCACACGTTTAAAAAAAATCCATGTCTATCCGTTCTTAGTCTTAATTAGACTCTGGGATGATAAGTATCTTTATATATTCGCACCTCCGCGCCCAGATTATATATTGTGGAGCACGGGTTCATGTTCTGGATGAAGTTCTCCATATTTTTAAACCAGAACTCTTTGAGGTGAAATGAGCCAACTTGGCTTTCAATTTCAATTGGTAATGCAAGGTTAAATAATTCATTATTCGTTCCCAAAAAAAAAGTAATTCATTTCAACCGTCCCGGTTTCAAAGACGTGGAAAACAGGTTGGGTAAATTATTTTTGCCGTGTGGTGGAAAAGGATGAGTGAATTTTTTGCTTTTGTTAGAATATCCTGCTTTTTTACTTGTGTGGCCAGAAACGTATGCGAGGTACACGCGCGAAAACTCCTGGTTTTCCGGCACTCATCCATGCAGATGCCCCTGTGTTGTAATTCACTCGATCCCCGAAGGACTTTTAGCTTCCTGTTCGTAGGTACTACACGTTCCAGTATCGCTCGTATTGCCTAGCGGAGCAATTGAAATAATTCCCTCTGCGAATAAAGTGCGTGCCACTGTCATGTTTTTCATTCCTGGAGCTCATCACAGAATTGAATAAAAGGAAAGCAGTCCACAATTCATCGCTGAAGACGCAGCAGCGATGCTCGCGGGCGCATTTCCACAGAGATCAGGGGAGGGCATCCTTTTGATTCGACGAAAAAAAAGAGCGAAGTGCGCGAAAACAATACCCCCACACCCCGCCCCTCTCCCCCGCCCTACTCAAGCTCCACCCCCCTCCTCCCAGTCGCCATTTTTTTCTAAACGTCCCCGAAACCGGTGGTAATAAATAACCATACGCAGGATGTCATAGCTGCGGATTAGCCCTCGAGCCGACGAGAAAGGGATACGGAGATGCGGTGGCCGCAGAATAAATGATCCATTAGGTTGTGACATGTGCTTCCAAGAGAATCGCTGCTATCTCCTCCCCCTCCTTTCCATCCTCTCTCTTTCTCTTTCTCCTTCCACCCTCTTCCTTCCTTTCCCCTTCAGACTCCCAACCCCTCCCAACATCCCCCGGACTCAAACACTTAATCGCTGCCCTTCCGACTCCGTCGCCTCCTACTCCTTCATCTGTAACTCACTCACTCCTTCCCCCCACAGTCCCGAACCACCCCGCGAGAACCCCTCCTCCTTCTCGCCCTCCCACCACACACACGAACACAACCGCCTCCCTGCTTAAAGAGTGGAGAGTGGTGTGTGGCAGTTGAGGGTGGGGGTTGGAAGAAGGAAACGTGCCGTGGGCTCCTCCGGTCTCCTCCCGCCGCAAACCTCCGCCCACACGCCCTTTCCTTACGGGTCCCGTCTATCTTCTTACCCACTCACCCCACCCCTTCCTCTTCCTCCTCCGCCCCCACACTTGACTTACTCCCCTCCCACCTCCCTGTCCCTTCTTCTCTTATCTCTTCCGCCGCCGACCACCCCTTCCATTCTCTCGCAACGTTAGAGGCCGTTAATCCAGCCTCCTCCTCCCATCCACCCACCCACCCACCCATCCTCCTTCCCTCCCCCCCCTCTCGCTCGACGTGCTCCGAGACCCCCCTTCCCCACGTCCCCTTCTTTACGGGGCTCCGTACTCGACTCCTCAACCCCATCCCTCCCACACTCTCCACATCCCGTCTCCCTCTCCTTTTATCTCCCGCTATCCTCCCTCTCTTTCTCCCTCATTCCTTTCTCCTCTTCCTTCTTCGCTATTTCCCTATCCGATTACACCCTCTTCCGCTTGAAAATATCAAATCCCGACACATCGACCCCCGAGATGCGCCAGGAAGGAATCCTTGTTTGAAATAATACGGCGTTATGTAGTAAATTGTAAAGTTTTTTTTTTACTCGCCTCGTTTTAATACAATTAACGAACTGGTTTCGTTGCCAATTTGAAAAAGTCGTTTTCGATATTTTTCATTGATTTAGTTGCAACAAATGGAAAATTAAACGTAATTTCATGCAGTGATCGACTCGGTTTCTAAACTGATGTTTGAAACAAAATCCCTCTTCCTCGGATTGTTCGCATTTCCGTTTGAATATTTAAAATCCCGACGCAGTGCCCCCCCACCCCAGGAGCGTCTGGGCGCCTGTGGTTTCAGAAGAGAACGGCCTAGCGCCGAGCAATTGAAATAGAAAGAAAAAAATGCGGATTCAGCAATCTTCTAGTATGTTTTAACGTGCACATCCTGCTACTTTTTTTTCAACTTTTAGAAGTCGCTTCAATAGAGTTTTGTGCATTGACGAAAAAAAATCTGTTGTAATGGAAATGTTATCCTGTGATCATTGTGTAATTGAAAATTATATTTGAAATAAACTCTCCCCCCTCTAATTCCCCTGATTCCACTCTCTTTCTTCTGAATATTTCAAATCCCTACACGTTAACACTCGAGGAGCGTCATGAAGGAAGCCATGGACCCATAAGAATGAACGGAAACGGGGCTTAGCAAATAATTGAAGGGTCAAATGTATTATTCAGTATTTTTCACTTCTCATATAAATGCACTCAGGTGGGCATTGTCCCTAGCTTAAGAAGTCGCTTCCGATACAATTGCGTTGTGTTGACTCAAAAAATTATGATTGCAAACGATATCATCAGCTATTCGATACAGTATAATAAGAATTATTAAATTACATATTTAATCCATCGAAGCTGTTTTTATTACGATCTAATAGAAGTCGGAAAAAATTAAAGTAAACGAATGGAGTGCATATCGTAATCTTTTGATTGTCCAGATCAAGTAATTAAAAGATGTTTATATTGAAAATACACCTAAAAAACTAGTCGTATAATAGAACTCTTAAAAATTGAAAAACTTATGTTGATGAAAGTAATTTGTGCCCGAAAAGTTTTAGAGGTATCTCTCGACAAGCTTACAGCTTCAGGTGACCTATAATGGTAACATAAACATGAATACCTTCGATGTTTTGTCTCTTTAAGATTGTTTCTAAAACAATAGGATGACTAGGATAATCTTTTCTGTTTACTACAATTGATCTGCTAATTTTTTCTGGTACTTTTGATTAGGCACTGGCATGTGAAAATAAATAAATAACGTATATAAATAAATAAGGTTGCGCAGTCTTTGTTGCCATTTTAAGCGTAAAATACGGTAATTCATAGCTCCATAAAAGTAAGGAAAGGTCCATGAAGTTGTCGTGAGAAAATGTGAAAAGCTTTAAGGTACCTTAAACATCGCGCTTGTAGATGTTGGAACAGTAAGTACAAAGCGAAATCAAAAATTGCCGCGTACGACTCTAAATAAAAAGAAGCAGTGCTAATTGCTTCCCACCTCTCTTTGCGCCCCATATCCACCACGGTATGGTGAGTCTTTTTCTCTCTGCTGCCCTTATTCTTTATCCCATACTCCCCAAGTCCGCTCTTCCTTCTCCCTTTGCTCTTTCTCTCTCCTGCAACCCAAAGCACGGAGCGTCTCAGCTTTCTCGGGAATCATTTTCCCCTCTCCCTTTCCAGCCCTCGTCCCTCTCGCACCCCCGCATCGCCCACCCTTTAAAGCTCTCAAGCTCTCATCGCGAACCCTTTTTGTTACTTTCACCACTCTTGGGCTCCTCTCCTCCCCCGACTCACTCCCGGCCCTTCTTCTCCTCCTTTTAAATCTCCTCTCGCCGTCTCTCCCTTTCTTGCTCTCTCTCTCTCTTCCTCCCACGCTCGCTCGTCTTACCCTCGCCTCTCCCCGATGTCCTGGCAATTGTTTCCGAAGACCCCTCCCACCGCCCTCACCGATGTTACTCCGAGACGGGGAGCGGGGCGCGTCGGTGTGTGTTGTTACTCCGTGTTCGTCTGTCTCCCTTCTTCCCATCCGCGCTCGAGGCGAGGTTCCAACCCGCGAACACGACCACGTCGCTAGTCGGGAATTCCTTCGAGTTCAAAATGTAGATTCCGAACTTGATGCTTTCCGCCATTTACTCGTGTCACTCACGGCGAGTCACGTTAAAAATGAACGAGGAAATTTCTTTTGTCGGCTGTCAGGGCGTATTTCACGAATTGCTTCGCGTATGAAGTTGTTGTACCTGTTTTTCATTCTTCATTCTCCTGATAACCGCAGGCGATATTCCATCAAGAAGCTGTTTGTTTCCAATCCGTGCGCAAAGCCTCGAAGGAAACAGCCATAATATTCTCGAATGGAACCCGAGCGATACATATGGAAGTGAATTCTATGTTCCGGGATGAAGATAAGAGGAGAAGACATGGACTTGTGAATGCATCCACTCTGCTCTGATGAAATGGCTAACCCGTTTAGCTGTCACTGAAACGCGGAAGCATTAACCGCTTAAAAAGCTGATTTGTTAGAGCCACCAGAGGAAAGTTGCATTTTCTTTCAATTAAATCCGGACAGGACGCCGTGGTGCTATTTTGACGATTTATTCAGGTCGTGTCGTTGATATAAGCATGAGGTTTGCTCTGAATTTACACGCATGAGAACGACTTCTTTGTCTTGTGCGCTCTCCTTCCCCCCTTGACCGTACGCTGTTGTTCCAAAAGGAGGATGGTTTAAACAAGTTGAGGTTGTATCGCCTCGGCAACCTTTCTCGGCCGGCGGAAACATGGGCGAACGCATTAAATACCCGAAGATAAGCATCACAGTCGGAGGGGACTGTGAAGACGCATAAAATGTCCGAGGTTATGTGAAACCCAGGAGTGAGCAAACGTGCATGTTTCCCTGGCACAGCTTATGCAAAATAAGGCCCGCGGGAAGTCCGAGTGAGAGTTTACATTCCTTTGTATTTTTTTTGTAAATTTCTCATCCCCCCCCACCTCTTCCCCTCATTCCCTTGTAGTCTTGTTTTAATCAACAAAGGGGTTTCTTCTGAATGTAAGAGGAAGCTCTTTCGCGGTTTCAGTTTCTCTGGGGGATAAAGCCGTTTGTCTGTCAAGCTCCTCTCTCCGATTCCTCCTTGGTCTCCCCCCCCCCCCATCTCCCCACCCCCCGTCACACTCCCCATCCACCTTTTCCCATGTACTTATCCCCAGCCTGGCTTTTTCCTTGCCATTGAACACTCTCCTTTCGCATCCCATTTCTCACCCCAGCCAACCCTGTCGCCCAAGCGCACGTATTTACATATATACCAGAGGCCTTTTGTACCTACATAGGTCTTGTATATATATATATATGTAATGATGGGATGGCACAATATATATATATATATATATATATATATACACATATATGTATTCTCGTACTCCTTAGTTTTAGTACAACGCCTTAGCTTATTTATCTGCCGCTCTGCCAGTCCTCAGGGAAGAGCCTGTAGGGTGCTTTAATGGACGAGATTGTTATTAGTCTTTCCGCTGTTATAGATTATTGATGAACGTAGGAACTTGCTGCTGCGTCACTTTTAAGCCTCTTGTAACACGCGGCCTTTGGTGCCGCAACATCCCCTAATGCTACTATAAACCATTCTTCGACTCCGCAAACCCTCTGCCGCATTCTGGCGTCCAAGTAGTATTTAATTTCTGCCTTCACGTCTCTTTTCCAGCGTTCCGCCATCTATCACAAAGCTTCTTCATTTCATTTTCACCCAATATGCCATGCGTCCACTTGACCTGCCATCTTTGGACATCTTCGTGCAACCTCCTCTCCTCACATATCATGGCCGGAATGTCTTCGTTAATTTGACCCATAAATGCTTAAAATGAAAGAAGGAAGATGATTGAGTACGATTCTCACCATTAATTTATGTTGAAGTCCTATCCGTCCATTTGCTCCTCGTATCCTTTTATGACGCCCCCTCTATCTATCCGCATGCACCGCTAGGATGTGGCTGGGGTCATTATTACACGCCGGGCCTGCCGCATTAATAATCAAGGTTTTTTTTATTTTTAGTTTCTATATAAAATGCAAAATAATCCAAGTAATCGTCATAATTGTGCAACGGTCCGTCCGTATGTTACTTTCGCTGAGATTGGTCGGGTCACATTCAAAGGGGAAAACATGCTACACGACCTGTGACGTTTTATCAAATGGAAGTCAATACCTTTCGGTATACTTATGCAATGTCTGCGATGGGATGATTTGCTTTTGGTGGAGGGATTGACGTTATAACACTTACGCCATGAAGGAATTTATGGACCCGAACCTGCGAATGTGAAGACCTCAGAATGCCGGCCATACTATCTTCCAGTGAAACTGATCACCGTGGAAACCTAGGGTATCGAGAATTAATCGAATGTGAACATTATATTTTCTTCCACTTTCAAATAATTGAGATACATATCCGTTCACGGTAATTACCCCCAATGTTAGTTTTGATAACTGAGAGTGTAGCTGAGTTTGAACTGAGGCTTGAGGAGGGTGAAATTCACACATTCATGGCAGGATCAGGCAGAATCCCTCGGGTTAACTCAAATTTATAGAAAGGAGATACATGCTCTCTGAATTACTGACCGGAGGGCCCGGATACGATTCCGGGTGACGGTTCTGGGCATCCTGTTTCACTCGAGCGTGTTTATTTTTTCGGATGCAAGTTCTACCTTTGGAAATATCAGGGAATGAAACTGGACCCCCCTCCTGCCCTGATAGTGTTAATTTCACATTTAGTGTAGAGCGTGCTTGGTGCGAGGTGAGCTCTACTCTCTTCCAGCAAGCCAAGTATCGGGGTAAGTGGTACGATAGAAGTATTGATGATGGAAATATAGCAATTGCATCGAACTTATGGTAATCACGATTCGAGGGTATCGATATTACTCTGCTATCCCCAGAGTACGTCTTCGCGCCACTGCATGTGACTCCGTGTTCTTCCTTTTCGCATTCGCCCTTGTTCGCATTCCCACTCCCTTTTATTCTCGTATTCGGTTCCCTCACGCTCTACCACTCCCGTGGCGGTCTTCCTTCTTCTCCTCTCCCTTCCCTCTCTCTTTGATGCCGCCTCGTCTATAAATCTTCCCCATCTCTCCTCTCCAATACATATCCCCTCGACTGTACGTACTTCCCACCCCTCGCTGTCCCTTAGTCTCCTTCCGTTCTTCCTCTCTTTCTCTCTCCTCGTCTTTCTCCCCCTCTCTCGGCCAGCGATTGACCCCTTGAACTCTCACCACCCTCTCCAGGAGAAACCCCGAACCCACTTCCTACACGTCTGTCGTGGAGAGGAAATGCATCTCTCCCCGAGTCTTTGACGTCGAGTGAATGTGACTCGGGTGAGTCCAATATGACTCAATGGTTCGGATAAAAACATCTCTTGCGATAGTCGGCGTGAGTGGTTGATATGCACTTAGATATACGTATACGCAATTTTTGAGAGAGGAACCGCATTTCCTGGCTATCGCCCGCGTTAAAAAAACCTTAAGAAATGGGAGGGTTCCGGAGATATATATAAGTTGAAATGTGAGGAAAAATTGAGGGTTTTTTTGCTCTCTAAGTAGAGAATACGTGTGAAGTCGGCGAAATCGAACTTTTGTCAATATAAACCTTCTCACAACATGTCACAATGACCGAAGTTGTTGAAACTATGGTCTGTTAAATTTGTAAATTTATTTATAAATGGGATAAATAGAAAATAAAACATCGATTTATACTTTTCGCAAAATGCTGATCTACAATCGAATTCTATATAGCCTACGAATGAAATGTAGATTCAATACGAAATAATGGATCCGGCTCGAAAATCGGTATATTTTTTCGTCTTTAAATGTTGCTGGTGAAAGCTGTTGAACATCGTTCCCACTCTCATAGTTTCACACTTGAAGTGGTATCTAAAAATAAAACGGGACGTTAGCCAAAATGTATATACACCGTGCATCAGCGCCCGAGATATTGTAAATTCGTATCTAGATACGGTTACATGGTTTCACGATAGAGCTACCTTATCTGTGTACAGGATCTCACTGATACCTCGCCCCGAGATACGATCGCAAGGTGCCACTTACAAACGATCCCCTTTCCTCCCCTCCCACCATATCCCATCGCCGTCTTCGAGCGCACTCATCCCACCCCGAAATCCCCCTCGCAATTCATCTTCGGGTGTCCCTCCCTTCTTCTCCCCTTCCCTTATCCCTCCTCGTTTCTTTGCTCTTCCTCTGCCCTTACATCTCGTATCGCTCCGTCTCATTTTCCCTTTCGTCCCTGGGGAGGGCTGGGGTAGGGAGACACACGCCCATACGTCACCTTGCTATTAGCGACCGAGCCCATGTCTCCTAGACGTCGTGTCGAGACCGTGTCGATGTTCGCACGGCGATTTCTTATGCTCCGTTTATAAGCAAGCGTCCGGACAAATCCAGCGCCGTCAAAGGCGTCGAATCGGTCGTGCCCGGTGTAAGATCCCGACCCTCCCTTTTATTATTCCTCTCCTTAGGCGACCCGGTTTCCATGGAAAACCCAGCCTCCTATTCGTCTGTCTCTTCGATGACGGATTGAATGTGGCATGACACAAGCGGCTGGCTTTTTTATCTTTTTATTCGTGGATTGCCGCGCCGAAAGCGTGCGTAAAAAGAGCATATTCTTCCATATAGTGCTGGAGAAATCGAAGTGAAATTCAATTCACGATTATTTAACTTTTCGTCTGTGCAGCATTGTATCTTTCCTATCACGAAAGCATTAAGGCTGCACACAAACACGGTCACACCCTAGTGGTGCCTTGCAGGGCACTAAAAATACTAAAACACACTCTTGGATGCCCTTCCTCTAGAACAGAGAAGTATTGCGGAGGAACCTCTCCCCTATCCTGTCCTTCCATCTTCGTATTGAGTCTTTATTATTTTTAATGGCCGTATTATGTTGCTATTGGACACATCTCAGCGAGGGCTTTCATGCTTTTAACTTATCGGTTTATGAGGACGGATTTTAATGGCCCCAATGAATATTGGAAAAGTGGAAATGTGGTTTCCAAAGTGCTCTGCTTTTTATCTTGACGCAGAGAAGTTCCGTCTTTTTAGAATTCTTTACAAACTGGTTTCTCTGTGAATAAACCAAGATGTAATTATTGTGCATAAAATTGTAATAACAGTAAACACTCGCGCGAGTCATTTCCGGCGAGTTTTCACTAAGGCCTGGTGTTCGCTTATATTTCCAACGTCTAGCTTGACTGATGTAATAAGGTCTTGACAGTCAGAGAGCAGGGCTTTAATGTATACATGTACTCATAGATGGGAGTCTATTCTAATTCGCAGTGATTTCCCAAGTTTAAACTATCATAAACTATAAAATAACTCATGAATCGTCCACATTTTCTCTTTTTTTTGGACAGTATCGCTCTTAAGTGGAAATTTTATATGTATTCTATACCAAAAATATTTAATTAGCGTTCGCCATAATTGTATCTATGTATTAATATAGAAACATGCCCATGAATGTGAAAAATGTATTGGCACACATACACGATTTTTAAGAGTGATTTTATGAGTTTTAAATGTAAAAAAAGGTCGATGCGAGCTGATGATTGACCTCAAACGAAGTCTTACTCACAAAGAACAATACTTCTACTGCACACATCCCGTCCTCTCACTGTAGAGCAACCCACACTCCTGCATTGGTTTATTCTTTCAAGTATGATGCTTTGTCGCTAACAGAATTCTCTTAATCAGACTTTCAATCCCTTTTGTTGTTTACGGCTCACAGTAACGAGGAGTTTAAAGTTTCTTTGCCATCAACGGGTTTTTCATCAAAGGAGAGTGGAGGAGGGAAATGGAAAAAGAAGAAGGGTGTCAATTAAAAACGTTCCTCGCTCGCTCGATCCAAACTACTCCTGTTCCTCCTCTCTTTCTTCCTCCTACCCCTGCCTCCTCCTCCTTCCCTATTCCTTTTCAGCGGTCGCCATTCAAATCCGATGTGCCTCCCTTCGCCTTTCTCTCCTTTCCAGCCTTCACCCACCCCCTTCTCATCCCCCTTCCCTCCGGCTGACTCCCGCTCGGAACAAACAGCTCTCACGGAAGATTACCACTCTCCTCCGCCAGGCTCTCCTTTCTTCTACCTTTCTCTCTCTATCTCTTTCCATTTCCTTTCCGTCCTCGTTTTCCGCAACGACCTTGCCGTTTTGTATAAGTTCCTCTCTCCCCTGTCCTCCTACTCCATTCTCTTTCAACCCTCGCTCTGCTCTCGCACTAGAAGGAAATTGAGTGTGTAAATAAATAAATAAATATATAGAAACGTATTTGTATGTAAAACACGTATATTATATATATATATATATATATATATATATATATATATATATATATATATATATATATATATATATATATATATACACACACACGCACACAAATTGCATTACGTTAAATGTATGTATGAACACAGTACATTCTGAATACAAGATCACCAAGCACATACGCCCTAATATTAAGGACACCCTCATGTAGATATTATTTCTATGTTTTAGCGGATAGACGGAGGCGATACGACGAAGGCGAAGGCATAACCGCCGAAACGTAAACAATATATGTTTGTTATTTTTTTTTGTTTCTATGTTTTGTATGTTTCTATATTATATATATATGTGTGTGTGTGTACGAGTATGTATATACGAGGGTCATCCGGAAAGTAGTACCCGTTCGTGCCGCATGAAGTGCTGACGACGCGAGTAGCCGCTGGACGAGGTCAGATAGCTTCAGTGGCTTGTCTGCCTTCTCTGAGCCAAGTTGCGTGACGCTAGCATTGCCTGTGTTGTTTCTGTAATTGTTTACAATGTTTAAAAAAATTGAGAACGCCGCCAGTTGTGAAGTGAGGGCAGTGATTAAATTCCTCAATGCAAGAAACGTTCGCCCATGTGATATTCATCGCCAATTAAAGGAGGTGTATGGAGACAATGTAATGGACGAGTCGTCTGTTCGGCGGTGGTGTCGCAACTTCAACATGGGGAGGGGGAACACACACGACGATGAGCGTTCGGAGAGACCGTCTGTCATTACAGACCAACTGGTGAGCTCAGTTGACGAATTCGTGAGGAACGATCGGCGCGTCACAATTGATGACATCTGTGAGCATTTTCCCAATGTTTCTCGAACAATTGTTCATGAAATTGTTAAACACCATCTGCATTATGCAAAAATTTGTGCAAGATGGGTCCCTCGCGTATCTCAATGAGCTGGCGGCGAAGGACTATGCAGCAGGAATACAGAAACTTGTCACACGTTATGACAAATGCCTTAATTTGCTTGGAGATTATGTTGAGAAGTAGTTTAAAGTATCCTCTTTCAAATAAAATTTTTTATGTTTGTTAATATTTACTTTTGTGTCTTTATTTCACGAACGGGTACTACTTTCCGGATGACCCTCGTATATAGATATAAATGTATATATATATATATATATATATATATATATATATATATATATATATATATATATATATATATATATATATATATATATATATATATATATATATATATATATATGTATATATGTATGTGCGTACATACTTTTATTTATATATACATATATATTATATATATATATATATATATATATATATATATGCATACACACACACACACAAACAGTGTGCGCGGGTATATATGTGTAGTGGAAGGATGAAAGTCATAAAAGGAGGAAGCAGAAGGAAAGAAGAGAATGGCTGGTTCGTTTGGTGTGTGTGTGTGAGAGAGAGTGAGGTGCACGGAGAGAGATAAATGGAAGTTGGGTGAGGTTGCGATAGAGAAAGGGTTTTTTTCCTCGAGACGGAACGTGCTGTGTGGAGACAGGGAGTGGGAAAGGGGTAGAGAGGGAGAGAGATGGAAAGAGCCATGTGAGAGAGGAGAAAAAGGTCTGAAGTGGGGTTTTGATCGTGGAGGAAGATAAATACTCGGAGGCCTATTCATTCTGTCTCTCCTCCCCTCCATCTCTGACTCCTTCTCACAGAACCATTCCTCTATCCCTAACCCCCAACCCCCCTCCTCTCTCACTCCCCTCCCACTCAATTCGACGCTCACAGTTCTTCCTCTCCACCCCTATTTCCTCCTTTCGCACATTTCCCACAATTCCCATCCCTGCCTGTCCGTTCCCACCCACTCTTCCGCCCGCACCCACGCCACCGAGAGAGCTCCCTCTTTTTTTTATATCTCCTTTTTTCAACTCCTCTCTTGCTTTCCTTTCTTTTCGCGCTGTGCTGTAAAAACGTCCTCTCTTTTCTTTTCCTCCCTCTTTCTCTCTATCCCAGTACACTGCCGTCTCTCCGCGTTAGCGATAACTTCTTCCTCTTTCCCTCCGACCTTCCCGCCGCCAACACCTCCACCCTTTTTCCCTACTACCCGTTCTCTCGTCTCCTCCGTGTGCCCACTTGCCTCTTCCACCCTATTTCCACCCTCGTCTTGAAAGGGAGGAGGAGGTGAGTGGAGTGGGGCTTTACTCGGAACAAGTGGGTAACGCCCTACAAATGGCCCTCCCCTTTTTCCCATTCTCCTCTCATCCCTTTTGCCATTCCGTCTTTCCCCCTTACCTCCTTCTCTTTAGCTGCTCCACTTCGCCATCATCATCCTCTCGCTCCTCTTGTCTTCCCATCCGTGGGGAAGGGAGTGTAGTCGTCACTAGTTGGAAGTTTTTTTCCTCGCACTGGGGGGGGGGGAGAGGAAGTCCCGCAAGATTCGCCATCTTGGAACTTGGTCGAACACGTTTTAACGCCTCCGGTGCCAAGTTCCTGAAGGTTGGGTGAAATTGGTGTTTGCCTCAGCGGTAAATAAGTACTGGTGCCGGCCATTAATTACTGATCTTATTTACTTGATGTGGTCAGTACGGCCGCTAAACGGGGTGTCTGCCAAAACTGACAATTATATTGTGGGCATACTTAACCTGAATTTATCGAATCTGGAAAGAACATGAAATTCTGTGATCTTTTCCTGGTAATCTCCCGTTGTGTGAAATGGGCTGTCACGAATTGAATAACAACTGTCACCCTTTAAATCAACAGTTTTAAGCGGGACTTGGTGAAATTGTTTTTGTTGAAGATAATTAAAATACGGATGGACTGCTAACTAATCCATTCCTTTCAAGCATGACGCTCGCAGCAAAGCCAAGGCGCTTTCATTACGAGAGATACAAGGGTTTTGGTCGTAGTGTAAGTAAGCTGATTAACTGAAACAATTTTCTCTGTCGTGGAAAAGAGAAAGGTAAGATCAATGGCGTGTACTTTCAACGTTTTACCGTTGCCTTCGCTGCCGTCATACATTTTAACTCGGTGGGTCGGTATATCTTAATTGCTAAATCTGACAATGAAGTCTCATTTTCACTCGAAGCAGCTTAAAGAAAATCAAGATCCTGATCCTCGATTTTGATTTCTCGTTTTATTTGCTTCTGGCCGTGATGAAATCAAAACGGCTTCGTGTTTCATTTCCAGACCGTTCCAATTGACTCGGAGATTATATTAGTGCTTGGATTGGAAACGAGACAATGATGGAAGCGCTCGGTTTTCGATGGAATAGTTCCCCAATTGTTACCTACAACTCACAATACGTTTCACATCTGGTACGTTTTTCGGATATATTTTGCAGGTTTAAGCGATGTGAATCAATTTACCATGCACGTATCACGGTTGCAAAGTGCGATTTCGTAGAATATCACTCTATTTTTTATGGCGTCCTCTATTAATTGCTAAGTATTTTTTAAAATAACGAATTTTACCGCCATTAAAATTACTCCCTACGCATTCGTGGCTTAAGTACGCGGTGGCCACATAATTCGTTTCTTCCGTGGTATCCCATGTCGAATCTTAAAATAATCGGTCTTCCGGATGCAAAGATTCGAATATAGCGATGCTTTCGATTCGAATCTTCATACGTCCAGAGCGAACGGAGACTCGAGGGGGGCGCTTGATTCATTCCGTTGCGAAACGTAAATGATCCAGTGTCGTATCATTTAGTGAACGCCTGACGCCATTTTCGAGTGCGTAGTTGAGAACCCCTTTGGTGCCCGAAGCGTGGAGTAGAATGTATGGGAAGTAGTTAGCGGAGCAACCCGTGAGGCTACTACGATCATTTCCAAGTCACACCCAAAGGATTGTTCCCGGCGGCACCTTTGCTCGAAATTCACTCCAATTCGTTTCACTTTTGGTGAGGCGAGTCTCTCTTTCTCTCTCTGGGTGTCTCTCTCTCTCTCTCTGTGTCTCTCTCTCTGTGTCTCTCTCTCTGTCTCTACTCCTTTTCCGCTTCGGAATCCGAATCGACTGATCGACGAAACTCTGGGGTGTATTTTTCTCTCCCGTCCCCGAAATGAAGTCCCACTGTCACTCCGTTCAACCTCTTCTCATTCATCTTCCTCTCTCTCTCTCTCCCCTTCCCGCTCCACTCGACATTCCCTTTTTTTAATCTCGCATCTCTCTCTTTCTCTCATCCCCTTCCTTTCCTCCGCCGTTCGTCCTTCAACTCCCTTCTCCCACATTTCAATGTTTTCCCTCGCGTGCGGTCGTAAAAAAAAGGGATATCTCCTCTTTCATCGCCGCAGTCTCTCTCGCTTTTACGTTCTCCTCTCATTTAAATTTTTATCTCTCTCTCTCTCTCCACTCCCAAGGTCCCTCTTTCCCTCCCTCGCCCCACCCACCCCCTCCCTCTTGCATGTGTGCGCGCCTCTATCTCCTCTCCTCCCTCCCTCTCTCTTGCGTAGCGTCATAAAAGAACGGGCTCGCTTTCATTGCCCCTCTTTGCACGGGAGGACTCCACTCCATTTCTGGCTATTTGCCCGAGATAATTGTTCCCCTTCTTCCTCCTCCTCATCCCCCCTTCCTCTTCTCCTCCCGTATCTCCTTCCTTTTTTTTCGCGAAAAAATAAAGGACGTCATTTGTTTCGCAGGAGGTTGTGGGAGGGGGTGGGGGAAGAAAAAAATCATAATTTTTCCTCGAAAAACATGCCATCCGTTCCGACTCCCACAATCATGATAGCGATGTTTTGTCCGCAGCCGTGTCTTCTTTTTTCTCTCTTTCTCTCTCCCTCTCGCTACTCTCCGGAGTCGTTCCTTTTTATTTTACGTCGGTAGCTCGGGCGCACCGGAAATTAATTCATTAGGACGCGCTCTGGCTGATCTACCGCTAGGTACGCCTACTGATTCCGTCCGGGTCCTTTAAATGCGGCTCCCCGGTGCAGATTTTTTTGTTTTTTTTTTCGCCTGCTCGACCTTCCGATTGCACCCGCGACCTCTCCAAAAAGTGGAACTATTTTTAGATATGGGGACAGTCGCGCATCCGGGCTAAATACATCAAGTTGCAATGAGAGCCAATCTTTTGAACATGATGTTGTTGTGAGCAGTTTCCCCTCCGTAGTACTAATACGTATGTTGTTGTCCTGCAGCCCTCCATTCTTTTAGTTTTGGGTTCAATGATTAAATGTGCGTCAGCTCTCTACATTATCTTATTACCTCCTTAACTCTTTATACTTTGCACTTCCTCCATTGGTCCCGCCGAAAGTTTTCCATTCAGTTGTTGTCTTCACCAGGACGTTGTGCCTTATAAAATATTTTCCAAATGATCTTCCCCTTCCTGTAAAGGATTGTTTCTTAAGGTTTTTTTTAACTCTTGCATTTCCAAAGTTTCCATCTTTCCTTCCGTCCATTCATTCCTCGCTTCTTATTTTTTCACCTCCGATTCTTATCCCCTCAAACATTCATTTTCTTACCTAATGCTTTCCATACCCACACACATTCATTCTGATGTCTTAGACTAAAATTTCATCGACTTTCGAAATCCCAGCATTGATCTCGTGCATGTCTCACTTTCCATTCCTCTCTTCGATTTCCTCTTCTCCACGAACGAACGAAATTCTCCCATTATTTCTTGCATTATTTCCTTCTCGTGTTTCGTTCTTTGTTTTCCTTCGTCCAGATGTATATATATCCCCTTACTTACTCACCGATGATCAATTAAACCAAGGTGATGGTCTGATAAACCTCACTGCGATTTCGATCTTTTCGTATGTATATTCCCGTCAGCAAACTCGTCCCGAATGGCGGCCGTTCCCCATCACTAAATTCACTGGCTCAACTTTAACCAAGTAATTTATCGGCAACTTATGCATTAGTGCAGTCATAACCATTAGGCGTGAACTCATTTCGTTCTTTCCCGTTGTGTGTACATCCCGAATTGTGCTGTTTTGTTCGACTTCTAAAATATCCGTCTTCGAATACACCAGCCCTCGGACCATGGGGTTATTAATTGAGTTTGACTTATACTCGGACACTCCAAGAGGATTTTCACGAGAATGCGTTGCCACTATGTTAAACTGAAAGCAATAAGAGGCAGTGTTTCGGAGAAAAATGGAAACTTTGAGTTGACAGAATGGGAAATAAACGAAGAAGTGTTAGGTTTTGGGAAGGGTAGAAGGTTGTTGGGAAAGGTAGATAGTTGGTAGATGGGGTTGGGAGGAATTTGAACAAGGCAAGACAAGGGCATGCAGGATATACTGAGCAGTCCTGGGGTTCTGAACGCGGTGTTTAAGAGGGCATTGCGGCGGATTCGAGGTAGATGGAGGATGAGTACAGACGCTTTTAATGTTATGAAGGGAAGTAGAAAGTATGGGAAACTGAAGAACGAATTACGGCAGTATGTGGTGTGGAGTTTTGTGTTGTGTTATTCTGGGCTCAAGTGCGGCCATGTGTAATGCCTGGGTCCATCAAAAGCCTCTTCTAACCCGATAGATTACGGTTAATAATAATTGAATTATAGTGTACCTGTGCATTAAGTCCAAAATTCAGGTCACATCGAAGGTCCGCAGCATGACTGAAATTCAATGGATTTGAAAAAGGTTTCAGACGAAGGGGTGCAGTGGGAATAAGTGTAACACCATCTATCGAAGATTGAATGGAACGGTCAAAATATTCGATAAAACTAAGGGGCTGCGTGTTTTCATTCGCAAACAATATCCTTCTCATAGTGCGTCTCCTCCCCCTTGTATCTACCGAGGATCCCTCTAGTAGGGATATGCTTAATATGACAGAATTGAATGTTTAACGACCGGCACAGCAGCAGATATTAAAGTAAACCGCGAATTAAATCGCCCGAACTGGAGGGCATTTCGGAAAAATGGATCTTAATCAAGTCTTGTGAGCCAAGTTTTTTTTTATTTGCATCCCAACCCCCTCATCCCTATACCCCGTCTCGTATTTGCTTTTATCCCATTCACTCATCGGGTCTTTTGCCGTTTTAATTTTCGAAAGGTCGTAGAATTTAAATGCGACACCAGGGGAGTCGTGGTGATAGGGAGGCGGGGATGGCGGAGGGAGGAGGGCGTGGGGGGGTTGGGGGCTTAATATTTCTCCACTCCATTTTCCGACTGCCGTTTCCCCTCGGAACGGAAGGGAGCGGGAGTGAGGGTGCTCGTTCAGATTTCATTTCGTTTCCAGCACGGCGAATGTTTTCTTTTTTTTGGGGGGGGGGGGGATAGGGGGTGTCGTTATTTTCATTCCCCCTCCCTGCGCGTAAACTACACCTCCTTCAGAAACTGGATCGACCCCCAAAATTTTCCCTGCCGCGCACCTGCACGCAAACTCCGGCGGCGCTTGGGGTTCCCGGAGAGACGAGGGAGGTAGTAGTCCGCGTTCTTCAAATGTTTTATCTCGTTCGCACTATTTTTCTCTCTTTCTCCCCCCCTCTCCCCACATCCCTTCTTCCATGGCGATGGTATGGACTTCCGCCGCAGAAGCACAAACTGTCGCCACAGTCCAGTCTCTCCCTTTATCCCTTTCTCTCCCTCAAAGTGTTCTCTCTCTCTCTCCCTCTTTCCTGTTATCAAGTCGTCATTTTCGAGGGCACAAATATTTCCGTTTTTTTTTTACTAAAATGCCTCCTGCTCCTCTCTCCCTCCCTCTTCGTCCGTTATTTGTTTCAGTCAAGATAAACCCTCGCCCCCTCCTAATCTCCAGAATAAATTTTTGGGTACCACAGGGGCCAGCCTGGTCCTCTTTCAATTTTTATCGTTGTCATTGCTCCGGTAAATATTGCAGTCAAGATCCTTGTCGGTGTTGTTGCTCATTTTTGCCGTAATTGGCGGGCATTCTTTCACGTTTTTATGTCTCAATCGTATGCTTTTCGGAGGATGGTTTGCTGTTTTTCGTCTTGTTGATGAGTGTCGTTAAGTCGTGAATGTTTATAGTAGTTGAAACGTGCTAGGCTCGGGGTTTTCTTGCAATAAAAACGGTCAGCCGCAGCCCTTTTAAATGGTGTCTAATGTAGCAGCTAGGTAAGTTCCTTGGGCATTCCTTTTTTAAAATCGCCTATCTTAGGATGGGCTACCATCAGTGCGTTTAGCATAAGACTGGCGCGGTATTATTGTTCATTCCAGATGTATGCTTTGTTTTATTCATTAGGTATTACATGCTCGTAGTATTGTCCGTAAGCAAGTTATCTTTTTTACTCTCCCGCCGTTCTAGTACTCTAAACGAATGGACTCGTGTCACGTTAATTTTTATTCCTTTGGACTTTTGGGTCTTCATCACAGCGAATGTAATCAGCTTAGCTTTGCTCGTGAGTCGAAATATCATTCCAAGCGTTGAATTAACAGTGTCTAGAAATTAAAGAGTGCCACTTCGTAGTCATACATAATCCGTATGACATCGCAATCTCCTAACCCTCAGTGATATAGTGATATGCAGATCAGTCTGTCATCCGATGAGTGTAATTTTGGAGTTGTGTCCTTTAAAGGTTCTTCGAAGCTTAAGTCGTTGGTGATTCAAGCAGGGAAATTTTGTGCATTGCAACACAAAACACATTATCGAAATGGTGCTTACATGCCGACAGGCTTCGTAATTGTATGACCTGTCGATCAAAGGGGATGTGTTCGAAGGAGCAGCAACCTGGATGGCTATAGAAGCTTTGGGCCAATCGTTCGGAATGAATCATAATAGCTCCTTTACAGATAGTTTTGAGCCCGATAAAATAGAAGGCATTACGAATCAGCGGCTTTCAAATTTTTTCGTGAAAGCAAAATGCTACCAATTTTATGTATTCATTTCTCGAAAATATCCTTTCGAAATATAATTTTTGTAAAGCATGTTTTTTTGGAGATGGGAGTGATCTTAAAGGCTGCAATTTTGTTAGAAATTAGACACGGTGTCTTTACTTTTACAGCTCAAGCAAACTTTTATCCAAAGTATCAATTACCATCCCCCCCCCCCCGGGTCACAATATCCTCCCTCTCGAAACATCTTGCTCTCTTGAGTGGTCCATTGCCAAATTCCTGTCGCATTTTCCAGTCTTTTCATTTTTTTTAACGGTACGCGAACCTCCCGAGCGTCGTTGATTGAAACCATTACCGTTTCGCCCCCGCCACCCCCTGCCATGCCGTGGCGCATTCGTCCGCCTCCGGGTTCCATCACGGACGATGGCGTTCATTTTCCTCATTCCCCGTCGCTCCATATGTACCACCTCATTTCATTTTTGGTTTATTTAATCGGCATCCGCCTCCATTTTTTTCCACCCGATCCCCGTTTCTCTTTCGCACTTTCATTTCGCCGACTCGCGCCATTTTACTGCCCGCACTTACTGCCTCTCCATTGTTCTCTTCGGTAGAGGGGTCCCCTCCGGTTATGTGGAATGTTGTTGCCCCGTCCACGCCGGTTCCGCGTTTTTACTTCTATACTTCGCCCGAAGCATTTTTTTTCATCGATCGTCGAATGATGCGACGGCAAAACATTTCGGAGACCAAGTAAGTCTAACTGAAATTTCGATCCGGTTGGTTTAAAGATGTATAAAAAAAAAATTGGCCCCGTTCAATGAAGATTCCTTTCGGACCTCCTCTTATTTACTGAATCTCTTTGGCATGCGTGAGCGTGTATTTTTCTTTGTCATCCCGAGCCGAAAAGCACAAGTGCTGCATGTCGGAGCAATGTTTTTTTTCCGAATTCTCAATTATTTCTCTTCGGCAGCGTTTCCGTCGCTGTTTGCTTTTTTCGACATCGCCGAAGTTTCATCGATGATTCTTCGTGCGTTCCGCCGTTCGCATGAGAAGCCCATTAACGTCCGTTTTCGCATTTCAGCCCTTCACCCTTGTTTCCTCGAAACGTCTCCCGTGTAAGATTCCTTCTCTCTCTCTCGCTCTCCGCCTATTTTAAATTTTCCCTTTCCTCCTTTCCCATTTTTCCACAAAAGTAGAACCTTTCCAGTTTCTTTCGTCTCGACTTGATTTTGAAGGTGTTTTTTTCCTCTCTCTCTCTGTATCTCGTGCTCCCACGTGTGGGTGTGCCTTTCCGAATGATTTAGGATGGAAGAGGTTTTTTTTTGAGCTCAGTGTGTTGGCGGGGAAGCGAGAGGAGACCTCGTGGACCTAATTTTGTCCGACGATAAATTCCTTTGTTTTATTCCCCCAACCCCTCCTCTATCTCTCTCTTTCTCTTTCTTGCCCTATCTACGTCTCTCTTTCCCACCCCTACCTATGAACACAAACACGGGGACACATGCAGGAATACATGCCTAACTATGTGTACACACCAGGAGTGTGTGTTATTCTGCGCTCTCGTCCTTTGAAATCCACCATCCCCATCCTTGCACACACAAACCCCGCACCTCACACGCAGTCCTCCTCCTCCCCCTCCCACCGCCAAGGTCTCGCCCCCCATTGTCTTTTATCGGTGTCACAAATTGTCTTGCTTCGTCGCTCCACTTTTCCGTTTCGTATCCTTTATGTTTTTTTCAGTTCCTCCCACACCGTCGTCCGTTCCGCCCCACTCCTCCGTTCGCTCAATCCCTCCTGCCCCCACTCTTCTCCCACGGAGTCATCCGCAACTCCCCTCCGCTTCATGCAAACACACACACGCGCAAACATTGGCACACACATCCTCTCCTTCCCAGTCCCCCCCACACCTTCCTCCGCCGCTTCCTTCCTCCTTCCATTTACTCCTCGGCACCGCCGCCGTCCACTCCCTCCGTTTCATCCCCAACCGCCCGCTTCCTTTCGAAGCTCCATCCATCTGTTCCCCGCTTCCTTTTCTCTCTCTCACTCTCTCTCTCATCCCACCGCCACTAACTCCTCCTCTTTCTTTGTCGACCAACCCCCATTCTCACCCTTTATATCCTTCTCGAGTACATTGTAGTACATAACAAACGTGCATACATATGTATAGGTGTTTCACCCCTTCTCTCCCCGCCCGCCCCTTCTCCCTCCCTTACGACAAAACTTTGGCTGTTCACAAAACTGTTCCCGAGCCTAATTCTCATCTTAAAGTCGAGCTCTCTCGCTTTGTTTCCTCACGGCCGATCCATTTCCAGGCTCGCCTATTCCCAAATGTTTTATTGTTTTGCCATTAGTTAATCTGCAGGTGATAGATGATAGGATTTGAAAAGCTGTTTTCGTCGTATTACGTACTTTTTTTAGTGGAATAAATATTTTGGAATTCGTTAAAAGTAGAAGCTTATCCGTAGTCTACGCTTACCGCCTTAGTAGCGAACATTATTGCGAATATCTGCGCAAAGTGGTAATTTAAAACAAAAATAAAGTGGCCGTGATTTTACAGATAATATTAATGCAGTTTGTAAATGATGACTTGACAGCTTTGCAGCTTGTCACTACAGTGAATCTGTAACCATACTATCGAAGGCTTGCCAGTGTGAACCTCAAGGGTGATTTGATCGCATGTAGTTAGGTGTGTTATCGATTTTCATATTCTATTTTCTGAAAAAAAATAAATTAACATATGTGGTAGAATATAAACTATTACGGTTATTTAATTCATTCAATAAAAGTATTGTGTGTGCTTATACATAATAACCTAGCTCGGTACTTATAACGCAAAACTTAATGATAGCTTTTTAATTTAACAGTTGACCCCTTCTAGTATCTTGTACAGAATATCATTCATTTCCTGTCCTATTTATTTTCGCATCCGCAGCGAGCGTTAACATCCAAGTCTTCCTCAAGCATATTCCCTTTCCATCTCTAAATAAATGCGTTCCCTCGTCTGTTGTTGCTTAGCATTTTTATGCAGTGGCCGATTCCCGTTCTTTTTAACTCGCTTTGTTTCCCGGAGAAGTTCTATATATTATTGCTGTATCTATTGTATGCATACCTGTATTTATTCGTTCATTTTCGTTATAATAATCGTTACTAAAATTTGTGGGCACCCTTGCGGGAAGAAGTTTGGTTCTTTATACATATATATGTGCGTGTGTATATATAGATATATATATTACAAATACACATACACGTATGTGTATGTTAGTTTCTTAGGAAAATGTTCTCATAAATGAAATTGGATTCCGAGGATTGAGACAGTAATTCTAACGGCATTTATGTACTTTCTCCTTTACTATTTCTCTCAGTTTTACTGAGGAATGCCATTTATATGATGATTATTACTTTATAAGACGATTTTGTGTGCCATCATTCTTAACTGATGATTTGATAGATCAGTTCTAGAACTGTTGGAGTCTTGACGTGTTTCTAATTTCCCCCGAATCGACGTCTCTTTGTCTTCTTGAGCTCACGTGTCTTCCATTCCTACCAAGTTTCCTCCTCAATCTCGCTCTTATCCCTCCTCTTCCCCATTCCGCCCTCCCCACGCCCCACCCTATCGTCAGTTCTTCTTCTCCGGAGAACCCTTCTGCAATCCCCGTCCCCCGCTCCACATTCTCACCCTCTTCCTTCCCCCACTCCCCGTCTCTCTCGCCGCGCCCCCGACCTAACCGTCTGAGTCACGGTCGGTAGATACCCTGGGGAAAGGTATTTCTGACTCCTACGGAAGGAGAGCGTCTCCTTTTTTTTCTCCCATCTCTTTCCACTCCTTCTCCCCGGCCCATCATGCTCTCCTCTGTCTCCTGAGTGTGGGTGGAAATGAAGGGGGAGGTGTGTGTGGGGAGAAATAGGGACCCATCCCTCTCTCCTTCACCCCCACGTCCCCCGAAGATCCTCATTCTCCTTCCCCGACCCGCTCCCCTCCATTTTCCCTCTCCGACTCCTATTTCCCCACTCACTTTGCACTCACGACCCTCCTCTCCCCTATTTCCCCGACCCCCCAAGCCCCTTACTGCTCCCCTATTTCCCCCTCTCCTTACCTCTTCCCGGTCGTCCCTCTTCCCTCCGCCCGCGCCCTTTTTATTTTTTTAAGAAGCTGTCTCTCTTTTAGCCCTCGTAAAATCTCCGCCTTGGAAGCCGCTTCCGACTCCTAATCCTCTCAACCAACCCCTCTCTTGCTCTCTCTCTCTCTTCACTCTCCTCTTCACGCTACACCCTCCTCCACTCTCCTTCCTCCTCTTCACTCTCCGTTCTCTCCAAAACCCTTTCGTTCCCTCCGCCCTCCTCTTCCCTCTCTCGCTCGTTATTCCGTTTCCCACTCTTCTTCTGCCCTCCCCACATACACACACCCTCTTCTCGGGAAGATTTTCTCAACTTCCTCCTCCCCGACCCCCCCCCCCCTTAAAAATTTTAATGGGTTTTGAGGAGGGGATACTTCTTTCTCTCCCTCTTTTATTCCTTCCCTTCGAGTTCCTCCCTCTAATCTAGCCTATTATTTTTTCCCTAATTATATCTGTCACCCGCCGTCTCTCTCTTTCTCTCTCCTCCCCTCTCTTTTTTTGCGTTAAATTATCTTTATTTCTCGTATCAGGCCTGTCGTTGATTGGAATTGACGGTATCAATATTAATTATTTAAGGTTTCTCCTCTGCGTTCAAAATTTTTATCCTACACCCCTGGGCATTCCACCACCGTTCATTTGATCGCATTGAATCATCCCTTTCCCCCTTGATTCCATGTACATAAATACCCCCCCCTCTATATTTCGATTTGTGTACCGGTTTTTTTCTTCATTTTAGAAACGCACCTTGTGTAATTATTGTTTGTTTTATTTTCGCGATGGAGGTTTTTAATGCGAGAGAAATTGTAAATCATAAGGAGGGGTTGGGGAAGTCTGCAGTTTGTTCAAAAAATGGAGTCATTTTTCAGCCTCGTTTCTCATCCTCCCCATCCCTCACGAACCTATCCAACTCATCTTCGCCTTCTAAATCGTTTTTTTTTCTCCGTCGTTTTGATTGATAATGCGGGTATTTATTTTTCGTGAAGGATGCTTGGATGTTAAAGGAGGTGTAGCAGTCTCAATTTCAACCCTAAACAATCTTTTTTTGCGCTGTGTACGACTCGGAAGAGTGGATTCAATTTCCTCGGGGTTTTTTTTCGGAATCTTGATTTTTCTCCTTTCCTTCCTCATCATGTGTCGCTTTACGCTTCTCGGGTTTTCTTTCCTCCCCCCACCGTGTTTTTTGGTCGCCAACTCCTCGCACCCCAATTTCTTTCTCCCGACTAGCTGTATCTCTCGTCCCTTTCACCTCTCCCAGATGCCGCAATATCCGATTTTTCACCATCATCGTCACCCGAGGCTGTCTATCAGTCCTAGAAATGGTTTGAGGAAGCACTACTTGTTATCTTTCTCCATTCCAGCCAGCCTCTTAGTGCCATCATATTCCCTAAAGCTGAAGTCTTACGTCCCTTACTTTTTTCTTGGCTCATGTTTCTCCTTCCCTCAAGAGTTTTACACTTCCACGGCTCTTTCCGGTAGCATCTTCGGCAAACTATTACCAACCGTAGATCGGAATGTGGAGAAACAGTTTTACTTATATTGTTAGTGTATTCCCTGTTCTCTTCTCATTCACTCATTGAAGGACTCCCGCAGTAGTTATCCGGCTCGTTCATATGAATTTGTGATTTTTTTTCTGTAGAATCTAATGTTCTTTGCTTTTTCCTCCTGGTAGTACGTTTTTTTCCTCGTCTCTGAAGAAAAATAAATCTCGTGCAGGAGTAGTGGTGTATCTTTTCTTGATGATTAGGACAGCATTACTTGCTGTGAATTTTTTTTCTAGGCTATAAAAGTCGTTTTCACGGGTAATGTATTGATTAATATCTTATTCTATCTATTGCTTTTGTCACTGCTTTATGGAATTTATTCGGTCCAATCCTTTACGTAGTTCTTTTATATATATATATATATATATATATATATATATATATATATATATATATATATATATATATATACACATATATATATATATGCACATATATGTATATATATGCATATATATATATATATATATATATATATATATATATATATATATGCATATATCTATACACACACACATAAAAATGTAAATATATGAAGTGGGCCGTTTTCAAGTTTGTTTGGTAATAGTGTGTAAATACATATTTCTTCAGGTATATTCCACATATAGTTTTACTTTTTTGTCATTTTGTTCGTCGAAATTAGATGCAAATTAATAATTTGACGTCAGTGTTTTTGCATGAAAGGGAAAATTTTTGTACAAATGATTTTTTCGATAATGTGGAGCGATCAGACGCCAAGTAAATTTGGCAAAACGAAAGTAGTACTGCTTTTGTGAGGAACACTGCGGTGCATTCCGTTTCCATTCTACGCTCGCTTTGGACGAGAGAAGGAAGCCATTCAGCTGAGAATAAGGAGAGGCGATCATTCTTCCGCTCTCGAGTGCTTCAAGGCTCGTTCCGGTTCCCCTCCCATGCCGGACTCGTTTGCCGTCCGGCCGGTAATCGTCCGTCCCATTCCGCGTCCCGTTGATATCCGCGTTTGATCCGGAGGCCGCGCCGATTCCGTCGGGAAATCTTCCTTCATCTACTTCTGGTGTCCCAACCGCTCTCCCTTTCTCTCTACCCCCCGTTCTCTCCTCCTATTCCCCCCGCGGTCCCGCCCGAGAGAACTCTAAGGCCGAAGAAAAGATGAGGAGAAGAAAGGAGATCACTCACACGAGTCTCTCGGGATGCTGCTGCGGAGTATCGATTGACTTCTTTGCGAGATGTCCATGAAACATGGTATCCAGACGTCCATCTGCCTTTTTTGATACTACGACGCAAGTTTTTGCATGTACTACATCCCATTTGTGAGTCTCGACCTAGGATATATCTATTTTAAATGGGTTACACAGTACATCGTGATTAATGTCAGCATCGTGTGCTAATATTTTCCTTGCAGAGATGATACGATTGATTCCGTCATCAGGTTTACTCCGTGATGTTGATGCACTGACCGTTTTTACAACGTTCAAGTAGAAAGGCGCTACGTTTCTCATTTCCGAACTTCTCGCGTCCAGATCGAGATGAGATCCAAAGAACTCTCTCAGGCTGCCAATGTCTCTACCATCTGATTGACTCCAGCTTTGTTGGGCCCAACGAAGAATTAGTCTAATTCATGTGAAATAATTTAATAATAATATCAAATTAAAAAAATTGGAAATCGGAATCTTAAATAAAATATATGGCTGGTGGCTTTATCCTATTCTCCACACGTTCTTCGGCGGCTTAAGGGAAATTGTGTAAATGTAGATTAAATCGAAGGGGAACAGAAAAAAACAGGCTTTGGAGGTTATCGTAGCTGATAAATTTAAAGTCAATTGTAAATGTTTACCTCATATGAAACGTTGAAGTCCTGAAAACTGCTAATTGCACTTTTCACTTTGGCATTTAACTGTCTATGGTGGAATTTACCATCGTCCTGATTTCTACCGAAGGGTTTTGCAGCGCTCTATTGCAGGAAAATCCCGTTTTACTGGGTTCTTCTGCTGCTTTGCTCCACTGTTGCTGCGATGGTGTCGTTGACCATCTTCGGCTTCCGATCAGGAACCCGAATATCACCCTTGACCTCTTGACCTCACGATGTATCCAGCAACGCTCACGAAGCGTGTTCAGATCAGCAGTGGATCAGCGCCACCGAAGTACTCGGAAAATCAGAAACACCTCTCGAGGCTCGAATTTCCCTGAATTCAATGAAATGGGAAAGAAACCCCTGATCAGGGACGCTAGGAATCAGGGATTGTCCTCTTCTTCTCCTCGTACGTAGCTTCCCCTTTCCAATTCCCCTTCTCAGGATCGCAACTCACCTCACTCCGCGCACCTGCAGTGGTCCTTAACTTCGACTACTTTCCCTTTCCATCACCCGTAGGATTCTTTGATGCTACGGAGAACCTTCGTTGGTGGGAAGAGAAGATGAATAAAGGCAGTCGTGCCACGCAAGTGGGCGGAGATGAAGAGGGGAATCATGCTTGCGTGTGTGTGTGTGTGTGCGGGTGCCAAGTTTTTAATCCGAGATAACCGGTCGAAGGGATCTCGGTAACATTTCCACCCCATCTCCCTTTTCCTTGATCTCATCATTCTTCCCGTCTCCCACCCTTCTCTATTGCCTTCGTTTCCCTCGGCCCGCCTCTTTTCCTTCCTCCCTCCCTTCCTTCCCTTCCTTTCCTCTCATCCAGGATCGCGCACACGCTCCCTCCCTCTCGCAAGAAAAAAAAGGGTCTAGAATACATCGGAGTCCTCAGGCGCTTAAAAAGATTGCGCACATCGTCGGGGAACGATCCCGCCATTATGCGGCGGGATCCTCCGGAGATAACGGGGTGGTGGATGGGGGCTGGGAGAGGCTTTGGAGAAGCCAGGGGGGGAGGGCGAACGGAGTGAGGGATTATCCTGAGATATCTGCCGCCATCATCTTCCCTCCTGCCCCCTTTGACTGTCCCGTCTCACCTCCTCGCCCTCCCCCCCTCGCCCCTCTTCGCCCCGCGTCTTTCTCCTCCTCCCTTACCCCACCCTAGCAAGAAGTCCACCCCCCCCCTGGCTCTCCACCTCTCTCTCCGGCTCTCCTCCCAAAGAAGCCAGCCAGTCAACCAATAGGGAACGGCTTGTAAAGCTTAAGACAGTTTTCCCGCTCGAGGAGGAAGGGAAGGAAGGAAGGAAGGAGAGGTGAGGAGGCGGAAAGGGCATGGGGACGGGAAGATGGTTAGAGAGGGACGGGGTGGTAATATGGGAGGAGGGGTGAGTGGATTCCTTCGCCGAGCCACGGATCTCATCTCCAGCCTCGTTTCCGCGGTTTTGTTGGGGAAGGTGTGCGCCAGGGGTTTTCGCGGGGGAGGTTGGATGTGGGGGGGGGGGGTGAGATGGCTGGCACGGTTTTGCAGCGGTGCGGTCGGGGGCGCGGGGGAGGAGTGGGGAAGTCTTGGATGAGCGAGTGACGGGACGGAACGTGAGACACATAAAACATTCCCTGCATCACGCCCCACGGAGTCGCCGCGCAGGCGTGTGACACGGGATTCGAGACGGCAGCGTTCATTATGCAATTTGTGCGTCGTCGTACTTACCACAAATGTTTTTCATGGAGCGTTTGTGAAGCCATGGGGTAATTGAAAACGCAATCTGCGTGTCACTGATGTCGGTATCTGACATTCTTTCGTGGTTGCGGGTGTTATCCAAAGACTATGAGGTATTCAAGCTCCTTATTTCTGTCTTCCCCTGCTCTCAGTTTACGAGGTTAAATCGATAAATAACTCACAAAAATGGATAGAAGCAACAATAATCAAAGTGATTACCTGAAATTTATTTAATTTTTCTTCGTATTAACTATGTTCATTTAGACCCTTATTCAATCTCTTTTGCAAGTTCTTGATAGCTGGAAGCAAAGAAGTAGTATTTCGTTTGTTGTCACAGCGAACGAGGAACCTCTTGGATGATGACATCATTTTCAAAACAGCGGCCTCCCAAAAGATATTTCAGGGAACCGAACAGATGAAAATCAGTGGGGGCTTAGTCGGTGGATGCTCCGAGCGTTCTCAATGAAATGTTCGTAACAGCTCCTGCGTTTGTCTTACTGACGTTTGCCACTTGTTTATTATCTTACCCTCGTGTCTTGGTAATTCCATCTTTGAATATGGTGACCGGTCTTCATAATGCTCGAGATATCGGGAGCAGGTAGAGTCGACCGTAGTGTGCTCTTTCTTGTGCTTTTCTCGACCAGAATGAAATGGGCTCCTCTCTCTTATATAATAAATTTAGTTCTTGATCTGGCCTTGTGCAGCGTGTCGTGGTGGAAGAGCATTGTGCAAAGTATAAGGATGCAGTTTGTACTGCGTGCTTCAATAAATGGGCAGTGCAACCCGTTTTCCTAATTTTGGCTATTACAGTTAACCCTTCTCTTTTTCATAGCTTTTTGTTCAGCGCCCAATTGAGAAAAACCCGAGCCGGCCAGCGGCAGACGTTCGTGGTCCACCCAGATGAAGTGTTCCCCATGAAAGTTTCAGGGCGAAAGAGAGTTACTCTCGAGTGCTTGAAATGTTCCGAGTCACTTATGCCGACCCCATCCCCAAGGTAATAGAGGGTCAGGGAAGGGGTTAGATTGTGCGGAAGGCTGTGTGGGGGGTGGGAAAGGGTGGGTTTACCGAGGGAAAAAGGTGGGAGGGGATGGGAAGGCATACCAACGGGGGAAAGGGGGAAAGGAAATGACGGGGAAGATGTTCTTGCGAGAGTGATAGAAGCGGGTGCCGGAATGAAGGAATGGCGGGAGGGGGGGCGAGGAGCGTAAATTAACCCTCGGTAGTCTCAATGCGGGTGGAAGTGTTCTGTCTGCACGGGATTCTGATTTCCTTAGGCGGCTTCCGTTTCTTTCGCCAGTCGTTCTCTGTAGCCTCAAGGGCTCTAATCCTTCAGTAAAATGGCAAAGCTAATTAGCTCTTATTATGCGACACCCAGAGAATTGCAATATCTTTCTCATCTCCATAGCAGGTTGCTTGGTTGAAGGTGATGTCTTGGTAGAAGAAAAACAGTGATTAAAAGCGGCAGATTAAGAAATCATCGTGGATGTTCGTTAAACGCATCTGGAAAAGAAGTGGAAAACGAAATGTAAACGGATATTTATTTCCCGTTCGGTCTGTTGGATTTTCACACATCCAAGTTAGGGATTCGTTAAATATTTGAATCTAAAAGGTAGATATACTTTACACTTTCAGACTTCACTTTGTGGAATTTTTTGGTGAAACGCGTTGTATCTTAAAATAAAGTATGTGGAAAGTTATGAACTCATTTAATGTGCGAATAAAAAATAGATATTGTTACTCTGTCGCATAGAGTTAGTATTTTGATGGAGTCCTGGAAAATATCGCACATAGTTTGCGCGAGGCTGACGAGCATGTGTGTTTCAAGCTTGCACAATAGGAGATATCAACGACTGCCATTTTCGCAGATTTTAAACGACGGTAAAATATCTTGGTCTTTTTTGTTTGCTAGGCACATCCTCCTAAAGATTGAAAATGCTTCCTTCTCCATTCTCACATCTTCTGTATTCAGTCTTAAAAACATTCCTTCACCCCATTTTCCCTCATTATTCTCGTATGCCACTTAATATACTCATTTGTATGAGTTGCATGTACCACAGACGCTATTTGCTGGCACAGTTGAGGAGTTGTACACTACCCGCCGCCTCAGAGGCCTCTTAGCAGCTATTGGATTTTCACAGTCTTGTATCTGTGCTTCTTTTTGATGGTGTGTGGTGACGTCAAATGTGCGGGTTACCTACTAGACTGACCTTTGAAGGCGATGACATCTTGTGCATACCTCCAAGACACAGGGCGGTGTATGCCATTTGGAACATGGCCTCCCTCCTCTTTACTTCCTTTTATATGTTACCTCGCATCTCTAGGCAGTGGTAATATTCACTGTAAAATTAGTAATAGCTAATATTGTAATAATTATGGGGGCGGACCTCCAATAGACCCGACCATCCACTGCTACTGCAACACTGGAGCGTCCAGGTATCTTTGCCTGTTTGAATGCGTGGGTTCGTCGACCGCTGTTTTTAAATCTTGGCTTTATACTTCATCATTTGTATCACTTTTTGACTGACTGAACGTCCGGGTTTCTGGAAAAAGTTGAAGGAAACGGACAAACGATGACATGATGAAGAGAACATTTCGAGGGAAATTCTCGAAGAAATATCGTAGATCGACCGAAAATGCATGGATAATATTTTCCATAAACACGCTAACCTGCCGGTTCCCTGATTCCGAAGAAACGTAAATTTTGCTATCCGACGTGGAGGTCCCCAAGGTCGGTCTGCTCCCGAACTAAATAAGGAAAGATATCCAGCTACCCTTCAGCGAAAGATATAGCCGCAGTGGCTGAACTGTCTACCGCGCATTTAATCCGATAGGATCTCACTTGATGCGGTCTTAGCCAAAGCCGATGCGAAAAAGGCGAGAGATAGAGGAAATGAAAGGCCTTTGAGAGAGCTGACTTTTTTTTCCATGAGAAGAGAAATGGGTGGTAATATTACACAAGCAGACAAAACTTCCTCGTTTACTGGATACTAAGGCCAGCACGTCTCGTCTTACGTACGCTTTAACCGGTGGAATTCATGTAAAAATTCATTGAAAGATTTATGGAAAAACAACGATTTTAGGCGTATTAACTTACCTTAATATAATGCACTACACGGAAAATACAGCGTACTAATATGACAGAGGATTTTAAAAATCTGTGACTTTCCCCTTATCGAAAAATACGCAAGAAATACAATTATCACAGAAAATCCACTCTACTTTTTCGGAAGTGAAAGGTTTTGGAGGGCTCTCGGAAGTTGATGCTTTGCCTTTGGAATTTCCTGATGCCGTGGTCGCTTGAGAACGATGCCTTCCCGAGTCCTTGAAACTGAATAGCCACGTTTAATTTGGTTCACCTTGCTGTAAGACCTTCCTTCTAACAAGCTATCTTCTTTGCGCATACTTTGTTTTCTCCCGTGTATAAAATGATATGCTAACCCAATGCCACCCAAAATGCATCTCCCTCCCTCGTATTTCCTCGTTCGAAATTCCTCCCTCTTATCTAATAACTCTTTGTTTTTCCTTCCACTCTCATCTCGCTTTTTCCATCCTCCTCCAAACCCGTTCGTCAAAATCCACCACCCCGTGCCCATCATCCCCCTCGCATAAATTCCACGCTTTCAGGCCGCTGGCTGCATTGGCCCGATCTCGATAAACATATGGAGAGCGTCGGGTGATATTTAATAAGACGTGAGAACTAGAAGAGTGTCACGCTCAGTGGGATAAGCGGGACCCGGCGGGTGCGAGTAATCCGAGAAGGCTCCGTAGGTAGGAACGCACGTAAAAAGAATAAAGAAACGAGGGTCGACACCCCAACGAAATGGGAACGGCATAAAGGCATGACGGGTAAATCGGTTATTTATCGCATTTGTCGTCGTGCGCGAGGCTTTTCGATAAAAATCTGTGGGGAGGAAGGGAATGGAAAGAGGGGATGAACGGAGATTGGTGTTTTCTTCTTTTTTTCCTTCTTTTTTTCTATTTCGAGGCAGGGGATGGGGAGAGGTGGAGTGAGTGAGTATCTGTGTGTGTGTGTGTCTGTGTATCTGAAGAGAGAGAGCGGGCGAATTCTGCTGGGATCGCTGTTATGGGAGCAGGATGTGACGTGAAATTTTATCTCCCGCTCCATAGTCGTACCCGTATAGGGATGAGGGCGGTAGGTCGGGGTGGGGTGGAGTGAGAGAGAGATTGGCGGCAGATTCGCTCCCGCTTTGCGGTTAAAACCCTCCGCTCCCACTCTCCACCCTCCCTCCTTCCCTCGCCACCTGACTGCCTTCTCCCGAGTGTACTAGGCCGGGAAGGATTTAGAGGGAAGTGGTGGTAGTGGGAGTCGGGGCTGGCGGCGTTCGTCTTTATCTCGCCGTCTTCTTCACCGCGTTGCCGCTCCATCGCCTCGTTCACATGCGCCCACGTACTTACTACATCCAACCGCCACCCCTGCTCTCTCTCTCTCGACCCTCTTCTCTCTCCGCATCATTTATCTCCGCCAGTTCATCTCCTTGCCTCCTCGGAAGAGCCAGCCTCCTCCTCCCGCGCAGTCTCTCTCCTCCTGCCCCTCGAGTACCCTCTCCAGCCCCGCCCCCATGTACCGTGCCCACCCACCCACCTCGAGCTTCTCTCTCAATTCCACACCCACATCTTTGACCGTGCAGTTACCCACACACACTGGGGCGCGTGACAGAGGGGTTAAACAGGCCACCAGTCACTCCGAGAACTTGAGATTTTATCATGATATTTCGGTAATGATCAAGAATTAAATTATTTTTCAAAAATTTTATTTATTTATGTACCCTGCAAGCCACCGCTACGGTGTGTGGCAGGGGGTAAATACACCAGAATAATTTTTTTTTATTTTGAAGTTACATAGCAGAGGATTAATTTATTTTCGATGAGTTTTCCACTCCAACGTTCCTATTGTTTTCTACCGTTGCGATCACGAAATTTGCGTGGCGAAAGTAGTTTCTTTTCTTGTTTGAAACTTCAATCAACTACATATGTCTCATGGTGGTCTCGTCTACCAAAATAATGATGGTTGCAATTAATTGTTTTCTTTGCGACAGGATTAAGCTCAATATCATTTTATACTTACTCTGCTGTATTCGATACTCATAAATGGAAGGAATTCAAATACCAAAATAAATAATTAATAAAAAAGACGATTTTTATAAATAAGTATGCTGGCATTCATTAATAGACGTGGAAGTGAAATTTTGAGTTGAGAACTTGGAAGTGAGAGAATGTTTCATACGTACGTAAATTGTAATAATTGTATGGTGTATACAATTCCTCCGTTTTTATCGTATGAGTTTGTTACAACACAGGGAATGGGGTTGAATTCCTTTCCCTCTGTGGCCTAAGACTTTCCAGAAAAATGTGACATCCAAAAGATCACGAAGCGTGGTGTTTTCCGAGGAACAATCACATGGTTTTGAACCCGGGTCCGTTCACGAGGCGGCCGAAAAACGCTCAATCCGGTGCGCTACCACGCCTTCGAGCAATGTTCCTGTCGCATGACCTCCCGGAAACAATTAATCACGACCCACGTTTAAATCCTTAGGTTAGCTCATTACGGTGTACGTGCGTCTTGCCTCTCCATATATGTTGACTCCCTGGGAGTCTGGTATACAACACATACAATGGGCGCTTTAATGTACATCCTTATTTATACTCTTGAGGTGCGTATGCCTCTGTGGACTTCTACTTGCCTCCGCGTCTACGAGGAAAGATAAATGGGTTCTGTTGAAAAAAATAATCGTATTTTTTTCGGTTTAAATCGTTTGTTGTTCAGCTTAGTGGCTGCAAGTCGCAGGTACAAATGCCGGATATATTATCTGCCCGCTCTAAACCAATGCATTTATCAAGTTTGAATGTAGAGATGGTCGGAGGTTGTTGACTAATATGCATTATTTGAAGATGTAGTATCTAAACCAATGGGCAGATTAAATATTCAAAATCAATACGTATGTCAGCGAATATACCTTCATTTGGACAGTATTTATACAATAATATATTTTCTGAGTCAAGCCGTTCACACAACTGTCCCTATAGCTGGTCACCCATTTCGACGGATATATCGATATTAGAGCTTGGATCTTGTTTTCATTCTATATGATATTATATGATAATCTTTCTGATTATCATATATGAGGGAAGGGAGTAATTCAAAAGTTCATCCTGATAATGCGCCCGGTGTAGGATACAATTGAGAAAAAAACCAATCAACAAAAGAAGTCGAAAAAGTTATAAGTTTTAATCCTATTATCAGGTTTAGATATCACTTGTGTTATTATTTGTTTTCAATTGGACCGAGTTCTCTGAAATAGTGAGTCGCGATTAAGAAAAAACAAATTTTACTCTTTGAAATGCCAAAGAAAATCAAGTGATCGCACCCACCGTACGTTAATTGGTGGTGCCCGCGTTCGGGATGAGACGTGCGGGTTTCCACCAGATGTGGTTCCTTCCTCGGCTCTTTTGGTGTTATTTCTTGGTGCGATAAACGAAATGTGCGTCCTCATTCCAGCAAAGGAGAGACGATGGACTTCTTAATCCGCACCGCCGATCTCCTTCGCGCGAAGCCAGGTGCGCATGTCCTCCATGGAGTCAGACCTCCTCTTTCCGCTCCACCGAACCCTCCGCACCTTTCTCCACTCCCACCCCCGTCCACTCGGTCCTACCTCCTTATCCTCCCTCTCCCCTTTTCGTCCTCGTCGAACACCAAACCCTCCCCCCCGCCAGCCAACCATCCAACCTCCCTGAACCCTCCGCCGTGATGAACCCTCCATCTTCTCATAATCACCCCTTTTATCCCATCTTTATTGCATTCTTCGCCTCGGTGCCCACTCGCCCGTCCCCCCCTCCCCAAGCACCCCTTCTCACGGCGTACGCATCTCTCCCCCCCTCCTTTTTATGTCCCTTCGCATCCTTCCAAACCTTCCCCCCCAACATCCACCAACCATCTCATGCATATTACTTCCTCCCCCCACCCGGTATACATATATCTCTCTTTCTTTCCCACCCTCCGTCTCTCCTATCTTCATCTCCCATGAAGCCATGTCTGATCATGCCTCCCCTCCTTTCGCCTTCTTCTTCCAACCCCTGCTTTTTTCCGCTGCCCCCCCTCCTTCATGAGTGGTTGTCATGTATTGACTTCGATGGGATCGCCCAACCTGACTCAACGTCTTCACGTTTTTCCACAAATTCAAAAAAAATATTGCTAAACCCTTTGGAAAAAAACTATGCGAATGGTTTTCACCCTTAATTTATCAATTTTGAATCTAAGAAGGAGATTATTTACACACTTTAATCCTCTGTTTAACTTGCGTCTGTTTTTCCTATGAATGGCTGTTGTGATTCATATTTCATTTCTTTATACGTAGGATTTGATGCATTTATTACGTTGTGTACATCGGAGCCTTGGTGTTCCGCCGTATAATTCTACTCAATGTAACCGTCATCGATTTATCTTTCTTTACAATCCCTTTATGACGCATGATGTGACCACTGAGCTTTGCAATATGTTTCCAAATTTGTTTTTCTTCTCTTAATCCATAAAATATCTCATCAGTCTGAACTTTATCAATCCACGGTATTTTAAATTCATTCATCTTACCCTGCATTTAGGTATGTTCTACTTTTTTCATGCGCCCTTATTTGCCTGTTCTTGCAGTCGTATTTATTCCCCGTATTTAGAAATAAATAGGGATTTCAGATAAATCTGGGAGTGAAAGAATTAACCCTTAAGATAAGGAAGAATGGTGGCCGGCAATCTCAAGATTGAAGAACTAAGTTGTGATGGCGGTTTTTGTGGTATTCATTGGGTTTCGTTTCCTAGAATCCTGGTATTAGATACTTTTTAATTTTATAAGTTTCACTTATTTCATTTCAAATAATCTGTCATGGCGATAAAGTGGCTGGAAGAGGAAGGGAACTGATCATCTCATTTTAACCAAAAATATCACGGCCGTCTTTCTAGTAATCTCCGCACTAGTTTATTTACATTCCCCTGAGTGTTCGGCCCCTAACTGCGCATCCGTTTTCTCAACTTCCTCCTTATTATTCTCTGTCGTTAATGGCGGCTAAAAATCAGTTTTAAAATAGAAGTATGCAGCTGCAACTAAGAATCTAACCAGAGACCAGTTCTATCTTTTTCCAGCTTGGAATCTGCTTTCTTTCATCTTCCCCATGAGCTTTTTTCATTGTAATTTGTTTTTTATCTTTTTTCTTTGCATTCCTCGTTTATGGCTGTGTTTGTGTGTGTATGTGTGTGTATTTATGTATATGTATATATATATATATATATATATATATATATATATATATATATATATATATACACGCACAGACATACATACATATATACAGGTATATTCCTCTATCGCAGTTTCCCTCTCCATCTTTCCGTACTCTTCATATTCCTCAATCCTCCCATCTGCAACTCCTCCCCCCACCTTCCTCTCTCTCCCGAGTCGTATAAAGTTCTCCCGTTGGTGGCCCCTTTTATGCACCTCTCGGCCGTCGTTTATGCTCTCTCCTCTTCCCCCCGATCGCAAACCACCCGACGTCCCTCGCCTCCCTTCCCCGTGCACCACCCCCAGAGCCATTTCCTCCGATATGGTCGCCCCCGGCTGATGACTCGATATCGCGCCCTCGATTTGCGCCATGCCGCAGAGAGAGAGAGAGGGGATATAGGAAGGGGGAGGGGTGTAGGCGCGCAGTGAATAAAAGTATAAGCCCTGGCGTCCGACCCTTTATGGTTATTCGCTCTCCGGAGACCACCACATCCACCTCCGTTGCCTCCCTTTTCACCCTCGTCCTCCCGAAAGAGAGGGGGACAGATAGACTCCAACCACCTCCCCCCCGTGCCTCACCTCTTCGCACTCCCTCCCTCCTCGGCGAGAAAAAAATAATCCGGCGGATGCTATCTCATCCGTGCGAGCGCATGCTGATCAGAGCTCTTACCTCTCTACCTGATTTATCGCCTGATATCTTTCTTCTCTCTCTCTCTCTCTCTCCACCCCCACCACTCCCGCAATCTTTTCTTTCGTTTTTATTCCAGCTTTCCCATGCGGTGGATTTATACATTTAAATGTATATATGTACAGCTACATTTTTTTCCATAAGAGATTCTCTCGCGCCACTTTTCGGTTTTCATAAGTCGTTTATATTTTTTTATTACTGCTGTGGTTGCTTCTCGTGTGTGTGTTTGAAGGGCGATTATTTTTTTTCTTCCTTTTCCGGTCGACCAACGTTTCCCACACTTGTGCCTCCATATTAATTTCGGTTTATGAGAATGGACGCGGGCGATTTTTCACCCCCTCCCCCCCACCAGGGTAACCGTGTTCTCTCTCTTCTCTCTCTCCTCTTAAAGGCACTCTCTAAGTCTCGCACGTGCACGAAAGCGGGTATGCTCGGCACAAGATGTTTTTCAAAGATTTGGTTGAGTACTGGTTTTTCTCCCCTCATGATTCGTCACACATAGTATTTCCTTACGTGGGTTTCCACCCTCGAACCTCTAGGTGTTTCCGTGAATATTCGTGGGATTCGGCTTCTAAACCTCAACTGCATTCGCCTATTCAAATTAAATGAAATCTTTTTCGTCCTTTTTCTGTATTTTTTGCGGTCACGTCCCTGTGAAATGATTTTATTCCATTATTATTATTTTTTTATTATTTTGGAATCAAAATCGTTGATTAAGTTATTGGATTCAATTCGAGTTCAAGAACTGCTAAAGAAGTAACTTTGAACGGAATCATCCCTTATGTGTGCCTTACGATTCAACAATATCTGAGTGTTCAAATCATTCGCTTAATCATTCGCTTTGACCGGTATTGTTTCTTACTTCGGAAATAATACAGTATTTACATTTATACATAATTTAGCAAACAAAAGTGGTACTATTGGTAAACTATTTATGATTCCTTCAGATTTTTTTTTCATTCACGTTCACTATCGGCATTTAATCCTTCACTGTAGTTATATCTCATATTAATTGTGTGTGTATATATATATATATATATATATATATATATATATATACACATATATATACATATATATACATATATATATGTATATATATGTGTGTGTGTGTGCTCGTCCTTTCTGTGTGTTCCTATCCCTTTTCCTTATATCTGTTTCTATATAAATTAGTATGTATATTTGTAGTTAATAAATAGTTGGAGAAAAAAAATATATATAGATGATGGATAAGCCCTCACGAGTGCAATATAACACTTGGACGTCATAGCAGAACCCAAAAATATGCATTGAAAACACGTTGAAGGACATCAGCAGTTTGTGTGTGTCAATATATATATATATATATATATATATATATATATATATATATATATATATATATATATACACACACACACATATATATGTTGTGGTGTACAAAAACACACATGTTCCTCTCAATTTCCGCAACACATCTCTGCGGTTCGCCATGTGTTTCAGGTCGGAGTCTTCGGCTCTTGATGCGTCGTAAAATGTTTGTCGGTCGCCTAATGTCAGGTGGAATGAGAGAGAGAAGACCTACGGGGCCTCCCGTCCTCACTATCCCCCCTAAAGACCATTTTGAAAATAGTGAGGTGGCGTTTGTTTTATGGTACGGTCGCCGTGGGGAAACACCCCTCGACTCCCCTCGCACCATCCCTCGGTGGGGAACGGCAGAGAGAAAATGGAATCCCGTAAAGGTGGGTGGGAATGATTTTTCTGTCCATTAAGGCAGGTTACACGAGGGCGCCGTCGCTGTCTTCCGACCTCGTAACACACCCCTCTCACCCCCATCTCCTCCGTGCAATTGCGTCGGATTTCCCGTCGTCATCCCTTCCGGCCGTGGCGTCGTTCTGGTCCCGAGTGGGACACGTCGCGTTCGTCCTCCACGCCCCACCTCTCCGTTTTCCCTTCCAGGGTCGCGAGGATACAGCAGACATACCGACTATTTTTTACTGCCGACATTGTAAGACGAAGTAATTTGGATCCCATCTCGAAACGGACTGAAAGGGAGACTGGCCAGATGAGGACGTTTACTTGAAACTGCCTTGTTTTCAGACTTAACTTTCATCTCCAAGGTCCTGAAAGAGTGAAACCCTAAAATGAATAGGTGGTGAAGATTTAACTAGGATAATCGCACATTGAGTGATGGACATGTTAAATAAATCTATGCGATACTTCGATTCTTCTCAAGAATAAGGTCCTGCATATTATTTTTCTATTTAGGTAAATCACCCAGCCATCCCTTCTTTTTCTTCATTTTGCGTCTTGGCCTGTTTTACCAATCAATGTGCCTCCACTTTACAATCAGATATGCTTTTCTATTTTCACGGCCTTTTTTCATTATTTTTCGTATTTTAGGGTAGTCATCTTCTGATATTTCGATCAATTTAGTTTATTCCTGTGTTCCTGCCTATTTCCTGAAATTCACACGTTTTTTTTGTATTTTTCGTTACTTCGCGTAATATTTGGTGCGGTGTAGCATAGTTCCTAGTTTATTCATATCTCAATTACTTAGTTTTGGTCTAGTCTTAATCGGATGTGCTATGGTCGATATCTTTGGTGTTTGCCTGATTGCCACCAATATAAATTTTACTTCACAAGCTATCCCACGTCATGATTATATTTTTCCATGTTGGGACTCTCTTGCAATCGCTACAATACGGGTAGATATTGCAAATTGACTTGTGGTGATGTTTTTCGATCTGATTCTAATACCTAATTTATTGAGTTTCACGACTTATTCCAAGGCTTTCCCTATAATTTCTCATGTGCTTCTAATTAGAAATGCATTACCATCGCCTGAATTTATTACACGCTACGGTTGTTTTTCTACCCACGACACTATTCCCCGCGTGATGAAATCTTTCCCCATGCACTAGGCGGTTCTCCCAGCGTAATGACTTACATATATGGTTTATCGACTAAATTCATAGAAAGTCCGCATTTGGATCTACGATTGATTTCTTATTTGTGAATATTTTCTTGCATCATTCGGGAAAGGGCGTGTTCTTGTGGTGAAACACTTGGATTGAGCAATTGTAAGGTCTTTTACTGAAGAATAATGGCTTTTATGGAAGCAATAACTCACAGTAGGGATCAACGTGAAAAAAACTAGAAAAAGAGCATGTATTTTTTTCAAGTAAATTCATAAATGATGTATCAAGTACTGCTCACACTTCACTATTCTTTTGATGAGGACTAAGATCACATTCGATTGGTAGCAATGGCGTTCCCTTTGGTCGATTTGGCATAATCATCCCTTCGGTATATGCTGACTTGGCCATGGTCTTAAGGCATTATACAAGACATCTCTGTCAGGGTTTTAAGGCATTTATTCATTCCATAAACGCTTTTGCAAGGTCGCGGATGACTGTCAGCTGCGGTTTGTTCGATCTGCCTTAGTTTCTACATGGCTTCGGTGTGATGAAGGGATATTTTCCCGCGCTATAATTCAAATGCATAGCGTTACATTTTCAGTATGGTCCGACCTTTCCTTTACCAATTTTTGAAAGTTAAATATTTTCTCCAAGGGTGGGGCATCGTTATTTCATTGCAATGTTTAAAAACCTGGTGGCGTACCTTCGGGTGGCGTTTTTTTCGTGATTCGTCCATACTCTTCTCGAGTGTACGATCCGCAGCAAGACTTCAGGAACGAAATATGGCTTATTTATTCAAAGTGGAAGACCTCGCCTACTATTTCCCCTTTACCTACTCTCACGACTCTCTCCCCGCCCACGCGAGCTTCTAAGTTTCCGCGCTGTTAATCAAGGCCCTCAACCCCCCCTCGCCACCCACCATCTGTCCCGTCCGAGTCTGATTATGTTTCCATCGCCGCATCATTCTCGCGAGCAAATAACTCCAACCCACACCCCCCCCCCTTCCCCCCCTCCTCCGCGGCGGTGAATTCGCGCCATGTTTTATTCAGCGGGGCAATCTTTCCACGCAGTGGGTTTTTAATGGGCCTTGCCTCGGGTTTCCTCGCGTTGCATTCCCTTTGTACGCGCTATATTGTCCGTGCGGCGTGTTGAATCCTGAATTGCGTGGTGCGTGGATAAATCAAATGAACTCGTACGACCCGTGCGTGCATTTTAGAAAATATGTGCGCTCACGGCTCAATTTGGAATCAGAGCGGCAGCTGGCGTTTCCGTATGCATCCCTTGTCTTTTGTCTCTCATGCGTCCGTTCGTCTTTTAGTGTCGGGTATGTCGTCCGCGTGCAGGAGTACCGTCGATTTGCGTGCTCGGATCCAACTTGCGAATGCTGAGTAGGCTGTCCCTGTGAGGTATAAAGCTCTCGTGTATGTGTATATATATATATATATATATATATATATATATATATATATATATATATATATACGCGCACACACACACATTTGAAAAGGTGGAAAATGGAACAAAACTACTGTATGGAATAGATTTGTCTTTCGGGAGACAGCTTGTGGAAGGAGTGAACAGCACTGCGAAGGGCTCACGAGTTCATCCGCAAGATGCTCGCCAAGCTGCCGTCTAAGCTGTGTGATAGGGGGTGCATCCACACCAGGAATGCGAAGTGTCGTGGTCGCCTACATGGTAGACTGGTACGTCCACAAAACTTATTGATGTATTAGGCAATGCAAAATTGCGTCTCAAGCTCGTAGAGAAAGGACCTTCACTGTTGGTCGTGAGAAAGAGATTGTAAAAGAAGAATGCCTGCTATTGCTAAAAAAATTGTTGTGTGTGGAGCAAGTATGAAACGCATATTGATTACTTAATTAAGCATAGTTACCCTTTCGACAACTTTTATTAATTTATTGAATAGATTCGGAATTCCTGCTGTAAAAACTATCCGCGACGTAAAACAGTGTCATGCAGGTTGTTTCATTTAAGGTCGTTTTATGCTTTGCAGGTTTTTTTTCAGAGACACTTTTAGGGTAAAACGTTGAAAAAATACTTAGGTCCTTTTCATCTCTAAGCTTGTGGAGAGATGGTGCCTTAACAAAAATTTGTCACAATTTATTTTCACCATTAACATTAAACTTTGATTCTACGTCATCGAATTGTTTTATTCCCACCGTAAGCTCCATTGCCCCCCACCTACCCATTTGTGGACCAGAAACCGCTCTCTCGTGCAGTCTTTTTTGTTGGTAGACCGAAAAAAAAACAACCCGTACTAGCTCACTCCTTGCGCCCATCTTGTAGTTCGCATGCTTTTATTGCTATTGTGCTCCTCACCGATTCAAATAACTCGAGGGGAGGTTTTCATGCTCAGTTGTTCGCAGAAGTGCATCCGATGTTCGGGAACGGGGCGTGGGATGATCCCTAGAGTGTTTTTTTGCGGTACATCAGCTGCAAGCTGCCAAGTTGCAGTGACGTGAGCTCGAAAAAAATATATGGACGGCTCAAGTAGTCCGGAAGTTCGAAAATCCTAGTTCGTACGGGATACTCTAAGGTGGAATCCCGAACCGATTTCGGAGGAGACCTTTATGCTGGAGTTCGCATGTTTTCTTTTTATTTCCCCTCGTTTCCCTCGATCTTTTCCCCCTCGTCTTTCCCGAGAACTCTCCGTCCGCCCTCCCCGCGAATGCGGGTTTGCGGATTAACCTCTTCCCTTAAAGAAAACATCCGCGCGAATTTCCGTCAAAAGGGCCGTCGAAAACCGCCATTTTTCCGAGCCGACAAATTTCTTGCATCTGGGGAAAAAGCAATGGATAGAGGGAGAGAGGTCGGGAGCATTTTCCATTTGTTTTCTTCTCCTTTCTCCTTTTCCTCACAGCTAGCTAGTCGGGGGTTGGCAATTGGGAAAGGAGTTCTCCATTCGTTGCAGTCGTGATCTCGGCGCGACCCCAGAACTTCGCAATGTGATTCAGTCACCACGGAGGCGTTTCTTTCCTTCCGTCGCCGCCCCAACCCCTCCCGCCATTTGCCGTGTGTCCTTATTTCTCGACGAAGATTTTGGTTTCCTTGCTTCTTCTTCTCTTTTTCATCTCGATTTAAACTGTTCCGACTTCCGTGCAAGCACCTCTGGGAACACTCCCGGCGACCCGAGAATATCCAGCTTTTTGGCGCATTTGTATTTCAGAAACGGTCTCGGTTTGTCTGTCCGTTTGCCTCTAAGTGACCCTTTATTTCTTACGCGCCATGAAATGTCTGTTGGCGCATGCATTCAAATGGAATGATTTAAGCGCTTGCACATTCTTGAACTGCTTTATTAGTCGTGTGCGAATTTATCCATCGTACCGCAGTTTATACTTGAGAAATAAAAGAAAGTCGCAGTTTTGGATTGTATTTTTGATCAAGTCATAAAAGTAGTATATTTCCACTTGCAGTTTACACTAATCGGAGAGGAAAAGATTGCTAGATGTGCAATTAATCGTTGGTATCAATCTTAGTGAGCATCAAAATACGACTGTTTGTGAAAGTTCGACAATTTCCAAGTGTCCGCAAGGTCCAGCGAAGTTTTTGACAGCTGTGATTTCTCGTTCACTCCCATGCAATGAATAATGCGAATAAATTATTGCGAGTCAAATGGTCAACATGTTGAAAAGTGTAATTTTTTAACCTTGCTTTAATTAAAGAAAAATGATTTATCTTGAAATGTTAAGGTATGAAAAGTGTTGCTTTCACTGTCATATGTCCGCCTACTTTATTTTTAGCATTTCAATTGGATGTGTGCTGCAGTTAAGTGCGCCGCTCACAATGCTCCTCCGCTCCATTGAGCTTTTCTTTCGTGTCTGAGCGTTACCCTTCGCCTCGCTTCGCTAGATTTTATTTCTGGGTTCCTCCTCTTACTTATTCCTCCTTTCAAAACGCTCTTCGACCGCCCGGAATCAAGTCATATACGACCGACTTCTCCGTCGTGAAAGCACTCTGGTGGAGACTCATAACGTATGCACCATAGCCTGCAAATTGTCTGCTGGGTAGACATCGTCAATATCTTTTTTTTCGGGGGACTTTTCCACGATCCTCGAATCTCTTCTCGAAAGATTCCCTGATTCCGAGAAAGGAGTGAGTTCTTAATACACGTGTTCCTTATAGCAGACCTGGAGTTTTCTTTTTCCGTGTACAATCTTAATCTTCCAGTGTTCCAGAAAGGACCACTTTTCATATCTTCCGTTGCCCGCCACCTATTTTTCCTTTTTCACGTCCTTTCACCTGGTCATTCTCTTATCCTCGCTATGGTATGTCCTTTTAAAAATGGGAATCAAAGGGAACTTGGCCGTCGAAAGAAATTTCAGACTGATGTTCTTTCATCTTCCGTTTCGTTGCTCTCGCGAGAGCATATTTATTATGATCTCAGAGCGGAAAGAGCCTGTCTTCGTGTCATGCTCTTAGAAAGGATTATCGAGAATCCCAGTGGTTCAAGCGACCCGAAATTGGCCTCATTTTCCTTGGAAAGAGTCCAAACGTGTGGGGACGACGTCATAAAAATATTCTTAACGCTTTTGAGCTATTCATTTTCGGTACAATTCCGATCCTGACTTATCCGCGGTTTGCCGATCACGCTCTGTCAGTCATTCTGGTTTTTGGTGTAGTCAGTGGATAAAATGGCGTAACTGTAGAGCAATGCAAAGACCTTCCCTCTTTCAGTAGTAAAAGCATCAGGTCGGGTTCATGGGCCGACCCTCGCAGCCATGGTTGCAGGAATAAAGAACCTTCATGGTTGGATTTTTATGTTGGATGATACGCTAAATTGTTTGATGCCTAAAAAGTATTTAAAAAATGCTTTGAAGTTAGAGCAAATACAAGACGATCAGGAAACATTACAAGGTGGAGGAAAATGGGGTGGTGCATGCTTCGTTGTCAAGAGAGAGGGAGGTGATGTTGATCGGAAGCAAATGTTTCTGGGATAGGTAGTTTATTGGAAGTGAAATTCAATTACAACGAATAGGTAGGAATATATGTGTAGGCGATCCCCTAATTGTTATAATTTTTATCGGTTATCTTTAATCCCAAAACAACCGGCAGCTTCGGATTATTCTCCGTTGATGCGAACTGAGATACCAAACCTTAGCACTCTTTCTATTCTAGAAGTTTTAATAATATTGGTGCTTTTTGTCCGGAGTGGTATTTAGTTCCATCTGAAAAAATACTTAATTTAATTTCTGGGCTAAGAAAACCATGAACCACTACAACGACTCAGATATAAGCATAGTGCATCAGGCTAGAAGATACTTGGCATTTAGATAATGTATAAAATTAATTCGATGGCTCTTAAGATCGAACGAGAGATCTGGCGATATGTAAGAGCGCCTTAACCGCTTGGAGATTTCAACCTGCGGGATCGAACAATAAGCGTGACCTCGACGAGAAGTTCAGGAAAATTGGCTGGCGATTTTTCTTCCTCAAGGACACGTAGTATTCATGGCCTCGACAGTGGGGAACATCACGTAGGGCAATAGGGAACTATTGATAATTCCGATCACTCAAGTAATTTTCATCAATTCCACTATTGGCAGTCCTGATTGGTTTTCCGATGTGAGTGGATGAATGTTGCCCATATCTCCCGTACTTATTCACGATACTCGTCGGTCGTGCCCGTTCGCTTCCCATGCGTACACGGTCGCCGTCTTCTCTTGTCGCATCGCGTGAACGACCAACGTCGCACGTTTCGCGTCAATGATGTCGTCCCTGCCTTCTCGCGCCGTCGGTTTCGCGGCAGGTCCACCGGACGGCGATGCGAGACCCGCGGGGCGTCAGCGGAAATCCGATGGATTCCGAGTGTTTCCCGCATTTCAGCGCTCCGCAGGGTGAATAAGCAATCCTTGGGGAGGAAGGGTATGGAGGAGTGTTTAAAGCAACCCCCCCCCCACCGATGATGGGGTAGTTTACCCCCTCGCGGCCTCGCAGCGACGTCGGGAACGTGGCAGCCACGTTGAGAATGCCCAACGAGATCCCGAGGGGCTTTGAATAATGCAACATTCGATTGTGTTTTTTTTAAAGAAGGATGCGGAGAGGGTTTTGCGAAGCGAACTCGTCCTTCGGCCCTCACCTAGAGAGGGAAAGGGTGGGTTAGGGTTTTCGCCGAAAATGAATGCGTGGACTGTTGCAAAAAACAATTCACGGGGGGAAGGAATCCATTCCGTTCTGGAATAATCGGGTCGTTTCCTTATTTCTCGGTGGGCGTTGTTTTTTCCTATGGGTCGGTGGAATTGATTTCACTTCGAAATTCAACGTCGACCTATAAACTGGTTCGTTTTAATCCTCCGCGCGATGAATTTACTCCATATTCACGACGAGCGGTTCTGTTGATCACGTGAAATGAATTACCAAGCTTTTGCTTGTCAGGTAAAAATGGAGGTGGTGTATTCAGAGACATTATCCTTTCAGGAGATTCAGCGGGGTGTTTCTCTTTTCTCTCGGTTTTGGTAAAGCTATTGAAAATACGGGTAAGGTCGGAGCGTTCCTTTGTGGCTTCCATTCATCTCTACCCGGTCGCGTCGATTTTGATACCCCGTTCTTATTTCTGCCAAAGATATCATGCGTACTCTTTTGTCCAAGTATGTTTGCCTTCAATTTGACATTGAACTCAGCTTCACCTGCTTCATCGTTACGATCCATGGAGGTAAATTCAATTAAATGTTTGCTAAATGCCCACATATTTAGGGCTTAGGTGAGACAAAGCCCTCGTAGGATTTCAAACGAAACCTTAGTTTATGACTGCTTTCATTTTTTTTACACATAGCTCACCGATGTTTTCATTTTACGTGGACACGTTGCATCAACGTCCGTTTCTCAACCATTTAAAAAAAGAAAGGGGTTTGTGAGTAAACAGCCATGTTCTTTATTCATGTCAAGACTCGAAAAGCCATGCGTAAATGTTTAAAATGGCTCACTGACAAATCCGAGGCTGATGAAGAATGACGTAATCCTTGTAAACATTGCGTCCATAAACATTGTCTCCCTTTAGAGATGCGAAGGGTGAAAATGTAGCACTTTTCATCGGTCTCACACGACTTCGTGTCATCTTTAAACAATCAGCGTGCTATCTTGAGGTTTTTATAGTGCCTCTCCAGAGCCATAATTCTAATGCTCCATAAATAAAAAGAAGCGCATCTCGTTCTTTGGACTTAAAATAAAAGTCACCTGCCAGATATCGTGTAGGTAGGCAGACACTCAAAAGAGTCAAGTCAGTTCTTGTGGATTATTTACTGAGGTGCCCATGAGTTTATTTTTTATCGCTCCGTCGCAACCGTTTTCGAAAACAGAAGTGGCGCTTCTTCGCGGCTGGGGCGAAGGGTGTGTGTGTGAGAGAGGGACTGGTGGACGCGATCGCGTTGTGAGCGAACGCCAACTTTCAGATCGGTTGAGTTTTATTTCGTGTGCACGCCACTTCCTCCGTCCTCTTCTCTCAACCCCGAAAGTCACGGACGAACTCTCCCGAACGAATGCTTCGTCGTATCCATTTGCCTCTCGCTTTGAAATTCAATCATTTGCTCGAGGGAATCGAAGTGTGTCTCACCGCCATTCCCACGAGGCCCAACGTCTGCGATTTTTGTGTTCCATCTGCTAACAGCTGCAGTTGTTCACGTGATTTTCACTCCTCCCGGAGTAGCGCAGGCGTGGAAATGCTCATCTCAAACAAGCCCTCCGTTTAACCGCCTATGCCTTGGGTCGTGCTGAGCATGAACGTGGGGAATTCGAACATATGTTTTTCACCTTTCCGTTGTTTCGATAGCTCGGCGCACAATTTACTCTGTTAATAGTGTGTTCCTGATATTTGGGCACGTTTCACAGAAAAATATTGTATAAATAAATAGGGATTTTCTCCACGCGTGTTGTTTTTATTGGCTGGTATCCCAGCAACCCATCCGCTCTTTCACAGGCTTTATAAAGACGTCGATGTACGCATTCTTCTATACGTAAATGGCGTTTTCTTCAGTGGACAAAATATGTTGGACTGGAGCCATTCGCAATTATCTATGGGGTGTGAGTGTTGAACCCATTACTTGACACAATGGGGCTAATTTTTTGTATCGGAGCTTGCCGTATTTTCGTACTATTTTTTTCTTTCTGCTAGTTTTATTTTCTTCCATCTCTTCAAAAAATGTTTTATGCTTGAGGTTATTCATGAGGTATTCATTAACCTCCCACGCTCAGCAGTGCGGGCGACGTTATCTCTTCATCCATCTCCTTCCCTTTTACCATTTTCTCTTTTTTATGTTCTTATTATCTCGTTTGTCGTTTTATTATCCCTTTTATCCCCTTTGTTCCCTCTTTATATCTTCCTTCCTTTGTCTTAAACTCCACCCTATTTCTCCTCCCTTCTCTCATCTACTCCCATTACCCTCGTGATTACTCATTTTTCTCTCATCCTCCCTTTCACGTTATTCTTCCTCCCTTATTTTCTGCATCACCCCTCTCTTCCTTCCTAAGCTTCTTCTCATAAGTCCCGAGGCCCTCACGTCTTCATCAATATGGTGCCTTGCAGGCCACCGCTTGGGTGTATGGCAGGGGGTAATTCAACACCAGGGAGAGTGCTCGAGGGAGGATAATGCATGACTATTTCATCGAGTCTACACTTCATATTTCGATATATTTTATGCTGTAGGCATTAGGAATGGAGCTACTCATGTTCCGAAAAGACAACAAGGCTCCCTTTTAAAAATTTAATCACAGGTGCCATGTGTCGTACCAACGCAGTAAGATCATCTGCTAATGCTACTTTATCCCCAGGACGACGGATATCTCTGAAAACCGCTGTATGTACGGGAAATTAGCGTGTGCTTCTACTATCCCTTCGCTCTCCATCTTTGCCCTTGCCCGTAACCTCCCCACATGATTCCCACTCTTTCTAGCCCTCCTCTTCCCACAACCCTCCCCCCAGCCGCACCCTCTTGTTCTTTCCTCTCGCCCTGCCCTCCCCTCGGTCAGTTCCGACCGTGAAATCCCACTCCCTGAGATCCTTGAAGGATCATCGCCTTTCTCCATGTGTGTCTACGTGCCCATCTGTGTGTATATATATGTACAAATACCCTTGGCATGGATGTTCGCCACCTGAGTCCTTTCCCGTCATGTCGGTGGATGAAAGGGTCGTGGGAAGCCCTCCTTCGGACCGCATCCCTAAGGATGCATCGAAACCCTACAAAAAACACTCTTCCCTCACTCCCTCCCTCCATCCCTTCTCTCTCTTTCTTTTCCTCCTCCTCATACCCTCGCGCGCACCACCCCTCGTCCTTCACCGGGACCCTTTTATTTTGCTTCCCCCTCATCCGGAAAACGACGCATGTTTGTGTCCAGTTAAGGAGTCGAAAGTAAAAGCTCCTCTCTCTTTTCCCCTTCTCTCCCCCTTGCGTGGGGATGGAATTCGTGTATGTTTGGCGGAAACGAATGCGCCTTCGCTCGTTTAAAGGAGAATAACAATGCCGCTGTCCCCCAGGGATCGGTTGGGACACCCCACGCTCCCTCCCTTCCTCCGACCCACCCGCGTCTCTCCATTCTCCTCCCCGCCTCCTACTCGCCGTCTCCCCCTCCTCTCTCTCCGTCTACATTCTCCCGTCTTTCTTGAAAAAAATCCCGGGACCTTTGTAATTTTTTTTTCCTTCCCGTCTATACCCTCCTTTCCCTCGCGCCACCTCCCTTTCACCGTTCGGCAGGGCTAACAAATCTCTCCCTCTCACTCTGCCTCTGTCTGTTCCCTCTTGTTTCGGCGACGGGGATGCTTAAATTTGTATCGTCGAGTGGGCATAAGCTAGCCCATTCCGGGATTCAATCCTTGTTTCCCGTCTGTAAATGGGAGTTAAAATAGAAGAATCGGAGTCGAGCTGGAAAATGTCCTTGCCGCAAATGGATGAGTCCGTGGGCACTCATTTTAAGGGTACCTTTGAAGCTGGTGGTGGCCTCCTTTGTTTTGATCCGCACAAGGGGAGTATTTCGCGTTAGAAGCACCATTCCATCGTGAATAAAAGCGAGCACGAAAGCACTTGATTAATTATGGCCCGCGTGGCTGTTAACAAGATTGTAAAAAAAGCACAGTTTGTAAAATTAATATTCACAGGTTCCACCAAGTAACGCCTGGGAACGTTCATTTTTTCCACGTAATTCCTTTTGACGTTTCGGCGAGCATTCTTCGTTATCGAGATCCCAAAAAGGTACACATCACATTGATAAAACTTTTAACAAGACAGTATCTCTTGTCTATTGTTTTCTAATTTTTCTTCGTTAAATTTAATGGTGGAACTATAAAGGTCATTAATATGGTGGTAGCTGTCGTATTTCCATCTGTGTCCTCAAATTTTTCTAGTTCAAGTAACAATAGATCACTTTTTAGATCAAGTGTAGGACTGAAAGATTGAAAGTATAATTTTCAGGTGAACAATGAGGGATCAACTGCAAAAAAAAGGCGATTGAATATTTTTTTTACAATACGCAGCTTGGTTTTCTGTCATAATTAACCCTTACTTGATTGTTCTTACCGCCGATTCGTCTCACGCACTTAGAGATATTTCTTACACTTAGGTACCTTAGTGAATGCGAACTGTTTTAGAAATAATTTCCATTGATTGATTTTGTTTCACATTTCCACAGGCAACAGACATTTAAGTAATGCTCAAGTTTTGATGATCCATGCCTTGTGTTGGAATCATCCACACATCACGGCGGTGGCTCGCAGGGTATCTTGTAGTTGTAGTCAGTAATCATTTACGAATACGTTTTCTTCTACGGCTATATTTCATCGGTGTCCATTATGACGGTATGTGGATCCGCTCTTATCTTCCTCTCCGGTTCCGTGTCATAATTCATTCGCTTCCCTTTGTGCGCGTTCGGCGACCGGACGGAAACGTCAGTCACGAGAGCCATCACTTTTCCGAGTTCAGGTCTCTCGCGAGATTGCGTCCCGCGCAGCTCATCTGTTTCGATCGGCGGCGCGGTTTGCGCGACCGGATTTTGTCCGCGTCATGACGGCGATGGGACGCTAAGTATGTTATCATTTATGACGACGGTGACGCCAACCTTTTTATCGGCGTGGTTCTCTTCGAAGAGATCGCATATCAAGTGGGCACTGAACGCGTGCACTGGAACAATCCATTGAAATTCCCTTGACGCGAGTAAACAGACGGGTACATGCTCACGTCCGCGTAATTGAAACAGCAATGATCTTATCGGAGTGTGTTCCCAATGTCGGTGCTCGCGGTTATTTATTCTTATTTTCCCGAGGGTTCCTGATTGAGGAGGACTCGTCGGAACGCAATTAAAAGGAGGTCAAACGATACTTTTGAGCGAAGTTCAAATCTGGCGGGGGTAACCGTCCTCCGTCCGTTCTCGAAGCCCCTTTGGTGTTTCCCTGTCTCGAAGGGCTTAACAATCCTCTATGGTTTTATTTATGTTGACTCTTATGTCACCCTTGTCCCGTCGACCCGCTTAACCAGTTGAGTCCGTAAACATAACGGCTGCTCTTGGCGTTCCCTTTCTCCGACGAAACTACGAAATTCCCCATTTCTTCACGTGTACGCCGAAGTTGTTTTTGGAGCGTGTAGTCCTAAGAATTTGAAGGACACAGAGCGTCCTATCCAGTTGGAAATTGGGGTGTGGAGATTTGCAATCCTGAAATAACCAGTAAGCGTAGGGAATTAGTGTCATTTCCATTGATGAGCTCAGCAGAGGAAATGGGAGTCTGGAAAACAATCACTCTCAAGGTTTTGCATCTACTGCAGAGATTGACAGTATTGACTAAAGGTGATTCTGAACTTTCTAAATATCATGAATTGCTTTAATCAGTTAGTGTATATCAGAAACGAATGCGCTCAGACTGATTCGACAGTTTATATAAGAAAAACATGGGTGGTGCTTGAACAACATCCTTGCAAAGTTCCGCTTTTCACATCGAGGGAGGGGTTTTTAGTGTGTGTCGACAGCTGTGGTAATTTGGTTTTTCACATCCATGTGTTGGCCAATACTTCCTCGGCAAAATCAGATGCCGTGTTACAGCTTACTCAAATGAAGTTTTCCGTTGAAATGACCAATGCATTTCGCTAAAATAGTGTAGGTTTATATTTGCGCGCACCATTTTCAAGTTGCCTGAAAGTGTTCGCGTTGAGTACGAAGGATATAATTCGTAAATAATTGGAAAGAAGCTCATTAATTTGTTAAGAATGTCCACAGCAAAGGATCCTGGAACTTTTATTTTACCAGGTCGTCGAATTTTGTTTTCATAGAAGCGTGTCCGTGTACGCCATACGCTTTCTCCAGACTGTCCACTCATAATTTTTTTTGTTAAATTCACGAGTACATCGTTTAAGCTATTCCGTCCTCAGACAATATAGATTGGACGCATCTTTCCCTGCCGCTCTTCTCTTGGCGTCGTCTTTTTTTTGTGGGTCACCGATACCGATCGTGAATATATGGTACCCTCAACCGCTTGTGCGCCTACCTCGTTTGTCTCTTCCTTTCCCCAAGGCTCTTTCCTCCCCCCCAAACATCCTTTCTTTCTCTCGTCCTCTTCCTCCACACACAACACACACACGGGCACACCTTCCCGACTCCCAAACGCCATTCCTCCGGCTCTTTCCGACTGCTCTCCGGCGTGTTATCCCCCCCTCTCGTATCGGGCTCCTCTTTAGGACTTTTAAAAGGCTCCGTGGGAGGTTGTTTGGCTTCGTCGTCCTAGTTGCCTCAATCACTTCAAGCGCTCGTCAGTAACATTAAATAAAAGCGCTCCGTCGTCGTCTTCTCCCCTTGTTGGGGCTGGGGGAAGAGAGGACGGAGGAGGACGGGGCGAGGGCGGCGATAAGTGTGCCTCTCTCGCTTTCTTTCCCTTCTCGACGAGGCCGCCTTCCTATTTCTCTCCTTTTGTTTCAATACCCTTCCGCGAGCGCCGAGAGGCCGGCCGTTGTTGTTTACCCCCAACAGTATCGGCAAATATAACTCGTCAAAGAGAGAAAGAGACAGAGCGCGCTTGCTTGCGGTTTGAGTGGTGAGGGACGGAAGACTTCCTTTTGGAAACGGTTGATCGTGATTTTTCACCGAGCGCCCCAGATCTTCTCGCGGCACGGTCTCAAGCGTATATTTATTCTTTTGCCGACAGAACCACCTCGGCGGGCGACGGTCGTCCGAGCTCATTCGATCATGTACGCGGCCAGTAAGTAGACTGCAATCCATGCCCGTGTACAAGCTTTTTCTTTTTATTTCCCGTTAAAAACATAAAAAAGGGACTAATTACAGGAATACTTTGCTGATATATGATGTGAATGATGGCGTGGATTAAAAAGATACTCGTTTCAGAAATAGGATGAATGATGGGATTGAAAGCGAAAATTTATTAAATGATGAAATATTTACATCAGTACATGACGCCTTGGAGATAACACCAGAGGATCATTGAGAATAATTGACTATAAATTAATCCCTAAATTCTTCAATAATTTTTCTACCGCTTATTCGTCGTTCATTTACAATACCTTTTAATATTACCGTAATAAGAATGTGTTTGTTTAACAGTGCCCAACCTTCACGTCACGTCATTTTTATTCATTTCAGGAAGTTTTCTAACTTTTGCTTGTTTGCATTAATTATTCCACTCTGCCCCGTCCTTTCACAATTCCTTCGCCTCCGTCACATTCATTCATTGTTTCATATGCCTATGCTCTGTTTTCCTTCAACAAAAACCAAGTAACAGTTTCACAGAACTTTGGAGTCATCTCTAAGTGATTGATCGTATCGCTCATCAATGATAATGTTAAATATTCCTTAACCGCCTTGGATCCACCCCACCTCTTTCAATTCCCTCTCTGGCGTCTCTCTCTCTCCCTAGTGGTGGACAGTTGGGGACATCGACGGTTTTAGGCCCTGCCCCCGTAATATGACAGTAATGCCTGCGATTTCCGAGGATGCCGTAAAAAACAAGAAGAACCTCTGGTGAGAGAGAGGGAGAGAGACTGGTTGTTTTTCAGCTGAGCTAGCTAACCGTAGGGCCGTTACTTCTCGTTTCTCCACATCCGTGGAAGCGGCGATAAAAGTTAACGGAGAGGAATTCGAAGTCGCAGCGCGCCCTTGCGGCGATGGAGACAAAGCGTCGCCTTCCTAGCACCCAATTTACGCGTCTGAAGGCGCGCCCGTGGATTCGTCCCCTCGCTTCCGTACCCCCCTCACTCCCGCCCCATCCTTTATCCCCCCTTCCCCTCCCTCTCTCCCGGTCCCACGGGAAGAGAATTGGATTGGATTTAAGGGAGGAGGGGCCGTCGGAATTGACCACTCCACTCATGCGGCGAGTCTTCCCCTCCCTCAACGGCGGGGGTGGGACCTTATCCCCGTGGAGATCCGAACCGCCGCCCCCCCCCCCCCCTCGTAAGAGATTGCGACTCCCTGGATGAGGCGGAGACCCATCCCCCACCACCCTCGAAACACTTCACGTAGGAGGCTTCCTTTTTTTTTGGGCCTTAAGTATTGCCCATGCTTAACGAACTTCAGCGACTGCCTAGGGTCGGCCCTGTTTTTTCGTAGTCCCGTGCGAGATTCCCTCCCCCGGGTGCCCCACTAACCTTAAATTTTTGTTTTTGTTGGTGGGTTTCACATTAAACCTTTTTACCCTTATATGCCAGAAGTAATTTTCTAAAAGGCAGGATCAAATCTAGTAGCTGCTATAAAGGTAGTCTACTGAGTTGAATAGTGTATTCGGGCTCCTCGTTAGATGATCGAATGGGGAAGTTTAAAATCGAAAAAGCACATTCGCGATCCAGAACGCAGAATAAGGACAATTGAATTTTTTTGGATATATTATGAGGGCTAGCAGAATGGTGGGAGTGATTTTGGAAGGAAAAGAGTTAAGATAGCAAAAAAGAGGACGAACAAGGAGGATGGCATTCACAGCGGGATGGAGGTGGAAAGTATATTGCAAAGAAATGGCGGGAGGTGACAGTAACTATGGATTGGAGTGACAAGGCTTTTAGCGTTTAGTTGACGAATGAATGAATGAATGAATGAAGAAATACCGAAGTGATAATATCGTATTCTTTGGTATGATGATATTTAAGTATAATTTAAGCTTCTATTTGTATTAAAGATTTTAGATGATGTTAAGGTGATAGAAAATCCGTCCTAAAACACTAAAATGATATAAAAATGCGAAGAAAACATTGCAATGGATAATGTTGTGCTAAATGTCTTTGAAACCCTAATAAAGATGAATATTTAACCCTATGCCGTTTGAACATCCATGGGTAGGTTGCATTACTCCATTTGAGCGATGGTGGCAATTTTTGTATGCTTCGAAAAAAATATCCAATTGGTCATTCCTTTGTCGGCGTAACAAGGGTAAGTATTTTTAGGAGCCCTGGGGGCCGTTGCTGCTGGAAACTCTGTCTGGTCGAAGGGAAACATTTCTGCGTCCGTTTCGTACTTCTCCTTTCCTCTTCTCTCCCGTCCTTTTCGCCCTTGCCTTTAGCGGCAACCATCGCATTCCTCGAAAGAGAGTGGGTCTCTGCCTCCCCCCCCCCCACCTCCGCACCCTTCACCACGCTCCGACACCGCCCACGCCCCTTCGTCCTCTCCAACACATCACTTCTCCCCGGGGCCACCTCCGCCCCACCCCCTCCCCCACCCCCAGAGAATGGAGAGGATTCTGGGGCCGGAAACTCCGAATCCTTCACCACTTCTCTTCCTCAACCCCCTCCTCAGGATCCGGTCTCTCCACCAAGCCATCCCCACCCCCATGCTTCCAAGGAAGAAGACGAGAGGAATCACGAGAGCGGTGGAGTTAGGCTCGCCGGTTAGGAAACAGAACATCTCGGTCCGTACCCTCTCTCTCTCTACCCTTCTCCACCCTTCTCCACCCTTACAACATTACAGGCAAACTTGGAAACTGTTTCTTCTCCTTATCTATGGTACCCTGCACAGCACCTCTAGGGTGTTTGTCCGGGGGTGATTTAACACCAGGCATGCAATATCAAAAATTAAGTTTTTCTTAATTGTTAGTTACAATATATTTATAAAATAATTCAAATATTGAGAATCATGATAACTACAGGCGCGTGCACTATCGTATCTGAGTGGGATGTATGAATGCTTCCCACGAAGCAAACGAGTGGAGCTGAGGGTATCAAGGCAATTGCACGTTTCCAAACGGAAGGTCTCCCACCTCCAACCGCTCCTCCAGAATCGTGGAAAGTCGCGAAATATCCGATGCGATCTGCGATGTCCACGCGATATAAAGTTTTCGCATTACAATACGAGGTCTTAGTTTTCGATTAATTGTGATTCGCGGATTTTATGTGGCGCGAAATGTTGAAGGATTTGGTCATCTCCCAGGGTCGGAGGCCAGTTGGTAGAACGCTGGGCTGTTGACCGTAGGGCACGGACAGGCGGAGTTAGCAGCACTTGTTACTTGCGAGTACAGTAGTGGGTCCATAAAATATGGACCCACTACTATACTCGCAAACCTAAGTAAGGCCACCTACTTAGCAATGCCACAAAAAATGTTGTCAAAACCCATGCTTAAATTATCATAGAATGCTAAATTGAAAGTTTTAAATGCGTTTGAGACTTTTTCAGTGGACTTGTAATTCGACTAGTAACTTCTAGAAATGACTCGCATATCTTCCCGTGAGAGTAACCACGTGCGACACAGAACACAACCCTCCCCCCTTTACCCTGATGTGAGATTTCCGCAGGGAGCGCCATAGATTTTAATGTTACCACATCTTTAGTGTCACCTAACAAACCAGCTGGACAGGGTTGAGCGCTGTGGTTTTTGTCGAATAAAGTAGAAAATTCGCTTAATCGATCCCCATGTAATGCCAAACCGGTCGACCGATCGGAATCTATTTTACTCTTTCTCCGTGAAAGTTTGACCTTCCACGCTGACCTCGGATATCGTACCTTTGTCACATTAGACGGCTTCCTAAAACGGACGGAATGCGAAAATTGTTATAGGAGAACCGGAAGAGGCACAGAAACATCTCGATGCTGGAGATAAACCGAGAATTACCCCTAGGGCCTTGTAATGCCACGTTTGAAAGCACATGGAAGAACTGTTTCCGTTTAGGAAAAATGAATGCCTACATTTCATCCCCAAACAAAGACGGGTGATTCAGATATTGTTAAATGTGCGTAATGCGCACTGATGTGCTGATGCTAGTGGAAAACTGACGGTAGTCAGTGTCGTGGATTCGCACGAACGCCCTATCTGCGTGGAATTTCTTGGGGGGGGCATTCAATCCACAACGCAGCGCAATATTCCTCCGCGACTCGCAAGCCACGCCCCACCTCCCTCCCACCCTCCCTTCTCTTTTACCGCGCGCCCACAAAGACGGAGATCGGGCTGGAGTGTGGGATGGAAAAGGCCTTTCGTTTCCTTTGTCGCCGCTCCATCGGTTTGAGCTAATGGCTGCCGTATTTCCTTTCCTTGCATCCCCTCACTCAGCCCAGGAAGGAAGTATGTAAGCGCAGCGCTCTCTCTCTCTCCGGGTTGTTCACTGGCTAGATCTTTCTCCGGAGGAAAGGGCGGTTATGGGTGGGGGGAAAGTAAGTGTGGGGGGGCTGAGGGTTGTGTGTGTGGTGGGCCGCTCGTCCGGCATCCTCCCTTCTGAACTGCTCTCTTTTTCCCTTGTCCGCACGCACGTATGTAGTGTGCGCCCCCACCCCTCTTCGCCCACCCCCTTGTCCCAATCCACCCCCGTATACCGCTCCCCTGCCCGTCCTTCAGCCGCCCGCTGTCGAGATGAAAGGGAGCGGCGGGTGTAGCACGCGGGGTTGTTTCTTTCTTTTCTCGTTTGTTTGCCCGCGCGCGTGTTTGTGTGTAAAGAAACGATTGCGGGGGCGGTTACCAACACTCTTCCCCTCCACCCACTCCTCTTTTTTCCGTGTCGGCGGCGGATGCTGTGGTCTTTTCTTCCCTCCCATCCCCCTCCGGGCATCTGCCAAAAATCTGGCCAAATTCTCGGAGCTTTCATGGAATTTTACGGAACTGACAAGGACTTCTGTCGGGAAACCTAGACTCATGGAGATGCGGGTTATCATTATTTTCACTGCATCAAAGGAGCTAATCAATTAAGGCGTTTTGGGTCGCGCACCGATGGTGTCACATTGTCTGGGCACTAAATCAGTAGTTTTTAAGTGAACTATAGTGGAGCGGTGGCAATTTTAATTTCCATGAAAATAATGCAGTTGCAGTATTTGATTAGGATTCTTTGTAAAATGGGAATTCAGCCGCCGGGATGTACGCCGGAGATATTACGCTCTTTTTTGCGAAGAAAACCGGTGGTTATTTCAGGATAAAATTCTTTGCGGTTAATAACTGTGAAAATATGATTTGGAAATCTTACGACGCCCGTCTCTATCTATTTATCTCATCTTCCTATTTCCCTGTTCGTCATCGAGCACTCAAAACATAAGTGAAAGTAGTTTTTTTTTAATCTGCATAATGTGAATCCGTTTTCAATGCCATTGAATTTTGCGAACACGGCTTACCCCTTCATTGAAGTATCCCATGAGGAAGTTTTGACAACCGTTCTCCTCATTATTAGGAACCAGAAAAACCTGCCGATTGCGTAATCTCACCAAAGATGCGTGTAAATATTTGACTCGAAGTATCTAGATCTAAATAATACCCCAAAAGCCGTTGCAAGGACGTGTGGCTGGGGGTGGTAGGTCACCAGCCATTCTACATATGTATATTCCCTCCATTTACTCATGCACCTGGCTCCCTGCGATCCACCATAAACCGCGTGGAAAGGGGGCGACTGAAAACCAATCATGCAACATGCCTACATATATTACGAGTATTACATGATTATCAGCTATTCCTATGTCTATACACAGAAGACAAGAAAATGAGATAAAAGTATAATATGACATCTTTGAGTCAAATGCCATCGTGGCACTGAACGCTCGCGGGAGTGGGCGAGGAAGTGGGTTCCGAGCGGAGGGGATATTTGCCGAGAAGGGCAAGTGGGCGGTGGTGGTCGGTACAACCGTATCCTGCTTATCTCTTGATCGCGTATTTGAATATTTGCACATCAACTATGTGCCCTGTATCAAAGATGTAGAGTAATTGAATTTAGAATCTTAAACATAACTTAAGCGCATTTGGAATTTCGCGTCCAGTGAGAACCACGCACACTGCAAGTCGCCTTTGCTAGGAAGGTGTCCTCACACACAAACCCCTGCACACATTTTAAAGCCTTGGGGGCACATGCCTTCCAAAACCGCCCTAGCACGACCTTGGGTTGTGTCTGGTAGTTATTATTCTCTCATTGTTACAATGGAATTCAGGACTGCATCCACTGATCGCCATGTATTTGGCATGGAATTCGGAACTTCATCCCGTATTCGTCAAGAGTGTGTCCTGGAGGGAAGGGGCGTTATAAATATGCATTCTCCACCGGTCCTCGCCCTTATTTTTCCTCCTCCGCCGGCCCCCATTATTGTGCAGGGGACGTGCACAATTGCCGTAAGTGGGTCGCTGTCTCGTTTTCATTCTTCTCTTTCGCCCTTCCGAGCCTTACTTCGTCCCCTCGCCCCCGCCACCCGTTCCTTCACTTCCTTTTTCGCACACTCATTTCCCTCGGGGCCCTCGCGGCGGGGCGGGACCCATTTTAAATGCTATTTGGGCTGATGGAGGGCAACCCCTCCATTGGTACCTCGGGGGTCTGCTTAGTGGATCCCCACGAGCTCGTTAATGCGTTCCAGTCAGGCACATTTCTATGGGGAAGGGATGAAGGCATTAATGTAAGAGGTTCGGGGAGGACTTGGAGAGAATGGGCTCCTTTCCACTACGCTCATGCCCCCCGACCTCCCATTCCCTCCCTTCCCGGGGAACTTGTTTATCTAGGGGTGAGATCTTAAAGGAGAGCAAAAGGTGAGGTAATTCCCGAAAGGCCCCGCTCGCCTAAGAGGGTAAACATTTCATCTTCCGCGCCGTTTGCTCGTGGGGGATGTTTCTGGTGATCTGGACTGGAGTGTGAGCCAGAACTTATGTCTATCGTCCGATTGAAGTTGGCAATTTGACTCCCGCTTTTCCTGACCGTGGTGTGGTAGCCCATTGTGTAGGTTACTCACGTTCAGCTGCTGCCCGGTGGGCTGCGGGTCAAACCTCTGAACTATCCTTTCTGAAATTCAAGGGGTGCCTTTTACTGGTACATGGCCAACTTGGGCTTCAAAGGAAATGGGATTGCTAGGCAGGGAAAGGTTCTATTCCTCCTGTTATCTTGGGTGTCTACTGGCTACAGAAGCATAAAATATCTTTTCATACTTACGTATGTATAAGTACATATTTATACACAAAAGCTGGTGCCCTAACACCCTTGGCGCACGCCCTTACGGTGGCTAGCGGGGTATTGTGTGGAGATATAAATTAATTCGGGAGATATCCAGGCTCAAATCACGGGTGATGTGACGCCCAGGGATTCTCCCACTTCATATGCAATTGGTGTTTTTTTTTCTGGCACATATATGGAGCTTAAAAGGACATCTAGTTTTTGGGCAGGGTAGTAAGACAATGTCCCCAATAACGTGCTGGACAGATACAAGCAAAGCAGCTTAATTTGACAGGATCCAAGGTTCAAACCCTGGATGATGCCTTTCGACAAACCAATCGAAAAAATCTCCAAGCGGTGTGATTTGCTGGCACTAGATCTTGGTGGGAAAGCGGACGGGGCCCAGGATGTTTGAAATCCTCAGGCCTTAGTGCTTGTTATCTTAATTTGCATTTTCTTAGTTAGGGGTGAGGTTTGTTATCACTCCTCAGAAAACCCAAGCTTCGGGTTAATTAAGTACGGTGGAATTCGGTGCTTGAGATATATCACCAGGGTTTCATCTCATGTGCCCAATATGCCAGCTTTCCCGATTGCGAAAATTTGACGACTAGTGGCGGTGTTCCAAATCATATTCACACGGAGATACTCGACGCACATGTGGTTGCCCGTCCCGGTCAGTTATTTTCTCTCAAGGTTTTTCCCGAGTAGGTAGATGATTTATACTCCTTTTATTACCCCAGTTCTCCGGGGGAAATATATATATACATGCGTCTAGGCATGTGCACACGTATATGGGTATCACCAACGATGTCATGAATGCAGGAACGGATGCGGTGGGCATGAGAATTATTACCATACGACCCAGGCGAGCTACACAAGAGGGTCTCACTGTGCAGACAAGGGAGGGAAGGCAAGTGGGGAAGATCCCAAAGCCCACGATTTCCTTTTTTTTTTGAAGCAGCGGAGGAGAAGAGTTCGGGCATGCCTCCTCTCCGTCCTACTCTCGAATATCTTCTCCCCCTCTCTATTCTCCCTTTTGTAATAAAGCACTCGTCCGAATGTTCCACCGCCAGGACCACTCGACGTTTTCACGGGTCCTGCACATAAGGATGTTGTTGAAGAGGTGGCGCGAAGGAGTGAGGTGTGCGTTTCGTCCTCCTTGCCTCTGTACCAACCAACCCCCTATCGAGTTTCCCCAACCTCCCCACTTGCACGGGAACACAATGCATCAGGTAGGCCGGAAGGTATTCGTGTGCTCGCTAATCCCTTCTCCATACCCTTTCCACTACCGATCCTTGAAAAAAAAAAATATATATATATATATATATATATCTATATATATATATATATATATATATATATATATATATCTATATATATATATATATAGTAGGGCAGGATGTGGGAATTGGGAGGGGAGTTCCCTAGGGGGTGGAATGCCGCGAAGCCTCCTTTGTCGGCCGTGTCCGGGATGGTAAAAAAAATAATAATGAAAGAGAGAGGAGGGTTGTGGAGAAGTATTTTCATTTTTACCCACTGCCCGATGACACGCTGTTTTAGTTTTCCCCTTCGTACTCGTTTCCCCCTCCATCTCCCCCCCATCTTCCTCAGCCCTTCCAATTCACTCCTCTGTTATTTTTTTCCGAGAGAGGTTTGGGGGAGGGGGATATGTGCGTAACGCTGTGGTTCTGGAGGGCGGTATGTTTCGAGAGGGGTAGTAATTCGGGAGGGGGTTGGGAGTTGTCGTTCGTTCCCTTAGCCACCTCGAGGTCTCGTGGTCCCAACCCGCGGAGCTCCAATATTTCCAAAAGGGCCCTCGGAATTGGGTCGTCGGCGGCCCGGGCGGGGTTTCCAACCGGGCCCCACAATGGGAGGACGAGTGGAGGCAACAAACATAACACGCAAGCACTCGCGTAGGTAATAAAGGGACGGCGAATCAGTCCTCTCCTCTCCCACCCCTCCCCCCCCCCCCAGGTTGCCGTTCGCAGCCGTCTCTCTTTCAACACGCCGCCGCCTACTCCTCCTCGCCCCCCCCTTTCCCGGCTTCTCTTTCCAACAGTAATCGATGCGGAAACACAATGCGGTTCATTCAACACCGTGTTCGACATTAACAACCGGCTCCCTCTCTCTCTCTTTCGCCCCTCCGCCTCCCGGCCTGGCTGCCAAAGCCAACCCTCCCTCCTCCCATTATCATCCTCCGTGTACGAGCCAACCCTCCTTTCCACCTCCCTTTTGCGGCGCAGGAAAACCACGTCTCTCTCTTCCTCTCTCTATCTCCCGCCCGTCGTTTTTCTTTTGTTTGTTTTCTCTTTTGCCTTTTTCGAGGTACGCGCTGAGGGAGGATTGTGGGAGCGGGGGGAGCCTTTTTGAGGTCCCGCAAAGTAGGCGGGTTTGGAGAGGGAGGGAAGTCGGGCGAACCGGGATCGGGAGTAGCCATTCTCCTCCCCGTTTTGCACCCCTTGCATTTACGAGCGCGCAAAGAGCCCAGGGGGGTTGGCCGGCTGGGGAGGTGGGGAATTGGGAGGGGTGGAGTAGTAAACACAGCTCGTGTGCTGTTCGTCCGTTCTTTCATTCTTCCTTTTTTTCCTCTGCCGATTCGATATCGATATGCTCGTAGTCCGCACGAAGGGGGGGGGGGATCTGACCAGCGTTGCGCATCTCTAATCAACAACCCCCGTTCGATCCCTCTCTTTCTCTTTATCTCCCCTTTTCTTCGTGTCCCTCATTCGTCATCGGCGCTCCCGACGGTGCCGCCCGCGTTTCGGCCGCAATCAGCGAAATCAATGCGGCCGGGTGGGATGAACGTTTGCACGGTTTTATGTCTGTCCGGTCCCGTTCGCACACACCCTCCCTTTCCCCAGAGTGGTCAGTTGACTCAGGTTGCGGAATGGTTCGCGGTGCGACTGCCCGCCGCGATGCGTTCTTAATATTTCCCGCGTGTCGGTGCATATTCATGGCTTATCTTTTCGTGAATAATTCATCGGGATCGCTTCCGCTCACCGCTACGCGTAATGTCATCGATGATGCTCCATGCTGCATCCACTGCCCTTTCGTTTGAAAGATGAGAGCGGTGGTGGTGTTGACCTCTATATTATCGGTACATGTGCAATCGAAAGCGAGCCAATGTTACGGTCGGTTTGAATTTGAGTTGGAGGTAGCATTAATGGAGGAATAAGATTGAAAGCATAGTTTTGAATAAAATGATGCTTGGGTTCTCGGTGTTCGAGCGACCTATCTGCTTGTTCGTTTCTGCCAAAGGGTGACGTGTCGCCGTTTCACTCTATTCAGCCATCGCTCTCTTCTTTCCTCGTGGGGCTCCGTTTTTTATTGTGTGTTTTGGAATTGACTTATCAGATGAGGCAGATATCCCTTACTCGGTGCACCATGTGGCGGTGAACATTTCGTGATCAGATAGCCTCTGCTTAATGCCGTCGTACTTGGAGGGATTCATGAAGTAAATCATTTCCCAAAAGGTAAAGAATTTTGATGTGCGATAGCCTCCTGCTGTATCCTCCGTGACTTTTGCATTTATTAAGGTGGCAAGTTAAATGTGAATTCTCATTAAAAAGACGAAGTTGTGAATAATTTTTGGACGTATTTCTTTCATCCACGTAATCTCCCCTGCTGACTAAGAGTTGGAAGATTTTAGTCAATACATTTTAGAGATTTGGAGATAAAAAAACTGAAGCACAAATATTCTAATTTATCAGATAAGAATCCGAAAACGCTGTTGGTGCACGAGAGGACGAAATTGCTTGCACGCAGCAAATATACTCTTCTGAAAGCTACTATTCACAGACTTTCAGACTCTGCATAGTATGAATAACATCCGTATCACAATTTTGATAAATAGGATATACGTACGTATATATCATTTTCCTTTGAGAGTCGGAAGTGAATCGTGATAAATCTCAGCTGCTTGAAAATCGGGGCTAGTTTTTCGTTGGGTTCCCTTGGTGTCCTGGGGATATGCGAGCATTTCAGGGATTACTTTAGCGTAGCGCGTTCCGAGTACTAATTTCACAAGGCTTCACTGAGCCATACATCAAACGTTCCGTCGAATTGTACATTCCTTACTCCTTGTAAAAGTTTTTGTACCAAACGCAAATCTTCTTCTACCTCTCCCTTGCTACTTTGCCAAGCTTCGTCTCGAATACTTCCCCGAAAGGCGAATCGTTCTGCCCGCTCTATTTTGTGCATTGAGCGCGTGCAAAATAGAATGAATACTCAGGGAGGGGAGGGATGATAACTCAAGGGAGGATGCTAAACTCCAGGGGGAAGGCGACCTCTCTCTCTCCGACTAATTCTCACCCTACGGGGTTTTTGGGGCGGAGGGAGACGCAGCGTGGAGGAGGAGAGAGTGTTTGAGGCGTGTCGGATCGTTTGAGGGGGCGAGGGAACACGCACGCATCCTGCCCTCTCAACGCAAACTCGGTTGCCCTTTTCCTTGCTCCGAACCGAGTGCTCTCGAGTCGAACACCGACCGCCGTTTCCTCGTCAGCTGCCTACCCCCTAACTCACTCTCTCCCACTCCCCCACCAGCTCTCCCTTGCCGCTTTGAATGTGCTAGTGCCTCATGCTCGCTTCCTTTTTGTCATCCCTAGCGTTGTGTGGTGTCGTCAGCACCTCTCCCTTTCTCCCCCTGTCGACAACCTTTAAACTTTAGAAGTTGTACTTACCCTACCACCCTTTTGGCGGCGCGAAGGCTTCGAATGTGTGAAGCGTTGAGTCAATTATTTTGTTTATCCAGAGTTTTTGCATGCACAGGTATTTTAAGAAGAATTTTTGCGACCCTTGGGGAAGTCGAAGATTTTTCTTATGTTTTCCGAGGTCTTATTTATTATCATAATCGTCTCCCGTGTCTGGGAGTGTTGCAGAAATCTCGCATGCCGATGAAAATGCTTTACGTTTGGCGTTGTAGGCTGTTGAGAGGCTTGCCAGAGCATGGAAATGGCTAAAACTGACTTGACACTCTAAGAATTTGTTGCAAAAATCTTCGGAAATGCATATTTCAAGGTTATGAAACACCTCATGATTAAATAACTCGTATAGTTAGAGAAATCATGCATTTTATGACATACGCGACTCAACGAATGATATGCCAGCTTCACGTAAACATACAACGCATATGTTTAACTTCGTCATTATTTCTAAATTGAAATGACTCCAACGGAAATGTATAAGGGAGATAAATTCCAGTACAGATAGATACAAATACTCATTCTTTCTCCGAACAATCAGAAATCATAATAGTAAGAAACCGAAGTCACTTTAGAAATATTGAAAACATTGAAATTACAAGTCGGAACAAAATTAAACGTTGGAAAGATGTTAGGTATACTTTCATGTGCATGTGTATGTTAGTTGGTAGTTTGAGTGTTTGCATGTGTGTGGGGTGTAAGTGTTCTTGCATGAATGTATGCCATGTTTTTTGTGGGTTATGATTTTTTGCATGCGGTTTTTTTTCTTTTCTAAATCACGGGCGGTATCCTAACACCCCCCGCCACACGCCCTTGCGGCGGCTTGCGGGGTATTTAGTAGACGTAGATGTAGAAATTGTGCATAATGAGTATAGTACTAAAGATTGTTAATCTTTACTTTTTTGCAGAATATTTCATTATTGCGAAGTCTCATATCTTTAGCCATGTTTCAGCCTTCAAGGCCAAAGTTTCTTTGGCCTTGTGACGACAAGAAGTGCGAATTATTGTTAACCTGATTTGTACGAGTTATATATTCATACATAACAGCATATTCAACTTCATCTAATGATCTATTTTGTGAGTGTTATGAAATACTTGATTAATTCCCCATTGTTGTGGGGATGGTCCGTTTATCTGTTCGCTTTTGCAATTCTCCTTGCCGTCATTTTAATTTTAGTACCTAAACAGCAACACGCTTTAAATGCTAATGAATTCAGCTGTAACTCCCAGCTTATGCTGGTCAGTTTTAAGTCCGCACGTAATTCGAAATTACAAATCCGACGCGTCCAAACGCCGTCGTAACCTCTTCGATGGGAAAATAATTTTAGTGCCGCGGATCACGCGGGCGTTAATGGCCGGAAGATGGCCCGGATCGGGTTCCCCATAACCGAAAAATCGCCCGGCTCTCGCACGAGCGCCGCCAACGCTCCCGGCGGCAGGAGGCCAGTGTTATATGTGTGTGTGTGTGTGACCTTCCGTCTCGTCACTTTGCATGATTGAAACGGCCGCCCTGCTAATCAGATGTATTTATTCGGGCGGATGACGCGGTCATTTGGGATTCCGGCCGCAAACTGGAATAACACCCGGGGAGCCTTTTAGATAGGCGACGAGGTGGCGCGGCTGTCGTCGCTGCCTGACACGCCACACCTCCCATGCCCCATAACCCATGCACTCCACGCACGTCCGTCGTCCCCCACGTCCTCATCCGCCACCCCCCCTTCCTCCCCAATGCTTCCACCTGAATCCCTCCCGACAAAGCCCTTCCCCGCCCAACCCTCGCTCACCATTGTCCTCCGTAAGCCCTCCTCAGACAGACGCGGACCAACCTCCCCCCCTTATGTGAAGACTTTGAGGGTATCGTCAAACTTAGGGATGTTTCGACGGTGTCCCCGGGTGGAGTTCGAGGTTGAAGCTGTCGTAGCTGTTGCGTAGCCCTGAAAGACATCCCTTTCCCTCGTCACATCATAGATCTACTTGAAATGTGTATCCCTATATCTTTCAAGGGCAACTTTTTTTTCACGTTCACGTAGCATATTAGAGTAGAAGTAAATATTATTTGACAGTAGTTCACCGTTGACGCCGGGATTTTGATGGAGCCGGGGACCACCAACCACTGAATCAGGTCCGCATAACACGACACAAAATCCCGTAGTGCCCTGCACTGCAGTAAGCCCTTCTTCAAATCCCGCGTCCTTCCCACCTCGCATCACACCTTCCAAAAGAACTTTTGGCTCCCTCCTCGATTTACCAACATCGTCTTCTGTGTCAAAGTCCTCAACTTACCGTTGCCACTCAATACGTGGGCCTGCGTCAGCTTTCCTTGCTTCCTTTGAATTTCTCCCAACAACCTTCTCCCTTCCTCCATTATGCCCAAGAATTCCTCGTTTGTTTTCTTTCCTGTTCATTTGTTTCCATTTTTCTCCTTCGAATGTAATACATCATTAATTGTAATCGTGTGGCTGCTTCCTCGAGAAACCTACGCTACCATTAAGAATGGAAATGGATATTTTACTCCAAAGGTGACCGGGCATTATTTTCCACCTCGGCATTCGCTATCGAGGAAAAAGTCAACTTGGTGGAATACTTGTAATGAATATTATCTATGAAAAGAAAATATGCGCTTTCCACAATTCTTCTCCAGACGTAAATTTGGCTCTTACAAAAATTTTTTGAGGACCATAAATATTGCTTTTAGAATTGAAGGCTGTGGTACCGACTTCTCTCTTGTAATTATGGTGTGCTTAACTTTGTAACCGAACATACGTAAGGTGTTCCACAATTTGGAAACTTAAAGATTTTTGTCATTTTAAAACAAAAGCGTTCGTTAGATCATAAGAACGGTAGGATTTAGTTTCTGGCCATTTGGAAAATATGGCCCTTGACGAACATGGAATCTGAAGCCTTTTCGAACAGAATGCAGTGAAGAAATCTCATTTTCTCCTCTGCTCTGTCATTTCTCCCATTCCGCTTAACGTCTTCTCCCCTTCCTTTACATCCATCTTCCCTGCTCCCCACCTCGTTCGCCTGCAAAATCTAAAGTAAATCACAGCATTCGACGAATTCCGAAAGTATTGCCTTTGCGGTCGATGTGGAATCCGAACATATCCTCATTATTTCATCTCTTTTCCCCCGAATCGAAGTATTAAAGTAAGTTCCCGTAACCCTCTCCGTGGAACATCGATTTTTAACCGAGATGAAATCATTTTCCACCGTAAAATTTGTGGAGATCGTGGCCTGACTGTAGTCTTTCCGTGTGCCTGAGTATTTTCATGAAAATGTCCTCATTAAAGTTTTATTTTTTATATCGTTAAAGAATCGTCTGCGACTCAATCTTACCGTGGTATCTTTTGGTGCCTTTCAGTGAGGAGGAAGCTATATACAGTATTTCCTGCCAAGGCCTACAAAGTGGGTAATATCCCGAAGTTTTGGTTTAATTTCAAATTCGTTTGAAGTTAAAAACTCATTTCAACCTTCATATTTTTCCAAGGGGCGTTCAAGTGTTATATCGCTATTAGGGAGAGCTTTTTATTTTGCTCAGGATGCTAAAAAAAAACGATCGCCCTCTCCCCTAAACCCTCCACCCGTGATCCTCCACCCTCGCCGACATAATCAGCCTCTCAGGGGTCCAATTTCCATCTCTTCGCCTTTCTCCCTAAGGGGTGTCATCCTCCCGTCTAGGACGTGTCAGGCCAGGGCAAAACCGCTCACGCGGTTCAGCCTCCGCAGGGCTGTCAACACTCCCGGATCCGCTTTGGAACTCACACGAATGGGATTCTACCGGGACCAGGATTGCTTGTGTCTGTCTTCCAGTTTTACGCAACAGGGTATTCGTTGATATCAGATCTTGGACTGATGCGATTTAACGCGATAATATTCGAACCTTGGACAAGTTGAGTCTATTAAAGTAACACAAATGGGTCAGTTTAGTTTCTGTCACTTTTTTTGCATTTAAATGTTCATGAAAACCATTCGCTGAAATGAATTAGCTTGATTTTTTTATATTATTGTTTTTTCCAGCATATATGGGCAACTGGAAGTAATACATGGGTCATCTTACAGAGGTCAAGATTTTTAGTGTACACTTTCTCAAAAAAAACAATATACTTTCTCCTCGAAAGAGGCTGAAATGGAGATAGTCCAAATGAGGCCGTTTAATTGATATTTCTTATATTTGAGCCCAAACTCCAGAGTCCTGGTGGGGAAGAATTCTAAGATAATTAGGTGTTTATGGTTTCAGTTAGCGTGGGCGCACTGTGAATTTATGAAAATCAAAAGTAATCAGAGCAACTGAATTTTTCTTTAAAGCTTGAGCAATGACGGATTCTTTGTCCCCTCGAGTGCCATTTTTCATTTGGTCTCCCAGTTTTCATGTTCTCCTTATGAAAATAAAACTTGGCAATAATAATAATTGAACTTGGCGTGTTCTACCAGTCTTTGTTCTTGTTCTTCGGTAGTATTTGTACCGCTTCCCTGCCATATTTTTGGTGGTCCTCATCTTACTCCCTTTTTTTCTTGTGTGTTTGTTCCGCATTTCCAAACCGACCGCCTATATCGGCACGCGGACAAAACATTACGCGAAACGAGAACCAAGCGCTGAGATCACAGAAGCTCGTGTACATTTTTTCCTAATCTCGACGCCAAGTGTTCGCAACCCAGAAAACTTATTTAAAGTTTTTAGAGTTGGCATACCTGTCTCCTCTCCCGCATTCCCTCCCCATATCCCTCTGGAGGACGGATTTGAGGGTGCGGGCTGTCGTCTGTCCCCCGCTCTCCTCTCCCTCCCCTACCCCATTCACACCTCTTCGGACACGCCCACGTGCGTGAGGCTTGGTCATTGAGATCATTCCCCCTCCCACCTCCTCATCCCATTCCATTGCTTCCCCCTCTGTGACCCCTCCATTATATTATCCCCCCTCCCCATTCTTTTGCCACCATCACTCAAATGTCCGTTTACCGGCGTGAATACGCCCCATCCGTCAGGAAGCGTTTTGCCCCCACTCCATCATTCTTATTGGTACACACAATGACTCCGTCTTCGGGGGCGTCGATAGGTGCACTGAGTACCCATTTCGCTATCGTTATGTGCTCCAATGTATGCTATTAATAGTTTTGAAACGTAACCGAAGTCGGTTGCTTAAGGATGACCCTTGAACTCTAACTCGAGTTTTGTTTGCCGTCAAAAATGTCACATTGATGATTTTTCGCGATTAAATTCCCATGTGCGTGCTATTGTAGTTGGAACAATTGGGTAACTAAGAATTGATAGTACATTTCGTACTAACACTTGTTAATTAAAACATACAACGTGCGTTTCAAACGACTTGGCGTCGTCTTTAGTTAAAATTCTCAACACGCTTTTTTTTACATTTAATAAATGAATGGAGTGGATTGTGAAAACCGTATTTCATACGAGGGTCATCCGGAAAGTAGTACCCGTTCGTGAAATAAAGACACAAAAGTAAATATTAACAAACATAAAAAATTTTATTTGAAAGAGGATACTTTAAACTACTTCTCAACATAATCTCCAAGCAAATTAAGGCATTTGTCATAACGTGTGACAAGTTTCTGTATTCCTGCTGCATAGTCCTTCGCCGCCAGCTCATTGAGATACGCGAGGGACCCATCTTGCACAAATTTTTGCATAATGCAGATGGTGCTTAACAATTTCATGAACAATTGTTCGAGAAACATTGGGAAAATGCTCACAGATGTCATCAATTGTGACGCGCCGATCGTTCCTCACGAATTCGTCAACTGAGCTCACCAGTTGGTCTGTAATGACAGACGGTCTCCCCGAACGCTCATCGTCGTGTGTGTTCCCCCTCCCCATGTTGAAGTTGCGACACCACCGCCGAACAGACGACTTGTCCATTACATTGTCTCCATACACCTCCTTTAATTGGCGATGAATATCACATGGGCGAACGTTTCTTGCATTGAGGAATTTAATCACTGCCCTCACTTCACAACTGGCGGCGTTCTCAATTTTTTTAAACATTGTAAACAATCACAGAAACAACACAGGCAATGCTAGCGTCACGCAACTTGGCTCAGAGAAGGCAGACAAGCCACTGAAGCTATCTGACCTCGTCCAGCGGCTACTCGCGTCGTCAGCACTTCATGCGGCACGAACGGGTACTACTTTCCGGATGACCCTCGTATTTATTCAGTGCTTCTTTCCAACGTCTCTCCGGTAACGGTCGAGTCAACAATATGGTGGAATTTTTCCGCGGAACTAGTTTATCAAATGTGCGGCAAAAGTTTAAATTGGAAATGAAAACTAATAATTTATGCAAAATCTTTAAATTCGTTTATTTTAGGTCTGTACCGTCCGTTTTCAGACTGCCTGACTGGCATCGTACAAGTGCGAAAAAAAGAGCAACCGTTTCAAGTTCATTTTTTTCTTCCTATGTAACCATTTCAAGTCTTCTTTATTTCTCAATTAATCCATGAGCGTTTGTGAAATTATGCCTCGGGAAATTTTTCTACTTATTTAAAAGTGTTTTTATCTTTAAAACGCTAAAACAAGCATAATGAACGTTACTAGGGAGTAATGTAAAGCAAGATTTTTAACTGCATATTTTCAAGTAATTTCTTTTGCTCGTTTTATCAAAGATTCAGACGTGTCATTCAACTGTTACTCTTTGTCCTGCATTCCGTGTTTGTTTGACACTGAACGGTGTTTACAGTATCAAAGAAGGTTTTAAAGCTTATTGTTCACGTTTGTGATGATTTCCAAAGGTGTTTTACACTCATCTCATTCAGAATAATTAGAACTGCGTTTAAAACTTCCGAGCAGGCAATATTTTTGGCGTAGATAATGTAATCCGAGGTGAGAGTGGAAGGGTTTATTGCCAATTCCTTGGTCGTGTTCCTCGTTTAGAGTTTCCCTTAGCCCCAGCCGTGCCCCCGGCCCCCTCCCCTTGGGCCTTCCGTAAAACCCTCAAAACGTTTTACGACGTGTTGATAATCAATGAGATGTTTATTGAGCCGTATCCTCAAAAGGACGCGGCTGTGTTTCCCTCAGCAGGTGACCTTGGTGATGTATTTTCTTCCTCGGCCTTTCCACAAAGCACTCTAGCAATTTTTTTTTTTGGTTTAATCTCTTTCAAGGCGCGCGCTGGCAAAACAGCAAGGCTCTCCGACCCAGCAGTTCCCAACGAGTTCGGTCCCAGTTGGCCTCTCCCAAAACACACCGTTCATTTCCTTTCCCCCCACCCCCCACCCCCTTGGCTGCCTTCCACTCACTCTCTCTCACTCAACGTCGTAAGGCATGCCCCGCTATCATCCGTCTACATCTTTCGCCTAATTCCACCCTCTAACTCCTTTTCTCCTCCTCTTTCCCGACTCTTTGATGTCCACTCTGCTCGCAAGACTCCCCACTTCCCCCTCCGAAGCATTCAGAACGTCTCCCTGGGTTTTTCCTATCGCTCGCTTTAAAAAGAGTGGTGCTCGTGATTGGTCGCCATGATTTCGTCTCCGTTTCCGAAAATAGCGTATTACATAATGGAGTGGATGAAAGAGACTGCTCTTTGATTGGGGGAATGACTGAAGGGTGCCAGATTGTGAAAAAGGAGTGCTGAAGAAGAGAAGCGAAGAAAACAGACGAGGGAACTGTTAGGGCAATAGCCCATCTTTCTGCTGTTGTAGAGAGCTAATCAATCAAGGGTTCAACAATTTCATAATTATGTTGCGTGTGGCTGTCTGTTTTGGACATATATATATAGTACAATACAAAGTAAGACACAATATAGAAACACAAGAAAAGAAGAACAACGTGTGAGTGTTCTTCTTTATTTGTGATTCTATATTGTGTGTTACTGTGTATTGTACTTTTCGGCACTTCCGTGTTACGTCTACGAAAGCATATATATATATATATATATATATATATATATATATATATATATATATATATATATATATATATACATACATACATACACTAACGCGCACTTATACATATGAACACATATTACGGCCTGACTTTTGTGATTTTCATTCCTCTACGTATCTACTATTTTTAAATGAACGACTTTGTATGTCTGTGGGTACATGCATTCACCAGCACATCGACATAAACATTCCAACGTGAAAATATTCTTTCCAAGTTAGGATACGATCGAACGGATGAGGGAACACAAAAACGACGACCAAAGCCCTTTTATCGGCCTTCAGACCCACCTCTCTTCCCTACTGCTCGCTCTCAGTCGCTCTAGATCCTTATCTGGATCTCAGGAGAGCACACCACCTGCACCCACCTCCCTTAGGAGGAATCTCCCTCGCGGCCCCTCTCAATATCCCCACGATGTCCCATGCACTTGGGTACTTGCAACCCCTCACCCCATTCCCGATATTACCCACTCCCTCTCTCGATAGGTACACCATTGCCAGCGTTCGCCTGAGGCTGCGAGGGGACTCCCATCTCCGTTTTGTGAAAGTCATCGCATCGCCAGAGATTAGGGTAGATTGAGAGCAGGATGGTGGTGGGGGAGGGAGGATGGGAATGGCTGAGAATTAATGATATTGTGGGGGCAAGAGGAATGATCCGAGCGGGAGGGTCGTGACGGCTCCATTTCCCTGTCCAGCTATCTGTGTCCTGGTCGAAGACGTTTGACGTCCCGCCTCTCCTGCGGGAATTCCTCAACTCTCCTGTCCCTTCCCCTGTGGTAAAGTTGAGACGAGGCCGCCACCATTGTGTGGTTGTATGTATTGATGTATATATATATATATATATATGATATAGAAACACACGAGCAGTATAATATTTGGGCGGCACAATAGAACACAAATAAAATAGTAACCCTTAAAAGGACACTTACATTGTAGATTTATCCTGTACCATCGACGCCAACCGTTCCATGCCATCGTGCCGAAGGGCAGAGGACGTTTCTTGGCTGGCACCGAAGCGGTGGTTAAAACTTGGGCGTTAATAGCCATTGATGACATCTCAGAATTTTGATGTATAAGTTGTCAGTGTATTTTACGCATCGACGTACGGGTGGAAAATAGCCGGTTGGCAGGACCACGTTACATTTTACATAATGGTGATGGCGGAGGACACTAGACGCGTAAGATCTACGCTTAAGGTCATCATGAAGAAAGGCAGGCATTGATCTCCAATTGATTTTGAGAAGAAAATGAAAGTTCATCTTCAGGGAGGTGAGCTTACAATAAAGTTAAAAATCCAGCATCAATGAGTAAATGTCATCATGTGTGTGGTATTAATTTGCGTCATTATAACGATGCATTAATCTATTATTATTATTATAAATACACATGTGCTAATAGACACTGTCAGGTGGCACACAAGTCCCAAACAATTGCAAAATATAATACATAAAACCAGACAAACACAGATCTCTTTAACAAAACAAGTGAATCCCCATCCCATTTACAACCATTAACCAGCAAGAAAAAAAAAGATACATAAAAAAAATTAAGCTATAACATATAATACCATACACCACACATAAATCAAATTTTTACATATATACCTTACATCTATTCTTAAAAGTATACACTCTGTTAGGAAAGGGCTCGAATATTTTTGCAGGTAAGGTGTTCCACTCAACAATTGTTCTATTTAGAAATGAAAATTTTTTTTTATTTGTCCTCTGTGCCCGGCATTTTATCTTAAATTTGTGATCATTTCTGCCAATAAAATTTGGGTTCCCCGCCTCTTTCCTAAGATCTGCCCAAGCTTTCTCCCCCTTCAAAATTCGGAACATTCCACAAAGTCTGCTTACTTTTCTTCTAGATTCTAGAGGTTCCCAGCCCAGCGTTTCTAGCATGTCAGACACACTCTCCATCCTCCTATGCTTCCCCAGTACATATCGGGCAGCCTTTCTTTGCACCTTTTCCAGTTTTTTAATATGACCTTCTTCATGAGGGTCCCATACAAGAGAAGCGTACTCTAAAATTGGTCTTACTAGGGTCTGATAAGCCTTCTCCTTGGTTGCTCTAACGCTCCCTTTTAGGTTTCTCATTACCCAATGAAGAGTTTTGAAAGCTTTCTTATAGATGTACTCCACATTTAGCCCCCACCCTAAGTCCTTAGTTAAATATACACCTAAGTATTTGACAGTATCACTTCTAGGAATGACATTTTCTGAGAATTTATATTCCCTATGGTTTCCATTTACCTTATTGCTAAAAGTGATGGATTTGCATTTGTTAACATTAATATCCATCCCATTTTTTGTCACCCAATCAGCCATTTTATTAATGTCCCTCTGAAGTTTGTCACGGTCTCTGTCATTTTCGACTTTCCTGTAGATAATACAGTCGTCTGCAAAAAGTCTTAACTGAGAATTAATATTTATTGGGAGATCATTTATATATATTAAAAACAATAGCGGGCCAAGTACGCTTCCTTGTGGGACTCCCGCATTAATCTCTTAAACTCCCGTAATTAAACTCCCGCATTAATCATGTCATCGGAATTCAGGTTGACAATAGAAAGCCTTTTTACCAGCGATTTTTAAGCCTCCGCTTGAAATCGTCTTCCCTCTCTCACGGTGACAAAGCCAAAGAAGACAAAGCGAATGTTTTTTTCTGCGAAGTATAAATTGTGTTTTTATCTTAGAACTTTTGAGCTCACATTTGAAGCGCAATCGGTAATCGATAGCCTAGAACTTAAATCGTCAATCGGCCCGTGGAAATGTAATCGGAGGAAAAGAAGCCATCGAGTCTTCCCTCCGTCCTGCCAAATCAATTCCCTTGTGTCCTTCAATGTACTTTCATGTCCATTACCTACTTCAGCATCCTTTGTCTCCACTTTTAATCTAATCTCAGAACTGATTTTTTAAACTTTTTTATAAAATCAGTTCTTTTCTAAAATTCCTTTTCAGTTGAAGCTCCTAATTACTAAAATTTCCGAAGTAAATATAGCGCTATGTAACTTCAAGGCTAAAAAATTATAAATTTCGGAAATTGAGGATATTTTAAAGAACCTATGTAAATGTTTGTGAATTTACACGGTCGGTTTATTCTCTCTCTCTCTTAACCTTCACCTGCTTAGTGGACATTAATTTCTTATTCCAATTTTTAGTTTTTAAGAGTGAAATGAATCTATTGGAGTGTATTTTTTGAGGCAAGTATTCCATTTCCCTTACCACAGGGACAACCAAAGCTTCCCTCAGTTATATTATAATGTATAGTGGTTTTACAATGATAGTGATATTTTTTTTCTCCGACCGTTTGCTTTTTGTCATTTCCCACATCATCAAAGTTTTCTGGAGAGCAACCGGGCTTATCCAATGGAGAATTTTTGTATCCTCACCCGAGTAAAATAATAATAAGATCGGTTGAATCGTTGGAGGGGGAAATAACCGGATATCCTGACTAATCCGTATCCTATTTACGGCCCGAGTGGATGAACCTTGACGGAGAGATCCGGGGGCATTATTCGCCACCCGCCCTGCTGACGACGGACCGCGCTCCGAGATTTCGGCCTCCGATAGGTCGACCAGCCCAGGCAGGCATTCTTGCAAGGGAGAATATCCCAAATATCTCTCTCCTTCTCCTCCCTATCTATCTTCACATCCTCCTGTCTCAGTGCCGTCGGAGTCCCGGACCCATCTCACTTCTCCGCTCTCACCCACTACCACTCTCTCCCCCTTTATCTCTCACCCTCATCTATCCCGCTTTTTGCATCCTCCCACCCCCCCCGGTAGACGGAATCTACCAGATGGGGAGGCATGCCCTCCATCGAAGCGTGCAGACAGACGCACGGTGAGAGTTAGTCTCTCGTCCCCAGCCTTCCTTTTCCTCCCCGTTTCTCTCGTATTTTTCTCGTCCTCGGCTTAGTTGCCAACTCGAAATTAGATCTGGAGCTAAATTCGTCAGTGAGAAACCTGTAAATAATTGGCGAATTACATAAAAATTTAAGTTCATTTTGATTTCAAGAATTTTGTTGAGGTAATTTTTGAGTTACTCCAATATTTCCGGTGGAGACTCTGTCTACGCATTTGTGGCTCCATATTTTCTTGAAAGAGTTTTGAGGTAGCGAAATAAACGTTCGTTTTTTATGCATCAGTGCTGATATATGCAGATAGTCACCACAGCTTCCTTGAGAGGTCATCGAACCGCAGTCCAGCGGTCTTTTTTGTCATCCGGTCCCGAATTGCCACTTCCTATTTAATGTGGGATTTTTATACTTTTAAGACTTGGAACCTTGAAATTTGGTGTGAGTTAAGAGTGTGAAGAAGTTATTGAGTAGTAAGGGTTTTTGAGAAGTGTGACAGACATGAATATCGCCAGGAAGTTGGAACAACGTGAAAATGGCTAGATTACCACAAACAGCTCTTCATGAGGCATATTTTAGAGGTAAATTTAGTGCGGAGAGCAATTCAGTGACTACTACGTATACTAAATGAATGCTACTGAATACTACTCTTACAATAGTTCCTCCTCCTCCCAAAATTTACCCTTTCGGTCCATCCGTTTGCTTAATAGTGCTGAATGTCGCGAGGGCGCTTATCTGCGTCCACAATTCTCGGTGGCGATAAAAGGCTGCTCATGAAGCGTAATTTAGTGCTTAAATTTAGCGCTGAGACCGAAGCACTAGTGCCCACCTCATCCACTGATTTTCTCTTTCGATCCCGCTATTCGCTGAATAGCTCCCGGGCGCTAAACCGCCGCGAAAAGCGCTGGTGTTTCATAGAAATCTCCTCGTGAAACTTATTGCAGAGCCAAACTTGGCGCCAAGGGAGCTCTAGCTATACCGCTTCCACAATCTCCCGCCCCTCTCGTCCCATATTTCCTTTGACTATCTCTACCTGTCTCCCATCTCCCTCCTCACATCTCGTCTCCTTTTTTTCCCGCATCCGATTCATCTCAGTCACTGTGAGCACATGCCACGTCCCACTTCGGCGGGTTCCCCCGCTCCTCTTCTCTTCCGTGCCCCCTCCTTCTTATATATATCTTATCGCATCACATTTTTCTCTCTTCCTCGGTTCTCTCCCCTCTTCCCTTGTTGCGTTCTCATGGTTCCATTTTCGGAGATTTGTATTCATATTTATTTCTTCTCTCCTATTACCCACGGTAGGGTTCTTCAAGGGTGAAAAATACACCCATTTTACATGTTACTTACCTCTTAGTCTAGTCTTGAAGCTCACTGTACACAACAGCTGGAAAAAATACTTCATCCCAAAAATGCGCCGGAAGTTTTTTCCGTGAGGATCTCACACACTTGTTGAGACTATGAGAGGGTACCTGGTCCGTGCTAGCCGTATTCCTGGCTCATTTTTTCGCGAGAAGTGCGTGATCGCATCAAATAAAAGAAAGCAAAATATTTGACCTGTAAGAAAATGAAGAGTTGACAATGAGGTCATTAATTAGAGTAACCTTATTCAAAGATAGTTCTTCAGTTCGATAACTCCGTCCACGTTCGTATCTTTATCCCCAGATCCCTTTTCCCATTCAGTATCACTCTGCCAAGTGGTGCTGGCCACACCGCCCTAGGCGCGGTGAAGTTAGAAAATATTAAACACAACATATATGTGTAAAAAATGAACATATATTTGCATATATGATATTTATATAAATGGGGATGTGGCTGTCCAGCGGGTAAAGCGCTGGGCTACTGACTGGATTTGAATCGGGGTAAGCTGTGCTCACACAGTGTAAAGAACTTCGCCAGGCCGCATGAGCTCTTAAAATAGATGGTGGGAAAGACTGGTTAAAGTTGAACTGGACGCTCACGGTTATTTCAGATCATGGAGGAGCGACCGGCTTCTTTATCACCAGAAAATGACTGTACTGTGCTGCCTTTGTCCCTTTTCCTTATATCTGTATATGTGTGAATGTGCGTGTGTAAATATATATATATATATATACATATATATATATATATATATATATATATATACATATATATATATATATGTATCTATAATATGTGGTAGTGCGTTTGGAATAAATTGTGGGACTCGTTTTTGTGCGCCTCATTGAAAATACCAAGACCATGACTCAGACCCGGCGTGAGTGGAAGGAGGGTGTGCGTTGGAGATGTCGGCTCTCCTCCTCCTCCGCTGCCTCCCTCTGTGCGTCGGAGATCCCATCTCTTTCCCCCTTTACTATTATCTCCCAGTGTGATCCCGAAGCTCCCTCTCCGCCATCCGAACTCCTTTACTTCGCCTGCCATTATCTGTCACTCTTCGCTGTCTGCCTGTCTTCCCCGAGTCTTCCTCTCCGTGTTTATACCTATATATTCATGCCCAACCCCACTCGATCCCCATCACTCCTCCCTCCCGTGACCCTCTTCCCTGGCCCCGCATCACCCCACCTCCCATCCATCCATCCCTCTTCCTCCGTCCTGAAGGGGCGCCGATGACTTACGCGCAGCTCCGAAGTTTCTCCAGGGGAACAATGCGGAGAACGCTTCCCCGCTTCGCCATTGTTTCTCGCCCGCTCGCTCCTCCACCGCTGTATACATACAAAACCCGTCATCACTCTTAGTCAAATTCCCCATCCCATGGCTTTGATATACCGTGGATTTTTTTATATTCCGATCCTCTCTTGCATGGGACGAATGAAAACGCGAATGTTAGCAGAGGGAGGGATCATTTTAATGAGGAATATTTTTTTGCGTGCGTCCGTATTTAAATTTAGACGGGAGGAAATTTAATTAACATGACAGCGTAGGGAGGGCTAAGTACCAGTGGTGATTCAATCGCGATTCGAAAATTTATTTGGCGAAATACAAAAAAAAACGGCCAACTCAATTAAACAATCCCTATTAATTTACCAGTTTTCGGTCAAAATGCCTCACTAAACAATGGAATGTTATACTTTATGGATACTGATTTCACTTTGTAAAAGATGTATTTATCCAGAATGTTCCTTCTTTTATATCCGATTGATATACCTGTCATTATGGATCAATGGAATTAGATTTTATCCGGATACAGTTTTTAATTGTATTCATTCTACATTTGATTTTGTTTGAATGTATCGATCTTATGTGATGGTTTGCCTTCGCATTTTAGCGTTACTTCATTCCTTCATTTCGAACTGAGTCTGGAAGTTCATTAGCATTGCTATTTTATCATACAACTTCCAAAAAATATGCTACTATTTTTGTTTTAAATTTTTGATTTTTCATGTGTTTTAAACTTTCAAGTTTGTTTCGCCATCGCTAATTTTCCTATTTTCTTATCATTACAGGTGAGTGTTCCACTTTTGGATGACGCATGCGGTATTTCAACGGTAAATACTACACATTCTATGCATGTCCTTCCCGTTCAATATATCAGCGCCTCATGCCTCGTATCATGGTTTCAAAGCATCGCCACTTCACAGGATCTCTGGCTTAGGTATTCCTTTGCCTGGCCTTAGTGTTTATTTATAACCTAACGGGAGTTCGCCCGTTTATCTTTTAGGGTTCTATTAGGCCCGCGAACGATGCCGGGGCAGCGGCAATTTGCCCTGTTTTCCGACGTGGTAGCCGACGCGGGACTTCGATCGATCGATTGAGTATCGCATTTGGCGATTAAATTAATTAACATATTTAAATAAATAATTGATTTAAAATAATTATTAATGTGATATTAACGAATAACATAAAAAACAATTCATTCTTATATCTTTTGATGGAGAGGACTTTATTCTCTTTGACTCTTTTTTCCAGTGATTCAGACGCTCGTCATCACTAATTGTCATCGATTAAGTTACGTGTTTATTGAAAATAATTGTAAAATACGTGGTTTTGAATTCTTCTCGAAACAATTTTTGTGTGTGTGTAGTGGGTTGAATCGCCACTTAGCACCAACAATTGTCCCTCTTTCACTCCTTTAATTACCTATCAAATAACTTTACGCGACGGAGTGCCGGTTGATGAGCCTTTTGAGGGAATATTTCTGTGTAATTTGAGTTTAAATTGTCGTTACGAAATTTCACATGTCGGAAAAACGATATTTGATGCTGTGTGAAATTCACCCCATGTGCTAAGTTTTTCGATACGAAATGCGTGTGGAGAAATTATTCACATTGCCTACTTCTCTTGCATCTCTCCGTGTCATTGTGTTCACGCGTAAATTTTCGGCTCCTGCCGTGTGTAAAAGCTGCTTTAATCCTCCGTAGGCACGGATTGGCTCTCGCTTCTTCCGAATACAATTTTGCATCAAGAGTTCGTCTCTGCCCCTCAACGTCTCCTTCTATCCGGAACAACATGCATTGACACCGGCTCCCTCGGACTGCGTGAGGTCTTTCTCTCCCGGTCTTCATCCCATTATCCCTATCCACCCTCACACTCTCTCTCTCTCACTGCTGTTTCTCGCCGTCCCTAATTCTATTCACGTCCTTATCACTTACCCCCCCACCCCCTTTCTATCTCTCTCTCTTTCTGCCCTTAGTTTCTCCTGTCCTCCGGTCTCTTCGTTGGCGCCCCGCGACCCTTTCCTCCATCCCTCAACCCCTCCACGCCTCAGCACACACGCACCATCCCTTAAGCCTCATTATCCTTCCTCACACCACCCCCGCCTTAAATTAATTTCGTAACGTAGGGAGTGGGGGTTTGGTGGCTCCGGTGGCGGGAGTGATTCTGCAGTATTTATATCGTCACGGAGGACGGCGACCGTGGGTTGCTCGTAGTGTCCTTAGACAGCTTTACCGTACGGGGTTTTTGCAGTGCCGTCAGTGTTTTCCGTACGAGAAGCGATGATCGTTTTCTTCAGGTGCCCAGAGTTATTTCTTGTTGTCTCAAGCACGATGGTGCGAATTGTGCATGGTGCCGTTCGAAACCCGTGTCAGAACTCACGTGTTCATGTGGATTGTAAACGAGCAGTGCATTCCCTCGAATAAGTTACGACACTTTCTAATGACATCGAAGATGAAAAATTTCACTGCACGATCTTCCATCATTAATATGTAAATTCAAAAATACAATATGAATTTTTTCCATGTACATTTAGTTTATCATTGGGCTTGAGTAATTGCACAGATCGGGAAAAATCGCAATTTATTTCAAGATCGGGAAAACTTTTGATTTCATTTTGCGTAAAATATCAATTTAAGTTTAAAAGAGTTCCGAGTTAATGCCATATTTTTCTTTATATGCGCATGTGGTTTATTTTAGAAAATTATCTCGAGGATGTTGCCGCCTTGTGGTCATTATTTGGCTCTGTTCGTTGTCATCATTTCTCGTCATGACGGCCCTCAATCGGAATTTTTGATTTTTTTAGACGGGAAATCCTTCGAGAGATGGGGTGCCAAATTGAATCACTTCATGCATACCTATGCTGACCTACACTCACACGCACACAGATTCGTGGTTTGTAGCCACGTCCAGGCCTAAGTTGACAATTGTATAGTCGCGACGAGCCGTTTTGATGCCTTTGAAGCGGTACCTGGGGCCAGCCGGGGATGGTGACGCATTCATCTGTGTTTTTAACTTATAAAATATTCTAGTGTCGATTTCCAACGTTAACAGCGGGTACTTCTTCCAGAACATGAAAACGACTTACCACCACCCTTCGCCATGCGGTTGCCTGCCTGGTCACGACCCCGGCACCCCAATGAGTTCCCTCTCACGGTGAACCCTCATAGGTCGGCTCTCAGTCTTTAAGCGGCTTATCTCGGCAAATCGAGTGCTAGCTCATCGGCCCCTTATTGCATCATTTCGCTTGTCCATTGCATACCTACATAATCCAATCATAGTGTCAGAAGTGACTTTCCTTATTGCCATATTTTGAATCGAGCTTCTCTCATCGTTATGAATGTACATTTGTGCTATATTGAAAAGATTCAGAAAAAACAAGAAGGATTCAAATCATTCACGAGTAAATGCAGTCTGGACGGTTCCTAACGGCTATTACTTTTATTGAAAGCTCTTTGTTACCGTCCATATTATTATCGCGGGGAATCGAGGTGGTTTCCTCCTCAATGTTTGTTAATGTGAATCCATCGTTTTTAATAGACGCCTTACCGAGACACAGACTCTTCGCATATTACCTTTCACCTTTGTCTAGGCTGCGATGTATGTTTCAGCATGATGTATGTAGAAGTACGCAAGCAATTCATGAAACGTAGGTGACGCCATGTTTTATGCTATATAACCATGGATCCCTGAATTCTCGGGTGGAGACTATCAAACCAGATAGTCTCCTCCCTGGCCGCATGGTACTTCCCCACTTCGCACTGTCAAATTTCGTTATACCATAGTGAAATCGTGAATTTATGAAGTTTTTGTTGTTTCTCCAAATTAATTCCTCGCGCGAGAGAGCTTTTCTTCTTTGTTGCTTTTGTCGACAGGTTTCCATTCACATTTCCTCTCTCTGCGTAAATAACTCTCCTCGCGCCGTGTTATCATTCAATAAAATTGTGTTTTGAATGGGGGTTACGTGGAGGGAGCAATCTCAGATCTCGTCCCAAATAATAAATACCCCTCTTTAATCAGCCCGTTTGCTTTTCTTCCTCCTCTCTCTCTCCCTCGCCATCTCTCCTCCCTGTTTTCTTTCTCGCCTCGTTAATTTCAACCCAGGTCCTTTTCTTTAATCTCACTTTTTTTCTGCGTGCGTGCGATCCGCCTTCCTTCCCTTTCCCATTTTCTCCAATGCGTGTCGTTCCAAATTGAGGATCCCCGCTTTTGCACCGTGCTGGGCGCCAGTACCATTTGCCGTAACTTCGTGCGATGAAAGCAATATTAATGGCAGCGGAATTGTATTTCAATCCCCGCCGCAGAAGAAAGTTCGTCCGTAGGCATAAGGAATTTAACTTATGAACTTAGTTCTTTTTTAACAAAATATTTTAATACGAAGTGTTGACCGCGATTTCAAAGCTAGCGCGAAAGGACTGTCTAAGATTAATCTGTTATAATATTTGTACGTAAGTGTTAAAACCATACTCATTTAAGTTTTATTAACTATTGATTACTCGTTGGTGTCCACTCCATCATATTCTATGACTCAAAATCCTTCCAGATCATATTTACCCCCCCCCCCCCCAAGCCATCCCAAAAATCCCACTCATTCGGTCCTCTCCGTAAAAATGGGCCCACTTCTATGACGCGCTTTGTCTTTTGGCTGATATTTTTCGTCGTATTTTTAATGGACTATAATCTATGTTAAACTGAATGTAAATAGCGTATAGCAGTATCATGTAAGTAGTATTACCTCATTCGAAACTATGCGTCAATAATCGTATGGGTTATCACTACGCTTTATTTATATAAAACGTGGCAAATGGTAAATATTTTCGTGCAACTTCTTCTCTTCAACTAATACGGTAATCTTTTCATTTCATAAAGTGTTTGCATCAATTTTTTCATTCGATTCGAACCCCCCCCCCCCCCCCCCATGAATGGTTAATCATGCAGCCTGCGTGTCATCCCTCATTGGCCTGCTTGCATTGATTTTGACGAGGTTAATTCCGCTTCTTAGGATCTACCTACCTGGTATGTCTTCCGACAACCCCGAATGAAATTAACAAACGGAGCATTCCTCACGACTTGAGTGATACTTAGCTTTGGCGTCTCCCTACGAGTTGAGATACTGGTCACCTGGATTCGGCCAAACAGGTGTAATAGTCAATGCAAGTTTTGGAACATTGTATCGCCTAATTAATAGGATAATTTTCAGTTCGATTCGTAAATTTGTTCGACCTCTCTGGACTCATATATGCCGTGATCCATCATCGTTCTCGCGGCGATTTGATCTCGGACAAGGATGATGAATGGCCAAGTCATCCCCACCACTAGGCCTAGACGAAGAGCTAGATAATGTTACTTGTTTTCCAGAAATAAATGAACACTGATGTAAATTAATACACATTATTTATCATCAGTGCATATCTGTCAAAAAAAAACAAAAATAACTGGCATAATATCATCGTTTATCTTAAGGTTGATGGGTGTTGTTATAACAGCTCCATGTGATACATAATTAGTCGTTGGAAGTTCTCCGCCGTCGTCTAGACTCACTGCAGAGTTTAAAGTCCCCTCGTGCCAATGGAGAGAGAGACGATGTATTTGTTTGATTAATGAGTGAGCCGGTATTCCACATTGACATGCTTTCTCATGGAAAAACTGTAGCAATTTGGCTTCAAAGACCACACCATCCGAAAACGTTTCCGTGGATGTCAGAGTATTAGCAAACATATATTGAGTGATCTGGATTCTGTCCTTATCAAGCAATGTGTTTCTTGCAGTGGGAAGGGTTGCACACCTGTGAGTGACTGTTTTGTGCTATCAGACGTCGCGTTATGCTATCACGTTTCATCCTCCTGGGGTAGAATTGGGCGGAGGCCAAAGGGGGTTGATCGTAATTACCCTTCATTTAATTCCTAGACCGGTAGTGCTATTTCCCGAGCACCACCATAACAGCCGAGTGGGCAGGAGGGGAGTTCTCCCTGACAGGGTTTCATCACCCCGCGGTCAAACCCGTCTTCCATCGGGTTACCAAACATTCCGTGTCCTTTGGTGTTCGCCACCACACCGGATGGATCCGCGTCCAAACTCGCCGCTCTTCGGTGCGCGCATTGTTATCTTCGCGCGGCGGCGAAATCTCCCAGGTAACTCGCCCTCCTCCCCCGTGCTCCTTTCCGCTTCGTTTCTCCCATTCGATATCACATCTGCGTCCCCCGAAATCTCTTCCCCCTTTGCGCGTGATGGCTTGGCGTGTGGCACAGCACCAACCGCCCCGGGTGAAAGGGTGGCGTTTCGAAAGGAGCGGGGTGGAGGGTCGAAAAAAAGATATAATGACGATGATGATCGAAGCCGGGCGCTTTCCCGGAGTGGGGGAATTAATGTTTCCGCTCGAGGAGAGGGACGGTTTTGAGGTCAAGGGGGAGGCCGAGGTCACACAAAGACGACCCGAGCGAAAGCGACCTCACTCCCTCTCTCCGCTTCCGTCTACACCCTTTGGGTCCCTCCCCTTTTCAGCCTCCATCTCCACCGTCATTCATCCGTTCCTCGCCCTGTCTCCTCCACACCATTTCCCCCGAGCCCCTTTTCTCCCTTCCCTCCCTCCCGGTTGGGTCCCCTTCCCCCCGTGCTCCGCCGTGGGAAGGGGGCGGAAGTGCCTCTATCGGCTCGTCTTTAACCCGTGCAAACGTCCTCATCATGTGTGCAACTATTCCACTATCTCCCCTCCCTCCAACCCGTTCTCATTCCTCTCCGACCACGAACGGCATCGGGGTCCACGTAGGTTTACGGATGTTTACGCAACGGCCACTGGTTGCCCACGGATGCATTCAAACTCATGCCCTGCCCAATTTAATGGAATAATAGCTTCGCATTATCCCAAAGAGTTGTGTAATTTTTCCGTCCGCGCTTTCATCGACGCACCTGGAGGTATTAAAGACGTTCCAGTCGTTAATGCGTCCTTTTTGTAATGTTTTGCATGTAAATTTTCATTACCCTATCCCCTCTTTAGTGCGTTCGTTCCCTGTATTTTAAACTAAGTATTATTGAGTATTTTGCTGTAAAACTTCCTTTCGTTAGGAATTCAATATATGGGATGATAACTTGATTCTTTTTGATTTTGTTGTTTGAATTTTTTCCCGGAAACAGAGGCGTAAGAGTCGAAAACGAACTGGCGTAATCAAATATGCGGAAGGGTGCGGGTTTTTTTATACTTACTTAAAAATGTATGCCGCCATTATCTCGCCATGTAGTCGTCTTGCAGTTCATCCCCATCCACACGTATTCGGCCTTCGTGTGAATTCACTCCATTCTTTTTCTCTACGCCCATTCTGTACATCACTTAAGTTCATTTCGCCCTCATTTCGGCTTACTCTTTAACTTTAACTCCCTCATTCCCCAACTTTAATCAAAACCAATACTTCTGCATCCTCCGAATATGCGACCTTGATCTCTTCGCAAGAGTTGAGGTTTATGAACCGTGGAACGTATGTTGTACTTTGAAGGTCAGCCTAATCATTTCCTTGCTTCTTCCCCCTGATCCGGGTCGCTTAATTTCCTTCTTTCGTTGAGGCGATTCCTTTTCGTGCACTTCTCTTTCTGGTCTTCTTATGGCCTGCAACTTGATCTTTCGTTGTGCAACTTAAGTCAGTGCATTGCTCAAGATTTTACGCATCGTAAACATAAGAAGGTGCCCGAAAGATACGACGGTATAGAGCTTTGCAATGTTCAAGGAGTTTTTATTAAATGATGTGTGAATCCGACGTGTAGTAGTAGTGTGTTGTATGGGGTTTAGCGTGAAATGGAGATTTATTCGGAAGACTAATCATGTGCCTTTGCATATATCAGGTCGGGGAAGAGTGGAGGTTGAAAAAGAGGCAGGAAGGGGTTGAGGAAGGAAAGGATTAGGCAAGTTGGATGGATTAAACGGAGGTATAAAGTATGCGGCCTCGGAGAATGGTACATTGTACGTATATTATACGTATTTTGGGGAGTCACGGTGATATGTAATGCGTTTATCTACATCTATTTATTGCTACATTACACACTGCCATGAAACCGCCAACAAGAGCTCGTGGCGGGCACTGTTTAAGCACCAGCATCCATACGTAAATTGGCACTTGCCCATGCAAATGAATTATATTTGCTCAAATGCATAAAATCAAGTAAGTTTACACACATTCATGCCCTTCTACATCATATAATTGTTTGGGTCTTTGATTAAATCTTTAAAATATCTTGAACGAAATGAACGAGGCGGGGGATTGAGATGGTGCGGGGGCTAACGTACTGGCTTCCCACCCTGAGGGCGCGGGTTCAAATCCCGGCGGTGTTGAATATTTTTCAGAGGTATCTCGATCCTACTTGAGGTCCTTTGTGGAGGGCACTTTGAGTGAGTACGCCGTCCGTCGGATGGGACGTAAAGCTGCGGACCCCTTGGCGCCTTTCGTAAAGAGTAGGCTAATGCCGACGCCGGGTTTCTCTCTACCCTTCATCCTTTCCTGTCCATCCCCTATGGCGCAAATGACCTTAGCTGTTGGTCGCCTCCCCTTAAAACTACTACTATGAACGACGCAAAAGAATATACGCTATAATTTCGCGGTCGACTCTTTCGAATCTCCTGTTCATGTTGACCTATGTCTTAAATACCTTGATTTTCACGGGAATTTTTGGGTTAGCTTTTTCAAGGATGCGGCTCTACTCTTGCTAAGCTCGAGTTTTTTGCTTGACCGGGTAACGACGGTAACGTTCCATGAAAACGGTGGAGGGGCGACCGATGATGATGTAGCCAAGATGTTATTAGTGTAATGGATTCATCGTTATATTACCTGACCAAACGGAAAACAAGCAGCGGGGAAGGTGTCAGAATTCAAAATTAGATTGCAGGTTAGCGGTTTACCGCAGAGGAGAATGCGATGCTTCTAAACTTTGAGTTCGTCTCTTTTTCCAAATGATTTCTTTCACGAGCTCAAGGTGTACGTTGAGGTGTGGAATAATTGAAGCCGTTATATCACGTCCTTTCAGGTGGTTTTCTCATCCGCGTGCGCTCGGAACCTTTTCGTCGATGGACTGCTGAAGCACTGAGTCATTTAATATCTCACTCTCAGTTCGGTATTCACACTTCCCTTCCTTTTTCTGCTCGAACAAAAATGGCGGAAGCTTCCACCTTCCCCTCACTCGTTGACGTGTCCACACCCTCTAGACATTTTTCGCCGTCCTTTTTTTTTCTTCATTTCCTTTTCGCCAGGGTCTCGCCGAGAACCGACTTCGATCTTTGCTTGCCTTGCGTTGCGTGTTTCTCTCCCTGGGGACTTGTTGGCTTGCTGGGGGTCTGTGAGACGCGACAGTCCATGTCCGACGTGAGAAACCGCCATGCGGCTAGCCGCGAGATGCTTCGCCGTGAGGAAGAAATGAAAGTCGAAATGAGGGGTTATTCATCGCCCATCACTCCCCCTCGATTTTCACCTTTCGATCGTATTCACCCTCTCTCTATCCAACTCACAAGCAACCATATTTTGTCTCTTCACTCACCCCAGCTTTTATTTCGGCCATTCAATTTTATGCGTCAGTCTTCCAACTCAACATTATTTGTCGCGATGGCGATATCCCGTCTCTTTTTATCGTCACATTTCGCGGTGATGGCTTTTGTGGGTTTTAAGGAGAGAGAAAGAGACCGTATGGTATCAATTTCCCTTCCTTGGATGAAGACGTTTCGCTTGCATGCATGGACGTCGCCTTCCATTTATGTTGTACACACACACACACACACACACACACACACACACACACACGCAGAAGCACGAATAAACATTCACCTGTTTAGGTTAAGAGAAGGGACGGGGAAGGTATAAAAGGACGAACACAAGATTAGTGGACAAGGCATTAGGAATGAGATTCCAAGCGAAAAAAAGATCCTGAATAGGAAATTGAACCACGGACCTTTCGATTTACCAGACCGTTCGCGCTGACCATTGTCTTATAGTCTCACACAAACATGCTATTGTTCATATATACACTTAAATTCATACACATAAGGGGTATTCCGGTGGGTAGAGCGCTGAAGTACTAACCGGAGGGTCCGGGTTCGATTCCGCGTGCCGCCTCCGGGCACCATCGGCTTAACCCAAGCTGTGTCATTTTCCGGGTACCAGAACTTCCTGGGAAACCGTAGGTTAAGGATCCTCCCTCATGTGTGCCTTTCACTCGCCATTGGTCTTAGTACTGGTGGGTGAGCTCTATCCTCACCTATCAAACCTATCTTCGGGTTGATAAAAAGTACACACGCGAGCACCACCTCCCACCCTGTCGCTTTACTTCAACCCCTCTGTGTTCTTACTCTTCGGTTCCGCTTCCACCACCCCATCGTCATGAGATTTCGCCCCCTCTCCAATTCCTTCCCACCCCTTTACGCTCGCATGTCTTCCCTTTATCCCTTTATTCAGCCCCTTCTTACCGAAGCCCTTCTCGCTGATATTCCCATACCATCTCATCTCCTCGTTTCTTTTCCTCTCTCGTGGGAGCAGTTCGTGTTTTTTTCCCCATTTCCCATGTGCCCAAACCCTCGTCCCATCCACGGCCTCATCCTCTTCCCCTCAGGATTATATATGTGTGTCTATATATATATATATATATATATATATATATATATATATATATATATATATATATATATATATATATATATATATATATATATATATATATGTACACGCACACAAAAATATATACACATAAAAAAAGACACGCTTCTACACCCCCGCATGCCCTCCCATTTATTCTTCCTTCTCCCCTATCCCCACACACAGCCAGCCTTGGGCGTCCCTTACTATTCCCCACTCCTTCCAATCCTTCGCTTCCGTTCCTCTCTCGCTCCCTAACACCCACACCAAAGCTCCAAACCCCCCCTTCTCTCTCTCGCACCCCTTTCCGATTCCGGCCCCCCAAGCCTTCCACTCTTCGGTCCATTGCTTCCTGGACATCCAATTCCTTGCAATCCACCTCGTCATGGTTCCAACACACGCTCCGCACCCTCTACCCCTCCTACCTATCCCGGTATTCCTCTCTCTTAGCATGTTTCTTCCTCTCCCCCCTCCCTCAACATCCCCTCCTCCCCTCCCTTTCTAATACCCTTCCCCCCGCTTCATCCCTCCATTCTCAATCCCCCCAAAAAAATCCCATTCCCCCTCCCACTCCTCACTCCATATACATCCAGGAGCACTTTTCTCGATACTCGCCCATCTTTCCGCCTTTTTCCCCCACCCCCCTTCGCATATCGTCCCTTCTTCATCCCCTCGCCACCCTCCCACTCTCTTTCTCCCCCCCCTCCTCGCCAAAGTCAGACCGCCTTACAGTTATCCCCCCGCCCCTTTCTTCTCTCTGCGTTTCTCTCCCCCTTCTCCGGCGTGCACACATACACTTTACCCCCTGCACGTCCTCTTTCATTCCCTCCCTCTCCCCGACTCTCAGCCTTTCCCTTTACTTCTCGTTCTCCTCCATCTCTCTCCCTCTCTCTTGCTCCCCCTTTTTCGTATTCTGTCCTCGTCCTCTACCTCTTTATTGCCAGCATCCATGCCCCTTCCCCCCTCCCCTGCTCTTTCCTCGTACGCCGGAGTTTGGTATGAGGCGATGCGGCGAACCATCAGTATGTATGTGTCTACGTATTAATATGTGTGAGTATATATATATATATATATATATATATATATATATATATATATATATATATATATATATATATATATATATATATATATATATATATATATATATATATATATATATATATATATACACACACATGTATACGTGATGTTAATTTCGTGCATGCTCGAATAATGAAGAGACGCGCGATACTATATTTCCCGCCTTATCGTGTTGCAATGTCACGGGATTGGGATGTGTCGCATCGTAGCGAAGTGTCGGCGTGGATCCTTTTCGCGTGGCCAATGCTTTAGCGCTCGGATCAAATTCTCGCTGATTCTATACCTACAATCGAGAACGGCACCGCTCCTTTCTTTCTCCTTCACCTCTTCAACCGTCCTCTATCGATTTTTTGGGATGTTTTCTCTACACCCCACTTCGCTTCACCACGCCACATTCGCCTGCCACCCCTGCTCAGATGTATATTCCACCGTCGCCCTATCTATTTACCTCTTATCATAGGTTGGAAGTTCATCTGTTGAGCCTAGGTTTTGTCCTCATGAGTCGCTATCTCAAGAGATGCACTGTAGCTGCAGCTGTTGTAACTCTAGAAAATTGTTGAGACAAAATAAAAAGAAGCTAAATCAGAACTTTTTAGGATTTACTTTTTGCATTCCAAGGATGATTTGTTAGGTGATATTAAGAGGGCGTATATACATTTTTTATTCTGTTTGCACATCTCTGTAATTTCGAACATACCCCCCGAACTGTTATCTTACATTCATGAATACATAAGTGCATAGCACACTTCAAGGATAAAGAAAAGTCAATCCCGATTCGTAGTTCACCTTTGAATTTATAAACTTGTGTCATTGTTGATGGAATGACCACCTTTAATTTTGAATGATTTAAGAATGCATAGCAAATTTCGACCTATCACGTACACTGTATAGATTAGTTTGGAAAAAATGGTGTTTTGAAAATGATTATTTATTATGTAAATGTAAGTTTGAGGCAATCTGGGTATTTGTGGAAAAATTATGGGGCGTTGATGTATTTACAGACGCTTTGATCGATGGGAATGAGATTTAATTTTGGTGAGGACTGAGATGGGAAGGAAATGCAAAGGGAATGGCACTAGAGGTGAAATGAGTGAGGATATCTGGGAAAAGAAAAGTAAATATTCCATTTCCTCTAGACATCGCCTCCTTTTCAGTTTGTCATTCTGTTTACTCACGACTCTCTTCCTGGCCCAACGTTCCACTCGGTCTATTTTTTTGTAATACGAGTAGTTCAGCAAGAAGAAGTGGGCACATGGAAAATGCCATTCTCTTATTTTTTTAGTTGGAATAATACATAAATCTCTTGTGCTCTCTCTCTCTCTCTCTTACTTTCCCAGTACCCTCTTTCCTCCTCTTCCCTCTCATTGCGCTCCCTCCGCGTCCTCCGAGCCGATCCCTCCAACCTCTCTTATAAGTATTTCGTTTTCTTTAATATGCATAAGACAGGCCATTTTTTTCCTTTACATCTCCCCCGCTATCCCGCCACTTAAAAAGATGCCCGGTTTCTCGTTTTCCTGCGGACCCTTCCAAGTCTGCTAGCATTTTCTTCTCCCTAGTTCGGAGTGCACCCGCCGCCCCCATAGTCCGCCGTGGAGTGGCCACCGGCATCTGATAGTGGTTCATCTCCATCGCCCCCTCGCGAACTCCTCCCCCTATTGCCCCCCCCCCCCAAACACTTCATACATATTTCGTTCGAAGTGTAGCGTGACCGTTGTTAATCTATTTTCATTCAGGCGTCTCCCCTCGTGCAGCAGATATCAGGAACCGTAAGAGATGGAGAGATTTTGGATAAAATTTGAATGAAGCATCGAACGTTCTACTCAATTCCCGGTAGTGTAAGCCTCAGTTTTTTTGATAATGCCGAAATGTTATCTCCCACGGAGGAATTACCTTGAAAGTGCATTCTTTTTTAGGTGTCTTAACAAGAGCAACTGGAATTTTTACCGAATCGCAGTCTGGATAAAAACCGTTTCTTAATGAATTAAAATGAAAATGTTCTGCAGCATTCGCATTTCAAGATGAAAATTGTTAGGATACTTGAAAGAAATATTGAAATGAAAGTGAAATAATTTTCGTCCAAGCAGCTAGTGATTACTGAAGTTTCGAATGCAATACTGCCAATAAGTGTGTGGAAGTAAAATAGAGAGAATCGACATGTTTTTAACCTGTTTTTAACTCATGTAATTCCATATTCTTATTCGCCAATTGTTCTTGTCCATAATTCCATTGAAAAGTGTTCTGTACAATGATAGTAAACAAATTATCTTCTGTGTCACTTCCATGCAGGTGCGCCCGGAATTTTCCCTCGTTGAGGGCATGAGATTCCCTTCATTCTTTACCCTTCCTCCATTCTCCTCTCTCACCTCTCGACTTCTCTCCCTTGCCCTTCCATTCGTCTTCGTCCTCATCCCCTCGCGATCCCTCCGTCGCAGTCCTCGTCGGCCGGCTTGTTCGATGGATCCTCCTCTCTACCCATGGAAAGTCAGGCCGTCCCGGGAAGTCCCAGGGTGTTAAGTAACCCCTCTCGGGAAACTAGATTAACGGGCGGGTCTCGGGATCCACCAATCCCGGGTAATGAGGTGAACGTGAGGCTCCGCGGCGTCCCTCTTTTGCAAACTCCCCCCACCCCACCCCCCTAGGGCACTCGCGTCGTGTCGGATGTGTCGACGCGGTGGGTGGTGGTTTCCATGGGAACGCTGAGCGATGGGATTAAATCTCAGCTCTGCTGCACGTGAGTGCGGTGCAACTGAGATTCCGGTTGTGAGAGAGGGCTTTTGTTAAACGCGGGAACAAAATACTGCACTCGTATTTCCCCCCCTAAAAGTAAGGACGAGCGAATCCGGGTGTCCCACAACTTGTTAAAGGTAATGGATTTTGCTCTTCCGGGAAACGGGCTTCCCGTGGGTAAAACGGTTTATGTTTACGCTTGTTGGGAACTGAAATTCCGATCGTGTCATTTTTATCTACGTAATATGCCACTAATAATCTCCCGGTGGCGATGACAGTAAATTTTAATGACGAAGTCATGCATATTTTAGCTTATTCTGTTTCTTTTGATTATGATGTCTGCTTATTGATCATTTTTTTTATTCCGAGGAAAGTGTGGTAATATATTTCGGTCCGATATAGCCAATACTATAGATATTCTTTTAACTTTGTCAGGTTTTCTCGTCATCAGTGATCGACGACGCTAACTGGTCATTATTATAAATGTGACTCCATCGGTATGCACTGTCCCCACCGCTGTTGGTATTCCTGATCTGGTGCAACATTTAAGTGAAACCTAAAAAAAAAACTTTGTGAAATAGAAAAATTCCTCTGTGAATGTTCACGATGGGTTGATGGATGGCGTATCGTTTTAATCTGTCCCGACTGTAAATCTATACTATCCTCTTGGAACTTCTCTGGCAGCATACAATATGAGTTAAAATTGTAAGAAAAGAACGATGAAAACTTTAATGTACAAGAGGGTAAGAGAAGTTGGAGGCTTTTGGGACTTGGGTGTGGAGATTGAAAAAATGAAATGGACGCAAAAATAAACAAAAGCAGAAGTGCGCGGGAGTCTAGAGAAAGTGAGGGGAATTTTTCTAACGGGGGTGAATACTGGAGAAACTGAGGGGTCGTAGGATGCTGGAGATGGTAATAGAGGAAGTAATGTTGGAAAGTGAGGTAGTAAAAGTAAAATTTCTGGTGGAATTAATGAAGGTAGTGAGTGTGCCGGGCTAAAGATTGAGTTACTTGGTAAATATGCGGTAAAGTGGCTGAAGGATATTTTGTGTCATATTAAACGTGGATTAGACTATTGCCTGGGCCAATAGCAAACCTATGGACGAATGTTAACTACTTCTTATAATAAGAGGCGATTTCGCACTAAACGAGTATGGCATTATTTATCGAGGGAACGCTGCAGTCTATAGTTGTTTTGAAGTATTAAATTTTAATAATTTATGTTTTGTTTTAGATCGTGAGAAAAGTATGCGGTGGAAATAGGGCAGCGATTAAAAAGCAATATCCCCCCGGTGATACCGCGGGAGTAATTAGCCATAGCAGGACTGTCTTCAATAATTACTCCACCCAAACCGTTGACAGGAGGGCATGTTATGGTTTTTTTCTAATCTACCAACGGGTGGATGAGCAAATTTCGAAAGTAAGTGCGCTGCGTGTTTAAATATAGGGGCTGGCAAGTGGACTCTGATAAGATATTCCCGTGTCCTGTCTGCAAATTTCCAGTTATATTAATGGTTGTTTCAAGGACATTTGTTCGAAGTTATATCATGAGAGGTAAGAAGTGACGACATTGGACTGCTTTCTCGTAGGAAACGTCCCTCTTGGTAATTATGGGCACTCCTACTACTTCTGCACCCTCTCTCCTGGGTCCCCCTCACAAGGGTTATCTAAACAATTTCATCAGTTCGTTCTCCATTTATGACCACCCGGGCTAGGGAGTACTTGGCTTTTCCATTTTGTTTCCCGCAGTCTTTATGCTTTGAGTTGTTTATTTTTAATTGCTTCGACAACTTATGTAGGCATTATAAACTTTAGATAAACCTAGCACTCCTACGTACTATATCGTTGGTAATCGAGAGAATGCATTTCCCCCGCGCGTGCAAAGGATAGTTGGCTACGTATCATTGAACTCTTTTCGAAGCGGCGGAGGTAAACACCGTGGGAGGTAAACACGCAAAGCTCTGCGCACTGGCAGCCGTAGACTTAATTTATATGCGGGCGTACAATTGTTATTAAGGGAAATCTACCTGTCAAGGAGTGTTTTTGATGGAACCCATACTCTGCTGACTCTGATAAATTACCCAAACTTTCCAACCTTACTCCAATTGATGCTCTAAAACTTGCATAAACCTTTCTTTAATTCCACATGCATGTACTTTCATTTTCCCTTCATTCCGGAAAGGATAATGTATTCAGTGAAAGTATTAATAGAAAATTTAGTATGTTTCACACATGTCCAACGATTTTTATAAAATTCATTTGGCACAAAAAAGTATGCATTGACGCGTACGCGTGCGTTTTTAACGTGTTATGATTGATAGGCATTCTACCGTTTAAGTAAGGTTTTGGACGCATACAACGGTACAACGATGCAGTGAGGTGCATGGAATTGAAAATTAAACAGCGTCCACCGTGTTGCCTGTGGTGATTAAAATACTGGCTCAAAGGGCTTGTGGAGGGCGTGACCCCTGCATCGTACCACTCTTTCCCCCTCCTCTCCCGGGGACTAAGTCTGTTAAAAGGCCCGCTTCCGATGACTCGGGAGGGCATCGCAACCCCGCATCCCTCTTGTGGAGTAATGGAGCGATCATTGGGGAAAGATACGGGAATGCGTAATGAAAACGATGCCTGTCGACCGCGTCGTCCAATTAGCGAACGCCATTTCGGGGAGAGGAGAAAAATGGAGGAGGGGTGGACAGAAACGTAGCGGCATCATTTCCTCTCTCCTCATATCTGTCCCCCAGAACGACCAGACTCGTCCTTTGGGACCCCCCCCCCCCCTTGCGTTAGACAGAGACCCCTCGGCGAATGACGGCCCGACAACCTGGGGCCTTACCAAAGCTACGAGTCAACTTACAAATTCTCTCAAAGCAATTGTTCATGTAATACGAAGTATTCTGAACAACGCTTTCCATAGGCGTGAAAGATGGTGAAATGCATTTTTATCAGAAAATAATGCATGAGTGAACTTAGGGGGCTTGTAAATTGACTTCTAGCTTTGAGGAAGTAGTCCCTCGTGGTCATCTATAAACGATAATACAGAGAGAGCATTTTCAAATCTTTTTTTCGTTCATGGGAACGTTCTAGTCGAATGGTCAGAGCGCTGTGCTACTGACCGTAAGTCCCGCGTACGATTCCGGTTGAAGCATCTGGGAAACTTTAGATGAGTGATTTTTCAGGTATCAATTCTCTCCGCATAACGAAAGGCGACTGAGGGATAGGAACTGGTTACCCTTACCCTGATGCATGAATTTCACACACGCCATTGTGGCTAGTGTTAGATAAACTCCACCCACAGCTGTAAAACCCACCTTTTATCATCCCGATACCTAGATTCATGGCCGCTAGCGCTCCCAGGCAGACGTTGCAGAAAAACCCGGCAGGACAAATATGCTCTCTAATGAGAATAATGAATATACGCCCTCTTTGGCCCTGAAAGCATTCCCACGTTAGGATGTTTTTATCATTCTCATTTGCGCTCCGTGCGTGCACCCATTGCGAAATTAAATTTCCCGCGTATTATGAATAAAGAGCTTATTTAAGTGATTCTTATAGTTGTGTTTTTTGAACTGATGCAATTCATTACGGCACCTCATTACATATTGGCCGTAATAATATAATCAAGTGGGTCCGGGCATTAATTTGGTGTCCCCATACCTAACGCGCGTCCCTTCTACTCCCTCCTTGGGTAGATGAAAAAACTGAAAAAATACTTATCACTCTCCCATTGCCGCAGTCCTTTTTTTTAACCCGCACAAAAAAATGTAACCCCTTCCTTCTCTCGCTCTCTCTCTTTATCCCCTCTCTTCCTCCCCTCCCGATCTCCCGATTCTCCCTACATTGCTGTCTAAAGTGTGCCCCTCTGGGTGCGCTTACCGCATACCGGGTTAGGCCTGTCCTGAGAGTCAGGGCTCCCCTGCCTCTCGATCTCTCTTTCCTCGCCCCCGCCTCTCATCGCTCCCCCTCCCGTCCCTCTCCATTCCTTCTTCTCCCTCTTCCTCGTCGTGTCCTCTCTCTCTCGTCTCCCGCTTCCTTCCCCCTTCCCCGTCCGTCCCGGCAGCACCCCTCCCGCATGGTCTCCCGCAAATTGTTTTAAGGGCGCTTGGAGCCACGGGGGAGAGGAAGTCGACTCTCTCTCTCTCTCTTTCCCTCGCCAGTCCTCTAGGGGGGATGTTGAGGGTTCGGGGGAAAGACACGGGGCGGGGGTGGAGGAGGGAGCCAATGAGGGCAGGGGTGTGTGTGATGGAGGGCAAATGGAGGTTTGGCAGTGGTGGTATCGAGAAAGGGATGGAGGGATGGATGTTGGGCACAGAGATTCGATTCCGCTGTGTGGGAGGGCGGGGTTCGTCATCGTGGCGGAATTGGCGGCGCCCTTTCCCTACCTTCGTGGTTCTCCTCTTCTATTCGTCCCTCCCTTTCCATCTTCTCTTCCTTGCCCCCTTCCTTCCCACTCTCTTCCTCCCTCGAACACACCCTAGCTTCCCGTCGCCTCTCTCGATCGCGTCGCCACGAAGACCCTTTCTTTTCCTCCCTCGCTCATTACACGCTCTTTTCATTTCCCATTCTTTCCCCGTCCGAGATTACCCCCTGAGTTGCGCAATGTAGTGCTATCCAGGCGGTGATGTTACGAGGTTATCCGAAAACCGTAGGTGCCGCAGATGGGGGAGGAGGAACTGCTCTACAAAGTCTCGATAAAACGTCCATCCGTGCTTCTATAGAAGGATCCTTGTTTCCCGGGACATGCACATGCATCAGGCACAGCGTTGAACTCTAGTAAGCAGGTTGCCAGAAGTATTACCTGAGCTCCTGGCTAACATTCATGGCTTACCCCTCATGGTGGTACCGATGTGTTTGTTCATGGATTAGTTCGTAACTTAATTAATCAAGTTGCTGCTATGTGGGTAGCTTCAGTGGCTGGAGAACGAAAATTCAAAGTTTATTTCCTCCAGAGCTGTCGACGTTCTAGAGCTATCGAATGCCAGATTTCCACTCGGATAGTTTTTCCTACCTGGCTGATGTTCGCTGAATTGCATGACGAATTTCAGGTTACTTCTCCACGCGTTTATGCTTATTGTTTGTAACTTGGAGTGGTAGTTTTAGAGAAGGCGATCGACAGCTGAGGCCATTTGCGCGTGTATCTTAGAATTAGAAGTGATAGGAATAGAACAACATGCATGGAACTCTGCGTGAATCTGACGGAGGCGGTAGAAGTACGCAAGGGTAGAACGATGTGGATGACATAAATGAAAGGAATGTTTCCGGAAAAAACTTGAGTGACGTCCATTGACTGAACCTACTCCGAAAGGTAATGTCTTGAAAATAGGGATGTCGATTTGTAGCCAATAATCGCATGGACAGTGCTCAAGTTATAACGTTCCATAACGCTATCCTGGCAAGTCAAAGACAGGATTTTGTTTGGGTTGGCATTCTATGCTTATTCCTGGATAAATGGTGCGTTAATCAAATCAGTATGATGCGAGAAGGCTTTACTATAAGTGCCAAAAATTGGGATACACTTCTTTCGGCAGTGCTAGTAATCTGTTGATATGATTAGAGTTCCGAATTTCCACTCAAATAAGTCGCTTCGATTCATGTTTTCCCATGCTAAAATTTTAGGCAGTGTGTCGAGTTACAAAATTTGGAAATGTCATGGAAAATTGTCGTCCCAAAGCTTTAAAATTGACGTCAAAGCCGTTGCATCACCTTCGTATTACTTTTACTGTCAAGAATCATGAGATCTTTGTGATGTTATCCTTGGCTAAGTGTTTTCAAAAGCTAACAACCTGCACATATTACTACCTCGGCCTCTTTTGGAGAACGTCGGGAGTAGTTTTCCTTAGGTTTTGTGCTCATCAATCGCTAATCCACTGATCTTACTAAACTTCATTGAAACTTACATGCCGGACGTGTGCACTCGCACATCCATCCACATTTGCGAAATTTCGGCAAAAATGAGATCGGTTTGATCACGGCAAAGGCAGAAAAGCGAGTGTGGATGTGGAATGGAGACAAAGAAGATTGTTTTGAATCTACATCCTCACCTGAAGATGCCAGCCACCGCGAGGGCGTGTGGCAGGGGTTGTTAGGACACCAGCAATTAGAGTAATTGAATGACTTTTTTCGTCATAATATTTTCAGGAAGTTCAAATTGTCTCGTTTTGGTGTCCCCTGCTCTTTTGGTCGCGAATGGTGCGGTGGGGGAAAAGGCTTGTTTCATTTTGTAGCCGTCCTCGACGTGCGACCTTAAAAAAGTTTCTCATTTTCCTTTCCCCCGGCGGCATATTCCGTCCAGTCATTGCTCCCAGTTCCCCCGCGACGTCGGTGGGCCCCAACCACTTGAATGGATTGTTTCGAAGACAATGTTATTATTCTCCTCGTCTAGGCACGGGAATCTTATTTTTTTCGGTAGAATATCGGGCTCCTCACGTCCCGGGGGCGCGGCGGGAGATCCCTGGGTGGGGGTCAGGGAGGAATCGAGGGTAGTGCGGCAATGAAGGCAATGAGAGGGGTCTTTATTCTGATCCCTCCCGCTCTCTTGTTCACCTCTTCCCTTTCCCCTTTCGGAGCCCTCTCCGTTCCCGTTCTCTCCTGTAGGTGACTCCCCGTCCCCCGCTTTGCTACGACCCCCCCCCCCGCCTTTAGCCTCTTCCCCTCCCACCCAGCCTCCACGTCACCTGAGGGTATTGGGGGGGGGGCGATATAGAGGGCGTATGTGCAGGTGGTGGCAATGGAGAGACCCACGAGGATAAGGGCGGTAAGGAAGTGAAGGGAGGGTGAGGGTCAGACACTCCTGCAAAGAGACGAGGGTCTGTGTCAGTGCTGGCATCTCCCGGGAGCCATTCATCCCAACATTTTTTCTCCTCCCCTCTCGATTCCTCTTTTTCGCTCTCTCTCACGACCTCAGGACCTTTACGAGATCCCCCCCCTATAACGTCTTTTTTTCCTTGGTATTTTTATGCTTCATGCAAAATTCATGCACTCTTCGGTCCGTTGTCGTCCCTTGCACATCACACCGACTGCCTACTGCCAATTCCAGGGGCCAGAAGTGTTAGTATGAGGGTGCGGTCTGAAATTTGTCCGATGCATCGCGTGCGCTCTTTTGTTAAATTTTTGCAAATCTCGTTTTAGAGTTTATCGAGTCCCCTGGGACATCATCGTGAGGAAAAGGAAGGTGACTCGAAAATGTGTCGCAGGGTCCACGGTTGAGGGTGAATTTTGTGGGAGGATGTACTTCCGCGTTGCGTTTTTTGTTTCAGTGCATCTGCGCTGAGGAGAAATTACTCTCTAGTTTCAATTTGCTCACGATCGGCGATCGTGACATCGATTTAGGTGGTTGGCATCCACGGTAGCTTCGATGTCCCGAAGGATTCGACGGTGCAACCCCTCCTACTACTTTGTTATTTCGTTCTCCCTCGTGTGTGTGTGTGTTGTCTCCCAATGGGATATGCCCGCAGGGAGGAGCGAGGGGAAATAACCTTATTCGAAAGAGGAATAAGTGTTTGCCTTCCCCCAGCCACGCCGCGGTCCCTCCTTTCCCCTTCTTCAACTCCGTCCGTCTCTTCTTCCCTCGCTCAGTTTTCTCCGACCTCTTTCTGTCCCCAACCTTCCAGTCCCCTCATCTCTCCACTGCTCGCTCTCTTTTTTTTACCCCCAACGATCCGTCCTCTTTTGTTTTCTCGTGTTTTTTCTCCTCTCCTCCTCCACCCACGTCCCATCATCTACGTTCTCACTCAATTCGTCGGCTCGGCGCTTCCGTCGTCCCAAGGCAGCCCTCAGACCCCTCTCTCTCCCCCCCCCCCACAACCCCTTGCCCCACCTCCGAATGGTTCGTGTGGGGGTGGGGGTTTTGGGAAATGGGAGCACGGTCGGAATAACATTCCCTCGTCATCACAGGTGTTCTTCCTCACGAAGGTAGGATTTGTAAGGTCCCAGTAAAGCTCTGGGATCTTATTAAGGTATAGAAAACAGACGAGAATCTTTGCCCCCACGCCACTAACATGTTCAGCCATCACCCTTCCATGTGGTCCGGAATGCCTGGATACTCGTCTTTATGAACTAGTTACTCTCTTCCTTCATTCATCTGCCCTCATCTAACGTTCTACTGTCTGTCCCCAGTCGCAATGTCAACCCGAAAAGAAAAACTCTCTCTGAGGTTTGGGGGAAAACACAAAACGTGAGTGTTCAAGGATAGTATTCATTCGGATATTTTCATAAATCGAAACGTTGACAGTTGAGATAATTCGTAATTTTTCAAGCAAAGTGCTCTAGTGTCTCATTAAAATATTTTATGTAAAAGCTGCAAAAGAAATATTTAACCCTCTACACCTGTCTCGATTTGATCAAGTAATGGCTGATATTAATGGTAATGTAACGGCTAGGGTAAGTTTTGGATAGCCATACAGTATAATTGCCGCTGAGTTTCTAAGCCTTGCATTAAGGGACAATCAGAAAAAAATCAACACGATACACGTAAAGCCTCAGTCAATCACGTTTACTCTCTGCTTCCCTTCGTACCGTCCAAAAAATCCCATTTCTTTGCCTACCCCTTCCTCGCTTGCCTAACATCCTCCCTCCTATCACTGTCTTCAGCATCCCATTGCCAATCAAAATGTACTACATCCGCCTTTCCTGCCTCATTCGTATTAATCCCATCAAACCCCTCTTCTCACGATATCTAGCACATCCTTGTTTATTTTCCTCCTGTCTATTTTGTACCTTTTCCATCCTTCCCAACGCCTACATGTCAAGTTCATCCAATTTAAGTCTGTCATCTACAAGTTAGGTCCAACGCGGTACACTTCATATTTTTCCTATAGGGCGTTTTGCTAATTTGGCGTATTTTCAATGTAAAAACCGACTCAATAATGAAATAATGAAAAAAAGGAAAAGAAAATGAAGTTTAAACGATCCACCATTTACCCACCACTCAAGGGTACCTTTGAACGTGGAGCTCTTTTGCGTCCTCGATGAATGACGGCGTAATAGAGTTAGCGAGCACCCTGGTGTCGTGCGCACTCAAGTTAAACAAGGTTTACGGACCAGCTGTAGACGCCCTAACCCCCCCCCCCCCAACCCCCTCCTCTCCGCCCGCTCGATCCTTTAGAGATAGCTGCTCACTGCATTCGGTGGATAGGTTTTCAGTTGGGCGACCGAGGCACGTACCGACTCGCCGAGTGGCTGAGTTTTCGGGCTCCGGTGAAGAAGACGCGCCTCAAATGGAACCGCGTTCCGGTCGTTGGTTCGTAGTATAGGTGGTAGTCGGGCACGTTGGAAAACCCTGGCACGCTTCCCCGAACGAACTGGGGATGTTCTGGCGTTTTGACGCGGTCGGGCTCTAGCCTTGGTGTCTGGCTAGAGTAGTCCCTGTCTCTCTCTCTCTTTATCTCCCCACTCGGCGCTCTCTTGGTAAAGCCTCTCCCCCTCCTCTCTTGCGCAGTGCACCTGACGCGTCCTCCATCGGCTGTGTGCTGCTCCGGGGACGCACTTTGTGAACATCGCCGCCTATCGTGCTCTGCGGTCTCCGTCACCCTTCTCATTTCGGCGGTCTGATGGAGGTGTGGGTGCGTGATGTGATGTCCTCTCTCTCTCACATCACCCGCTCTCCTTCATCAGTCGCCTTTCTTCCCATCTGCCCTCCCTCCCGCCGCCGCGAGCCGTGCCATTAACCCTCGCCGCTAATTGCCTCCCGGACTCAGGGCCTGTCAATTTTACACTCGCCGCGAATTTCTCTCCTCCATCCTCTACTCGCCCCTTGCCGTTTTGCCCCTCCTTCCCTCGTCGTCCGTCCTTTCGCTTCCCACTTCCTCCGTATTCCTCGTCATGTGTTCTCTCTTCCTCTCACTGTATTTCATTCTCCCAACGACTCTCGAGGCGAATGAAATGAAAAGATTTGACTGAGTGGAATATGCTGCTTAAGTAAAATCAATGGGTCGTAAAACATTGCGTCGAGTGTCATTGAAGTGCCCGTATTGAAATATATCGATTTATTCTCCTTGGATCCGCGTGAATAAAATTGTCGGTATTCATTTTGATCTAGGCGTAGTGGACAAACATACAGGTTCCCTGTAGACGAAGGGAACCTTGATGTGGGTATCCATAACAACGGAAAGAGGAAGAAAGAATTATTTATCTTGAATGTAATCGTGCTTATTTTAAACTAGTATTGAACATCATTACAGAATAGTGTCAAGTAAAAGAAGATTCTCTTTTTTATCAAATTTAAAGTTACGCTGAGCACGAGTTAATCCGCTGACTTGCTTTAATTCGCAAAATTTGGTTATTGTAGACATGAAAAAGGTGGATTCTGATAAAATTTCACCATCAAAATTAAAGTCGTGTTTTTAGAACCCTATTGCACCCTACGGAGAGGGTTAAACATTTGTGCTAACTTGCAGTATTTCTGTGATGGTTATTGCGCCTCTTTGCCAAGCGTGCTCTTGATTCCGATTTCATTTTACCGTTTAAAATCCAGCGACTGTTGTTACGTTATTCACTTTTGTAAGCACTTGGTTATTCGTGTTCCGTCGGGTAAAACTGGGGTAAACGTTCGTGCCGAAGCTGTTTTCAACGTTCGTTAAGTTTGAGTAGCTTGTCTGTGTTAATTGGGTGTGTTATTACGGTGGAGTGATATTTGACGCGCGGGGGTGGTACTTAACACACGGCTGCTAAGCACATAGTCCCTTGTGTGTTCCCCCACTTCACAGGACTCGACCTCTTCTCGCCTTTATTCGTCTGGCTCTCTCTCTCTGAATCTTCACTCGGTCCTTCCTCTTTTCTCCTCCCTCGTGCTAATCCTCACCTCTTCCGCCCTCCTCCGCCCTCCCCGCCCACCCACCCACTTCGGCTCTCTCCCCATGGAGCAGAATTTCATAATGATCGTCCGTAACCTCTTTACCTCCTCGATCCCCTAACGATCATCCAATTGAATTTGTTAACGTCCGTTGGATTTTTTTAAACCCTCGACGCCATCTTTTATTCCTATGTATTTTTGCTTCCTACGCATTTCGGTGGGATTCCAATTCCATCAATTTATGCCACTCCCTTTCCCTCTCTCTCTCTCTGTCTTTCTCTCGCCGTATCTACATCCATCTCCTTCTCTTCAATTTCCCTGTCGTTCTGCGGGGAAATGAGGCGAACTGGGATGATACTTACTCTTGCCCTATCCTTACCTGCAAATGGCGATTTTCAAATTCCCTCCTCCTCTTCCCGTATGCGTAGAATTCAAATCTGAGAACTTGCTACATCACAGCACAAAAATTTAGTTTTGAGTGGTAGAAATTATCGAAATGTTTATGATGGATTTTGTTTAATTTCCATGGCAGTGAGTAACAGCCAACCTGAGTATATTGTTATGATCCTGCTTACGGAGTAATTTACAGTAAAAGTGTTTCTTTGAATTAGGTATTAGGACTTCGAAGCGTGTTTAATGTGGTGGGTATTTTCCTCTCAGTATAGGAGAGCATCCAATGTATTGCATCAATATTCACAGTGAATGTTTAACCCAGAGAGTTCAGCGTTCTCGAAAAAATGTCCTCATATCCCTTTCCGACACTTAAAAAGAGCCCTTTTCGTGGGTCAGAGCCATAACGCAGAGCGAATACGTATAGTAGTGCATTAAGTTCCATAAATTCGACAAATGATTGGAATTATTTACCCTTTTTCTCCTGGGATAACTTACTAATTCTTTGCATCAGTATTATGAAAATTTCCTTATTATTTGTTTCCATTATCTAATTGAACTGTTTTCGAAAAATTTGCATTGCATGCCTAACATTTTCGCAAGAATTGTTGCAAGGATTATTAATTTCGTATTATAATAACGAATTAATATCATGTAAAATATCTCGCAGTAAATTATTATAATATCAATGGTCTACTCCAATGTATAGCAACAATGGTTATTAAACGTAGCTCTCAGTTGTTAATAAATTTAACGGTTCTGTGCAAATGTATTTAAAAGAATTTTAACGCATTATTTTTATAAGTCGCTTTCTTGAAGTGACCTGTCGTTTAAATGAATTATGGTTGGGTGTGCACGGTGTAAGTCTGGGGTAGGTGACAATCTTTATTCCGATATCGAGAAGCTACTTTAGCTCGAGTATTTTCGTGTCCTCAAGAAGGTTCGACCGCTCTTTTATTCATGTATGCGTGGGGATCAGCCCTCCGTGGGGTAACCCTGCGGTTTCGCTCATCCTTGCGCGACTTCAGTTTGACACCATCCAGCCCCCCCCCCCCCAACACAGCCCTCGCAAAATTCTATCTCGCACACGAGCGGGCGCGGGCGGGCACTGTGAAAGGGGGGGGGGGAGTCAGGTCAGACATCGGGTCAGACTCTCCCGCCTAAAAAGTTCATCGGTCGTTTCCCGCCAAGCGATGGCCGAGTGCGGTTTCCGGCACTAAACACCTTGGTGGGGGGGTGGGACGGGGCGGGATAGAGGCGGGAACACCTCGATTAAAACCCCTCTCACACTTCCCACTTCCCCCCCCCCAACCCCACAAACCTCCGCCAACAAAAAATCATGAATGCTCGGTTAACTTAAAGGGTGTGGATCTTGCGACCCCAATCTCTTCCTTAATAAGGGTGTTTATCCGTTCCCTCCCCCCGAACCCTTCCCCTCACCCTCTCATCCCCCTCCCGGCCACCTTCTTCCCGCACTCAAACCTCCGACCCCCCTTAATTAATGTCCTCATCATCTCAGGATCCTCGCAACCTCCTCCCCACTCTCCAATCCCCTCCTCCCATCTCCAACCCCCTCCTCCCCTCTCCTACCCCCTCCCAACCCCTGCCCCCTCCGCGGAAAGGTTTCTGCTCCTCATCATCCACTTCTCACGCAGCTACTTGGGGTTCTCGGCTCGCTACTAATTACGCCCTCACCGCCCACTCGCGCGGGATGCACACTCGAGCGATCTTCGAAAGGATGCTTTGCTTAACATCCAAGGGTTCCCTCCTCCACCCTACACCGGTTCTCCCTCTCGCCCTAACCCTCCCGAATTCCCTCCGCATTCCCCTTTCGCTCCCGTCCCGAGGTGTTAATTTAAATGCGAGCATCGCAATGCGGAATGGATCGAGCATCGGGATTGTTCACGCATCGGCGTCGCGTGCCATGCAAAATGAACGCCCTCGCTCGTCTTCATCTCATGGCCTTCGAACCCATTCTGGAAATCATCTCAGATTTTTATCGAGTATTGCTAATAGCTTGTGTAATTATTATTATTCATAGTCTATCGCTTAAAGAAGATTTTAGATGGGCATAGACTAAACACGCCTACGTGTCTTAGCCTCGTCAAACGAGGCAAAACCTCCACCTCTTCCTATCTCTACAGCCTAATGTTCTTCCCTCTATCACAGTCTTAAACGTTTCACTCCCAATAAAAATGCTCTCCATCCATCTTTCTTGCCTCCTTTGGTTTTCTCCAGATTAACCTCCATCCTCCCCCATGGTGCGTAACACTTCTTCATTTTTTTCCTTTCCGTAGGTTTTAACTTTTCTACAAGTCTGCCTAACATGCTATTTCATTTCCGAACGAGACAATTGACGAAGACCGCCTTATAGACTAAGAAACAAGGTAACACTATTTCATGAAAAGTAGAGAAATTATGAACAAGTTTATTTTGTGAATTTCATGAAAAAAATGTGGGAAAAAGTAACAGAACATGAGATATCCACCTCATACATCGCATTAAACCTTTGACTGTGATTTGACTGCTTGGTCTCAGCTTAGTCCAAAATGTGTTTACCATTTATCCTCTCTCAGAATTATGTAGTAAGTTCAACAATTGGGTAGCTGATGACAGAAACAACCTTCAAGTACTTCTGTTGAGGTGTGACTTGAAAAATTTCTAAGCTCCAAATGCACGCCCGAGGTTACCCATAGCTAGTCTATTTTTATCAAATCGAAAGCTTGAACCATTCGTCATGGAAGGTGTATAGACACGCTCAAAACAGTCCACATCATCGTCCCTGTGGTGCCGGCAGTCAAACCAAGCAGCACACTAAATAAAAAGTGTGGTGTTCGCCATGTCTTATAGTTGAACGAATGGATTGTGTTCTGATGATGGTGGTCCCTTCGTTCAAGTATCGAGGCCGGTTATGATCGATCTTGAAGTCACAAAGAAGTGGATATAACACACATGGTATTCGACCTTCCGAAATGTCGAGTCAACAACCCCCTCGTTTAATCGTAGTATTCGACTCCCACTCTGGCTCTTTGATATCGCCCGAGCATCGGCGATCTCAATTGTTACATCGCGGCAATCACGGATCCCTTTCCCGTTCAAGGGTCCCTCCTCGAATCCGCTCCCACTCTTCTCTCTCGAACTTTCAACTAGCCCATCGGGGGACCCCTCAACCCCACTCAACGCATCCATACTCTCGAAGGGAAGCAGGAGGATGGGAAGGGAATAAGACTCAACTCCCGGCGCGTGGAGAGCGCTCTTCAAACCAATCGGGGATCCTCCTACTGGAGATGTGTGGTTCATGATTGAATTGTTTACTACGAGTGCTTCAGTGGCATTAAACTAATGTTCACCTGGATGGGCAGGGTTGAATAAGAGCAGAGAATCACACGTTGAAGTTTAATTCGAAGGACTCGAGGAAACCACGGAATTCGTACCATGACTGATATGTGGAGGATGATCGGGGGAAATGGGAAACGTGCGAGAAAATAATGCTATTAGAGATGGAGTTAGTGGTAATTTAGGCATCCTTGTAAAATAAAGCATCATGTAAAAGCTTCCGCGGAGGTTTGAAGTTGAGTATGAAAGACTTACATTGGCCAAACTTGCAGATCCCTAAGATTCAGATTGTAAGAATATCAAAGGCTACTTAGAACAAGAAATCCAAACTATCTGCCAACCCCGGACAAATAATATTCTTTAAGGGAAGCAGTATAATTGGCATGGAAAAGCCACTTCCTCGGCTATTATGGGAGGATGTATAAGTCTCCATATGTCTCATAATCCCAAGATTTCATGCTAGCAAAAGATTTTCCTCGGAAACTTCTCCGATTTCGACTCAGGTGGGTAGGTAGTCGTTAACCAAATGCCCGGATTCTCGGGTTAACTAACGAATGGGGTAAATATATGAACGTTAACATGAGAATCTGGCTAGAAAATTCCCGAGTAAGATTTTTGGTGGAAAATGTACCCATTTGCTGACACTGCATTTCATTGAGGGTTCAAGATATATGGTTCACTCTAATTTTATCACCACCAGGTACTTCACACGAATTCATAAAACGAAACGTATGATTGAATAAAATATTCCAGATCTGGATTCTGGCATGAACAAATTCAATTTTCGACGACACAAGCCAGTTTCTCCTGCAAATGTTCCGCTGGCTCAACACCTCAAGTCCCCTCAAGGTAAATGCGGTCTCGGAATAGTTAATCCAGTTAATCGTGGTAAAATTCAACTTAGGGTAGTTGATAATATAATTTTGTCCTCTCGAAGAACTGAGGAAGGAATTGACGTAGGGAGAACAAATGAGGAAGTTGCCAGGACACGTAAGCGTGTAATTGTCGTGAGGGGCCTACTTCCAGGGTCTATTCTATGAAATATCGATCACAGTGATTGATTGTTGTGCAACTTACAAAATTGATCCGTCGGCATGAACCGAATCTCTCGGATCGTTTCATCGAGGTGTATAAGAATTTCCGCCTCCCACGCACGGGGATTACGGTTCGCCTCCTTCGGAACCCCTTCTCCTCTCCCACCTCCTGGCACACGCCCACCTCACTCGCCCCCCTGCGGTTTTTTCTACAACACAGTGCGGGATTTCGCTCTCGTGCTCGTCTCGTCTACCACTCGAGTGGGTGTTTCGCGCGCCCGACCTTCCCTCCCCCTTGCCTCCTCCTCCACCCCTTCCTCCACCGCTCCCACCCCACCCTGGATGCTTTAAAATCTTCATTTTTTCTCCCCGCCCCCCACCTCTGGGCTTCGAGTGGTTTCGCCACGCTGAGCGAAGGTTTGGGAAGTTGAGTGGCGACGGAGTTAATCATCGCGTCTACTGATCCTCTCTTCATCTTTCTCTCGCCCCTCCTTAACCCCTCCAAAAATCGAAGGGGTCGCTCATTGCGGCGGCGTAAACAGATCATAATTCCAATAATCACTAAGTGGATGATTTGGTGGCGGCATTTAAAAGGAGATGGTGATGGGAAAGAGATTGTTAGGTATGGGGGCGGATGAAGATATGTGTGTTTCTGCTCGGCACGAAACCAACTGGAAAGTATGGATGAACTGGGGCCGGAAATAATGCGGGGCGAAGGAGACGAAGTTACGTGCTCTACACAATACGCAGTAATTATTATGGAGCTTCGAATACACAATTTTAATAATGTTTCAGTGAGTGATACTTCGGACAAACTAGCTGTTCTGAACCGTTCAAAAACTACCTTTGAGAAGTAGGTTTCCATTACCTTTGATGATGGATAAGCATAAGAGTAATGCTGCAATAGAGAATGACGAAAGAAACCGAATCCTTTACTGCCATCCCCATGCTGGTAAGATAATATGCTGGTGAGGGTCCTGTTTGGTTGAGCTATGAGGAGCTATTGGGAAATGTCGGTGAACGGAGCTATACTGGAATAAAGATTGTGGCTGGGAGTATGATTTTTGGAGAGCAAAAATCAATCCTCAGATTGATAATCCATAAAGATGATAATTATGATATTCAGTTGTTGCTTGACAGCAACAATTGCTGTGGTGATTTACCAGCGATTGGAAATCATGAATCGAGGATATCTCCACAGCATAATCTGAACTCATTTCTATTCGAACTTTGCCATGCATATTAATTTGACTTGATAAGGCGATAATTCTATGATTTTCTCTGGGGCATTCAATCAAAGCAATCAGTTAGGTATCTGATGTACCTAATAAATATGTGTCTGTAGAATATAAAAGCGTTAGATATAATACGGAAGTAAAAGAAGTTCTTAGGGAAAATCAAACTAGGTAGAAAGGTAAAACATAGGACTTATTGTGGTCCTAATTAAGCTTTCTTTGAAGGCCTCCTTAGCTAGTATTAGCCAAGTATTTTCCTCTGGGCTGCTCTATCGATCCCCATTCATTCAGCTTCAAGGAGAAGTTTTAGCTGATGATCAGTTTAGAGATATTGGTTGAGGTGTGAGAGGATTGTTGGAAGAAGTCCAAAGGAGGCAGTGAATAGGGATGCAGAGTATTTTGAGTGGCGATGGAATGTTGAAGAATGCGATTGAGGATGTTGGTTAAGCGAGGTGAAGTGAGAAAATGAATGCCCATTTTGGACGGAGTGAAAAGAGGCCATAAAGCAGACGGGGTTAAGGAAGGGTTGATAGTATTTCAGGTTTTTACGGTTTTCAGGGTCCTCTTAGGCGAAACTAAGAAGTGTAGCAGAGGAGTCGTAAGCCTCCTTTACTCCTCCGCGAAGAATCTTTGTTTCCATCGAAAAAAATTCTTTGTGGTCCATAAATCCGATCCGTTCCTCAAAAATCGTTCATTATCAACTTCTAAAGGAAAGTCATGTTCTAATGTCCACTCTTCTTTGTCTTTTCATTGCTTCTTCCTTTAATTTAGAGTACCGATATCAAGTCCACCCATTACTCCGAATTTTGAAGAATGTAGCTCTGAGTCGTCCTCTCAATTCTTTCCCTTCCCATTTACCTTCGAATATGCTTCTCAGGAACTGATTATGCTTTGATTCAGGTTCAATCAGTCTTGTCCCTCTCCTTCCTATTGTTTTAAATTTTCTTATTCTAAAACTGTTTCATTACGTTTTCTATCAATCTAGCTTCTTTCATCTGCTCCAAAACCGATTCTATTTTTTTACTATTTACAGAATTTTTTCTCTTTTTCCTCTGACTATTGTTTTGGTCTTCCTCTTCTTGATCTGCAATTCAAAATCATCTAAGGTTTTATACAATATTTTGGGCAGTATCTTATTCTTAGAATCTTATAATTCTTTCAGGATCTTATTCACGCCTGTCACGGGGTCTTACGTTGGTTAATATATCATATTCAAAAAGGATGCTGTGACTATTTCTTCCATTAAACTTAATACTTTAATTAATTATATCTGTTATCAATACGTATGTATTTGAATTAACGAAATTTAAGACGGAGGAGGAGGTTTATTTCAGCGAAGACCTGGAACATTTTGCAATTACGCTTCCCCAGTGGGCGATACTCAGAGCAGAATAAATTTATGCATTCTCTTCTGCTCTATTTCTCGCGGTACCCGCGCATCTCCTCGATGGATTACCAGTCCGATGCACCCTTGCGAGCAGGCGTGCACGTTCGTCCTCTCCCCTCCCGGTCTCGCTACTCGCGCGCCGCGTTCCAACTCGCCCGGTGGAAGGCGAAGAGTGTGTGGCGGACTCGCTCCCCATCTTCCTCCCGAGCCTCCCCCCCCCTCGATGGTCCCACTTTTCCTTCCCCCATTACTCGCGACGGCTTGGAGGGGTGGGACGGGGAGCTAGTCCCGAAAATTAAATTCCGACCGCGAATTCAAGCCGAAGTTTGTCAGAGGGTAAGGGGGGATGGAGGAAGGTTGTGTGCGCGCGTGTTTGAGGGTGTGTGTGTGTGAAGGGGAAGTAGTCCTCGCAAAATGAAATTCCGACAGTAAATTTTGAGGGCCCGAAATTATCTCCTCCTCCCGAGCCGCCTTGCCCCTTTAAAATACTTATGTAGCCGGATTTCGAAAGTGGGGGGTTGGGGGAGACATTTTTTTATCACCACTCGCGGCTGACTTAATTTGGGAAACTCCCGGACGCAATTCTTGACGCCAACCCAACCACCCCCTCACCCTCTGCCTCACCTCCCCCCCATTCCCGGTTCCACGAATCGCGCGACATACGAAACGCGCATTATTAATCAGTCATTTCACGGCCTATCTACGGGGAAATGCGGCACCTGAAATTAACTCGGGAACTTGAAGCTCTCGTTCGCCTAACAGCTTCAAGTGAGATATCAACCAAATGCGAAGGTGTGTGCGTATGATGCCCCCGCGATTAGAAAAAATTCTTTTGAATTCTAAGTAAAGGTTTAAAGGAGGTGATAAAATTGGTGTTTATCTGTAATACCATGAATTAACGGTCTGCAAATATGCTGGTAAGACCCGAAGGAGAGTGAGTGCCGAAACGAAAGAAAATTTTGAACATTTTAATGATTGTGACTGTGAGGCCAGGTTTTAGAACAGGTCCCGATAAACTGACGGTTAATCTTAACCTCCGGTTAAGGCCAGCGCTCAGTATCATGACCGCTAGTTCGAAGGTTCGAAACCGACCGTTAAACCGCTCAATAACTGACAGACGATATTACTACGGTTATCATGTTTACATTGACTAATGAGATATTTTATTTTTCTATGAAATCGAATATATCGATTATCTCCAAGCTAAGTTAACGTTCACATTGACTAGCAATTGGTTTTAGAGTCATTGTAATACCTGAGCTAAGTCATTATTACTTAATTTTATTTGGTATGTCCCTCAAGTTATATTTAAAGCGCAATATTTAACAATCTGGGACTACGGGGCTCAGCTGATTTTTTTCAGAAAGATATTTTAACCTATTAAAAAAATATGGCTTCCTATTTGATATTTTCGTTTCTTTTGATCGTTCATTCTTTTTTTAACGGTACTATTCCTCCTATGCTATCTTATTATCACTGTGGTTATTTTCTTTTGAATACTTTTTCCGTCGCTAATAATTCCACTTTCCGCCCATTGAATACCCATAAAGAGTACATGCGTACGAGACAAGTCTAGTCTCGAGTATTTTGAAATAAATCTTATATTATTATTCCAGCGAGAAAAGAAAAACTCTTGGATATTACGTTTTGTACGGTATATTGAAACTGATCGAGGTATTTTCATTGAAAGCGTGGAATATTAAAATGTGATTTATTTTCCGCAAGTTACATTTTCACCGAGCGAATACCCCGGAAATCGCCATAATTTGCTATGTATGTATATCCTAATTTAGCCACATGATTTTGATATTTATTTTAACTCTGGGTTGATGTGTGGTTTTCTCTAAGTCGCCGATGGTTGTTTAGGAGATTGGCGGCGCAATACAGTGTAATTAGGCGTGACTTGAGTTTCTCCTCGTCATTCTTCCCAGGTCTTATTTCGATTCCCATCGTAGAGATTTATTATGCATCGCCATACTTCCCAAGGCATGCCAACGCTTTAACCACGTAACAAGCGAAGACTGCTGCAAAGGACTCGCTCACATACTAACGCAAAGTTAAATCGAATCCCAGGACTTGGAATGTCCGTAAGTCGGTTGTTAAAGTCGCGCGCTCTGAAGGCTGCCGTTGGCGTCAATGCACTTAGAGCCGGTTCACGTTGAATGTAAAGGCTTGAAGTCAAGAACTTAACTTCGAAAACACAACTTAATCTGGAGCTGAAGCATAAGAGTGGAAACAGTTCCGCCCTCACTGTGGCTTGGGAACTTAACGTATCTCGAACAATGGCGAAAATTTCGTGTGAATCTTTCAGTTGTCACTTAAGTTTCACGAGCGACAAAGCGTTCTTTGAGTGCTCCAGTAGAACGGTTGCTGCTTCTTCTCCAGTACCAGGAGTGACCAGAAACCACCGCCCACCCTTAAAGTGGTTCAATTGAGGTCATCGTTGGTAACAGACATATTGTGATGGTGGAGTTAAATATCAAGCAAGTAAAACAGCATCCTGAATTGGAATAAAAAATTAAACAAATTGCTTTAGTTTCTGTTGTTCACTGCAAGAGAAACGAACTAGCGATCAACAAAACTTGGCAGACATGCCATTTTGAGATCTGTGCAAGAAAGTGAGCTTCCGGCAAGTGTTTTAAGTTCTTTTGTTAAGTTATTGTGTTCAAAGTTAACTGTTTTTTATTGCAATATCTCGTTGATTCTTTTTGGTTCGCCTTAATTTGACGGTCACCTTCTTATAAAGTGGCTTTAAGAGGGGCAGATGGGTGTGTCGGCCATTCGCCAAGTGAGGGGACAAGGCTTTGTATTCCTACTTCTCCCGCCATTCCTTCTCGCATGGAAGACGGAGCTTCCGTATTCATCGCGGAAGGAGGAGGAGAGGCTTTAGGGATTTTACGACTCGGACGTTAAATTTTACGCCCCGCGGAATCGCCGGCTTTATGCCCCGGCCCCGGAAGGGACTCGGGGCGATCATCGTCATCGGGTGGTGCACACAGCGAAGGGGAAAAAAAGGAGGCTCTTTGGAGGTGGCTCGAAACGTATTCGGGGGTGTCCATTGGTGGGAAGGATGCTACCTTAAAGTCGTTAAAAAAATCCAGGTTGTTTGTGTGTGCGTGTGTTTGTGAATATTTATTAGTTTTTTTTCATCCTCGGTGCCCTTAAAGGGGGGTGGCTTAAACGCGCGCAAAACGAGAGCCTCGCGTCAGCTTTAACTTTTTTCTTCTTTTTTTATATGCGATGTTCTCACGAGAAGGTTCCGAGATGTCGGGTCTCTGCACTTAACCGGCCAACCGAGCGAAAAGCCATCGACTTCCGAGCCGCGGATTTTCTTTCACGGCGTCGTCGTATTGCGGAATTTATTCCGAATCCGAACTTTCTGTCTGCCGTTCTTTACGACCTTGATCTTTTTTTTTTAAATCTGCGTAAAAAAACTGTTGGCGGTAGTCCCTTCTCTCCGAGGGATGGAGAAATATTTTCACTATCCATTCATGTCGGAATTAAGTTACGACTGAAGATGTTCGATGCCGGATGAGAATTTTCTTTCGGGATTTTTTTTAAAGCAACAACGCGCTCCTTTGCCGCTGAGATATATGACAAGTGGTTCAATTTTAAGGTGGAATCCCTCCCGGAAATCTTCTCAAGATTTTCTATGAGATTCCGTAGAAATTTAAGCCGTTCCCATTGGCTTCCTTGAAAATTGCGACTATTATAGCTATAGGTTTCCATGGAGTTCTTCGTGTTATTTCCAAAAAGGATCTTCTATATGCTACGAGGTGTGTCTCTTGAAAATCCTCTTTTGAATATCGCTCATTTTTCGTTATTGTTGGATTATTGATATCCATTTCATACCAGACCACAGGCTACGTTTTGGCTATAAAAATTTTACGTTTTCATGAAAGTTCTTTTGTGCATCGTGGTTTAAGTAACAGTCATCAGCAAGGAAGGAATGGAGCACCACGAAAACGGAGTGCTGACATAAACGACGTACATCAAATAAGAAAATTTTATAGATCGTGATATGAAAACCGAATTTTCGTTTTGAACTCGCCTTCCCTGTCATATTTTGAGACATGCGCATCTGTAAAGTCGCGCTCTTTTTTTTTGAAGATCGAAGGAAATCCTGAAGAACCAACCCGAAGATTGCTGGATGGTGGGTAGGGTTCAACCAAAATTAACCCCTAAGGCGAGTGAAATTAATGAATGTGGGAGACTGGTTCCTCGCCCTTCGTTTCCATTTGGTGTCCAACGAAGATCTGGTACCTGAAAGAGTCACGCATCCCGGGTGAAGCTGGGGGAGTTTCCAAATTCACCTAGAATCGAACCCGATTCCTCTGGTTTCTAGCTGAGTGCTCCATCTACTTGGATAACTCGCCGTTTTTTTGCTATACGTTTTGGGGAATACGGAAAGGGAGTCGAGTCTTCTCTACGTGTAAATTCGCAATTTTATCTTCTCCTCTCCACTTCCCGTTGTCTGAAGAATGGGATGCGTCTGCAGCGAAGGCTGTACTCCTTGTTTTATATGCATTAGATGGTTTAGCGGTATTCCTTTCCGTCCCACGGCCCTTGATCGCGCGTATTCCGAGGCTTGGATGCCACCCACTGGGGAGTTAGGATCCCTACCACCCCCCCCCCTCGTCCCACGTAGTCGAATGGATAAATAACTGAATCATCCTCGATGGCGTGTTCCAACCCCTGCCTCTTCCTCGCCCTCTCTTCAACCAATTCCCGTCTCTCATCCACTCTCGCTCTCTCTCTCTCTCTTTCTCCTCCCCCCTTATCCATGCCCCCATCCTCCTCTACCAAAAACCCCCTCCCCCCAACCCCCTGCCTTCCACCCCCTCGAAAAAGGTTCCAGCGCCTCCTCGGCCAATTTCCTCCCTTTCTCATTTGCCGCCCTTGGAAAACCTCGGGAAGTTACACATCTACAATTCACTTCCAGGAGCGGCGCAAAACTCCCCTTCCTCCTCCCCCCCCCCTTCCCTACCCAACCTCTCTTCTCCTTCCCTTCCCTGAACTACTCTATCGCTTGCCCCTTCTCCTCCCACTCCTTTTCAAACCCTTAAGCCCCTTCCCCGACCCCCGCAAAGCTCTCTCCCACTCCCCACCCCTTACGCAAGTCCCATCCAAATCCTCCTCTCTTCGCATGTTTCCGCCTCTCTGCCTCTCCCTCTCGCCACCACCCCTTCCATCCTCGCTCCCACCCCCTTTAAGCCCTTTTCCTCCCCTGTAGACAATCTCTTAGTCCCCTCACTCCTCCTTCCCCCCTCCTCGGATCCTCTATCTCATTCCGGTGGTCCAGGCTCCATCTTCACGTAATTGAGTTGCCTTCGTCTCTTTCTCTCTCTCGTTCTTCTTCCTCCTCCTCCCTCCATTCCTTCCTTCCTCTTCGTTCCTGTTTCGTGTGTCGCGGCCAAGTCGTTCCCTTCCTTCCCATTCCCTCGCTCCCCCTTTCCTTTCGGCTCCCGAATCCAGGGAACATCGCGTTGCCGCGTGGAAATTCGGAATCCCTCTCGATCGCCGTCGGGAAGGGATTTGGGAATCGAATGCATTCGTAATGATACCGCGCCCTGTATTGCGCTTTAGAGGAGTGGGGAATTTTCACGCGTTCACTTCTTAAGGTTTTTTCGTAATTTGCTCTCTTTTTATTTTGGGTGCTTTCAACAAATAAATTCCGGAGAGGTTGAAATGAGTGTGGAATGCATTCCGATTCGAATTTGGTCTCGTTTATGCATGGAATCGTGATTTATCGAGTGAAATATAAAATATGAAAAGGAAAAATAGACTGTTGGAGTTAGTGGGACGGCAGTTTTCGCACACCTGCGTGCTAAATTTGAAGGAAGCTTAGCTTTGACTATCCTCTTGTGCTCGCGATTTTCTCCTTAAAAAATGTTAATGATTTCAACATTAAGTTTGCTTTATTTTGTCGAAAAAATATTTTCGAAAAAATACTACTCATAACATTTTTTGTATCCTTATTTTGAGGAAATGTTCGAGTAGAATTCACGGAGACGGAACAATTTGCGTGAGTTATTGTGGAATACACATCGACATGATTCCATTTTGAATAATGTCAAATCCTCAATCCTTTACCCGACGCCAGGCAATCCATTATAAGGAATGGATAATACGGATTACTGATGAAGGAACCCAGTTCATTCAGAGCAAGGGAGAGACTCGTATGCACTCCAAATTTTATTTAACAAAAAAGCAAAAAGTTTTTTAATCTCAGTAAAAGTCGAGCATTCCAAAATAAACACGCATGGTAACCGGATAGACATCATCCTCGTAAAAAAAAACATTTAAACCGGAAGAAATGCATCTATCCCACACGTATAACGTGGAGTAAGGGTTTGGCAGAACCGTAATAGTGATAAATTCAACTCGGAAAGAGCTGAATTGGCATCTGGGGTCTTCGTCTCGCGTTTATGTCACGTCTCGGTCGTAGCCTTTTCCTCCTCTTTCCTTCTCTCCTTCCTGTTTCCCCTCGCAGTCCTCCTTCGACCCATCCATCCCACCTCCGTTCCCTTCGCAAGTTCCTCTGGAGCACGTCGGGCGTGGGCAACGAAGGGCAAGGTTCGGCAGCTACTGCAGTGATTTTCGAGACTCCTTGGCCATCCCTCCCCACCATTCCTGCCCTCCCACACCCCTTCACTGCCGTTCCCCCCTGTGGAGAAGAACGTGCTTTTGGTGAAGGCGGCGGAGTTCGGAAACCGAATTCATCCTTTCCTTTTCCCTGGTCCTCGAGAGCTGGGAAAGTCCAACGATTAAAAGGACAGTGTCAAAACAGGTTGTCGTAGGCGAGCAGAAAGCAGGCATCCTTCTCGAACGCTCCTTTAAAAGGCTGCCACCACCTGTACCTTTCCTCTGTGACCTTCGGCTCGGGTCAAGGTGCAGTCAAACCAATATTTGGAGCCAGCTGCAGATGGAAATGCGAGAGAACTTTCGGGCTCGAGGAGATTTTCGTGGAAAATACGAAAGAACAATAGTGGGAGAGTGAAAGTTTTGAGTTCTTCAAGTCAGTCGTGTAAGTTAGACAACGCGCATGCTTGGTAACCCAAAGGTGTGGGGTGGGTGTTATTAAATTTGGTGGTTCGGCTGCTGGGATACCTGGTGATGAGACAAGAGTGACCTATCCGGATTCGAGGATCAAGATGGTCACCGGATGCGTCCGGAAAGCAAATATTAATGTCATGAATGGTTTATGCCAGCTTCATTTGCTGACACGAACAAATTTTGGATTAAAAACATCTTTTGGGCTATACTGTGGGTAAGGGTTTGTCTTTAAATATATCATCAGACCATGTGGCAATTACCAAGGACACTTTTAAAGCTATAGTCGTTCATTTTGGATGGTTGCCTGTGGAATCATCATCATTTACTAAATGCCGTGTATAATCGAAATGGCCACTCTGCATCATTGCTTCATTCAAGCTTCCATACGTATTCGCGCGGGGTCCATGGTCCTCCGTAAGAGTACTGCGCCTCTGAGACGTTAGTGGTTTGTTTCCGACAGCTTTTTCTTGGAATATATTTCTTTAGAATCACCATCCTTTGGTACGTGTTAAGTCAGTTTTGTCCATCTTCATCCAATTATTTTAAAACCGATTACCTTTGAACCACAATGATCAAACCGTAAATTGGTTTAACTGGTGAGGGTAGATCTAACCTGATACCAATCCCAAGGGCTTGTGAAATTCACCCATCAGGGCACGGGGGCCAGTTCCTCTGCCTGTGCTGCTACCTGCTGTCCCTCAGGGGTACACGAAAAATTACAAGTCTCGGTTGAAGTACAGGGGGTCCAGTGGGGGTCCGTTCAGAATCGAACCCGGGCTCTCTGGCCAATCGCTTTACCCCATGGGTTTCAACGAAGCTTGATTACTCATTATTAGGTATGAAAATAATTATTTTTACTTTTAATTAAACTCCAGAGAAGCGATAAATCGTGGTAAGTGGCATAGGTTTTTATTCACTGTTCACCGTATTATTTTCAGTTGCGGATGTTTCCGTGTCTTGTTCATTTCCTTTTTCGGCCCGGTGTCGGGGATTTTTTTTTCACCGCGGGTATATTTATTCGTTTGCTCACATTTACATGCTAACCAAAGACTCGGGAGTGTTTTTATCTGGACTACAAACTCATTTCTTTTCGGACGAACTTCCAGCGTTCCCTTTCCCTTCCGTTCGCCTCCCTCCCATCCCCTCGCTCTCATCCGAGCAGGTGTGCTCGTCGTATCGTCGGTGAACTTACTTTTAATCGTCGGCCGTCGACTTTCGGCCTTCCTCTGCCCAGGAACCCGGGGGGGGGGAAGGGGAGAGGGGTGGGTTGAGTGGGGAGAGTGGGAGGCGGTTAGGGTTGGGGGTAGTTTCTCGATATCGGAGCGGTGGGATCACGAGAGTTGTTCTCGACCGCGGTTATCGCGCGAAACACTCCTTCCACCCATCCCCCCCCTTCACCTCAACCCTTTCTCTCTCTCTCTTTCACACACACACACACACACGCAGTCTCCCCCGCAACCGCCACCGACATGTTTACAACTCAACTTAGTGCGGAACGTGTGGAATCCATTGGCGGTCGCCGCGGCGTCGGGTTGGTTGGCGGGTGGGAGAAGCCGTGTGTGGGAAGTAGCGGGTTCTCGTGAGCGGTCGGGGGCGGCGGCAGCAGGAGCCGCCGACGAAGCTCGGAAAAAACGGAGGGAGAAAGGGGAATGCGACAAGTACTTCCCCTTGACGGTGGGGAGAAAGAAGCCTCTCTTTTGAGCTTGGGGGGGAGAGGGCGGTGGGAGAGAGGAACAAAAGTGTTATTTTTCGTCTCTTGTGTTCGCTCCCCTCCCGCAAGTTTTGTGTGTGCCCTCTTTGTTTTTTTACCAAATTCTTTTCTCTTCCACTCCCGTTTCAAGTCCCTCGCTTTTACTTTTCCTCCAGCCTTCCTTCCCACCTCCCCGCCCCTCCCCCACCTGCCGACGCCTCTTAAACCACCTCTTTTTTCTGCAAGGCTTCACTTAAGCCACTTAACCATTCCCGCCACGACCGACCGCGTGTTATCGATAAAGTTAATTTCCAGTCAAAGCCCGTCCTCGTTCCGTCCCGGGGGAGCTTGCCTCTTTCCCTCATTCTCCCCCCCTCCACCTCCGTCTTCCCTTCCCGCGCACCACCTCTCCAGCAACCCTTCCTTTTGGCCAGGGTCGGGACGAATCCGAGAATCGGGACTGTGAATTGAACATCGCGAAAAATGTTGGCGCATCGACGGCCAAGCGTAAGCGGACGGAGTCCCCTTCGTCGATGGTGCATCGAATTGTATCGATGCGTCCGATTTTGGATCGCTGGGCGCTTTCGTCTCGCGACGTCACATTCGCGTGGGTCTAGGCGTGGCATTGCAGCGCTTCGCGAGCCTCTCGCCGCATTGCCTTCAAGTCGCACATTGCGTTTACTTTGAAGCAGAGCGTTAAAATCTCGAATCTTCATTAGCGTTGCAGCATCGCATTTAAATCTTAAGTACCCGGCTCTCGTTCCCTTCGGCGTTTGGTCGCCTTGTTACATCAGTCACACCTCCCCCTCGCGTCGTTCCGTGAATCGATGGATACGTCTCATTGCTCGGTGAATCCACATCGAATCGTCATAGTTGTCGCAAGACTTCGTCGTATCGCAATCGATACATGGCACTCCTTCTCCTTCTTGCTCCCCCAACTCTTGTGTTCCCCCCCTCCTCACCTTCCCTTCCTTTGCCTGCGGAGGTGGGGGAGGAGGGTGGCGGTGGAGGGAAATGAGCGATAGCGGTTTTCATTTTAAAGCGATTAGTTCGCTCGGCGAAAAAGTTGGGTCCCGTAGTCGGGAAAGTTTTGTTATCCCCTTGGTTGGGTCGTTGAAGGGTTGAGTTGGAGGGGCTTCCAGAGATATGAGTTGAGAGAGAGAGAGGGGAGGAGAAAGGGAAAGGGAGATTGGGGTGGGAGGAGGAGCAAATAGGATGAAGAGATTGCTTCAGACGGGAGAAGGGAGGGTGAGGAATGAAAGGGAAGGGCTGGGAAGAAGGGCCGTCGTGCACGCAAACGTGAAGAAAAAGGGATAGCAACGTTGGGGGGCCGTTGCACAACTAGGCGAAATACGTGTTAATTAATACTGCAGTGCGGTTGAGGAAGAAAAACGGCTGTTGGCTTAATGACTTGGGTGTTCATTTACCACTGTCTTCCCACGCCGATGGTGCATGTTCGATCGCCACAGGCGGAAATTATGTTTTTCTTTGCAGGCATCAGGTAACGGTATCGCAACTCAATTGTCCTGTTGCAATCAATTAAAGGGAAATTTACTGTCAATCGTGCAGGATGTGGTAGCTTCTCATCCGGCCTTTCGTATTGAGTTCATAGATCATTCCGAAGAGCATTTCTTTTCCCTTCCGCCTGATTCCCGTATTCGCCCAGAGGACCTCCATTGCGCTCGACGTTAACAGTTACGAGGCTTCTGTAACAATGGTTATTGGAATAGAAAGGCAGGCGTGTTGAAAATTTGATAGAAGGATTACCCAATCTAACCTTTCGTCGTTTTAAGATATCGTCCTCAATTGTCCTGTTTTTAAGTAAACGGTTAGAAAACGAGCCTTGAGCGTTGTCCTTTGTTGATTCATTGTATATTCTCTCAGTGTTAAGATTAGTTGAGCGCAGTTCTCCATTCTCCTCTGATGATACGCTTTAATCCCTACGACTTACTTACTTTTAATGGAAATCAACCGTTTAGTGTAGGTGTTGGCTGGATATGCTGACTTAACCAACACTACCTTTGTAAACCTTGACTAAAATGACACCAAGTGACACTCTGCCTTACGATAAACCTTTCTTCAAATCTGCGTACTTTCATCCTCCCTACATTGAGTCCAGTTTGCCTATCCACTACCTCGCTCCCCCAACATCGAAATGCAGTGCTTTCCCTTCTCTTGCCTCCTCTGAGTTTCTTTAAAATCCCCTCTTCCCACCCACCCCCCCACCATTCCCAGTGCCCTCTCGTTCGGTTTTCTTCCTTCCGACTCGTTCCCTGGTCTGTGTATTTGCCTTTTTGTTTTCCCCCTGAAATCTGCCCTTCTGCAAGCTATTTTATTCAATTCATAATACATCCATTAAGCATCAAGGTGTCCCCAATCCATCTGTTTCTTTTCATCTACATCTACACAGCGGCAATCCGACGCTAGCGGAGTATGGCGGGGGGTGTTAGGGCAGCAGTCATTCATGCACAAATACAAATATGAGTCTATGAATACTATGATAAATAAGCACACACCCACGTACCCGTCTGTATGCATAACACAGAAATGGGTACGTTTGGTTATCTCATTAGAACTAGCTTTTTCGATATAATTATTGGGGTGCCTCGTTTCAATTTCATTTTTAGTGTGCATCGAGGGGAGAATGAACCCTAGAGCCTTTTCGGTTTAGTATTCTTTAATCTCTTGTTTCTTTTCGTTTTTCACTTTATCTGTCATTGTAATCTTCAGCATACGTCACCAAAACCAATTAGCGAAGCTTGCTGTTCTTATTTGGTCCTATTATCCAAAGGCCCCATGTCTCTGCGTCATAGACCGCCATTCACCAGGCGAATACTTTCTCAGATTTATTTCATTATTTAACCCCAGTTTCATTAAGAATAGGCGTTGTTTTTCTTCTTACAAACCTCCTTAGATTGAGATATTCACTTATTGTCCGCTTCTCCCATCCTATTTTATGCAGCTGCTGTTTGTTAAGGTTTTCGCCAGTTCTAGGTTCAATCCCCTTAGTACTGTATCATTCAGCTTTCATTTCACGCGTGCTACACTTTTACGTCTTTTCCACCTACGTTTCCGCTTGAATGTTACCTAATAGTATACATATATTTCATCCTTTTCGCCTAGTATATCGTTTGGCATCATTCATTCATAGGTTTAAACTCGGATTTTATATGCGAAAAATGTAGTATGCCACCTTCTTCCGCAGTCACAATAATTACATCGGTTTTCGTTCATTCTACTCCTTTCTCTTTATCTTGAGTTCTCCGGACTACCAATTAAAAAAATCAGCACATGGCGTAAACAAATCGTTGGAAACACTGTTTCGGAAGGGAGATTAGCAAATTTACTAAGGGGCAGTCTGTCTTTCAGATTCCCCCCCCCCGTTTCTTTGCCAGAGTATATGTAACGAAAATTTCGTGTCTTTCACGTTAATACTGCGTCGTCTCACCTTTCCGAGCAGTAAGCAGCGGGAAACCGAGCCTCGGTGCAAAATGGCACGGCTGGCGGGATCATCGCCATTCATGGCTATGCTAGGCACCAGGGGAAGGGGGGGTTTGGTGGGACGCTCTCCGATTCATTGCTCGTTGGCGCGCGTCGTCGGGTCACCCCCGTCGCAATCCGATGCTGGGGAGATAAGTGTCCGTGTTCTCGGAAACCGCCGCTGCTGCTCCAGACGCGGCGGCGCTCTTCGTAGCGCTCGCAATTAGGCTGATTGCCGACGTTTCGGTTCGAGCCTCCACCCACTCGCTCCCTCCCGCCCCTCCAGCAGTCCTTAATATTCCCAATTGAGATCTCCGCGTCTCTCGCTCCCGGCGAGCAAACTTGCGACGCACCCCTGGGCCCGCCGTCGTCACTCCGCTCGTGCCCAACCCTCTCCATCCTCTTCCTCCCCCGAACGCACGCGCCCCGATTTACATGCCCCCACGCCTCTTCCCCACCGCATCCCCTCTCCACTCACCTACCCTTCCTCCCCGTCCCGCGAACGGCTCCGGTCCCATTTCCGGAATTCATCCAGGCCACCTGCTGCCCATCCCCACGAAAATTTCGGATTGCGTTAAGAGGATGGTGTGGGCCGTGTGTGTGTGTTTGGAGGTGTGTGCGTGTGGTGAGCGCCATTACGGCAGGATTTTTTTGGAGGGGTTGGGTATATTGCGCGTGGATGGGCGGTGGTGGTGGGAGGTAGATTTTTTTCGCGCGCGGGGGAGGTCTCCAGGGTGCTTTTCGCCATCTCCGTGTCTCCAACCCTCCCTCCCTTCCAACCCATCCCTTCTCCTCTCGGGGGGACATTAAAAGTTCGGGGAAGAATTTTGTGTGTGTGCGTGTTTACGTGGGGTAGGCGGAGAGGGAGGAGCACTCAAGGCGTATAAGCTCCATTCGACGATGCGGTTAATATCCCCGAGTTTTATTTTGCCAGATGCGCGCGCTATAAATAATCATTTGGAGCAGAAATGGAGCGTTATCCTTCCCTTCTAACCCCCCTACTCTCCACCCCCCTTGGACCATCCTCCGCCCGGATTTGTTCCCGCCGCTCTCTTTGTTTATTTCATTTTTCCACGTTGTGTTCCCACTCTCTTTCCCTCCCCCCGTTCCTCCTCCTCCCGGGAAATCCTCTACCTTACCGCGTTGTGTTTATTTATTTTATTTTTTTTAATTATTGTAACCCCGACTGGTTGTTTGTTGCTTGGCGTGTTTTTTTTTTCATAATAACCCCTGTCCATTTTTTTCACTTCGGAGCGAGTTTTTTTATCTCCATTTTCTCTCTCTTTTCTCTGTATTCCTGCTTTCATTTTTTCCCCACAGTTAGTCGAAAATTTCATTTGAATGCAATTATTATTCGGGATGGATCCAGTGCATGTATATTAGTGAGCCTGGTGTCGTTCGTTTATTTTGCTCCGCCGGCGGATTGAATCGACAATCGGAACCGCCCGGGATCCCATAGATCCCCTCCCCTCATCATTTTCCGCCCGAATTTTCGCCTCAAGCCATGCGGTATTTTTTTCATTATTGCCTAACCCCTTGCAAATCGTCTCTGCATGATTCGTTTCTGCTCCCTTTCGGCGAATTGGAACAGGGGGAGAAAGGAATGACGAGAGAGAGAGAGTTGCGGAGCCCTCGAATATGGCATTTAATCTTTTAATATCCGAGGCCTTGTCGTTTGATGTCATTTTAGTTAGAGAGATTTACTTAATTGCTGCCGTGATCCCTGCCCCGGGATCGAGCGAAAACCTTGTCTATCGGGATAGTAATTTAGATGATCCGTGATCCATTTAGTACCATTGCTCTGTGAAATTATTTATTACGGCTCCTGTAAACAAAATTAGTCATTGTATTCACAGGGTTCCGGTGAATCATTTTATTATAGAAATTCCACCCCTTCGCGTTCAGCGTCGGTGTGTTTTTTCTGATCTTGTGATGTAGGGTCATTGAAATTAATTCTTTACAATTTATTTTAAATTAAGTGTTATTTGGAGATTTAGTGCATATATGGTCAGGGTGTAGTTAGCTAATCAATTAACAGCTCTTGGCGATTCCCGGGCGTTCAAGTAAGAGTATGTTGAATATGCGAGCTTCTTACGTAAGTACGTCCTTCAGCCAATATTGGACGAATACGTCACATTTTTGATATGCTTACTTGTATGAGCTCTTCGTCTGCACATTAAATCCTCGCTATATTTGTGGGTCAAGTGATAAAATGAAGCATTCAGTAATGCGCGAGATGACATTAGGACAATTAACGTTACAGGTATGCCGAGGAAAGGTGTGACGAAAGTCACCTGCATGTCAAATTTTCGGGCTGACACACTTCTTCACGATGGTTGAGTCGATGTATAAGGTATCAGTAATGGGATATACCTTAAAAGGCACATTTTATTCGTCAGTCAACACATCATTTTTGTTCTTGAACGTGTCGTACTCGATTGTTTTCGCAGGCGTGGGACGGTCGCAGGATGGATATGCGGGGGATGCGTTTATTTTCCCTCTAGATTTCCCCTTCTCTTCTCCCCATCACTTCTCTTCCGTCCGCAGGCCCACCCCTCCTATTACCTCGTCCTCCCTTCCACTAAATCCCTTCCCTGTTTCCACTCCCTCTCCCTCGCGTACCCCGCTTTTAAATTCTCTCCCATTGATTCCCCGAGAGAGAGAGAGGAGAACCGAGGGGGAGCAGAGCTCTTGGTGATTAATGCTTTGCACCCTCTTGCCGGATACCCATCTGGAGATTCATTCGGAGATTTGGTGGCAGCGGTCGCTTCAGGGGATGGAGTGCCGGATTCCACCTTTTCTTTTTTATTTGCTCGGGGGAGAAACTCGAGGGCTGGGGAGAATGGGGGAGGGAGGGAGGATTTACCCTAGGGGGAGAATGGTGTGGGAGACACATTGTGGGGGGCGGGTAGGAATTCGATGTGAATTTGGGTGTGCTGGCGTGGACCGCGTGGTTCTGATCCCGGTGTGCCAGGGGTGATTTAAAGGGTGTGGAAAGGCTTTAGTGGATGAGGGATCGAGTGGTTACTGGCGGACCACCGATGGGAAGTATGTACACCCACCCAGGAACTCCATCTTGACTTTTAGGGTTTCGTTTTTCTTTCGGTGCAGGCGTGAGTTCTTCTCTGAACATGGAAGCGCGTCCATTTCACGGCTCTGTGCTTCTCTCCGTTTCCATATTCTCAAATTGAGAGCTCTTCTGCGTGTCAATCGATGCTGGCGTTAAACTTTCAGGGCTGGTTAATTTTGCATAGTTCAGCCTCTCTCAGTGGGTATTATGGATGAACAAGAACTTTGCGAATACCGAGAGCGTGCCAGAAAATTTTAATCCATTATATTCGCTTTAAATCATTTTCAGTTGTTCAAGTTTCGATTAAATAATCCACGAATGGGCTGGTATTTATTTGCCCATTCGTCCTAGATAGCCCGAAAAAATATCCATGCTTCCTGTTTTTATCTGACGGTTGACCGATTAAAATCCAAATAGGGAGGATCTATTTCTTATATCAAAATATAATATGCACCAAAAGGTATTTTGTTGGTTTATTATTCTTCTTCGGTTCTTTTTTGTCTCCTTTCGGAACCGAGTTACATTCAGCCTCATCTTCGTTAACATATAACTCCATTGGCGATTTACACAATTTATAAGACTGAAATTAGATTCTACCACTCGACTCGTGGCGTTACCGTAGCAGTGACAGTGAGATACAAACTGGCCGAGTTCCTCGCCGGTCTGTCTGCCCTTGATACACCAACTTGACTGCTTTGGACATAATAGATCCTGTTTATATATGATGCGAATAATAAAGGACCCTAGACGCTACCCTGGCGAACACCTGAGACCGCGTGCGAGAGGGATTGTCGGGATATCAAGGCGGCATTTGTAGGAGTGTGAATTCAGTTTGGCGGGTTTGCTGCGACAGAATGATTAATATCCCCTTAGAGTACGCTGTCATATGCGCCCACTTCCTTCCTCTGTGGTTTCGTATATCCTTCTCAGCATTCCGCAATCATAACGATATCTCTCTCTCTCCTTGGTGAACTCTCGAATGATTTCGTAATAATGATTCACGCTTAATGAACGTTTGTTTATTGCGACAGATCTATTATTTACTATGAAACATTTCCATTTATCTTTGGACTCTATTAACTTAGGTGCACTACTTATGAAGTGTGCAGAATTTTAACAAGGAAATCAGCTCTGGTGATGCCTCTTTTTATTGTACACTGGCAGTCATTTTTATGAATTTTTATGCATACCCTTTCTGGATCCAACCATCATTCGAATTATTACTTCTACCGTAATACAAAAGTCATGCCATGTATTTCGAAAGGTTTCGTATTATAATCGAAATATTTTCATATGATATATTCATGCTTAATCAGATAAATTATATAATCATGCTTATTCAGATAAATGATATATTCATGCTTATTCTTAATTTCCACATTTCGTTTGTGATTTTTCAAACGGATTTCGCGAGTTTTTATAACGTCATTTATCCATATAAATTATAAATCAGGTGCTTTGTTACGGGATTTTTCATGTTTATTTCAAATAATTTTTAACTTATTGCTGCATATTTATTCAATGCCAAAAGGTAACCGTGTTTGCATATGCCTCTGAATTAATTTTTACCAGATATTTCCGCTTTTATATGTGTTCGTGTTTTATCTTTTCGTTTGATTGAGGAAATCATCACAATTAAGAGTGGACCACATAGGTGTTGGTAATAGTTGCATTTTCCTCGCCATTCACTCGTTTCCTTTCCCATGCTATCAAACAATTTCAAATTCATCCCCTAATTCATCTCTTCATCCTATTCAAACTAGCTCTTTATTTCTTCTTTACATCCACTTCCCGTGGTCTCATCCGCTTTCTATTTGAGTAAGGACTACCGCTCATCACTTCCGTCGCCATTGAAGAGCCCAAAGCCACCGAATCCTTTTTGTGAGATAGATTGAGGCCATGGGTATCTTCATTTTCTCCTGTTCTCCATTCACCTTCCACTGCGGTCCCTCTTTGTCCCTCCCCTCATCCCCTTAAGACACCTGTTTTCATGCATTCCATTCATCAGTCGATCCAGGAACGATCGTGCCGTCGCTAGAGGTGGCACTAGTCCATTTTGTGATACCCGCCGCAGCGTCAGTTGAATTCTCCTCCGTGATCGAAGCGCAAATGTTGACGTTTCCTTCTCGAGTAGCCACCCACCCGCGTTGTTTCATCCGGAACTGAAACCCTTGCGCTCGGATGCGTAGCGTTGTGTCACTAATTTTGCGCTTCGTTTTCAGAGATGCAATTTGAGTTCTCGACTCGTTGTCGTCATGATCATCATCTTCCGAATTGATAGTTTTTTTTTTCTTTTGCTCCTTCACCCCTCCCTTTGGGCCTCCTATCCCCGTAGATCCCCCCCATATTTGTACAGCCGCCTCGGACGCAGCGGCCCTTATCATCCGTCCGTCCCGTAATGATGGGATAGCCGCCGTCGTCCTCCGCCCGCCACTGGAAAACCCCCCATCGCCGCTCGTTAAGAAAACATCCGTCAGCGACGAGAGTGCTGGGAGAGCCATCCATCCCCATTCGTTCGGGGACAAGAAAACATGAAGCGCAGGGTCGCGTCGACCGCCGCGGATACCCGAATGGACTTCGTCGCTCTTCTGTGAGAGCGAGCGGGAGGTATAGGGAGAGAGAGAGAGGCACTCTTATTTTTTTCTTCCCATTTCTTATTTTCGTTCCCGAATCCCACCCTTCAACCCCCCCCCCCGCCCATTGTCCGGGGCGTGTATGTCCGTGTCAGGGGGCATTATTTTCACCCGCCCACCTGCGAAAGCGAGGTTTAATGTCCACTCCAACGTCCGAGTTGTTTGCTCGGCAAGTCCTACGCCGTGCGCGTTTGGGTAGAGGAATAAATGATGGCCTGCCGGCGGACAAAAGGATAGGGTGCGGAAGATAGGGTGGGGTTGAGGATGGGAGGGTTTGGGGCGTGTAATGGATGGGAAAGTGGAGGAGAGAGAATGTTGGAAGTGGAGGAAGGCAAACAAAATGTCCCTCTCTCTCTCTCTCTAACTCTCTCTGTTTCCCCCCATCGCGTACGTATACATCGTTCTCAGCGCTTACCTCGGCCCTCCTGACCCGTCGTCAGTGCTTGGCCTCCCGTAGCTTGTCGATTCGCTCTTTCGCGTTAACTCACTCCCCTCCTCTCATCCCACACCTACCCGCCCACCGCAACTTCCCTCCCATTCGTCAATTATTAATGATCCTTGCCCCCATTCCGTCCCATCCAATGGGTTGGGATTGAATGAAGGCGTCCGTCCGCGTCGCCTGGATTGGATTCGGTGAGCGAAGTCGACTACTGGATTCCGGCCCGAGCCCTCGGCTCGCGCGAAGTCACATGCAGCGCGAGCGAAACGTTGTCGGCGTCGAGGAACGGGGACCGCGGGCGAGGCGGGATGTAAATTATTCAGCAGTCGATGACATCTTTGTGTGCTCGCAACGATTGCAGTTTCAAAGACTGCGTTCGGTTCGTAGGCTTCGGTTCGGTTAGTTAACGCGCGGACTCAATTATGGTGGACTCACGGTCGAGGGAGCCTCCCCCACACACCCACATTGCAGTGCCGTTGGGAACGTGTTAGCCTTTTAGCGGTAACCAAAAATTAGAACCTCCTGAATTGCAAAAGTTTATGGGCCGAAGAACTCTGTGCTGACAGATGTAACAGAAGGTTGTCTGCTGTCGTTTTGAACCAGCCACGTCGGCGAATGTTGTTGAATGGAATCGTGTTGATGGATGGTACTGGAAAGTTAAAGAATCGCACTGAGTGCCATGAATAATCGCGTACGTTCCGACGTAGTGCGTTAATATTTTGGACGAGGGTTTTTTTCATCTGGCATTTGCATGCACACAATATCGAGAAAGTATTGCTTTATTTTGTTACTTATAAATGATCGCCAACATTGTTACGAGGCAACGCTTTTTGACATCGTTAACCATTATTTCTGATACCGCTTTCACACGATGATGCCTGTTGAGTTTGCCTGCAAAATATATTATGTTTTATATTTGAGAGAGCTTGTCGATATTCTTTGGCTTGTCTCTCTCAAATACCATGGGCTGTTAATAGCAATGTATTGATATTTTTATCTCATTAACTGGGGGTCTTTTCAATCTTATCATCATCGGGGTCCGATTAAATTTCGCTGAAATTACGAACCTGAAAACGAGGTTAGAAAATTAGAAGTTGAGATTTGACTGTAATGATCGTGAGTGTGGCGTACGTAGTATGTGTGGCTCCGCCGGATTTTCAGACATTAGGTTTTCCTTCGATGGAGGTCGTGGTAATTGTAGGCCCTGCATTTTTTCATGCCTTCTACGTTTCCTCCGTCTCTTCTCTCTCTCTCTCTCCCTCTCTCTCCATCCCCCATCCGTTTCCATCTTACTTTGTCGCCTATTTCCCCCTGCTCCGCTTCCTTTTCCTCAACCTCTACTCCCTCCCTCCCTCTCCACGCCATTATCCCTTATCTCCCTCATCCAGGACTCCGGACGACGGCTCCCTCCCACCTCTCAGTCTCCCCTTCACTCTTGCATTTGATTGTCTCCTCGCGATAAAAAGGAGAACTTCTCCCCCGCGAACCTCTCGAGAGCCGCAGATTACCTTATTTTTTTTCTTCTTATGGAGTCTTGCGGGTCTCGCACTCATCTCTTCTCCTTCTTTAACCTTCCTTCTTTCTCAATAGATCGCTCCTTCAGCTGCTGCTCCGCCTCCTCCAACTCCACTCCCTTCCGATCCGCACCTTCCATCCTCTCTAACATCCCCAGCGCCCCTCCCCTTTCATTCCTTCCGCTGTAGCGTTCCTTCGACCCCCAATCCACCCCTTCCCCCCCATCTCGGAATGGTGGTCGCTGGAGAGAGAGGGGGAGGGTAAGGTTTCCTTTCTTCCGGGGAAGAAAAAAAGTATAAATGGCGGACATATATCCTCTCCCCACTTGGATCCCCACCCGCTCTTCCCCATGCCATCATTTTATCTTTCACCCAACCCCCTTCTCTCTCTCTTTACACTGCTCTTCTCTCAACTCCCCTTCGTGCTCCTCCTCGTCATCTTGAAAGAGCAGTTTTCAGCCTCTTCTTCTCTCGACTCCCCTCTAACGTCCCCCATATTCCTCCTTCCTTCCTTCCTCCCTCCATCCCGCCCTCTGATCTCCGATTTCCCTCGCTATTCCTCTTGTTCCTTGTCCTCACCTTTTATAACGCAGTCACCCGGAGCTTTGCCTCTAAGGAGATCTCTTTCTTCAGGTCGCCATCCTCTCCCTCCCTCTGTGACCCTCGAAGCATTTTGCCATCCAATACGAGTATAACGAGGTGCAAAAGTCGATGTTTGAGTCGCTCTTGGGTTAAAAAAAAGTTCACGTATCCGCGTGAATATTTTATACTCGTTGTATAGTCGTCTCTCAACTTCAGTTCGTTCTGCCGATTTTTTGAAAAATATATTCTTTTCTGCGGTTATGAAAGCAAGACTTCAGTTAATTCGAAATCGCTCTCAGGAACATCACAGTATGTGAAGAGTTCGGCTGACTTTTTGTGGTAAACCGTTAAAAGCGAAACTTTGCGAAATTCCATCCTGAAGTGAAGTTTCAAAAAGTTATGAAACTTAATGTTCTGTAGTCTGAACTGTACTTAGGTGAATTTTCTCTGCATAGCAGTAAGAACGGGTATATTCAGGTATTAACTTAAAAAATATTCTCTTTTGTAAAGCCAGTTGTAATTCATTTATTTCATTTGTGAAATCGTGGTTTTTTTTAATGAGTAGATAATATTTGTATTTTTTTCTTTGGGAATTATCCACCTTAAGAATTATCTCTGCCGCAAAGGAAAAAAAAAACTCCATTATTTCCTTGCATGAAAACATTTACTTCTTGTCAGTCTTAAATGTCTTATTTAAGCTATATTCTATTGTTTTTCGTACGCTGTTTGTTCATTTTCTACATATATCTAGTCTTCAGCGGATGAATAAAGATAGATTTGGTAATTTGAAAAACACGAGTTGGATATCTATGCTATGGGCTACTGTTGACCCAAACTTTTAAAGTTTGCCGAATTAATTTGTTTAACTGGGATTACTTCAAACAAGATTGTTTCGGCAGGATCGTCGGCCACTATTCTCTGGAGTCGACCTGCGTAATGCGGACTCGAGAGGGAACTCCCTCCCTTCGTTCCATTTGTCTATGGATTTTCTCATTGCGGGGAGTCGTGTGTGTGTGTGTGAGAGAGAGAGAGAGAGGGTTTTTAGCGCCGATGACGTCCCTCGTCTCCTTCCCATGCCTTCCCCCCCCCCCACTGGGTCTCTCGCCTCTTGTTTCTCTTCATATGCCGTCTTTCCCTCCCTCAGTTCCCGGGAGGAAGAGGGTTGGGGAGGAGGACTCTTTGGGGTGGAGAGGAGATATCCGTCCGCCGTGCCTAGTTGTAAGCCTCCTCCCTCCTTCTCCTCCTCCCCTCCTTCTCCTCCCCCCTCCCCCCGCCCAAGAGCCCCGGACTCCCGTTTTCTCACCTCTGCCGAAACCGACTCTCCTCGAAAACACGTTCTCCTTCCTATCCCCCAGTGGAGGAAGCCAAGCCTTTTGGAATCCCCCTGTAATCTACGCCGGAAACTTCGCCGTCTTTTACGCTTCCATTCCGGCCCGTCGCGTCACTCCTCCGCCGACCCCCTTACCCCACCCCCTCACTCCACACACCACCACCAACCCCCCAGGGCGCCTCCTCGACCTTCCCTCCCCTTTTCTCTCCTTTTCTCCCCCGAAGAACTTCCAGTCCCACTCCACCCGTCTCCTCGAACCCACCTCCATTCTCTTCGCCATCTCCCTCTTACCTCACCCTCTCCCCTAACTTTCGCCTTCTCTTTTCCTCTCTCCTTCTCCCTTAACTTTCTCTATCTCCGTCGTCTCTCTTTCTGCCTCCCTTTAAATGAAACACTTTAATTGTATACACCTCCACAACGTACCGAAGGGTGTGAAAAAATTTTAGAAAACTCTTTCTTATTCCTTGTTGTAAACTCTAGAGTTCTCTAACTTATGTATCCAAGAATTCCAGAATCTGTCATCTCAAAGCATTATTAAATTTACAAAATGCTAGACATTTGAAGCTCATGGATTTAGAGACGAAGTTGTGTGAGTGAAACTTGAATTTAGTTAATTTTACATGTATAAACCTGTGTAATAAATGACGTCGAACATATATATATATATATATATATATGTTTTTCTTTTTATTTTATTTTTTAATCCTTCCAAGGATGAGTACTGTACTAGCTGCTTCTATTTACCTTCCAGTGGATACTGTTTTTATAACGCATATCTTTGTATGTGATTTTCTCCATGGTCGCGACGATCATATGTACGTTCTCTTTCTTGTTAGTCTTCCACAAGCCATTTCAGACTATCATCTCAGATTGAACTAAATTTTCTTTCTATTCCCTTTCTTTCTCCTTTCTCTCCCTCCTTTTCTACTTCCTCCCTTTTCCCATTCCTCTCCTGTTCCCGTCTTCATTCTCTACTTCTTTGTTCTACGAGTAACTTCAAAGCAAATCCTTTGCTATACAAACACAGAGTTTATGCTCTGTGTTTACGTGTGCCTTAATGAAGATGCGTTCATTCGAAAGTGTAAAAAAATGACGCGATTAACTCTATTTAAGCGTGTGTTTTTAAAATCTAATGGCGGTTACATATGTAATGCCAGCACTGAATTTTCCACAGGACGACCCATTTGTAGGAGTGCATACCTTACCTCGCACCAGCAACCCTTAAGTAAAGTACTGTAACGAGGGTGAAATCTTGAAGATTTTGCTGCATGATCAAAAATATGTAGTATGTAATGTTTCTTTGTGCTCGTAAACTCGCTTTCCTAATTCTTTATTTCATTTTCTTTCCAGGTGAGTACCCGTTCCAGGGCCCTTGACTTTTCTGTGGATGACGGCGTGGCCTATTGCGAAACGGTAGGAGGCACATGCCCCACGATATCGTTTATTTTTGTTTGCGTCCCTAAAGTGCTCATTGGAAAAAAAAGACTTGTTGCCTCCCTTTTTCGCTAACTTTTTTATTTCTTCCCCCTAATTGAGAATCATTTCAACGCTATTAACTAGGAAGCTCTGGAGTTCTAAGAATAGTGTCACGTTTTTATCGTCATTTTGCATCTACCCTTTTAAAACTAATTGTCCGGACCAAGGTTTTCCTACGGAGCGACCGCCAATGCACTTCGCGGACAAATTCGATTATTTTAACCCAATATCGTCTATTCGATTATTCTAACTTAAGATCTAATTCGTGATGCTTGCCCTAATTTGTTTTTCGTTTTTTATACGTTTTTTAACTTGCCTGTCTCGTTCGTATTCGACGGAGGAAGTCGCCTGTTCAACTCCGAATTTTTGCGAGTCGTTTCTCCAATTATGGCAGAGGTAATTTGATATGGATCAGCATTGGATGTACCTGGCACTTAATATTCCCACTTTTATTTCTATTTCCGCACAGTTAACGTGCTTCTTGAATGTTTTCTACGTCCCCAAATATTGCCGTCGAAACGCAGTCGAGATCTGGAATCTCGATGCCTGCGTTTTGAACATACGATTCCCCGTGAAGCACACGCACCGGTTTCCCCGGACGTCCACATGCATTCGCATTTTCATCCGTTATTGATACGACTGTCCTTGCATCTCGATTCCTTTCGAGTTTTTCCTCGTTTTGAGGATCCGATGAATATTTCAGAGCCCCCTCTTTGCATTCCTGAATGCGAGAGGATTCCCATTTCTCGTGCGAGATCCCTTCCTCATGGGCAATGGAACGCGTCGTCCTAGCCTACTCAAGTCTTCAAGGAAAGAGCGAAGGCTGTGATCGCGGCTCGTTCACTCTTCCGCGTGAAAATCTACCAATTCACGGTTGTCATCTAAACACTTGCTCACCAGTCTCCCCCTCAGTCTCGATCGAAGAAACGGACCATCGCTGTGTCACGTCGATCGAAAAGTTTTTCTTCCTGGACCTGATCATGGAGCCATATTACACAATGTTCAGTTCAGTGCTGAATTCCGAAATGTTTAAATCGTATCCTTAAAAAGGAGGAACCACATACGATAAATTTGTCGAGACTACCCTTGTGGATCTGGACTCTACATTTTTTGTAGGGATCCATTCATATCAATTTTACCAGAAAAAAAGGCGCTCGTGGGCGTGAGAATCCTCACAAAAGATTAATATATATGAGCACAGAATTAACATATTATAATCCGTAGTGTTTTAAAAATGCCAAAGAATGATTTCTGAAACTGCCATTATCTTAATTCGATAGTTTATTTCGCAGAAATGCCAAAATTCCAGGAAAATTACTGTAAAAGGGAAAAGATTCCAAGTGTCTCTTTTCCCTTTTACAGTATTGTAGACGTTTTACAACTGGCATTTCCCCTAATATGGCGATAATTTTCTCGTCTGAACAATGGACGAAATGTCACATGACGACTGTAATATGCTTATTTGATATCTAGCGTAAACGTTGTCATCGAAGGCAACAAAACAATACTTTCGCGTATGCACAAAAATTGAAAGTCAGAATAAACTTTTTTCATTTCCCTTATTAGGCTTCATCCTTGACTTCGCGCCGAATTTTTAAATTATATATTTCAGCGATTGAAATCAGGATCGCCTAAAACAGTTCTTCAAGGGAGGGGGAACTCAGTGCTCGATTAATAATCCTATCCCTCCTCAAGATGTCACCGGAAAAACGGATTAAACACCCGGCTCGTTATTTCACCGGGACCGTTTCGGTGGAAGTACATCCGGAAGGGGGGGGGTTGAAGATAGGGGGCGCTCGTGATTGCCTGAAAACGGCGTGCGAAGGGAATCTTACAACAATTAATGGCGCCGTTAACGTCTTTGGGGGTACGAATGAGGTCCCCCTCGAGGAAACGCGGAGTAGATCACGGGGCTAAAAGTTTTATGAAATCCACGGACTCGCGCGCGCGCGCGACGTGAATTTGGTCCTCGCGACGTCAGAGGCGGACGAAAGATTTTAAAAAATTTTTTTTTACGTCCCCTCCCCCCCCCCTTACGAGTTCCCTATCGTCATCCCCCCCCCCCCTTAACCCGCAGGCTCAAGAACTCACCCCGCGTCATTGCCGCTCGGAGTTCATTTTATTTATGGGATCCATCGAGTGCAGCGCGGCGCTCATTACATGTGCCGTACATTACCGCCGGCTGCCTGCCGCGCATAAACCCCTCATCCCTCCACCCTCCGCGTTCATGTTTAAGTGAGCGTTTTATTCCCGCCGCGGCCTTTCAAAACGTGGGTGTAGGTGTGTGGGTGTGTATAAAAAAAGAAAACACAATCGCATTCGCACACTGCGAACGACCCCTCGCAACCCAGCGGCGGTGGAACCGTAAATATGGTGTCAATAAAAATGAACTAGTCGTTTTCCTATTTCTTTACGACCGCGGTATAAATAAAAGCGTAAGCGAGGGGTTGGGGTGGCGAGGAGTGGGGGAAAGGGGTGGGGGGTCCTCTCGCTCACGAGTGCATATAAGTTCCGTGAGGTTGGCCGGACGTTAGTGGTGGTGGCGTTACGGCGACGGCTGTGGGAGGACTTTATAATGCAGGGTCGCGGGGGTGGGTCGGTCGGCGGGGGCAGGAGAGGGGCCGGCTCCTTCACTCGTCTTTATTTCTCCCTTCCTCTTCCTTCCCTTTATCTATTCGCCGTTTTTGACGCGGCAGTTAAAAAAGTTTTAAGGCCCTCTTCGTGCCGTGTACGTGACGAGCATCGGGGACGTGTGTGGACGGGCGGGGAAGGGAGGGAGGGATGGGAGCGATTATTACGACCTCCTTCAATGTGCATGTTTTCCACAAAGGAGGAAGTTGTTAAAAAAAGAAAAAAATGTATATGTATAATAATATAAGAGGACGGCGCGGTGAGAGTCGCAACGTTGCCAACTCGCTCGTTTTTTTGCCATTGGAGGCTCCCGGAATTTGGCCATAATCCGGGAACCACTACGACTCCGGGATCGACGCCCTTCTCCACCCTTCTTTCGCGGAGGAGGGCACGTTCTGGTTCAGAGTTCACAGCTGAGCGAGGTGGTTGAGTGTTCAAGAAAACCCCGTAGTGCAGTTGAAGTTTTCAATCAGAAGAATCCAATAGCCTAAGTTAGTTAATAAAACTAGCTAAGGGAGTTAATAGAACATGTTCTAACTTAAATAAGAATGTAATTGGTGCATGTGTAATTTATTTTGTCAGATTTCATTCCAAACGTATTCCTGCAGCACAACAATAGCGTCAGAATTGCGATCGTTCGGAATCAATGCCTATTGTTCATGGTATCAGGCATGTGCGTTTTTTTGCACATTTTTTCTTTCGTCCATCAAAAATTGCCAGGTTATACAATGCTTCGGTGCCTTACGAATTGGATAATTGAACTCATAATTGTTGTTGGCGTTCACTTGCATAGGTACTATCGTTGCATCATATATGTGTAATTCTAACGCCATTAATTTTCTTTTTTAATTTCCGTAAATTTTTTTGTGAAATGACTGTGTGACTTTGACAAAAAATTTAATATTATTCTGGGCCAACCCTCATTGATCTCATATTTCTCTAGTGCGGAAGAGGAAATCTAAAGGCGGATGAAGTGCTAGAAGAAGGGGTATGAGAAATATGGAAGCTTCATTATCTGGGATGGAAGAATCTCCTCGGGTGTCAAGTGAGAATAGCTTAAGCAAAGGATGGAGGGATGAGGGAATTGGTAACAGATTGGGAAGAATTGAGCGCTGCAGTCAACCAATCTGAGGATTGGAGGATTGAATATGATGGTTCATAATTGATTAAAGTTAATAGATACTCGGACATTTTCATATTGTGCACCAATTTTCTAAGGTTTCGTCCTGAATATGCTTTTACATGATTACATGTCGCCTTCAGTCACATGAATGAATAATATTTTTCCGCCTTCCATGAAATGCCAAGCCCTCACCGCGTATCCACCATTTACTTGGGGCGAGTTTGTCGTGCCACACGATAGAAGGGCGTACGTGTTCGCTTATGTGCGATCATTTCTGAAATATGACGGATTAGCCAAGGTTAAATGTTCGAATAAAGATCTTTTAAGGCATTGAGGAATACGTTTCTCGATTTTTACGACCTGAGAGCGTCGATTTTTTTTAATGCGAGTACATCTCCCGAAAATTCTCCCACTCATGGTCGGATATAGTCTTTTAGGAGCTGACAGTCCGGGGGAGGGACTAGGCAAAGTGTGGGTGTGTGGCGGGGGGGAGGGGGAGAGAATGGGCGGAGAGGGGCGAGAGAAACAGAACATTAAAAAACACCCGCGGACGCATTTCGGTGTTTATCATTGCCGCTTACACTACCGTACCGAACGACCCTTAATCCGACCTTAATGAAGTGTCGTAAAATTTTTGTGTGGACCGTGGGGGGGGGGGGGTGGTTCGCGCGGTATTGGGAGCGCTGGATCGAGGTCGAGGACCCCGGAATGCAGGTTTTATTGTTATATATCTGTCTTTTTTTATTTGAAGCCCTCCCCGGGGTCCCTTTTGAAGGGTTGTGGGGGGGTGGGTGGGGAAAATTGATTGCTTCCTCTGGGGCGTTTTTTAGTGCCCACATAGCCTGGTCCATTTCTCCCCTTTTTCTTTTTATATGGTCCCGTCTCAGTTGCCATACTCATGATCTCGGTTTCATTCGCCGGGTAAAAGTTTTACCCCCTCGGTCTCTTCGATGCTTCTTTTCCTCCCCTCATATCCATAGTCGTCCGCCAACGTTGACTGATCCTCGAGGGTCTTGGGAAGCGGTCGCCATCCGTTCGTCGGTCGACAGGGAGAAACAAAGCAGAAACACATTTTTTACCGACGACTTTGTTACAGTCAAACAAAATTAATATATTTTTTGTAACTGAACAAGTGTTCTTATTATTTCGGGTTAAAGTTATAATAACAATCTCACTGATATGGAGCTATTGTGATAGTTATTTTGCGGATGTTTGCACCTTTATAGTAATCATGTTACCGATCCGCAGGATTCAAAAATCTTTGTGTTAAGTGTTCCGTAATATCGGAATGGTCGTCGAGGACTTCTGTAAGAAACGGAAGAACACGTCTCCTGCCGGCTCCTCTCAGACGCTAAACCCACTCACCAATATTCCCGGCAAAATTTGTCCTTTCTCCTAACGCTTTAGAGCTTGAATCGAATTCCGTTTTTAAAGTGTGACGTATTTAACGTATATCAAACGATGCAGTCGAAGTTTTGAAGGTGAAATTTGGAACGTCGGAAATCTTATTTTATTCTTCAAATCCTTAATAATTGGAGTGGTGTTAATTTAGTATGAATTAATTAATACCTTGAATTTTAGATTACCAAATAGTAATAGTATGATGATTAATTTGAGAGCACATTTGTGCACTTAACGACATATAACAGAAAAGTGCATCCAAGCGGACCTTTTTACTAAACACTTCTTTAATAAATAGCTCTGCCCTAGTGCTTTCATTAACAAAAATTAACTTCGATTTTGATTATCAAGGAGTCTTGCGTTGAATTTAACCATGATCGTTGACATATGGACTTCCCCAGCAATGTTAATTATCTATTAAAGAGTGCGGTTATGATTTTATAATGTAACGCCTCGCGTGATTTTAACGTTGACCCTTTAAACCTGAGTTACCGTCAGTACCAGCGCTACACATGTTGTTCGTACAAAGGGTATGCAGCGAGAGTACGTGGGTTCTCGTTCGTATTGATGGCTGAAAATCCAGCCTCGGCGGAGTCCCTGTAGTCGAGTGCCGACCTTCATAAAGATTCTATAAGTGATCTTTCCACTAAGTAGCCGCGCCATTCCGCTTTATGGGACGGCGAGACGTTTCCTTTGAGAGGAGGCGCGCCGATGTGGGAAGGGGAGACCAGTTCCGCGTGGAACCGGGGAGGGGAAGGACTAGGAGATCGAGGATTAGTGCCTGAGAGTGGCATCATCATCATCCAGGGGATTCTCGGATTGCCTCGGACACTCCTCGACACGCCTCGTTAGGAAATCCGATTGCACGGCCATTTTTTTATTTCATTTTTTTCCGGAATGGTCTGCAAACACAGAATAGAAACCGCGAAGTAAACGGGATGCTTAAAGTGGGGCTCACGGAGGATTCTCGCCCTGTTTCCTACCGGCGAGATTCGCACAGTCGGATTAAACCTTAAAGAGCCATTTTGTTTCTTCATAACATCTGTTGGTTTCATCTACCTACCTACCTACCTGCCCGCGCGTCCCATAAGGGCAGCCGACATCAGAAGCTGGAATAAATGGGAGGGCGAGTTGAGATTTTCCTTAGTTGGTCGAACTTTTCCAAGACGATTCTGTTTTAATATTGATTTGATGATCGAGGATATTTTTTATCCACCCTAGAAAAATATTTTCAGCATATTAGACCGGGAACAGAAATCATTCCACCCAGAATGTCTAGTAAAAGCCAGCGTAATTAACCAGAAACATCAGGCCTAGAATTGATAACCACTGTTGGTGAGGAATTTCCGATGGTTTTGAAATAATCTTTAACTGAAGAGCTATGGTCCTTAAGCGTAGAAAGTTAGTGGAAAAAGTTATGGTTGTTAGGAGTGCACATTGAGAGAGCTGTTCATTCAGCATATTTCGAGCCGTTGTTTAGGATAACTGAAATTTTGAGAAATCCTAATAATTTTCATCACATTCGACTAAAATATTCCTTGAAATTTATATAATTTATACTTCTGATATAAAATGTTTGAAATAGATACCGAAATAGATGCAAATTGATTTATTTTTGGAGAAACTGATTTATCCTGCTCATTACCAATTTATGAGTCTCGAATCACCTGCAGAACATCTGCCACGAGATGGGCTCTTGGCTTCAATCTTATCGAATTAGTATTTTTATGTGCCTTGATGATTATAATTTTAAACGCGCACGTGACTCAAGAGGTAGCCACGGCGCTGGGGTATCCCAACCTGCCATTGTTTTAATGTTGGGGAGACGATGGGACGATGGGGGTTGAGAGGGAGGAAAGGTGTGGGCAAAGAAACGGAGAGAGAGAGAGCGAGGTCGGCGTGTGGAAGAGTACGGTTAGGAGGCTCTCGAGGATCGTGGCGATATTACAACCCCTGCCCCACTCCCTCCGGGATACTCCGTGGCAATTTACTGCCGATGTCCGGGGGTTTTGCGGGAGGAGTGTAATTCCAGGGGCGGGCGACGAGTTCTGTCTCTCTCTTTCTCCCTTGAGCCGAGCGAGGGAATCGAAGGCTCCTGTGGGAGGAGGAAAGGATGATTGTGTGGAGGGCGGGAAAGAGAGAGCGCAAGAAGAAAGGTGGTTAAATGTGTATGTGTTTGTAAGGTGGGGGTTGGGGAAAGGAAAGGATCGGGGCCGGAGATTAAGTGGCCGTATGCGGCGGAGTGCATGGCCCATTTGACGCGTCTCCCCCTTCATTTGTCCGCAATTTCCCGCCTAGATGACGACCGCGCCGCGCAATTCTTGGACGCTTTTGCTCTCCCCCTTCCCCTCCGTGTTTTTTTCTTGTTTTATTTTTATCTATCCATTGTTTCCTCGGACAATGTGGGTCGTCTATGGGCTTCGGAGGCCCCGGGTCGTCTCCCTCTATCCCACTCCCCCCCTCTCTTCTCTTTGCGGCGTCCTGGGGCGCCACCATCTCGCGGCCTGCTCTCGAAACAAAGGGCGACAAATAAGCAGCGGAGGGCGCTACCTTTTGTCCTCTTGTTTCATTCCCGTTGCCTTCTCGTTCATCTCTTTTGCCGCCGCCCTTGTCTTCCTCGAGTGGAGGGAGGATGTTTGTTCGAGTCTTATTGTTTGTCATAATTCCGACTCCGTGGCAGGACGTTGGTGGGGTCGCAAGTTCCTTCGGATTGGTATAAAAGTGTTTAAATGAACCTAAAAATGTGGATAACCTGGATATATGACGATGGAAATTCATACCCGCCTCTAAGTTCTCAATCGTTGGATCAAAATCTTTCGAAAGGATTTTATATAATGCTATTAACACGATATTCTCTTGCAGTAAGTAAAATAGAAATTATTGATATTATAACATTGCTGTAATGCCTCTAATGTATGGAATTTTGAATCAAAATCTTTAAAACCTCGTAATCGATTCAATTTTCTGGTAATAGTTTTATGAACGTACAGGGTAATGGCTACCAAATGCATTGTGACGTCTGTAGTGGATTCCGAGGGATTTAAGCGAAGGTCATGACCTCCCTTCCAAATCGGCTTACCGGCCTTGCCTTGACGCGCATGCAAAGAAATATTATTTTCGATGTCGAAGCCATCAATCTATTTGCATAGAATGCAAAGTGGCCGGATTTTGTCCTGTAAATAAGTTGAAACTGAGATTAAAAATTCTAAATTTTTGAAAAATATTGGTGTTATCTAATATTACTTTCCAAATCCGCGACACGCCTCCAGTTCTTTCCCCCACATTTATGGTGTATATTCGCTCATATGAATGTCTGTGTATAATAATCCAGCAATTTGGATACGGAAGGTTCGCATTTTTTTCACTTAATGCCATTCACTGAAATATTTATGAACAGAATCTGAAATTTGGCAAATTCTAAGAACCTTCTGGGGATGTGGCAACAGTAACTTTTAGCCGAGTCATGATTTTTACACTTAGAAAATTGTTGCACTGAAATTCGGCCGTGGAAAAATGGAAAAAATCAGTGAATTCAGTGAACGTACAACGTTAACAACCCTGATATGTATTTTTCCTCCTCTCAAAGTGTGATTTTTGAGTGTTCTGCGAAGAGAGAGCACCGTGCTGGAAGAAGAAAACCTTCTCTGATGCCCTCAAGTCCTCTCGTTCTCACGTTCAATATAACTATCCGGATATTTTTTTGCTGCCATTTTAAAATTCCAGTTTTATGCTTTGAAACTCCAATCTACATTTTCTAGCATCATTTGAGTCGGAACTATTAAGCTTATCGCGTCTCGGTTCTCGAAGTTTATCATCATCGTCGCAAATGAATAAGCCCCGGGTGATAATTCTTTTAAAACGTTAAGATAAGTACGTTCTTTTCAACTGCTCTTAAAAGCGGACGAGAAATTCCCTCGTTACCTTCTCGAATGTATTTCGATTCTCGTAAAATTCCGATAACATCGTGATTGGTGGGAAAACGTCCGGAATCCCACTGGAGAAAAATTACTTATGTCATTGGAAAGAGATCAGTGTGAGATGACTTATAATGGTAGCTGTTTTAACATTGTTTTTTTTCCTACTCCCCTCCCCCGAGAGGTTAGCAGGTGCTCTCATTAACGATAAACATGGGTCTTGTTTTTGTGATGCAAATAAACGCCCGTCTAGTTAAGTCACGGAAAACTACTATTTCCAGGTGTTTTTTTTCCGTAATACCTTACCTCGATACAAATTGTTGCCTCGCGTGGCCGGAATTGATCTTGATATCCCGTCCCTCTCGAAAAAGTCAATGGTGCGGAAGTTGCATGCACACTATCGCTTGAATCATTTAATCTTTCCTCCGCACCTCCGTGTTAAGGGAGTCCCGTGTTTGAAACGGATGTTACGCGTTACGGGGGAATGGTCTCCACCCCCTTCCCCCCCCACCCTCACCCAATGCTCACTCAAAAGATCAGTGAGGATTTTTTTAAAAAGTTTTTCCCCCTTTTAGCATTCAACCGTAAATTGTTTTCATTTCCCCCCATAATTTGAGGTTCCAACCCCTCGTCGCCCGTGGTGGAAATTCATTCTATAAGCCCGAATAGGGATTCTCTCTTTATGTGCGTCTTAACGCACGGCTTTATCCACGGTATACTGCCGTCGAAATATGGAGAGGGTGGCGCATGAAATGTTTTACGCCGAAAGAAAAATAATATGCCGGAAAGAGACCATCTACTTTTATTCCCAGGGTAATTTTTTTTTCTCTTCCACCCTTTCCCATGCTCACCGGTTTTCTTCCTGTGGATCCCAAAGGCGAATAACGTCCCCGGATATAAATTTTTTTTAAAACATTAATCGGCCGAGGTTTGTTTTATGCATCGACAAAGGGTAGAGAGGTGGAGGTATATTCAGTCGCCGTTATGCCTTCGGATGCCGTGTTTCGCGTTTCTTTCCCTTTTTTTTTAACGCCTGAAATTTTTATAAGTCTTCTTTTGATGCTCTCCGTCGGGGCTGGAGAAAAAAGTGGCGAACAAAATAAAACGACAAAGAAACTCGGGGACTCTTTTTATATGGAGGCCCGTTGTGCGGGTACCGCCTTCGTGTGGAGCTCGCGCCGAAACCTCGTATTCCGTGGAGAAAGGAAAAATTAGAAGAAGGTTTTGGGAAAGAATCGTCAATGTTGTTGTTGTTACGATGTAAATGCGTATGAGTGAATATACAAATATGCTTTTATATTAATTGTTTTAAGAGAGAATGCATATAAGACGAGTGTTGCTGCAAAAGTTAACGCCGCCCTCCCCTTGCGCCGATAATTGTTATTATTATTCTGCTACGGCTGCTGGAATTGTGTGTGTGTGTGTATATATATATATATATATATATATATATATATATATATATATATATATATATATATATGTATACATACATATACACACATGATGTGTAACACTTAGCACTAGTGGACACAGACAAAAACACACAGAAACACACCAAAAAGAGACTCACTGAATTTTCGGTGGTCGTGGCCACATTTATCAAGGAAAAGAGGGACAGAACTGTGTGTGTGTGTGTGTGTGTGTATATATATATATATATATATATATATATATATATATATATATATATATATATATATATATATATATATATATGTGTATTCCTGATTAGTTAATATTCTTCCTTTTTACTAGCCTCCCTTTACATTTACTTTTTTGTCTTTTCGGAGAAAATATTATGTATTTATACACACACGCACATATATATATGTGTGTGTGTGTAGGTATATATATATATAATTATACTAATACATACATTTTTATTTACTTTATATACCTTCCATCCCCTTCGAGAGGGAGACTTTATTTTTTCATCTTCCGTTTTGGACGCGGGGGCTATTTTCCCCCCTTTTGCCTATCCTCCCTCGCGCCTCTGTCTATCTCTTTCGAGTGCGGTGCGGCGTGGGAGCATTATTATTTTTCCTTTTGCCTTCATAGCCAAGGCCGGAGATTGAGAGGGAAGCGGGCGGAATGTGAGATGCTGGGAGGTACAGAGTTGGTGGGGTGGGGGGGTTTGGGATGGGCGAAGCTGCAGGGATGGGAAGATCCCTCTTCCCGTCTCTCTACCCCTTCCTCCCTCCGGCATCTTCCTGGCTCCGCGTGTTGGAAGGGACAGAAGTAAGCAGAGGGGAGGGGGATTTTTTATTTCTTCGAGAATGGAAGCAACCGTAATCTCGCTCTTAACGCGGTCGCGATCTGGTTTGGCTGCGTCCTTTACCCCTTCGTCCCCCTCCCCCACTCTCGACCCCTCTCCATCCCTCTCCGTTTCTCCCGCCCGCCTCCTTTCAACCCCCTCCCCGCGACAACACGTGACATAACGCGGGAGAACTGCAACGGGGGTATAAAGCGGTCTTTTATCTCCTTCCTCTTCTCCCAAGAACTCTCCCTTCCCCCTTTCCTCGCACCCCCTCCTTTGCACTAACCCACTCTCTCCCATATACTCTGCCTCCATCTCTCCCCCTCGCACCACCCCGCCCCCCCCCCCTCGCTCCCGCTATCCGACCGTCTCCTTTTATGCGTCGCTCGTTTTATTTTACGTCCCTCTTTTTTCTTCTGCCAATTTCCTCCCCCTCCCCCTCGTCTCGATCTCCTCACCCTCCCTCGTATCCTCCTTTGCAGCTGCGGCGGGAGACCAAAGGACGGCGATAATCAGACGGGAGGGGTGGTGGAAGGGAGAGTGGTGGAAGGGAGGGTGGGAAACGGATGGTTTTAATGCCTTTCGAAATCCGCATCTCCTCCTCCAGGATTCTCATCATTTTATTTGTTTTTCTTCGCTTCAATTTTCGCCTCTCTCTCCCTCCTCTCCCACCCCAATTCGCCTTCATTTCACTCCATACGCACGCCCCTCTCTCTTCCCCCACCACCCACGGCCCCCGTTATCCTTGTCAGCCATCCAGGGTCCGCTTTCAAACCCTGGAGTAGAGTGTGCCCCAACCAGCACTTCTGCACATGACAGAGCTCGACCGAAAACAGAACAAATACAGCCATATATGTTTGTGTGCAGTGTCTAAAAATCAACGTTTCTCCTCTCTCGCCGCTGTCTTTTTCAGGCGTTTGCTCTCAGTCACGCCAAATAATGTCTAGCATCGGACGTGAAACGCTTACCCATGAAACACGAGGGAAGAAAGAAAAAATATCCCTGTTTTACTGATAAATGAAGTCAATTATTTGAATTTTTTTAATTACTTACGGTTTTTATTTTATTTCTCACTCGCTGGTGACTTTATTATTCTCCTCTGAGCAATGAAAAAGACATTTCTTAGTGAGAACCGGAGAGTGGCGCCGTTAGCAAATCTCAATCGGCCTATTATCGTAGCCATCTATGAACACTATGTATGTGGTAATACATTTAAAAAGGAATTATGTAGCTTCATTGGAATGTTAGAAAGAAAAAAAGCTGAGTTGTTTGCACAGAACGATTGCTTTCCGAGAAATTAAAAGTTTATCCGACGAATTTGACTGGTTTATAAACTTTTACCAAGTTTATGCTAATATTATTCGTATCTCATTCATTGCTGGAGGGCAGATCTAAGGTTCTTTTGCTAAGAGGCTACCAGTGGCTTTGAGTGAAAGGGTTTTCCTATTTCATGTGGGCTTTGAAGCTAAAGTAGGTCCTTATTTTTCTCACATTTTCCCAATTTCTTTTCCCCAATTTGAATTTCACTCTAAGGATAATTGGCTTAATAGCACCAGAATATGCTTTCCCCGTGTGTCAAGTGTGTCGACGATTGGTTTGCGGTTGATTCAGTCCTCGCAGTAATGATTAGGCCTATGTAGGGAAGGGTCTCTCCTCCTCTTCGCGCCCTTCCCAGCCCTTCCTCGTCACTTATCCTCTCCACTTTCCATCCACGTCCGCCGACCGACTCACAGGAATTCCGCTCACATTTGTGAAATCTGGGATGGTCTAAGAGATTCGGAAAAGCGTCCGGAATGTCCGAAAGTTCCTCTCAAATAACAAGAAAAGTTCCCTTGAGGAATCCTCGCACCCAGGTTCGTTATTTTTTGGACGGTTATTCTAATATTTTTCAAATTTATCGCTCATTAAACTTCCACCTCTCATCTCATCCTGTTACCCACCGCTAGGTCGTGTAGAAGGGGACGGTAGCTAACCAGTCAGTTGTGATTAATGAAAGCCAGTATTATTTATATTCTCGGGAAAAGCAAATTGAAGTGATTGATGTTTCCTCTTTCCTGTATTCACGAATTTTTTACGAGTTGATTGTGAACAGCAATTCTTTATATCAGTCTGTTCGGATGTCAATTGCCCTCCAACAATTGTCAACTTGCGTAATGTAGGACTAAAAGGTATTCCATTTAAGTTAGCGTTAAATTCGAATGATTTTGTTATACTTTCGTAATAGTTCAAGTCTTGCAATATGTAAACTTCGTGCTTCCAATGCTTTCAAATGCCATGTAACGCTTTCTGTTCTTTCATGGCGATTCTTCCCGATAAGGTCATATTTTTTCTGTTTAATTTCGAAATTAGGTCCTGAGCGGTGTCCCAGACACACGTTACGTATTCAGCGTGAAGTCTAAACCACGCGAAAAAACACCTCACCTGAACATTATATATTTGAGTATTTCATATTGTCTTATGTTTATATGGATTTGACTTAAATATAAATCATTCAATTTTCACTGTTTTGCCTCCTTATTCAAGTTTAAGACAGCAACATTTTATATTTCTTTTCCGTTATTTTTGTCTCTAATTGTTAGGCAATCCACTGATGAGATTTAGATTTGATATGCGTAGACAAAGACTTGGTATTGAGTTATCGAAAAATATTTAGTGAATCACTTTGGCTTTGGAGTTCACCAATATATCCAGTTCAGTGCTTTTTTTCCGTGTTTATCTCGAAATAACTTTTATGTCGACGAGATGGGATAGTGGTGGATAAGTGCTCGTCTTCAAACGGAATCCAGCGATACATTTTTCGCGAAAATCTTCATCTTGCCTGAAAAAGAACCGGATTCGTGGAAAATCAGTGGAATAGGCCTCCGTAATCCATTGCTCTGGATAGCAATTAATGCAATGATGCAAATGATGTAATGCAATAGATGCCATTAATTTAAAGATGAGCATAATTACTTCTGAGCTGTATGGTCAAATTTTGTGATTATCGCTAGTTGCCGAAAAGCCCTGCTGTGATCACCGGTGAAGAGTTTGAATACTTTGTCTACTTGCCTGTCGCCGAGGGCTTACATTTCTCAAGTTTTTTTTAGCGAGACACGATGGAAAGAGAAAAAAGAGTATTCGTTCTTCATCACTTTCCAAAAAAACATATTCGATTCAAACGCTTTGGGTCGTTATTTTCAGTATCAGGATCCGAGTAGAGATGATAATCTGATGACTTTTACGTACCTTCCGGTTTGCCTCTTTGGAACGTATCTCTAGGGAGGAGACAATTCAACCCGAGTTAATTGAAAACGATTTTTTGGAACCGCACGGCGTTATCGTTTCGATTGCATGATCTCCAGAACCTTAGTTGCTTTCCCACCTTCCTCCTTGAATAGGCACCCTCATCAAATCTCTCCGACGTGCGCTATGACTGGAGTTTGGGGTGCATGACCATCTCGGGGAAGGACGAAAATCCCGGCGGGAGCTCAGTTATTCGCCATGAAAAAAAATGAAGAGCATCGCCGCTGGGATCTTCTCTTCAGAGTGCTGCGGTGGAGCTAAATCTCTTCGGATAAACTGGAATTATGTCGATGAAGTCGCGTCGGTTCTTTTTATTCCACAAGGATGCTTCCTCCCTCCCTCTCTTCCCTTCATCCCCTCCCCCGTAACTGCCCCCATTCAACTCCTTCCTTTCTTACCCGTCTCTCTCGTTTATTTTTCCAACCGACGCCCAGTATTTCCACCCTCATGATTGATTAACACGAGAGCAGTCAGGCATTCGTAGACGGATGGACCTTGAATCGCGTCGTTCAGTGATATCAAAAGGATCCGTCGGTTAATGCAATGGTTGGAAATGTGCTTTCATCCCTCCGGGTATTCCGGAAAAAAAGAAGCCAGGAAGAAAAAGAAATAAATGGTCCGTTCTTTACATTCGATTCGTTCTCCCCCGACGTTTCGGAGGTGAGGTCTTGGGCATTTGGACCGGAATTACTGCGTTTTGCGATCGAGGAACTTCGCCAGGTGGAACAATACCGGATTTTGACGTCTCCAATTCCCCGGGGGAACAATAAAAAAAAACGAATTCGATCGTCGCGAGGGGATTTGGGGAGAGGTTAATTTGTGGACGTTTTTACGGGCGGCCACTCGGAAAACTGGGAGATTAGGTTTTATTTTTTTTTTTACAGAGTGGGAGACGACATCTTTTTCATTTTAATCGTCATTCAAGATTCCATTTCGGGGTTCCCGGCACACAATGCGATCCAGTGTAATAGCTCCGCGTAGGGAAGTCACGTTATCTCCAACCCTTTCCAGTCCTCCTCATGCTTGCCACCTCCTTCCCAGTCCTCATATCTCTCCCAAAGTGCTTTACATTATTCATTCACAGTCAGCTCCTCTCTCTCTTTATGAATCGTCGCCATAGCGGTCTCGTCTCTTCTCTCCAATTCCCTTTTGTAGATATTTTTTCTTTTTAATGTGCGAGTGAATGATGCCCACGGTCGGAGTGGGTACTATAATGCGTCTCTTACTGCTCTTGTTCCTTTTTTTTCCTCTTCCATCGTCCGAAGACGTTTCTTCGACTCGGGGAGCGGTTTTGCCGTCCGTCAAGTTTACTCATTCCTCCGTCTCTAGTTCCTCCTAATCTCCCTCTTCCACCCATCCTCTCCTCTTCTCCAACTCTTCTCGATAGCACGCCCTCGTTCTCTCTTCTCTTGCGGATCTTCTCATTCTTTCGCTCGCTTTTTTGTGTTTGTCCCTTACCACTCTCCGCGGCCCCCAAGACCGGCCCCGCCCACCACTCCCCGCTCTCATTAATCACTCTTTTTCTCTCTCTCTCCCACTTCCCGGTTCTCCTCGTTCCATCCCAGAGCTTCCCCTATCCCGGTGTCATCTTCCTCTCCGTCCGTCGCCGCATTTTCCACGGCCCCCCCTCCCCACACCCTTGCACACCGCTGCGGAGGCCGGGCGGATGGATGTTCATCTCCCCCTCCCCCCTTTTCTCTCCGGATTTGTTCCCCTGTCTCGGATGTTATTTTCTCCTCCGCCTCAGGATTCTTTCAATTCCTTGGTTCTTATCCTCCACACCGACCTACGGTGGGGAATTTTTTCCATGTAGTGGTTTTTCTCTTCTCTTTCACCCCGTAATTATGTGCTTTCGCATCCAGCTAGTTACTCAATTCATCTCGAAGACCCATCTCGTCGTCATTCATGCCGACAGCTAAGACAGTGGCCAAAAATGATTCTGTGCAAAAACTTCAAATTAGCGTAGTTGATGTGCTCATTTCACTTTTCCATAGTCCACATTTTTCGCAATTTTATGTGACGACGTTGAAATAATAGGTTTATTATGCCAAAAGGTAGTTTTAAATGCAATAAATATCGTATTCTCCAATTTTATGTCATTGCTTATGGCAGTCATTATCTTTAGAAACGCGTTGATGTAGAGTTTTTAAATTATAAAATGTATCAGTTTTTCTCATTCTAAAATCACTTCGTCCTGGTTCGATCGATCATCGATCGCAACCACGTCGCCGCGTTAACTCGTACCTTCAATACCTTTCCTTTCTCACGATTACTACTCTGGCCAGCTTACCAGTTCCTCGTCTGCCCCCTCCCCCGCCCAATCGAAGAATTTTTCAAAAGGTGAAAACAAATGATTTGATTGCACATTTCGTGTTGAAATCCCATCGTATTAATTCGGCACTCGCTTCGGAGAAGGCATTTAATTGTCCTTTTAGGCATGTGTTCACATTAATGACCGAATTGATGAATTCAATTAATTAATGCGTACACCATTTCCTCCGGTTAACTCGATGTGGCGTAATGGAATTCGTTCGCCATCATTTATATCGGCATGTCATTACATGAGTCAGAGCCCAAAATCACCGCTTTAATCTAACAAATGGGAACATTTTGTCGTGAAATTGAGTTTTATGTGGCGACGGCCATTTTTTTTAGCAAGCCTTTGACACTTAAACAGTCGTTGATTAAATCGACTCAATCGCTGAAAATTCTCGTGCAGGGACTCGCTGACTTCTCCGTAAGTTTCCCAACGAAGCCTCCTCATAAAAACCACCGCTGTTTTTTCCTAAAACACCCTTGAGCGAGATGATTATACTCTCACAATGTGAAGTTTTAGAAATGCCTACAGACCATTAATTGTTATAGCATTTGAATAAGCTATTTGCAAGAATTGAACAAGCCCGAACTTTGGATCTTTAAGCCGTAACAATAAATGCTAATTGACGAGCATTTCAAAATCCGACCCAATTAGCTGGCGTCGTGAAAATGAATGTGCGCTAATAAGGATATTAAATAGGTTTCCTTATCTCCACACGGATCCTTTGTGTGAAGCAGGTATTTAGGACGTGCACTTCTCGAAGGTTACATCTCCTCCGAATATAATGGACGTATCTTCCCCATAAAAATACGTTCGTATATTTTCGCTGTGCCTTTTGTCCCTCCCCCTCCACTTCGTTTCGTTTTCCCAGGCAGAAATGCCCTTCCCTCCTCTCCCGAATCCACCCCTCCCCTTTATCGTTGTGGGGAGGGTAAAGGGTATCACTCCGTCCTCCGCCCGCCTTTTCCCTAATTCCTACTCACACCATACAAACCCTCATCTCTTTCTCTCCCTCCCGAGCGTGCGCAAGATTCTTTGTTCATTTTCTCCTCTTCCTGAATACTCTCCCACACCCCACCCACACGGACCCTTGTGATCCCTTCCTCTCTCCTCATAAACCTTTCCCTTATCGTTCTCTTATTTCCTCCCTCGTCCCCCAAGGCCCTCCGGAGCGCCCACCCCTCTCCCCCGTAAGTCTTGCCTTTCCCAACATCGCATCACCCCACCACTCTCGGCCCCCTCGCCATTCCACGCGCCCCCCCCGCCATCTCCCCCTCCTCCTCGGGGGTACCCTTCTCATTCCCCCACCTCGTTCCTCCCGAATGCCTGCCGGGGGGGCCCTACCTCCACCCCCCAAGTTTTTTCTTTGCGCCGTTTTCCACGGAAGGAAATAAAAACGGAGCTATGAAGACGAAAATTACAGTTTTCTCTGAAGAGAGTTTTGTGGGAGGCGGGAAGAGAGTGGGGTTCGCTGGGGATGGGGAGGGGGGAGATAAGCGCCCATTACTTCGGGTTTGGTTACAAAAAAGGAAAGGGAGTTTTGGAGGGGAGGGGCTGGGGTCGGGCAGAGGAAGAGGAGGGAGGAGAATGGGAGAGGTGGCTCGGAGAGCGCGGGAGTGTTTGTGTGTGTGTGGGATGAGTTTGGGGGTGGGGAGTGGAAATTGCGACCGCCAACTTATCCAGCCATTTCTCTCTCCTTTACTCTCTCTCTTTCTTCCTCTCCCTCGCTTTCTTTCTTCGCCTCTTCCCCGCCACGCGGCCTCCATCATCCCCCTCTCCAACCCCCTCCCTCCTGCCCGAAAGCTTCCTTTCTTGCCCGAATCCATTTACTTTTCAAGCGCCTTCCCTCCACCCATCCTATCCCATCATCTCGCAACCATCGTCCCCCCACCCCGGTAACACGCCCATCCCCTCCCTCCCCTGCATCCGTCACGCCCCCTTTTCCGCCCCCTAGCCTCGCTCCAACCCTTCCTAACCACCCGACAATCCCCGGCTGAAAACCGTGCTCAACCTCCTTTCCCAACCTATTCACTTTCCTTCCCATCCTCTCCTCCATACACCCTTCCGTATGTGCGTACTAACTACTTTGCCAGGCATACCAAACCATCCTATCCATACCACCTTCTTTACCAACTTTACCCTCTCTATCCACGCCACGGACACGGCCGACCTCCCTGCAGACTCCTCTGGTCATGCATATCCTACTAATACACTACGGTGTTCTTCTAGTAATATCTCCCCTATCCGCACTACCTGCTGCTCATTGCAACACCTACTATGCTACCTCATCTACGCCATCTACTCGAGCATTTCTACCCGCATTAAATCCGCACTGCCCGCCCTAAGGGCTCTGCCAATCATGCTTACCCTACTAATCCCTATCTACTATACCATTCCTGCCTCTCCTATCCACGCCTCTGCGCCGGCCTGTTTCCCCATTCTACTCTCACACTACCAGTGAAGTGCACCCTACGAGTCCTACCTACTCCACCTATCACAACTATCCTATTTGCACTACACACGACACACACCTTACGCTCTCATTCCCACCCAGGATACTACTCATTACAAACTACCCTTCCTAGCCATCCTAACATTTCTGCTTCCCCTATCCACCCTTCCCATCCTCCCCCACTCGCTTTATATACACTCTTTCACACCCCTTAATAACCCTTCCCACTCTACATACACACCCTACCAGCCCTTGACCTTTCCAGCCGCCTTTGCCCTCCCTCCTCACCCCTCTACCCCATGGCCGTGCACCGCCCCGTCCCGCTTCAAGCACTTCCCCCAGCCCCTTTCCGCGCCACGAACCATTAATTTCAATCTCTTTTTTCCTCTCCACCACCCTTCTCCCCCTAAAAGCGCCCTTCACCCCCGCCACGTTATCACCTCCCCCGCCACCGTTCGTCTTTAAATCTCTTTCTCCATCTACGATTTTCTTTGCGCTCATTTGGAGTGAAAAATGGTTAGAGGGCCGCGAGAAGGGGGATCAGCGGCTGGAATAGCACCGGGACGTCATCTCTCTCCTCTGCCATCAGCGATATGTTTCATCCCCCTTCCCCCTTTCTATCTCTTCACATCAGCATCGATGTCGGATCCCGTACAGGGAGGATGAAAAGGCTGAAAAGTATCGATGCGTTTCGTCGAATCTCAAATTCTCTCTCTCCCTCTTTCACTCCCTTGTTTAATGGACCCGATCTTTTTCTATCTGCACTTAGTTTTGCGCTTTTCTCAAGGTAAATCATCGCGATTCGAAGTTGTGATTTTGTTTTTACGTTTCGATCCACCGTCGATACTCGGAACTTGTTGGTTCCTTGCGAGACAGCACTATTATGTCTCCTTGTCTTTTCCACGAAGACATTTCGAACCGTAGAAGCATTTTCATTCTTTGCAGGAACTGGTATTGGAGTCGATTTAATAATCGACATTAACAATAAAAGATGCATATGCAGAGAGTGCCCGTGATAAATATGTCAAAACCAAAAGCTAACTTTGAAAATGTTGTATAGTTGGTCAATATTTACTTAATTCGGCGGCCTCTTTAATATTGCTTATTTTTTCGTTGGGGGAATGTTCATATTCCTACGTTTTAGATTTTGAAATTGTCGTGGGCTTATTGTTGAAAGCAGTATGACAGATCTCGGTGAGAATAATAAGGCTGACGGAGGCCTGGTGGAGGAAAAGGTCATTCGACGGGGTGGGTTATTACAGTTGAGGAGGTGGGGCGTATCGTCCCTTGGATTAAAAGTGACGGAGAACTGACGGATTTATCGTAGCCATTTGTTTTCCATCTTATCATTTTCATGAACATTCATTTATATTTCCGTCGTCTCCTTTCTTTTATCCCGGAGACATTCGCTTCGCTTGCGGGCAAGTTTTCTTTTCATTGGCCATGTCGAATTCCCTTTTGTATTTTTTTTTCCTGAATACCCCAACCAAAAACCAACGGAGTGCATGGCAGAAACACGTAGGATGCTTCCTCCAGAGAGATAATGGCTTTTCGTTTCCGGGGGACGGGGTACAAAAAAGAGAGGAGAATGAAAGACGTTGGAAAAAAAAGGCGAGCAATCTGCAGCTTCGATATGCGGAGTGATTAATTGCTTCGCATCGACGGAAATCACCCGCGATGATCGCACTTGCAATCATCGGGAGAGGTGAGAGGGACGGTTGTGGTGGGGGGATGATTTTTCAGTTCTCCGCCCAGCGTTTCGCCTTCGGTTGTTTTTTTTCTTCAAATACACCGGCCCGCGGCCGCTCGCGCCCGTCAGATGGTTCGGAGGGGGGGGAGGAGAAGAGGGTGTCTGGTGTTTTGCGGGGAGACAAATTATCCGCCGCGAGCACGAATTTCGGCGGCCAAAGCGACTACCCATTTCGTGTGCTCGTTCGTAATCAACCATCTCATTAAGGGACGGGGGGGGGAAGGAGAAACGGAAGAGTGTTCGAGTGGGTTTGTTGTGGTGTGAGGAGGGGGAGAGGAAGGAAACTTAACACTCCTCCCGTTCTTCGACCGAAAGCGATAAATCGAAAATAACTCGTCCGCTATTAACCGATACCTCCGGTGACTCCGCGGGCGGGCGGGCGCAAAACCGATGAGAGATAGAATAGTCACGCAACGATCACCCCACAATGAAGTCGGCCGGAACGAGCACGAGGGGAAATGAAATGTTTGTTAAAAAAAAGAAAAGGGATGAAGAAATGCGGCATAAAGAGAGGAGGATGTATCGAGTTACAATGACGTCCATTAATTTTGCGTCGAAAAAAAAAGGAGAAGGGGATCGACGGTAATAAATTTTTTTTTGTCTACCGCGGCATTTAATTGCTTTTAATGCCTCGATTGACCTTTTCCGCACTAATAAGTAAAACACACTCGAACACAAACGCAGTTAATTTTTTTTTCACTCGCTTTTAATTTTGATGACTCCATTTTATGTTTTAATGCCTTTCTCATCCCACTCCTGAACATCTCTCACTATCTCTCCCTCTTTCTCTCTTTCACTCCCCCATTGAATTACTCTTTCTCTCCCTCTTTTTAATGGGCTTGCGTGACTTTTCCACCCCCCCCCCCATTTGTGCCGGAGTTTATTCGGAATCATTGAATTAATTATATTTGGCCGGAACACATGTTTTTATCCCCTATTCCCCGCTCTCTCTCTGCCTTTCCCTCATCCCCGCGTTCGAGTCTCCGTCCTCTACCACCCTCTTTTATGTCTTTTCCTCCCTCCTCCGCGGCCGTCCTCTCGAGTTCTCACCTCCTCGCCCACAGGCGGACTCGCGCATACCCTCTCGAGCCTCCTTCTCGTCTCCCCAACCGGTCTCCTCCTCCCCTCCACTTCCTCTCTCCTCCTCTCGTGTTCGTCTTCTATCCACACACACACACACTCCCTGCCTCCGTCCTCCCCTTTTTTGCTTCTGAGTACGCGGCTCCTTCCGGTTCTCCCCCTTCCCGTGCTTCCCTCTCCGGGCGAGCGGAGAGAGAACTGGAAACGATGGGGGAGGAGTGGGGCAAGGGATTGAGTCGTTCCCTGTACCCCCCCATCCAAGTCCGAACGTGGTGGAATTTCCGCAGGGGAGGAGGGGAGGCAGTGCTCGGTGTTCTCCGGGCCAAATGGGAAGTGGTGGGGTTGGGGGTATGGAAGAGGTCGGAGTTTCATGGGGTGGTAAGGAAGTTCACCGTTTCGTCGACTAAGGAAGGAATGAGGGAGAGAGAGAGAGGGAGGTGGGGAAGAAGGATTCGCCTCGAAAATTATTCCGTTCTCTTCCACCGCGGGCCCGAAAAACTAATCCTCCACCTCCCTCCTTTCTCTCTTTCCACTTCCTCCTGTTTCTGTTCCTTCCTTTTCATCAACCCTCTTTCGTCCGCTCCGGACGATTCTCCCGTACCCACTCACCCCCTTTTCATTATTTCCTTTTCCCTCTCCCTCCCTTAAATTTTTGCTGGCAAGAAGGGGTCATGTAATAATCATGGGCAATGCTGGGCATGGGCCATAACAGAAGTGTGCTTCCGTGGGCACGTTTTAAATTCTAAGGGGCAATCATCGTTCCGAGATTTTATTACATTTATTTACCAGCAAGGATCACCTTAGCCTAATACGATTAATTATGACAGAGAAAGAGTGTTCCAACCGACTATTTGCGTGGCTGTCGTATTTTGCTAATTAATTTAATTAGATTTCATTGATGAGGAAAATTTTAATTAGCTAGCAAAAATTGACAGTACAAGGAAAATATATTTATGGGCAATTAATTAAAATTTGATAATCCATGATTATAATTAACTATTTGAATCAATTTAATTCGTAATATAGGTTGATTGTTTCGTTTTCCTAGGAATAAGTGCTTTTTGTTTTTATTTCCGTTTATAACATTATCATCATAATCAAACGTCATAATTATGACGTAATTTGGATGATTGAAACGGTGGTGTTTATATCAGTGTATGTTTTCATTTTTTTCATCTTGTAGTCATTCGTTTATGTTCGCGCCTCATTTCGGAACGATTGGTAGTTGTCACTAGCGCAATCACGATTTCCCGAGTTGAAATTAAAGCATTTCATACCAGCTCCTGACTTTGCTGTGTTACGTTCGTTCGAGGTGGCCAGTCATTCGTCTTATTTCACGAGTAAGTAGATCCCAAGGGTGTGGATCAAATCAGAAGCATTGCAAAGCTTTACATCGGAAGTTGGACGTTACGTTACGACGGAAAGTTAATTCGAGATGGCCGGAGCGATACATTTGTCCGACTTGGGAAATATGAAATGGAGGAAGCATATTCTTATTCTTCCTCCTGCTCCGATGGGACTTGCCGTTGGCCAATGCGGCCGTCTTCAAAGAAGAGAGTAATATTGACATGCAAGGCGAATATCGAATCAAGGCACCACGTCCCACGTCTGTTCATTGCCCGTCGCATCCCCCTCTCACACCGTGTTGACGGGCGTGAAATGTGAACCCTGGGGAGGTTTGATGCTTTCTTCAGACCGGCGACTTCAGTGTTTGTGGTATTCGTGATAACGTCGAGCGAAGGGCCAATGTTTTCTTTATCTTATCCCAACAGCTCCTCCCCTTCTCTCCAACTCCCGTGCACAGTCACGTGCATGTCGAGAATCCATCTTTTCCCTCCTTCCTCCAAACCCTCCGCCCTTTCCAAAACTTTGACTACTTCTCTTTTCATGTTCGTCGACGCATTGAGATGGCTTATCTGAGGATGTATTCTAAATACGATGTATGTCATGCATAGGACGTGTACACGTTCCGTGGCTCAAAGTTCCTTCGGGGAAAATATTCAGCACGATAACGTAATTCAGTGTCGGAAAACGTCTTTATTTGTGCGTTTTCTAATGATGTCATATATGTTATCATGCCGTTTAGTTTTTCAGTTAAAAATCTATTGCAGGAAGATTTCCGTTCCACCCATTTCTCTTCCGTAATTGATCAATTTCTTATCGGTTATATAGACGAGATAATTTTTGTCGCCAGTTTCCTATCATGAGCAATGGGCCATGTGCAAAAGTCATAAATAATCACTCGAAGCCATTGTTATCGTATCATTTTCATTATAAAGATCAACGTTGAGTTTATAGCCGCGGAGTTTCTTAGTTGAAAGTACCTTACACGTTCAACTAAACTGTTATTTATTATGTTTATTCATTGCAGTGCATTTTTGTCGCAGTTACTTACGACAAACCATTGTAATTTTCAGTCACACCAAAGGAAATGTCCGTTCGTCTTGTCGTTTTCAACTATTGTTTGCGTAATAGGATAGAATTTTAATTTTTGTCTGGTAACTTCGTGACTCGAGGGAATATTAGATAGCGAAAACTGAAGAAGGTACTCTTTAAGCACCCAAATCAATGCCACGGCTGTAGGTAATGATCGGGCACTCCTCGGGAACCCTCTTTATTTTGTACGTAACTCCGAGGATCATTAGTTTTGAATTTTTTGTTCGCACGTTGTATTTTTGAGTTGACAGACTACGAGATTCGCTTGTATTGAGTGAAATGGTTCTTACAACAGAGTCGCAGAGTCTGTCTCTTTGTAAGCTTACACTTATCATACATTTACTAGCCTAGACTTATCTCTTCATCACAGATTTACGAATATTTCAGTTGCCGCTTTGCCTCAACCCTCAGATAGTTTGCCGAGGTTTCATCACCTGAATACCTGAGAATCAATATCGTGTAAATTACAGCAGAAAGTTGGTCCACAAAAGCGAATGACTAAAAAAGGATATTTTTCCGGTGTAATCTTAGTGCCTACAAGCATACCTCCTATTATATTATATCATCACACCTCCTAATCTATACTATTATAGTAGCCAACCCGAAGGTTGGTATGTTGACTGAAGATAAATCTCACTTCGTACTCGAATTCATTCAAGGCATTCAACCAATTTAAGGTAGGTTTTTAATGATTCTTAACGGATGCTTTGTTTTCTCTGTCACAAGGACTTCCGCGTGTTTCGAATGCATTATTTCCCCTGTCGGTTCATCGAAATTTAAACTTGCAGTCATCCTGTCAATGTTGAGTACTGAGGGCTTTCGAGGATTCCGCGATTAATTTTCATTTAAGCCCATACGGTCTGAAATTCATCGTGTCGAGGGGACAGTTCCTTGACATGTGCCGCCTTCGGGTTTCTTTGAACTATCAGGTAGGCACTGGAATCGAACCAGAACCCTCAAGTCAGTAGCCAAAACCTCAGACAACAGCGACATCCCAGCCATTGAAACAATTCGAAAACAAACTCAGTGCTTCTCCTGCGTGATGAAGTCTAAAATTACCGCAATGACCGGAGACCCGACAACTCCCGCCGCGCGCGTTCGTGTCGGTTCGCAGGGTAATGTGTGGCTGCCGCTCTTTCGTGTTTGCCGTTTAGACCGCGGGAGTCATACGTTGTGATTTCACGCGTCCCGCAGTCCCCCTCCTCCCACCCGGTCGCTTAAAACGCGGACTTTGAAGCTCTCCACCCAATCGGCTAGGACGTGATGCACGCGTGGTCAGTCTCCGCATCTTTTCGGCGGGGGCGGAAGAATGGAGGGTGGGGTTTGACGAATGCGTTGCGGCGGTGGGTTTTGCCGGGAAAAGCGGGTTTCCGCAGGACTATTTCGGACCCGCGCGTCGCGGACGTGGTTCGCGTTTTCAGCGGACGGGCGGGTCCCCGCTTTTTGGCCCCGACCGTCCATCCCCTCGCCGGTCCACATCCTCCCTCCCATTCGCCACATTCGGAAGGACGTGCCAGACAGGAATGGATCCCGTCTAATCGGTAATTGGATTTATGTCTGTTGGGACCGCTGATCTTTTTATTGGCGTAATTAAGCGGCGGCCAAAAAAAAAAAGAAAGTGAACGCAAGAGCCCGCAAAGTTGTATTTCCCTGGCCAATTTATTTATGGCTTTCCGAGTGGTGACTAATGCGGTAGCGGAAATTTTATTGCCTTTTCAAAGGGAAGGAGCGTTTTGATTTATCGGCGCGGCTCAGTGCGTGCGTTTCGTCGGTATCTCTGAATTGCTTTATTTTCTTTCGGGCGTTGGTTATTACACGATTTACGAGTTAATTTGACGCCCTCGGAAAAAAATAACTAAGCGAGGCAGAGATACTGCATCGAACGGATGATCCTATTAAGTTCTAATCCCGCCGTTCCTCTCCCGACAGCTCTGGGTTAGCCCGTGGCGGGGGATGCGACATGATCGGAGAGACTCAGATGTGTCGGAGTTAAATTTTATTAACGGAGACCCGCGGGCCGGAGGTCTACTTAATTGTCGGGCGTGGGAAGGATAAGGGGTTGTGCGATTTCAATTCGGTTCACGACGTGTTTAATTTGACGGCGGGAAGGAATTCTACGACGACGTCCGCCTGTTGGTGGCCCATGCCTCTTCCTCGTTTCCCTGCTGTTTCTTCTCGTGGCTGTTCACACTACAGTGCTCTGCCCCCGAATTCAACCGCACCCAGTGAAAATGGGTCATGATGGTTATCAAGACACATGGTTATGTTCTTTATGGTCGGTGATTATAATAAACGCGAAGGGAAATTCTTCGATGCTCCTACACGCGTAACCGTGAATGTAAATGAGCATTGATGTGTTTGTGTCGAGAAAACCTAAGTAGAATTGAATTTGTTTGGCTTCGAGTCTTGTCTCAAATTTTTTTAAATTATTCAATTCCTTCATCGTTTTTTCAATGATGTTTGAGCATTCCGAATCGGAATATAATTAACAAATTCTTGAAAAAAATATGATAAATAGTCATTGGATTCACTGATTTTTGGCCGTTAGAATTAGTTTCGTTTGTAACCGATAGATTTAAATAACTTTCTAATCAAGGGTTGTTGTAAATTCGTGCATATTCCTGTAGGATATAACCAGATACATCGTTTAGTTATAATATATAGCTATGTACCAAAATTTCTCATCCACAAAAGATGACTTAATTGCTTACAAATGAGACATGACCCCTGTAACGTTCCTAAGAACCGTTTCAACGTCCGTACATTCAGTCGAGTGCCCTATTTTAATGTGTTTTCTAGTCTCGATACACCTCTGAAAACGCACAAACTTATTTTATTTAATATACGAGTACATATATATATATATATATATATATATATATATATATATATATATATATATATAATATCATAATGGGACGGGACAATAGATCACAAATAATATAGTAACATTTAAAACACTTACACGGTAAAATGTTTGAGCTTTCGGCCTTCTTCAAGACACACACACACACACACACACACACATATATATATATATATATATATATATATATATATATATATATATGTGTGTGAGTGTGAGTGTATTTATGTACACATACTCACGGTGATGGTGCAGAAGGTGGAAAGATATAGTTAAAAGGATAAAATAAAGAAGGAAACGGGGTTGTGAATCTGTCCCTTCGTCCACGAATGAATTAATTGTAGACAGAATTTTAGCAATAAATACATTTTATATATATATACAAAGCATACGTACCGCACACACACACACACACACGAAGTGTGAAGGTTCCGAACGCTTTGGATCAGCAGAGAGTCTCTTTCCCCGTCTATCCTCTCTTTGGTATTTTTTTATCGTCACTCCGGGAGAGAATGGTTTGTGTAAAGGGATAGGCCAAGAGGAGGGAGGAATGCGGCGGCGGGATGATGCAGTTAGGGAGGGGGGGAGTGGGTGGGTAGTGTGTGATGGAGGCTACGGAGTCCTTGGGGGGGGGGGATGGAAACAGGAGTCGGTGGTGGGGTTAGGGAGCAGGAAATTCGACGCCCGTGGAGACGTCTCGCGGTGAAATTGCGTGAATGGCGACATAATGTTGGCTTCCTCTCCTTCCTCAAGCCCCACTCACCAGATTCCCCGCCCCCCAAGCAGCGGCGCGGCAGGATTCCCCGACCCCACACAGAAGCGCGCATAGCCCCCCTTCGCCTCTCCCTCCCTGCCCCCACCCCACTCTCTTCCGCCCCATCCACCCTAGGCCCTTATTCCAGCGTCGTCGTCGCCCGGATAAAAAGCGCCGCCGCCTAGGGCCGGGCCATTCATCCCAGCCGCAAGCCTCTTCCCTTACTCCTCCGCACACCATTTCTCTCCTCAATACGGACTCCTTCCTCCGGAACATCCCCTCACACCCTCCCCCAACCACTTATATTTTCATATCCTCCCCTCCGCACCATTCTTTATTCACAACCCCATCTTCCCTACTCCCTTACCCGCTCCCCTCCTTGTTATATCTCTCTTCCTGCTGCTTTCTGGATGAAAAACCGTCGTCTCTCCTTTCCTCCTATTTCGTCCCGTAGGTATTCATTCCTCTTCGCCATTACCCTCCCCTGCTCCCTGACTCTTCCCTATCTATCCACACCCGCTCCGTCTTTTTCACGTTTATTCTCATCCCTTCCCTGAATATTTTCCCCAACTTTCCCTTATTTCTTGCTCTTGTCCTTCCTCTCCTTTCCTTCAGGGAAAAATGTGTAAGGTAAGGTCGCGAAGGATTTTCTCGCGAAGCAAATACCTAAGACAGTAAACAAAAGCTATATCCCGACCACTGTCAAACGATAAGCGTAGCAAATATGTAGATCCCATCAGAAACAAGCCCACCAGACACAGTGCATTCCATTGAGATCAGGTTGGATCTCCAGGGAAGGGTCTACCACATTGGGGAAGAGATTAAAACATCAGGTGATCGCGTGACGAAGGCGATATGAACGGATGGGTACTACAACTTAATGATATTAATTCGGTACAATTTAAATAATCTTGTAAAACTTCTTGGATGAGTCCTTCGTCGCGAGACTTAGCGAAAGCGTTCGGGATAAATTCGCTTCTCGTCATAGTATACGTAGAGATTTTTTCGTTGAATTCCTCAGGGGTCGCCGACACTATTCGCGCTCCTTTTCGAGGTTACTGTAACCGAGGTTAAAACCACTGCCTTGCGTTATCTTCCGCTGACACTTCACGGTGGTGGGTGTGAGCTCAGCGTGAAAATCCGTCCCGCCTCCTTCCCGGCCTACCTATCTCATCCCCGCCGTGCCCATCGACTCAAGCCGAGCTCCTTCCCAGCGTCCTTCGCCTCCTGGAGACCCCCCCCCCCCTCAGCCCTCGGGATGCGCCCCCCCCCTTTGGACAAATGCGCCTTCCTCCGCACTTCCCCAAGCGATATAAAACGGGGGTGGGGGTGAGGGCTCACGTCTTTCTCCTGCTGTCCCATTTGTGCGCCCTTTCTCAACGGCATCTTCCCGTGGCCCTCTTTTATGTGCGTTCCCTCACCGCACTCCTTTATCCTCCAGCCGCATTATAGGCACACCCCGTCTCCTCTCCCCCTACACACCGTTCCACCACCCTCAACTCTATGGGTCGCGCCTCCACCCCCTCTCCTTTAAAACCCTTCTCCCCCATCCTTTTATTACCCGTCTCACGCCTCGCCAGGGCGTGTAGTATAACCTCTCATGTGAGCAAGAGGGTGTATTCCCTTCCGACCCCTTCACTCCTCCATGTGATCCGCTCCGCCACCCTCGCTTTCCGATGTTCTTCGGACATCGGAAGGTCTTCCCCGGATCGAATCGGCGATGTGCCTGGGTGGAATCGCGCCACGCGTTGTTCATGCCGTTGATACCATGCGATGCATCATCTTTGCGATGCGATATGCTGCACCACTTAAAAAGATCCGGCAGATCTCATCTATATCTCCGGAGCACCACCCGCAGCAGCGCAAAATATGGCATCATTGTGCAATTCGTTGTTCTCTGCTCTTGCTCGCAACCGCTCCTTAGATTTTGTAGTTTGACTTTTATCTGGTTCGCCTGCATCTACAATATCCTACAAGCGCATTGGTGTGTGTGGCAGGAGATGTTAAACCACCAGATAAACGCGTTCCATTCTTTGCTATCCAAACGATGAAAGAATAGATATGGATAGCGAAGAATAAGTGCCCACGAAAACTTAGAAATTCACGATGCCTTTTATAATTTGTATTATTCTATATGGTGACTACTGCAATTCTGAACGTGATTCTCAGATTTGAATAGGCACGCAGAACACGTCCATCTTAAAAAAAAATTCACGAGTGATTCACAATTAATTAAAGTTTATGGATTTCCCTGACGATTGCGGTTTTCTAAACGAAAATACCAATTTTTCCGAGCATAACAACATCCGTTATACTTTGGACTATTGCGATGGAAAATGTACGCTGCGTTCTAATAAACTTATCACCGGAACCGCTGCTAATCATTATATAAACGAGGTTATGCTGGAGGTGTTTAAAGTTGCATTCTGCCTCTTTATTGTATGTGACTTCCAAATAATTGTGTATTCATATGTGAAAAGCTTCCAGGGAATTATGTCGACACGAATTCACCATGATTTCAGTCAATCTGAACAGTTCAGTCACCTTGCTGATCTTTTCGTCCCCTACTTGATTCACTCTTTTCCCTTTTGTCTTCGTTGTCTAGCCTTTTCTTCGTCCCATATGCAACATGTACGCGTCAAATGTGGTATTGTCCTCAATTATTACAATATATGTGGAAATATGGAAACTTATTTTTTAGGAACTCGTATGCACGAATTGGTAAGTGTACTATCCATAATAGCTGCTATTACTGATTACCAGGAGTGCACACGAAGTTTAAACCCATCCATTTTACCGGTGAAATGAGATCATTTGCCATACTCTTTTTCGTCGTTAATTCTTTCGCATTTACTAACACTTGTATGTGCTTGAGAGAGCCCCAAAAGTTACTATATAACTACAGTTTCCTCAGTTACCTCCTATTTGCCGTAATTTATTCCTGATAATGGAGCAACGAGGTAAAACATGCGCCTAAAATATTTTATAACTCCAGCCGCATAAGTGACTTAAAAGAGCTTTTTCGCTGGGTATTTCGATATTACGACTCCCTTGTCTCGGCCGTATTCCCCGCGAAAACAAGAAATGTCCCAATGTTTCGACCTTTAGGGGGGGCGGCGACCCATGGCTCTCCGGGGCCCGCCGCTCCGATCGATTTCGTTCTGGAGTCAAAGGTACACGCACCCTTTAATAAGTTCCCTTGGGTCGTCCCACTCTATTTTTTTATCCTTACCTCTCCTCCCTCCCCTATCCCTTCCCCAAAGTCTCTCTCTCTCTCTCTCTTATAGGGCTCATTCCTCCCTCCCCCCCCAACCCAAAGTCCTACCCGTCTCATTTTTTTTCGTGTTTGCCCCCAGCCCTCCTCAGATCTTCCCTTCGACCTCAAATTTCCCCACGTTCCTTCCAATCCACTTCACATTGTCGCTCGCCCACCTCATTCGCTCGCATTCTCCGCCTCTCCGTTTTTTTTATCTCTCACTCTCTTCGCATCTTTCCCTCCGTCCTTACGTCCTCGTCCCCAGTCTTTGAAAAACCTTGGTGGAAAGGGGTTTGGTCTGAAAATCCCATCACGGCACAAGAGCCGCGTGGGTTTGCTGTCTCGACTTTCACGGTTTTTCCCACGGCATTGTCCCGGACTTCGACCCTTGGAAATATTCTTTCGGGCTTGGAAACATTCCTCGCTCCAGTTTATTTAGGCGTCCTCTGTTAGTTTTACTTTTTTTTCAATCCTCGAAATACCGAAGAGCAAGTTACCTTACTTTGTACCCGTGAGTTTTCACTCTGATCTGCGTCCGTCTTCGTAATCCCTTGTGACTTAATTGACAGCGATATTAAAGAGAATGGAATGAATGCAATCTTCTCATTATGATGGTGATAGTCTCTACATTAATTTGACTCTTCTGAGTTTTCATCTCCTAATGTGACAGAAGTTATTAATCTAGCATTCTTTCGTGTTCGGTACGTGATTGTAACTCTTCGCCTCCACCCCCTGACTCACACCTTTCCGGTGGCTTTCGGGTTATCATGTAGATGTAAAGTATCCACGATCGTCAGTGTGAATAAAGGAAAATTCCTATGCCATTCTCGCTCTTCTTCTAAATGAGCAATTTATGATGTAATTCTGAGCTTACCTAATTATTTTACTGCGGCCACCTTGGCTATGATATGCTTATCACCGAAAGTACTTGACTGTCCACCTGCTGGATTGTTCTTTGATTTTGATTGGCCAGGGGAGGTCTACTAATCACCAAGCTCTGTTCTACGGGTTCTACAGTTTTATGTATTCAGACTTTCAGGCACTTCTTCGCAATTTCCCAGTCCTCCGAAAGTTCGGTTTTTCCATAAGATCGCACCGCTCGGAATTTTTTTGATGAGTACCAAGGGCATCACACACGGACATCGAACTCAATGTCACCGGTTTCGTGGTCGGACGGGCCAGCTACGTCACTTAGGTTTCAAATGTTATTCCAATTTTCAATTGGCTTTCACATGTACTAATGTTTTGGCTAGATTAAAAATAGTGAACATCACCAAACGAAACCAGTGTCTTACCTAGGTACCAAAACTTAGGTATAGGTACGAGGGATTTTTTTATATCTCGTCGCCTAGGCCCCATCCCACTGATTTTAGCGTCCATGCGGAAAATAATCTGAGATATTCTCATCATTTTCTTTCATCCTCCTTATCGGAAGTCCTTTTCTTCTTTGCTTCCCCGGAATCCGGGCTGCACTCGATGGGGCTGGAGAAAACAGTCACGCGCCCAAGCTTCTCTAAAATCCCTTCCCCCATATCCGTCTCTCTCCGACCTTTATCCCTCCTCGGTTCCCATCTCTTTCCCCTATATCTTCTCCAGCCCTCTTATCCTTGCGTCCCCGTCGTATTCCAGTCCTCCCTCCGAGGCGGTCCTTCCTCCGCTGCTGTCGCGCCCATCGCCGGGGTACAGTTTTATCAACCCCCACTCCTCAGCTAGAGCAAAGTTGCTTACGGGCGCGGGGGCAAGAATGGGGGTGTGTGTTTGAGTGTGTGTGTCTGCGCGTACGCGATCCCTATTCTTCTCACGGGCTTCCGAGTTCGATTTCCATCGTCGGTGGGTTCCCACGCCCGCTGTGGGCATTTACCCTCCCACCTTCCCCCATGTGCCCCGCTCGTGCGTCTCCCGGTGGCCGGGTGCTCGGATTTTATCTATCACCTTTGGAAGGACGTCTAGGTGACCCACTCGCGCACGCTTCCCCGCTCTTCTTCGTCCTATCGATCGGAAGTCGTGTTCCCACCACCAGAGGACCGAATGAGGAGGGAACATCATTTTGGTCCTGTGTTGGTTAGGTAGCAGGGAATCAACCCGCCGGTGGCGGCGGGGTAACGCCCTCGCCTGCCAATCTAGAGAGGTCGTGGGTTCGAGTCCCGTCTGGGTGGGTGTTTTTCTCCAACTAGGGCATTGATGCTTGCGATTGTCTTTTTTGTAATGTATTAGGGTTAGGTGGAAGAAGGATCTATGAGGTCTCAATCTCGCCTCATTGAAGTTGTAAAATAAATAAATGAAATAAATTGATTCTCAGTGATGCGAACATTTTGTCTATCAATGGGCGGCGCAACGGATAGTTTTCGAGGTTGAGGTCCGAATTAGGACAAATTCTGTTTTGTGAATATGGGAATTAATACGTGTGTTTGAATTTTTGTATCACATTCTTTTTCATCTACCGCTATCTGTCCATCAATATTACTTGGTGACAGCCCTTCATGGGTCCGTCCCTGCGGCAGTCCTCTCTAGTCTCGAGGATCGATTACATCCCATATGTTCCATCATGTTTCCTCCGTTGCTCCAACCTGAGTCGGTTTTTTGTCTTCTGTACTGTCCTTTCAGTACTGTGCTCGTCAACCACTCCTGCTGCTGTAGATGACCAACCCTTGAGTTTTCCCACAGAGTACATCGTCGTCTGCAGTTGGTACATGAAGTAACTAGACAATATATTTTTTATTTAGTTCAAGAGAAAATTATGAAAATGCTCAGAAAATGACGAAATTATAATTCTGCTAGTCCAATGATTTTATTGCTATCTTGGGGACGTCTGTGTCTTATTGCTTGTTAAAGTGAAAGGCTTATTTGATATGATCGTATCCTGAATAAATCAATAAACTTCCGGGGTTCTCATGGCCATAAAACGCCAGATTCTGATGCATTCGGGTTCATAATAAAATATTCATGTGCTCGCTTTTTCTTTCGGAGCGTTTCCCTTCTTAGTCTTAAGATAAGCTGCCAGCAAGATCGAGCCAATATGAATTCCCGACGGTGTTCTTGTCTGTTTTCGAACATTCATAGAGAAAGGAATGTCTTTTCTCCTGCTAGAAAGTCCCTCCGTGATTCGTCGTGAAAGAAAATCCCAATGCTCGTCGGCGAGTTTCTATGGGCCTTGTAAGATTTGTTCAATATTTGAGTGATTTTTTTAACATCTTCAATGGGCCGTTTATTTCTAATAAGATGTTAGCTCATTATTTAACCTCTGCTCTCTCTCCTGCCGTGGAAATGAGTTCAAGCTAAACGCGAATTCATCACAATGAGGAACTTTTTACGAGCATGGTTTACGAAGGACTATACACCCATACAGAATTTTTTTCTATGATTCCAAAATTGTAATGAAATTTATCTTAATTTATCTTATCTGATGTTCCTGCTAATCTCTGCGGGAATAATTCCCTGCATATCACAATATACATCTATATTTAATAAAGAAATGAATGCGTGAATTTGAATCATTTTATTCTATCAGTGCGTACTTAAATCACAATTCTAAATAAATTTAGCTACAAAATTATAATATTTATCCGAAATGAACAAGTTTATAATGTGATACTTCGAATTCCATTTAAAAAAATTTCAAATTCATGACAGCAGTGACAGCACGCACACATTAAAAATCGAACATGCTCGATAAACGTTCATGGAAACTAATTTTTTACCAGCAATACTCATGGGGTTGAAAGGAAGGGTATCTATGGTGGTACATGCCTTTGTCTTCCTCCACCGGGACAACTAAGGGCACCTTGGTGGTCGTACAGGGTTCTCGAGGTGCGGGTTTAGGTGCTGTTTCATTTCCTAATGCACCAATCTCCTGCGTTCCTTGAGCCCTGTGTTTCCTATCTCGGCTTTTACCGGCTGTGATTTTCACTTTATCGTCCCGGGGTATTTTTATTTATTCGGAGAACAATCTCCCTCCCCCTCTCCCTGGTGGAAGCCTTCCTTATGTCGTTTATCGAGCGACCCTCCGTGGGTGGGGAGAGTAGGCGCGGAGTCACGGGGTCGGCCTACTCTCGCTCCATACTTATCTCCCGGATTGCCGCTATGCTCGGGTTTGATGAAGCTCTCGTCTCGGTGGTCCTCCGTCCCATTCTCCCCATCTTCATCTCCCATTCCTCCACGGTCCCTTATGCCCGTTTCTCGAAACTCTTCCTCCGCCAAATCTCTCCTTCCCTTTTCCACCATTTCCTTCTCTCTCTCTCTCCCTCTTCTTCGTTTTTACGACCGCCCCTGCGTTCTCCGGCTATAACGGCCCTCCCCCCCGTAGTCGTCCCATCTCGGTCCCCATCCCGCCCCCTCCATCTCCTCCCTCCTCATTCGTTCCCTTTTGAAACAGATCCCCTTTCATTGCCGTCCCATTCCCGGGCCTTCAAGTAAGTCTTCGTCGTCACAACCGGAGTTGTGCACCACGCTTCGGGTGAAACGTGCGTTGTGAGCCGCCGACGCTGAAAGGCGTTCGATGTTAATTTTTCAGCTTCGGTAGGGAGGTAATATTCGTGGTAGGCGACGGTTTATCGACTCGCGACCATTATTGGGTATATATTGAGTTTATGGAGTAATATCGACCTTATCGAACACATGGAGTAATATCGTGCCTTCGTCCATATCTTTACTGCCGATTATGCCACCCTCAAATTTAATTCGACGTTGGAATCATATGTTATGCAGGTAGCATCTCCATTATAAGATCTTCTGGCCTGTCAGCAATTTTTCCATATTATCACTTCGAAAATATCACCAAATATAGTATATTGGCTGTACCTAGGCAGTTAAAGTGCAGGTTGTCATATCGCGAATATTTTTTTCTGGCGATATAATTGACCTTCGATTTAACCGTTCCTTAATATTATACATGTATACATCGACCAGGTCCGCATTAAAAAAATATCGGGTAGGTGTCGATATACGAGGTGTATTCATAGGTCTAGGTGTATTCATATCTCAGGGTCGTATCGAATTTCAAGTATCATGGGAACGCGATATATGTAAAATAAAAGTGAGATTATCGATAGTATCGATAATTCGCAGATATTTGATAGGGTAATTATCGAATGAAAGTTACCGATACGAACATATATTGATGCATGCCTCCCACCCCTAGCGTGGCACGGGCTGATCTCGTTCGCATTTGGTAGGGGTGGAGGGTGGTGTTGGGAGGAGGGTTGTCCGTTGAGGAGGCAGCGGAAGATGAGTTGTGGAATTTCCGCCACTCCAAGTCTCCTCGCCCCACACACCTTATACCTATACGACCCCTTGGCTCCTCCCTAACCCTTGTCTCTGTTTGTGAAGTCCTTTAATGGAGGCCATGGCTCTCTCCAACCCCTTCGCTCATCGTTTAGAACCATGGCCGGCAGGTCGGGTATAGGAGGAGGGGGGGCAAGGGGTCAGCTAATTTTCGTGCGTAATTCACTTCCGATAAAGATCTCCCGAGCATCCCGCACTTTTCAACGGAGTACTCTCAGAGGTTTTAATTTTTTGTTTTAAACTGCTATTGTCTTTTTCTAATCGCGCGTGTTTTCCCGTCTAATCGCGAAATCTCTCAAAATCCGTCTCTCGGGAAAACAGATCATCTAAACGTGCCTCCTCCTCACGTCGACCATACTTACGTGGCACCTTCGATTCATTTGCACACTCCGTCCAATATTTTCCCCAATGTCGCGTCTCGAGTTCGGGACGGTCTCCTTCGAAACCTCTCTTGTTTTCTTGATTTCGGACGAATTTTATTACAGATTCCTCTCTGTCGGTCTATTTTTCTAGTCAAATGGTTGTTTTTGAGGTGTTCTCATTCGGAGACGAGACGTCAGGCGGAGGACGGCGGACGCGAGTCAGGTCGGAATAGCTCCTCGCCGCATTCGAGGCGAGTTTCATCCTTTTCCGTCGATTCCCTCTTCTATTTCCTTACCTCTCTTCTGTTACCTTCGCTTCCTGCGTCCTCTCCCTCCTTCTCCTCCTTCTCCTTATTCCTTCCTTTCTCCCGCCCGCGTCCGCCTCTTTAAGATTTTCACCACATTTTTCCTTCCCTTCTTTTTTTTCCTTTTTTTAAAGGAGCCACTTCGTCTTAATTTCACCCGAATGAAATCATTTGTCTGTCCTTTTATGTCACTCAATCCCCAGGGCTCCTTATTTTTCAAACCCTCCTCTCTATCTCTCTCTCTCTCCTCCCATTCCTTTCCGCGAACTTCCCTCCGACCCCGAACCACCCACTCGATCCCTCCCAAGGCTCGGGTGAGTCCACCCTTTTTTCCTTTCACCCTTTTTACCTTCTTTCCTTTTTTTCCTACTCCCGTCTCTCTTTTTTTCACCCTTTCCCGTCCAGCTCCTCCCGGGGGGGTCCCGCCCCCCCTCTCCATGCACACACACACATACAAACATTCGCGGCCCGTCTCTCTCTCCAGAAGAGATACCCACTCCCCCCGCCCGCCCACTATCTCTACCTCCCTTTCCCCTTCCTTCGCCGCCCAAGATTCCTCCCTACCTCCTCGAATCGATATCCTTGTGAGTGAGAAGGGCTCTCTGGGGCCTTGTAAGGGACTGTGAGGGGGGGTGGAGGAGAAAGGTGGGCTAGGGAACGACCCTCATGGTGTGCGGGCGAGGGGGAGGAGGTAGTGGGGTGGTAGGGCGGGGTTGAGGCAGAATGTGGGAGCGAAGGGAAATGGAAGTGGCAGGGTGAAAGAAGGTGGGCGTGAGGAATAGGAAATGGGGAGAGACGATTTGTGTGTGAATGAATGTGCGTGTGTTTGTATGTATGTGTGTGTATGTATGTATGTGTGTGTGTGTATATATATATATATATATATATATATATATATATATATATATATGTACAGGTTTATACACACATACATAATGTCACATGCGTATCATGGTTCCGAACACTGTAAATATGTATGCGTGTTATAAGAAAGTACATTTATATGAAAAACTGTGTGTGTATAAATATATATATATATATATATATATATATATATATATATATATATATATATATATATATATATATATATATATATATACACACACACACTCTCTCTCTCTCTCTCTCTCTCTCTCTCTCTCTCTCTCTCTTCGTATATAAGAGCCGAGGAAGGGGGCCAGAAGATACCGCGCTCCCTGAGCCAACCAAGTCGCAGTCGCTTTATTCCTCCTTCCTCTTTTTTCGTCCCATAAACCCCTTCCCCCACCCCATCGTATCCTACAACCTACCCCTTTTTTCTTTTCCTTTTTTATTATCTTTCACAAATCTTTCGAGAAGCTGAGGCCGAGGAGGTCGGAATGGATGTGTTTTCCGTCCGTCCGCGCTCGTGTGTTTCTAGGTGTGTGTGTTGGTTAGGGGAGTGGGTTCGGAGGGAGGAGAGATGGGTTGCGGGAGGTGGGGACTCCTTTTCCGACTCTCGCGTTCTCCCTCGCCAGTCGGCGCTGTGTAACGCCATCTCTCCCCCGCCGACCCTCTTCCTACTCACCCACACCCCAGCGTCCCCCTGCCCCCGCATCTCTCCCGAGTGAGGAAGTCTAGCATAAGGGTTTATGTGTGGGGAGGGTGCGAGGTGCGGGGACGGTCTTTGCGGGTTAATATTGTCGGGAGCTATATGTGGGGTGGGAAGGGTTCAGGGAGGCGGGGGTGGCGTGTTGGAAGGTTTTTTTCCTCCTCACCTTTTTTATGTGTGTGTGTGTTTGTGTGTAGATGTTGGTCCCCCACCCTCCCTCGCTTCCTTTTTTGCGGCTCTGGAGTTGGCGATGGAGGAGATAGGACGGGTGAAAAGAGAGGGGGAGAATGGGAAAATGTAGAGAGTTGGGAAAAGTAGTCTCCGCTGGCTGGGGAGTTTCGGTCGAGTTTTCGGTGTGGCGCGGAGAATGGTGTGGGCGGTGTAGAATGTGTTCCTCCTCTATCTCCATTCCTACCGCTGTATCTCCACCTCCCCATCTTCTCCCCTACTCCCCCCAGCTTCCCATACCCACGCAATCTTCCCTTCCATCTAGTCGACGCCCTCCCACCGAGAGCTCCCTCATATTCCTCCTTTTATCGCCTTATGCTCTCGTTTTCTTCTCCCTTCCGTCTTTCCCTAGGCGAGTCCTCTCTCTCCCCGTCGCTACCTTCCGGGCCGCACTAGCGCCGGCTGCTCCAAAGGCGCCTCCCAGAGAGACTGTTTTGTTTACTTTTTTGTTGCCCCTCTTCCTTTTTGTGTCTCGTCCTGTCTCTCTATTTTTAATTCGCCGAAGCCGAGTACCCACCGTCAAAGCATTCATCCCGGTCTTCGGTAGCGACGGAGTATTTTGTTTGGTTTGGGAGAAAACGTAAAGGGTGTTCCTCAAGGTTCATATCGTGTGCCACCTCTTCGAAGTCGGTTTGATTTTAAAACGATGCACTGGAGTGAGCACTGCGAATACATATGTGCGTGTGAGGAGAGTTAAAACGCGTTGAAAATTTGATCGCAGCAATTTTGGATTGAGTCGGACTGGAATATGTCGATTCATTTGTTTTCAAACGCATAAGTATCGTATGCTCGTATATGCGTATGTTTTTCCTCCTTTCATTGATCATTATTTCTGGGTTTAATTTTAATCGATTTCAAGTAATTGAATGTAGAATAGGCTATTCCACGGTTTTTCCGATTGGATAGATTTCTTCGGGAGGCTTCGCAACGTTATTGCGGAGGTGACTAGTTTTTGCAGTTTTTCCGCTGCAAATCAGTCCGCCATCCCATGGCAACATTTCGTAAGCATGCACCTTCCATCTTAGGTTCGAGGTTTTACGGATGGAAAGGACGTGCACGTAAAAAAGGACTCAACGGAGGTCACCTGTCTCTTTGTGGCCATTTGGAGGTGTTGTCGTAGTTTGTTCGAGCATAGTGTATCTTGGTTATTTTGCGAGAAAAACTTCGGGGAAAAAACAGCATTCAAATGCAGGCTGGACACACTTCGAGGTCCCGTCAAAAATGGACATACCTCCAATCGACATTCTCTGAGCACTCATCCTGTGGGGTCTGTCACAAAATCGGAATCGACAAAACTTGGATGTTGGCGAAAGGAAAACGGTTTCCCTAGATTGATTCAGTATTCTGTGCATATGGCGAAAAGAAGCACACACGCTACTTCGACCGAGAAGGCCGCTTGCACCTTGACCACTGCCTTGAAACTCGAGCCTTTCTCCGGAGAGAGAGAGAGAGACGGGAAATAAACATTCCGAATGGGCAAACATAGAACACGGACAATGGATGTTGTGCAGTTTCCCGTTTTTGCAGGCGAGCGAACGAAACGTTTTAGGCACGGATCCAGAATTCACTTATTCCTCGACATCCTCTCCACTCCATCCCCCGGCTTACTTTACTGCTTGGCCGGACACGTCGAAGAATCCACTCCCTTCCTTCTGCTGGAAACCTGTTCGTTATTCTTTTCGCGTCGAAACGGCGCTCATTCTTCCGTCTTACGGGGCGTGGAAACAGGTTCTTTACCGCGTCTTTATTTTCAGGTAGATAAAAAATGTCTTTCCCGGAAAGGAGCGAATATTAAAACTGCGATTTACTCGCTAGAGAGACGTTGGAATTCTTAATGGCTCGTTTGTTTAAAGTCCCTGCGAAAATTCCACGAATTCCTTCGTGGTGGTGATCTCAATTAAAAGGATAAAAAATGTTGTCTGTGATGTTGGACGTATAAATAAGCCAATCAGTGCTGTATACTTCTTCAGCTCTCACCGTATGTTTTTCAATCTTGATTCTAGACCGTCTTACCCTGCCACTTACGATAAATGTCGATGTTTCGATTCGTAATAATGATTCGATTTTCTTTTCGTCTCTTTCAATGTGATCATAAAGGAGAAAATCCTGAAATTGTGTTTTGATTCCTTTTTTTTTTGGTTTTGGTCAATCTTTTACTCATGTGGAAAACCCAAATTTATGAAAGTACGAATTTCTAGCAGCGCAGTTATTTTGGTTGAAATAACTGTACACAGTTCATATTCTCTCCGTGTCCGGTTGTAATGCCAGATGAATGGAGTAGGATTCTTTCCTGTTCGTTTTCATGCCCCTCTGATCTTTTCTGGTTGAATAGACCGCCGGCTGTCAGCGGAGATTTTTTTTACGATTTATATAAAGGTTCCCGGCTAGAAATTGGATTGTCGATGTTGGTTTTCGGCCGCGTGCGTCAGAATGCAGGATGTCAGCCGGACGTCCGTAGATGGCCACTCCTCTCCTGTATTCAGCCGTCCGCGCACGCCGTTTTCCGGGATCTCGTTATCCCTAGTTTCCTGTCAGTCCCAGACCTTTCCCTCCAGCTCACTCCCCTCAATCCTCTCTCGCTCCTCCCTCCCCTTCTCAGACCTCCACAGCCCCCAGAAGAAACACCGAATCCCTCCCCCGCCGTTGCCACGTAACCCCACCCCTGCCCGGATCAATAAAGATATAACAGATATTTGGTCCCGTAAAAGCGGTAAATAAAATAGCTTATGGCATAACGTAATCGGCGTTTTTTTCTGTGGGACTTGGGGATGGGGGGGGGTGGAAGCTTTCACGTATTGGATTTCTCGCTCTTCATTTCCCGGACGTTTCTTTCCCCCTGATCGGAACGGGAGAGTGGGTGTGGGGGGGGGGGGGGTGGGAGGCGGCAATACGACTCAGGGGAAATCAAAAGGTTCACCCCCCTCGCCAGGAAAGGGAGTCGGCGTTAGTAAGGGAGAACGTCGCATTGTCGGGACGCGTTGGCTATTTACGACCGGCGGTGCTGTACCATAGTTGCTGCCGAAATTTTCCGTTTCGGTGGACATTCTTGTGTGCAGCCCATATTCTCTTTTCTAACCCTTTCCTTCTGCTCCCCATCCCGTTTTCGTTCGTTGTCTCTAAAGTGGTGATTCGGACTTGTTCTTGCTAAAACGTGCTATTTTATTCTACTGAGAGAAATGAAAAAAAACACCAAATTTTTCTCTCGCGTTGAAAATCCACGTGTAGCCTTTTTTTGTTAAGATACTACCAAATAGACGAAACCGTAGAAGTTGGTGTTGTTAACAGATTAATATCTAAACACATCAAATTATGCCCTCGTGTGAGCTAAACCTCTTCCAAAAACCCCTCTGGTGTATGTAATCTCCGTTCTGCATGATACCATGTTTTCATTTGGCGATATCGTGTGGTGGCTGCGTTTTTGTTTTCGTCCATTTTTAAGTTTTCTCAGTTGTAAAAATGCAATTTATGGATTCCGGTTTGTCATCATTCAGCAATTTTTGAAAACATCTTGACGTAGATTTCCACTTCAATTTTGTGTACCCCTCTGCGACCTTTTGTGTTTGATTGTGGATTGCGTTGGATTCCAGAGTCCACCTATCACGTAACTTATAAATCGGCTTCCAACTTCCTATTATGGAAGACTATGAAACCAACATGCCTAATTTCAATGGCCTTCATGATATTCTGAATTGAAATCCCGGTACTCTCTTCAGGGGTTTGATGAGCGCTTATGACTTCCGTCTTCACGTACACTCCGCATAAATTCCTCGTCTCTCCCTCGGATGTCTTAGTACGTTTGGTTTACTTTTGCGACTGCAAGGCATCCTATTTCCATCCTCTGCTTCCAGTTTCTCAGGTTTAGGAGTCAGCAAAGCGGAGTGTGTGAGGGGGTGCCATGTTTCTCCCGTACGCCCCTTGCCGGAAAAGTACCCAGAGCGGAAGAGGGAGAAGAGAGGTGGTGGAAGGGTAATAATGGGGGGTGGGCGGAAGAGGTGAAGGGAGGTTGTGGCACCATGAGGCAAGTAACTTAAGACCGCAAATTCTAAAAGCTCCGCTCCACACGTGGCGGCAAGAGTTGTGGGGTGAGTGATGGCGAGTGACGAGGATGTGGGTAGGGAGAGATGGTTTTTTGGGTTTGAATGCAGGGAGAGATAGACTCAAGATTTTATTTTGGTCAAGGCATGCACGTATTCAGAAGGCTTTGGCAGGGAAAATAATTGGCAGCGATATGAGAATGCAGCATATGAAAGTGCGAAACAAGCTAAAATTTGCAACACGATGAAACACCTCATAGTGTTAACAGTAGTCTACCGGTCATTGGAGATTTTTGGTGAGCCTAAAGACCGCTGCATTGTTTCACTTCAAAGCCCCATTATACCAAATCCCATCATGTCGCAAATGACAATAAACTTATGTTAAACATATGAGTAGGATCCTATGTGAGGAACGAATATGCGTTGCATGTTGAATGAAGCTTAGGTCGTTTACATGCGGAAGAAAATGTGCGAATTCTTTGACTTACTCGAAATAAGGCTTAATGCGCTGGAAAGAACGGCGTGGAATGGGTTGTGGCGTATTTTAATGCCTTTCGCCGGCGACTCTATAAAAGTAGCGCGCAGCAGCTCGTTTGAAAATTAAAATCGAGAAATATACATTTATGAGTACCATGGATGATTATAGTTGTGAATGAAAATTCCCCTCTTTGTTTCTGTATTCGTGAAATGAAAACAAAGTTGGTGAAATCGAAGAAAAAAACTCCACCAAAATTTCACCCTTAATACTCGACGTTTAAGGTCAATCTGGGGTGCTCCAAGATAGTCCGCTAATTGCGGTGGTTGTGAGGTACTTGCGGAGTTTTTCTTGTACAAATTGGAGGAATAGGGAGGGTTAAGGGGTGTATAGGTCGTGGAAGAATGCGAGTGATACGCACCGGTAATAGAAGTGTACATACGCTGGTTTGCTCATATCGAGAGAAAGGATGAGAGTCGAATTAACCGCCAGATATGGGAGAGTGTGTGGATGGTTCGAGAGGGAAGAGCAGATCGAGAAGGCCATCGGTGAATGATCAGGCCTTTTATGGCCCCGCAAAGGAACGGCCATGTGGGCAGTTATACATTCAATGTTCATCTCTCTGTGGTCTGGAAACAAACGCCAACGAAAACTCGTCCAAAGAGCATCCTTAATTCAATCAAGCCACGATCACCCGGGGGAGAGGACGCGGTTTTTAGAAGGAAGGAAGCGATCATCAGGAGGGCGAGGGCTCCTCTCCCGACAGTCAAACACTCGGCTCGCTTTTGTACGCAACCAATACTGCCTTTAAGATCGTCGATTCGATGAAATCGATCCCGTTGCTTCCACGTTACGCTCGGAGAGCACCCCTCGTTACTATTTGGCCCTCGATCCCAAGATAAAAAGATCGTGTTATCCGAGCCTGAAAGGTTTTAGCGTCCGAGGGGACGACAAAGGCGGCAGTGGGCTGGATGTTGTCCGAGGCCGTGGTGGATTGCGACCATGTGGGGATGAGGAGGGAACGGTGAAGCGAGGAGCGGGTGTAGAGGACGCCCTTACCGGCGGGGTGTTCCCCGCTGACACGTGCGGGAACCTCCGGGCGGGTGGGGACCGATTGACGCCATGTCTAGTGCCGACAGCGTCGACGCCCAGGGTAGACCAACTTGATGAGCAGTATCGTTACATTATTATTAACGAATCGTAGAACTGTCGATGTAATAATTTGATGTGCAAAATCAATATCATCGATACGATGGGTCGCTTGTTACAGGCGATATCCTGGCGATGACGACGATCCCATGATTCGAATCGACGTGCGATGTGAATGTAAATTTTTATTTTGATAGTGCTATGTTGCTTTGCAATGTTCATAATTTTGAGATAACATAGTGATGGGCAATTGAATCGAAATTATCGATGCATAAGTATCTTTACATTTGGATGTTTTCGCCGTGGTAATTATGTGCTCCTCTATCATATCCTACTCGCCATTGGGTATCTGCTGGGTATTACATAATGTCCGGTAAGACAGTCGCTAAGTCCTGCGATTAGTGTTCATTTGAAAAAAAATGAAAATACGCGAATATCGAATCAATTGTGTGATCCAGATTATGGATAATGGAGAAGCTTTCGAAATTATAATCAAATGATTATTTAATGAATGTTATCCGCTTAATATTTATCGATACATATCACCCATTATTAGTTGAGGTCAAGGGGAGAATTCAATGCCATGGACCCACAGGTATTAAAGCATCAGAGATGCGGAGAAACGACGGGTCACCACCTTTCTCAATACCCAAGTGACTTGTCAATGCTAACGTCGCAATATTATTGGAACTATGAAGACTTTGTTTTTTACGGCTCTCCGAACTCAATGTGTAATTGTAAAGTATTCGAAGATTTTACAATTTTGAGATGGTAAATTACATGGATGATTTTTTTATAATTTCCCAATGGGCTACATTATGTTTGCATATGCTCACACTGCCATTTATTTTTGTCGCACCGTAAGACATTTCTTGTCTTGTTTAAAAGGTTTTATTTTGCAAGTTCTTATATGTAGAAGCAGTTATTAAATATAGGCTCAAATTTATGTTGTCAGCACAAATGCCGTATGAAGTATTTACATTATAGAACGAAATTCTTGAGCGTACAAAGCGATTTTCGTAGACTGTAAAATGTTTGTCCCCTTTAATTCTATGTTTTTTATAATTTTCGAGAACTGGGCTTTGTTAAGCATTGATATTATGGAAGGAATTCTTATTGAAGAATCAAAAAATGTATACTTTCCCTCTTAATAAATGGAAAACACGAAATGGAAACGGAAATATCCTCTACGATGCTAATCGCTCCCATCATACTTTTTGCTCAAACCGAGGGCGGGTTTTGGAACGAAACCCGGACAGCTATTATTAAATTGCTGTTATTAAGTTCCCCGCTGCTAAGCTATTAATATCTGTATTTAAAATTCGTCGTGTAATTGCTGTTATTAAGAGGAAATGTGCGAAATTTGGAATTCTCAAAAACTGTTAATTATACCCACATCTTAATGCAAGTGCTTGCATGGAAAAGCACTAAATGGTTCATGACAGGGAATTGTGGCGCCATTGTAAACGGATGAGAAACGGAACGGAAAAGATTTTTATGCGGTGGGAGTGGAGATATTTGAGCTGTTATTATTAATTAGTATATGGTGATAAACAGGAGTGGCTAAATCTTTTAATTCTGGCATTGAATATCCTTAATTTTGTTCTTGTAGACGGCTATAAAGTGTTGAGTTAAGTGGTGATCCTAGTCTCTCCAATCTTTGACTTAATTATTTCAGTCGAGCGTTGAATCTCATTTTTTCATGTTTTTCCCAGCTTGAAAGCTTAAAAAGTTCCCTCAGCCTTGGTAGTGACACTTTTATATCTGTTATGAAAGTATTTAATGTTGAATATTCCTGCCCTGTATGTCGAACTTAAGCGGTACCAAGGAAATTTTTCTCGACCTGATCATATAGGTGTACCTACTTGAACCTGTCAAGAGAAACACTCCCCTGTAAAGTACTCTTATCAGCAGTATTCTTATGAAAGCCCATAAAAGTCTACAGATTTCCCGATTATTTTATAAATATGGATGCTCTACTGGTAAATCGTTAGCAGTTTTCACCCCAAGGTACCTAGTTTGCATTCCTCGTAGTATTCGCAACCTTTTGCACGTTTACTGTTGGGTTTTAAATAAATCCCTATCTGGGAGTATAGTAACATAACCCTCATATTGATTTTTGTATCAAAACTGAAGTTTTTGATCAATGGGTTTAATTCATGTTGCTATTGGTATCGTTCAGAATTCAATGGAAAAACTTGTGCATATAGTTTTTTTGCTCTCGTTCGTTATGGTACTCATGGTGCGAGGTACAAGCTGTGGTACGTACATGCATGAAAGAAAAACGACGTGGCAAAATTATTTCCACTCTACCTTTTACAACTTCGATACCTTTTATAAAAAAATTACAGTTCGTTTCATCACTTTTCAGCTAGTATTTTATCCGTTGGTGATTGTTATTTTAAAGACGTTGAGGTATTCTTTACAAAGTTTCGATCTATATGTCCAACGTACCATGAACAATCCGTTTAACTAGAAAAAAAAACAATTTTTTCTGCCCTATAACGGAAGGAATGGCCTTGGTTTTTTGCAACCTCATTATTGATTTCGATCTCTAATGGGCTAGCTTTACCTTCGCCAATTCTTTGTGTGATTAATCGCCGATGTAATTACTCGTATGGGTCCATCGCCCAGGATCTTTAAAAAAATACATGCTTTCATGTACACCTGTCGTTGATTTCATGCCAAAACTCGCCGTTGGTGTGAGCAGTCAGAAGAATGAGAGAGAAAAATCTTCTCAGAGATTCCAGTTGTCTCATGCTCGTTATCCAAGTATTTTTTTGAAGCATTTATACTAAATTTTTATTCTGGGTTTCACGGTTGATCAACTTTTCACGATGTTATGTGTGCCATTATATCATTTGATCGAAATGGAACAATGGAAGAATTTTATATTTTATTTTTTTTTTGCTCTCTCGGCTATGGAAAATTCCAGTCTGAAACAATCGACGGTAATAAATTACGAACTTGGACCGTATCCTTGTTTGGAGTCCAGCACACGATTTGCGTATGGCGAGACCACGTAATGACATTGCAAAAGCAGAAATTCCACGTAAGGCATTGGTGACAAACAGGGGGCAAGAAGACTAATAAGTAAGGTTTGGAAACCTGGAATTACGGTAACAAATAAATCAGGCGGTGAAATTTCGATCTGATTTCTGGTTATGGGCGATGATGATGGCCACAATTATTACGTTCCAGTTTCCGTGTCTCCTTTAATATGACTCATGTTTCCACCTACGTTCTTTTTGTCAATTTCCCGGTCTGTGTTGTGTTCAGAACAGAATAGTTTTTGGTTTCCGAACTTACACCGCGTGGAAAGTATTCCCTCTTCTCATTTCGACGGGAATAAAAAATATGTGTTGATCACAATGATTTTTCTCTGCTCAGTGAATAGTCACGTTTGTGATTCGAGCACGAGTGAATAATATTTCAACAATACAAAAGGGATGGCCGTTCCGATTGATGATTGATGGGGAAAGAAAACACATTTAAGGGAAAAATTGCATATCAACGTTTCTTTTAAATATTTACGAATGTAGATGCATGATTATGATATTTATCCATCAAATCGCACACACGTGCCTAATGTTCAAAAATGGTTTCTTGGTTGACGGAACGAGCTGTTCTTCAGTCGCTCGACGGGGCGGTCTTTTTTAAATTATTTGTTTTGAATGATATCGAATAAGATCCACGAAAGAAAATGGTGATTTGTAAATATATCCGGATTCGGATTTCTGACTTCATTACGATCCGTGAAACTTAGGGTCGATTCCAGCAGCACTGGAAGTTCGCGCTTGTGGTCGCTCATGCTTTCGCGTTGATCACTGCGAAAATCTTCGACATACGCGGCGTTGAAACTGGCATCCGCGTCATCGGGAAAGTACTCTTCGGACGGGCGAGATCGTGTCCCTTTCGATTCGCCCTTCGCCATGCCCCCTCCCCCTTACCTTTACACCTTCCCTCCATCTCCTCCCGTTCCTTTCGCACTCATTTAAAATGCCGACGGCGGCCGTCGTTGCTTCGCGGCCACCTGTCGGCGCGGAAGAGGGGGAGGAAATAAGTTGCCACTATTTTCAGCTCGGCGCTCGGGAATTAATGACCGTCGGCCGAGCACTCCCTCTCACCCTTCATAATCAGCTTAAGTGGTGGCCTGCTGCGAATTCCCCGTGTCCTCCATTCGAGGCGCACGGGGAAGCGGAACGGGGCCCCGCCTTCCTTCAGTCGTCACGGGAATACCGCACGGAGGGGCGCGGCTCCCGAAGATCCGAGCGATCGCATTCATCAGCACAGGTGTTCTTTCCTCAGTGCCGTTCCTCAAGTTTACAAGACGGGCTCCGTCGAGGGATCTTAAAAGGGGCTCATCGGACTACAAGGATCGTACTATTAATTATATTCCGCTGACATCATCCCCTGGTAATTTCTAAAGCCATTTAAGTTCCGCGAAATTCTGAGTGTTCACGTCCCCAAGTTGCCCATTGATCTTCTGCTGGTCTGCTTTTCCTATTGCCTCCGCTAAAATAAATACTCCAATCTGCCAAGGTTCTCCCGTATTTTTCAGAAAGTGACGGTGTTTGATGGCTGAAATCACGTTACACCGTCAAAATGTGTGCTTTTTAACATGTTTTTCTATATTTTTAAATCAAAACTAGTCAAAATTTTAATAACGCTATCTATCACGTGCCTAAAAATATGTTAAACTCAGGTAAATGAATGTGATTTTCACGTTTATACCATCGGTTTTGATTTCAGATGTGATTTACGTTATCTTGATCAAATTCTGGCCGATCCTTCAAGAGATACCGGAGATCAATTTTGTAGTCACTCCTGGATGATAAAATACATTTTTGTTTTCAATGAATTTTTATGTGATATTCGGATTCGCGACGCTGCTGAGCGAGATCAAATTTTATTCTTTAAAAAATTCGCAAAAGGAAAGCAGAACAAATTATTCAATAATCGAAAAAATCGCTGAGGGCATTCACCCCGTCCATTCGATGGGAGTGCCTATTAAGTTCCTTTGTGAAAGTGACGGAAGTACATGCGCACACTATGAATCCGCGGATTTTTGAGGCGGAGCTTAGACATCAGAGGATAGAATCTGAAGAATGGGGAATGGAGTAATTTTATTAGCGCTCCCCGTTGTCGAACTGTACGCCTCGGGACGTTCAATGGACCTCAACGTCGTTATCGACCCGGTAACGCCTTTAAATTTAAGGACGGAAGGATCCTCAGGCTGGCCAGGTGTCGAACTCTGCTTTGGTCAGGCCCGTTTGTGTCTGCAGATATGAATTCGTAATAAAATGATATTTTTTTTCACGGTGCGAAATGACCTCAGCCGTTGGTCGAGGCATGTAATAAAACTCTGTTTTCATTTAATACTGCATTTTTCTGAGAGGAATTATATTTTTTTCCTCCTCTTCCAGGAGATGCCAATTAGAAAAGGGGCTAAGTCCCTCGTTACAAAATCAACCAAGATGGGGATATAATTCCATAATTATTTTGTTTTGACCGGAATAACGGAATGAAGTGGGGGAAATGAAGAGTTTTATGTTATCATGTCTTGAGGAATTGAGCGGACATTAATACACTTCATCATTATACTTTTTATTCATGATTCATTGCGTAGTTGTATTCCATTTTCAGTCGATCGTGACTTATAATTTACTGGCAGCGGACTTTTGTACATTGAATGCATGCCAACACTTCATACTGCGGCTGAATATCAAATGGAACTCTCCAGTATCTGGGAAATAGGTCTCACATCTTGTCCAGTGTTTTTTCTGGTTGATTTTTCATTGTTTTAGTGGAATAAGCATGAATTCAATTTCTTTATCCCTGGCAAATATCCCTTATTCGATATGCTCTGACCTCTTTGTTGGTGTATGAAACCATTTTCGTCATTGGTATTTCATGATCGTTCGTTTCAGTATGGCAAATAATGTTGCTCTTTTGATAATATGCAGTTTGCGGCCACAAGTCCATCCTAGTTAACTACCTGCATGCCATTTATTGTTTGACCCCTAAGAAACGTGATGATAGGATTAACAGAACCTGACATACGGACGGACACAGTTGTTTTGCGAAAGTAAAATATTATGCACCGTAATTACGCTTCAATAAAGCAATCGCCATTCTTTTTCCTGAGTTATTTCAGCACAAGCTGATCGCTTTGATAACTCTAGGTACTTATTTACCGGTCAATTTTCCCTTGTTAAATCCTGCACGATCGATTTCTCTATATTTACAATAATAAAAAGATATTTACCTAGATCTTTTGTCTCTTTTGCACGCTGCCATACAATTGGGAAAAGTTAGATGCAAAAAAAAACTGCGAATTGAGTGATTGTAGCACATCTTGTCGATACGGCACGCACGTTATCCTTTCGTAAAGCCATATGTGGTTCTCGTTATCCCTTATCTCTTTAAGGGTGAAAATAAGTAAACCGTATCCGGTGAATCCTCTTGGAACTCCTTATTGGTGAAATAGAAAGCGTGATCGGAGTGTTTCACATACAATTTATTTTACTATCTCTCTACAATTCAATTGATTTTGCTATCTTGAGTGTAAAATCACCTTTATCTCTAGGGCGCAATAAAATGTAGTAGCCATAAGTGAAAAAAGAGATCGCGCTGGTGAAACCTGTTTTTCATCGTTAAAGAGGAATCCTGACAAGCAAAAGCATCGACCACAGCAATAACGAAGACGTCTGCAGAACCTCCTGCTTTATGGCAGTGAATGTTGGAAAGCAAGAAAAACAAAATTGGTCTGCCTAGAAGTAGCAGAAACTTGGATATGGAGAAAGAAGAGTGCTAAAAATACTACCTTGATCAAAAAGTTCCCGGAATAACCACCGTGTGGCGCTCCCATCGTTCCTATTTGAGTTCTGTTTTTTTTGTTAAATTGGTACATCTGTTGTTGATATTCCCTTTAAATCTTAGTGTCATAACTTGACATTTGCAAAAGTTACGTAGCCAAGAGTACATCTATCTCTGTGTGTGTTGGCGATTTTTTAAAATTTCAGAAATGGATTTAAATTTGCAACAACGAACTTGTATTAAATTTTGCGTAAAAAACGGATTTAGTGGCGCACGGACGTTGGAAATGTTGGAAAAGTGTTTCGGCAACGATTCTCTAAAAAAAACGGTCGTTTACCAGTGGCACGAGCGGTTCAGAAGTGGTCGTGAGTCAATCGAAGATGATGAACGCAGTGGCAGACCATCGACATCGAAAGTCGGTGAAAAAATTGATAAAGTAAAAGAAATGTTGGTCAATAACCGCAAATTAACCATCAGAGAAATAGCGGAGGACTTGAACATTGCCTATGGATCCGCCCAAGACATTGTGGTTAATGATTTGGGTTTCCGTCGTGTAGCAGCAAAGTTGGTGCCAAAAGACCTCAATTTCATGCAAAAAAGAGACCGTGTTGACGTCGCAAAAGACATGATTTGCGAGGCTGAATCCGATCCCACATTCATCAAAAGGATCATTACTGGAGACGAGACGTGGGTTTATGAGTACGACACGCAATCCAGACATCAGGCAAGTGAATGGCGTTCACCAAATGAGCCGAGACCAAAAAAACCACGTCGTTTTCAGTCAAAAAAGAAGGCAATGCTGACGGTTTTCATGGATTACAACGGTGTAGTGCATCATGAATTTTTGCCAGAAGGCCAGACAGTAAACAAAGAGTATTATTTGGGCGTTATGAGACGTTTGCGTGAAGCAATTCGCCGAAAGAGACCAGAAATGTGGGCAGAAAACTCGTGGATTTTGCACCATGATAACGCACCGTCGCACAGTGCTATCATTATTCGTAATTTTTTGACGAAAAATGCAACAAATACCATCCAACAGCCACCGAATTCACCTGATTTGGCTCCCTGTGACTTCTTTCTGTTCAATCGAGTTAAAAAACCATTACGGGGAACGAGTTTTAGCAGCCGAGAGGAAGTAATGGAAAAATCGCAGGAAGCACTGATGGACATACCGAAAACCGACCGTAACTTTTGCAAATGTCAAGTTATGACACTAAGATTTAAAGGGAATATCAACAACAGATGTACCAATTTAACAAAAAAAACAGAACTCAAATCGGAACGATGGGAGCGCCACACGGTGGTTATTCCGGGAACTTTTTGATCAAGGTAGGTAAGTTGAAAGAAAATAAAACCAGCCGTCAAAGGTTAATGGATAAGTAAAACTGGAAACTCTAATAATTAATGGAGGAAATGAAATGAAAGTTAAATTTATACTAAATATAATGCAACATAAAATCAGCGAAGTATTTGTAAGGAAAGGTACCGGGGAAACAGAGGGTGACCAAGGTTGAGCTTTTTGGATACCATAAAGGCAGTGATCGGGGAAATCAGTTTTTGTAAGTCTTGCAGAAGCCATTGTTTGCAGCGAATAAGCTCAACCTCAAAATAATGAATAAATAAACGAATCTCTATCCTTCTACGGAGTGGGAGAAAATCGAGTCATGCTTTTCATTTCACAAATGAGGGTTGAAATCACAGCTTTCGGCCTCTTTCCTGGATCGAGGGCGGGTGGGATTGAGAGATTGGATTTTCCAGGAATCAAGCGGAGGGGCAGAGGGAGGGCACAGTAGGATTCACTCCAGCATACGTACACGGTCCTCTCGCCTCGCACGCGTCCGACTAGGGGAGTCGGTCGCTGGGCTTGGCGACTCCGGACCCACACGCGATGAGACACGATTTACGGTCCCTTCGAGGCGATTCCTTAGGAGTGACACACCCCGGGGGAGTGGGACGCCGGCAAGCGGTGCGCCTTCGCCGTCCGGCGAGAAAGGTTCCGTCCGGAGAGCGACTGGGCGGGAGAAATCGATGGGGAGGGTCCGATGTTCAAAGGGAGATGTCCGGGGGTGAGTTTCAACGTTCCCTGTACTCTTCCAACTTCCTATGTTAATTGATATCGGCCTCCCTTGGTGCCCTGTTGTCCAGCCCGAGCCGCTGCATTCGCTTTTCCTCCCTCCCAATTTCCCATCTCATCCCTGCTCCTTCAATGTGTACGGTTGCGTCGTCCACCTAACCTGACACTCAATTTTATGTTTACTTCCCAAGTTTGCATCATTCATTGCGAATGCATTCGTTTCATTCCGCGTTTTTCCTTTTTGTGCGATGTAATTTGCGAATCTGATGTGTGGAATTGAGAAATTTGTGAGATGAAAAAGTAATTCCGTACATCGAGGGAGAAGTTAGAAAACAAATATAAGCAGTGGGTCGTTGAGCATACATATTTTTTGTCACTCTACTTTTTTATTAAATGCATGCCTTAAGGGTTGAACATAACGCAATACAGCACCATTGTAGGATCGGACACTTTATACGACCGTCTACCCTGCAATTAGTGCGTAACGCGGTTTTTTTGTTCATGCATTACTATGGGCATCACTATTTTGTATCACTTTGGCTCTTCAGAAGGTACATTGGCATGCAATTGGCATTTTTAATTCTCCCTTTCTTTGGCCTCGTCGTGTTTTGTTGTGGTTTGATATACTGCAACTGACTCCAATTCTTGGGCATGGAAGCGATTCCTACAAAGTTGAAGTTGTCATTTTCGTTCAACCCTACGCTTGGGCGAGAAAAAACTAAATTCAAGTTGTGCTTGCAGTGTCCGGCTACGCCCTTTTCTTTTGGGGTTGATAAAATCTACGTTTGGTTTTTCTAATCGCACTTCTTCCTCCCCCTAACATTTTTACGTAGCCACGATTTGAAACCTTACTTTATCCATGCAATGGGATTAGTGGATACGTGCTTCTCGTGACTCTATTAATGGACAGTCGACTTATTCTTACATCTACATCAAACTTAATATACTTTGTAGAGATCGTCGTAGAATAGAGTCCAGAAACTCTTCCAAAGCCTTTAAAATTTCTGAAAAATTACCAGTACTCTGCATGGTGTGTCTGCCTTTCTTGAACCACTCTTCATATCCATCCCGGTTCATCCTGGGCAAAAAGACTTCCCTTTGCCAAACGTATCCTAACTGCTCTCAAATGGTAGACAATGGGTTATCGTAGGTTTATGTTAGGTACTAATGGAGACTGAAGTATTGCCACACTTTTAAGCCGCGCCTAACACGACCCTAAATACCGCAACGCCTTCGCTGCATACATATTAATCATTCTTCAACTCCGCATACTTGCTATCTTCCCTCATTCCTGCCGACATGCCCAACCTTACTTAACATTCTCGCATCTTCCACAGTCTTCAGCATTCCATTGTCGCATAACAGACCCTGATCCCATTATTATTCTTTGAATGTGTCCCAGCAACCTTCTCTCCTCCCCTAACAAGCCTTTGCTTTGCTATCAGTAATTTACACTTTATCCAGCATTCTCTGCACCCATGTTTATCTCCTTGCCGTGACTAGCCCTTTTCAGTAAACTGATAGTTTTAACCGTGACACGTTGCTCATTAAAAGCATGATTTCCGACCAACCGCTTCCTATGCTTGCTCGCAGCAGTCGATATCTCGTTATAACCTTGCTCGTTATAAACGGGTTTGACTATTTTCCGGTTGCGGTGACAAAATTTCATCTTGGATGCGTTTGGGAATAAGCGGATCCACTCGGGGATGATTAGGGGAAGCCCTCCCTCCGCATTATGATCCTCCCAATCCCGGGTGTTGCGGCGTGAGGAACTCTTCGTCCCATTCCCGCGATCTTTATCTTCCCTCGCCCATCCCTTTCTTCCTTCCTTCCAATCCGCCCGCTTTCGGACCACCCCGCCATTGGAGGTCCCGCCGCGGCGGAGAGGGGGAGGCTTTGTGTCCGGATGATGGGGAGGTCAGGGATTGTGGGGGTGGAGGAACGAGGGAACGAAAAGTTTTGGGGGCTGAAAGAGCGAGTGGTGTGGTTTGTTTGGGAGAACACAGAGGAGTCTTTTCGGGCGGGAAGAGTGGACGTTAAAACGGGGGCAGTTCCAAGGGCGATTGAGTGGGAAGGAGAAGGTAGGACCGTGGGCGTGTACCCGGCGGGCCCTTGCTCTGAGACGGGGATTACCTTCTCGGGGGTCGGGGTTAGGGGGTGAGATGGGGTGTGTTCGGGGAGCGAGGCGCGGAGCAGGAAGATGTGGGGGCTCTGCGAAGAACGGGGCGAAGGGAGGAGGCAAACGAACGAAGCAGCTTCGCTCAAGGGGTAATTAACGGCCTTTCCTTTCTCTGCAGTTCCCAGACTACACTTCCTACTATTGCCTCCTCTTAATTGTGGAAGTTTATCTGGAGACGCATGAAAATCCGAAAAAACTCGCAAATTTAAAAGGGATATGCTAAAATGCTGATTAAAATTAATTAAGTACCATTGGCATTTTAGTATAAAATGCGCTAATTGGGAAATGCTAATTTGATTTTCAACTTTGAGGTGAGATTTTTACTTCATTATTAAAACCTGTCATATTTACCGTAAATAAGTACCAAACCTAAGAAAATACGTTGTCTTTTTGTGAAAAAGGCCCAGTTCGAGTCATAAGAAGCAGTTGTCAGTTTTCCCACTTCCTCATAGATGGAATTGGACCAAGGGCTTCATGGTTATTCACAGAGCGCAATGGAACAAAGATTATGTAACGTCAGTAATAATTCCGTGATTTCTTAAGGGGGGAAACTATTTCAGACTCTCCATTGTTAATTTTTTTATTATCTCCATGAATTTCAGGCAAGCTTTATTGAAGACATTAAAGCGTATGACATGGAAGTAATATTAGTGACATTTAAACGCGCAATGCATTGCTAACCATTGTTTTGGCGTTCGAAGAAGATCTTATTTGCCGAATGTTTCCTAGAAGGAATGCGTCGAATAATGTTTTACGTAAAGGAAACGAGGAGGAAAGGCGCCCGTAGTGAGGTATGGGCGTTGGGGCAGGCCGAGGCGCGAGTCGAGACGATGCGACAAAGCCGTCGATCCCGCCCAATCAACGAGCGCGGTCGTCCTGCCGGATGAATCCCAAGGTGGAAATATTCTGGAGAGCAGAGGGAGGTAGAAAAAATGTACAAAGAAGGAGAGATAATCTAAGAAAAAGCGCCTCAACTCATCTTGTTGATGAAATTAATATTTTTAAGACGGGAGAAAATGAATTTAAAAAATGCATGAGGGAGATGGCGAGGCGGAACAGGAACGTCTTCACGAAGACGAGCTGGGTAGGGTAAAATAAAAAAAAGACGTAACAAAAGAAGGCGGCGAGGCGACGGGGTAGGGGAGATGGTGTTCCCACCCACGCGGGAAGGGGGCGTAGTCGGGAAATCGGGGGAGGTTCGGGGGTGCGTGGGCGGATACGCGTGGGGACGTCCCCGCACACCCTTCCCCCCCCACACACACACACACCCTCCTCCTTCGCGAACGCTCCGCTCCCTTTCATCCGCTGGCTCCCTTTAGAGCGTTCGCAGTTTGTAATGATGGAAGTCCCTCCCACCCACCCTTATACCTCTTTAATGAGACTCCTTTTTTCGAGTAAACTTCACACTCGATTCACCCTCCACCCTCATGCGCAAACACCTCTCTCTCCCTCTCTTATCTTCTCTCCCTCCCGATGTTGGATCGAAACTCCTTCGTTCTCCCCTCTTCTCCACTGTATCCTAATTATATTCCCCTCTGGAACGTGTCTTCTTCTTCCTCCTCATTCTCTTTCGTATCTCGTTCTTTTCGACATCGTTGAAGCACATTCCATTCGCACGTTCGACGCGTTCTCGCACAGCGGCGAAAGTTGTCGCGTCATAGAAGTCAACCAGATGGGTTGTCCTGACGGGCGAGGCTGGAGATCACAATGTGCTCAGTCCCAAGGGGTTCGAGGGAATAGAACGTTTAGTAATGTGCGGGGCACTTCGTTCATCGTTCATTTCCGCACTTTGCAAGTCCATCAGATGGAACTTCCGAATGCATCTTATTTCAACAATTTGAAGAAGGTCCGAAATAATATAGTATGTGAAGCGAATTATCAAAAATTGAAGGATTACATTTATCACACATTTATGGAAGTGTTGCGATGTGTGCGGACGGTTCGTTGGAAATGAGAAAGAATAATACTATAAATGGGTATGTAAAGCATTTGGTGAATAATTAAGTGACGAGCAAATACATGTATGAGATACATTTTAATGATGAGATAGAAATATTTGTAAATTCACAATTTTGTGCAAGAGTACTTTTTTCAATCCAAATGTGTGTAAATTGACAGTTCGTTTTTGCTGGGAAAAGTACAAAAAATACTTTCTTTTGAAATTTTCACTTCTTACATTTCCCTCTCTCTCTCTCTGGTAGTGCCTTGTCTTCTCACCAAATCTCGGGTTGTCCCAGCTAAGTCCTTCCCTCCCGTCTCTCTCTGTTTGCCCTTATGCTCTTAATTTCGCCCCTCCCTTTGTTCGCATGACCTTTTAGTTCCTGAGAAGGATCGGGGTCGGGGCATGTCTATCTCGTTTCGACTGTATGATGGCGTGATTAGTGCAAAGCCGGCTCATCCTCGCTCTCTCCTGGTCGCTCCCCTCGCCAGTCGTGACATCGCTTCCTTCTCGTGGTGACGGGGTTAACTCAGAAGTCATGTGATTGATTAAATCGTTTGCCATGTCCCATTCATTTTGTCTTTTTCGAACCGAATGTTCCCCCGTAACAAACGAACGAATTGGAGGCGTGGCGGGGGCGACGGATGAACGTTGGATTGCACTCAGAACTAATAATCAGTGACAAGAAACACGCCTGCAGGTAACGGCAAGCATATTTGTTTCATTATGGATGAGTTACGACGAACCAGATCTGATTACCTAACATGCCCTAATAATTAGTATGCATATTTTATTTTTCCCTTTGTTTGTACGTGAACTCTTGTTCCCTGGGATTATCAATCGTTACGTTTTATCTCATGGCCCATTATGAGCTCCCATTCCCCGTTGCTAAGCTCGTGAAAATCTTTCTGGGTAAATGTGAGCTCGGCGGAGTTTATCCGCACAAAGTGAGGCACGCACACAGCGTACTTAAAAAGTCAGTTCGTGAAGAAATGCTCCTTTTTATTCAATCGCAGTATTTTTTTCAATGCTATCATTCCGGCGTAGTGCGCTTAGCTGCGTCAAAATAATTCGGCACTTAAACAGATCGGCTTCTGAAGCGTGAGATCTGACGATGAAAGCAACATTTTTTCAAATTTTTCGCATAAAAATAATGCGATAATTTCATTAAAACTCATGTTCAAATTCCAAAACTTTATCTTGAAGAACATTATCAATCGTAAAATGATTTAAAGTATAAAGTGCAGGGATTATACATGCGGTTCGCTTCGGTGGAATGATCGTGAACGGATTTGGGATGATTTTTGAAAGCTTAATTTCATCGTGGCAAAACAGTTTAGCAGCGACCAATTCACGTTTCCGACGCCGCTCCCGTCGTTAGCAGTCTCGACTCGACGTCCCTTTCCTTCTTGTCCAACCACCTTCGTGCGAGTCCTAGACTGGGCAGAGGCAAAGTTCGCGCGGAGGAGGAGGAGGAAGAGGTAGAGTTGGGTGGAAGGAAGGAAGGAAGGGTGGTGGAAAGGATGTGGCAGAGAGGGATGGGGTGGGGTGAACCAAGGTTTTCGGGAGGTGGCGAGCGGAGAAGCAACCGTACTCGGGGGAAGAGAGTGAGATACAGGGAGAGCCGGTCCCTGACGGCTACGCTTTTACGTAATTGGGCCCTTTATCGCGCCAGTTTCCCATTCTCCTCCACCCCCCGCCGCCTCCCCCTATCCACCCGCCTCCTCCAATGCAAATAACTCCCTCGCCCAGTTGATGCCCAGGTCTCCCCATCCACTAACGCCTCCTTCCCCATGCAATGTCTTCCTTCCTCTCCCACTCTCCCCCTCCGCCGAACCCATCCCCGCCACCCCCGGGGCTCCTCCCGTCTCTATATATTCGGCGTCTGAGGCGGAGAGGTCTGCTGCTTCCCACTGTGCGCTCCGTCCTCTTGTTCCCTCTTCGCAATAAACCGCCTCTGTTTTCGTCCGTTCCGTCCCTCTTGCATCACTGCTGTTTGCCCCCGAGTGTGATAGCACGAGTCTTGTCTTGAGTGACGTCCCGGGAACCTCTGTTTCTCTTCGTAAACTTTCCCCACCTCATATCCCTTCTCTCTCTTTCCCTTTCTCTCTGTCTCCATCCTTTGTGCCGTTTCCTTCGCTCCCCTGCTCGTTCCACCCGTCTGGGCAACTTGTTCCACGCATCCTGCATCTCCGCACTATACCCTCGACTTGGGGTAGTGCCGAAAATATCCTCCATTAAGATCAATCCTTTTGTATCTAGTATCTCAGTGGGTGGGTTCGAATCAGGTTCACTCAAGCCGTGTGATTCTTCGGGTAGCAGATCTTTGTAAAAAAACGTTGTCGGCAGAAGTAAAGGAACTACCTCTCATTCCCAGAATGATGTGTCAATTTTACACAAGGCGTACTTTGCTTAATACGAGGTGGGCTCTACCCTCAACCATAAAACCAGCACACGGGTTCATCACTGTGGTTTAACTCCACCTTCTTCCCTGAGTCCCCGAAAGCCGTATCATATTATCCATCCATTCTTCATGACGCAAATCATCTCAGCTGTGTATAGCCTCCCCTAATTGGTACATCTCGGTTTTGAAACCCTTCCCCTTCATCATAACATTTAATGAAGAAAATCGATTGGGGAGAGAAATGCATAGACGCGAATCAACGACTAACACAGGACTTCCCCTCTGCTGTGTTGTAACTAAAGTCGCTTACGAGTGGTGGAACTACTTGGAGGAAGAACGCGAGGTCGGTTTGCCCTCAATGTTACCTTAGGGTCGTGTGAGGTTGGATGGAATAAAAAGATCAGGAGGCGTTATGCATTTGGAATCAGTAAGCCTGATTTCTCGAAGGGTCGTATTTCTGCCGGATAAATGGGAAGTGTGTGGAAGAAAAAATAAAAAGCATATCGTTCTGTGAACGGTCGAAGTGTTACCATGCTTTGCATGAACATTTTTAGAACTTGGGTGATATCCTTCAAGGACCTGTATTAGCTTTCAAGTTTATGTTTAGCACTTACATGTAATTTATTCATTGCGGCATTCAAAAAGGATGGAATGCATTAAATTAATTTCATCGCTACATTTTCTTATTTTCATTAATCAAAGACCTCTGCGAATAAAATTTTCCGCTACGATTCAGATTTAAGCGCTCTATTTCCAGAAAGATTTTGAAATGAATAAAGTATACATTCAAATATAATTTAATCACTAACAGTTTACCCTTTAATCCTTTATCAATGGTCACAAAAGTTACTTTTGCCTCTATTACATAGAAATTTTATGTTTAAGAGGGTACCGTTGAATGTTCTCCCTCTTGATGAAAAGCTAGTTACGGCGCTTTTTCTGATATTTCTTTGCGATCCAATAGTGACTGGCAAGAGTTATAAACGAAATCCTTTCATCCTTGCCCAGTTCGTTTATATTACTGGCAGGAAATAGTTGGCGGTGGCCAAATGCCTTTAATGAAGGTTTTTGGCCTCTCCAATCCCTTCTCGCTCCCGTCCTACTCCTCTATTTATAAGCAGGCGGGCACTTTTTTTACGTCGGCATTCACCTCGCGCGAGTCCTTATTTTTTTTAACTACCCTCATTTTCAATTGAATGCCTTTGCTTCCAAAGGGCCTTAAAACTTTCAGCATTAGGCGTACCTGCGTTTCCTTTTTTTTTCACGTCGGCCTGTCCTCAAACATCACTTTTCAAGTTTCTAATTTAATTTATTCATCCAGTCGTCTTGGTCTTTGCCTCCGCCCCGTATGTCGAAAAAGGCCAAACGATATTCCACTTGGGCAATGGTAGTTAAAAAAAAATATACTAATAATTTTTCGCGCTACTCGACTTCAAGTGACTCCTTGCCTCCTTGACCTGAAATTCATAAGCGAATAAAATGAGTGGTGGTGTGGGCTGTGGGAGTCACCGCCATGGAAAATTTTGAGTGTCGTCAGTGGGAATGTCTTTCTCCTAACCGAAATTTAATGCCCCCTCTTCAAATAAGCGCCGTGCTTCCTTCACGGAGCCATTGGTGAGGTTAATCTTCCCCGTCTAATTCCTCTCTTCGAAGTATGATTTACGGTGACTTCCGTCGTATTCGGAGAGCATAAAGGCTTACCCTCTTTCCTCGCCGCCCATCCTACAAGTAGACTGCTCTCGCCGATGGACGAGGATATGCGCTAAACCTAAATGTTTTCGCCATAAAAATTAAACTTTTATCGAATTCTCAGCTATATTTACGAGCCACGAGGGTCGCTTATTGTTTTTTTTCAACTTTACACGTTTTATCACGCGGACGGCCTGGCATACATTTCCCGATGTTATTGAATTTTTCAGGCATCGGCAACGCTTTATCGTTATGGCTCGATGTCGGACGGTTGAGCACTGGGGGTACTATTCTATCCTCTAACCCCCATCCCCTTCCCCACGCAAGCGTACAACTCGCGCGCACCCCTCTTTAATCCACCCCGTTCAATGTTTACGGTGAGATGATGATGGGCCTGGTTTTCATACGTCGTCCGCATTTTATTCTCAAGCTGAGGAATTTTCGGTGCGCATCGTCATTCCCGTTAGGTGGTTTTCTTTTTCGTCTCGATTCTTTTCGAATTAAATAAATTATGGCGCGATGAGCCCGTCCCTCGGTGATGCGGCGTGAAGTTTGGTTGCCGCGGGGTAGAGGTAGATTGCTGAGGAAAGAACAGGATCGTGAAGAGAGTGAAATTTATATTCAACCGGACTCGGTTTTCACGAAATTTAAGGCACCGAAGATTGTTGGTCGTAATAAACTTCACTCATAATATCCATTGCATGTACCACTACTCAACATAGAGTTTCACTCGCGGCTCTTCTCTCTCTCTCTCGCTCTCCCTCTCTCTTGCTTACAAACAAACTCATATGTTAGCAAATGTTTGACGTTCTAGTGGTGATAAAAAACAATGAGGATCAACAAACAGGCCATGGCTGAACTAGGTGAAATTTTCCTTCGTGTGTTTCAAGGGCAAAAAAAAAATTCCATTCCACCGTCGTTGTTTAATTATTATTAGGGGAGAAACAAATCGCACAGCTTTATGCGGCCTTTGAACTCACATTAAAGATAAACGTGAGTTAAATATTCCGTTCCAAAATCACTTTAAAATTCGACTAAAAATATCTTTGAAATGATTTGTATGTATCAACCGGAAAGAAACATTGAAGGAAGAGCCACGAAGGGTGAGGATTTTACATGAGGGGGTGGGGAAGTATGTGTATATGATACATATCTACCCATATAGGGTAGTTGATGAATAGTAACTCAGAATACAGAAGCGCTAAATAAACAATGGTACCGGTAATATCTATAAATTAAATTTTTGGTGATTTGGTTACCACCTTATGAGTTCATAATCTTCCTTCTAAAAGTTTGGGTTTTCCCTCCGACCTCATGGGGAAGTCCTGTTAGTGACTTATGACTTACATAGAGTTGATCATAAGAAATGGAAATGATCAACTCTACGTAAGTCATGAAAGGTTGTAGTTTATAAACCGAGCTTTAATGTTGTATTATTTTGTACTTCGGATTTTTCATTCGAATGACTAATCGATATTTGAATTCACGTTCGCCAGATTTTCACCAATATTCCTGTGATATGTACGTGTGAAAGAAGCGTTGCCGTGCGTGTTTCCTATACCGCGAGTTGAGGGCGGTGAATTTCGGACCCCGGCCGGGCCCGGCCGAAATCCCCGTTTCGTGCAGAGGTGCGGGCGTCGGGGAAACGCGAGGGAATGGGAGAACTTGTTAAAACCCCGCGACCTCACCCCGGGGTGTCTTCTGTTCCCGTTGTCTCCTTTCTCCGCCTCCCCCCTCCTCTCTCACACAGGCGGCTGGTTGCGAAGGGAGTTGAACGGTTGGTAGTGAAAGGGCGAAGTGGGAGTTTGTTGGAAGGTGTCTTGCCTCCTTCGTCTTCGGAGTAAAGCCACAGGCGAGCCGCGTTTATATCGGTGGCGGCCCGAGAGTCGTTTATACGTGAAATACACTCTCCCCCACCCCACCCAACCCTCCCGCATGATATCGCACTTCGTAATAACGCGAATTTTAAATGAGTTGAAACCCGAAGATACTTGAGCGGACGTAATGGGTAGCTAGAAGTATAGTCCCGCCCCCTTTTCCCGCGGCACTTTCCAAGCAGGGGAAGTGAATGTGGTGCGTGAATTTAGATGAGCGGATTCCCTCACTCCTTCCTCCCCCACTCCACCCAGGGAGTTAGGGGGGGTCGCGGGGTGGAGGGGAAGGGTTTTACGTGTGCATGGGAGGATGTGTTGGTACTCGGGTTGGGGGAAAGGCGTTGGTGTGTCGTGGGGGGGGGAAGTAAGGGGGGGGCCGTCTCTCTTTTAACAGCGCTAACAAACGCCGGCCGTATAGATGGCAGTAAACAAGAGAACAGTCGACGAAGAGATCTCGAAGTTAACGAGACTACTAAAATTCCTCTGCTCGTAAAGCCCTACTTTACGACTCCGATATGTCCCCCTTCCATCCCGCCTTTCTTCCACCTTCTCTTTCTCACTCCCTCTCCCCCTCATATCCCTTTTCTCTTCTCTCTCTTTCTCTCCTCCTTCGCTCTCCTCCATCCCTGCTTGTATAACTTCTCCGACATCGACCCTCTCTTCTCTCATGTGCTCCCTTCCCTATCTCGACTCTAACACTCGTCGGAGAAAGAGCGCCCTTCAGTCAGCGATATGTCGGAAATGTCGATGGTTTTCCGGCGATGGGGGCCGTAATTTGACGTCGGTTTTGACCTTTCTTTGAGAGCTCGGAGAGACGTCTGTATTTTTTTTATTATTCGACTCTCAGTATCTCCATTCGTTGTGTGTGTGTGTTTTGCGAAACTGATGGCATTGATGCCTGCGTGTGTAGGGTGGTTTATTTGGTCCATTTACGTATCACTCCCTCGACTCCGTCCGATATAGAAGACATACTGCAGGATTTAATTTATGGGCAGCGGTGGCTCTCCTGCTGTGATGCGAAAGACCTTTCATCTTTCCCGGCAAGTACCGCGATGCGTTCGGTGGGTCGTTAACCAGGGCTAAACGGAGGGGAATTTTGTTTTGATTATTCATGTATATGTATATATATTTATTTATTTATTTATACACACATACATATATACATACACACACTCACACACACTCACACACACACATATATATATATATATATATATATATATATATATATATATATATATATATATATATATATATAAACACATATGCAATCCTACGCCAGGAAATCTTTTCTTCTATGGTATTGTAGGGCCGATTTCGTTCCTTCTCCGGGCAATAAGGCTGACAGCTTTCCGCAGCGAATGGATGGGACGTTGATATAAGCTCGTGTGGTCTTCAAATTTTGGCCTGATTTGGAGACTCACTCACCCTGATGTTTATTGTGCTCACCTTGATGATAATTAATACACGCGGGCTCATTTACCGTGGTTTATTATTTCGTTCGCAAAACGGCATGTCCGCACTAAGGTGTGCGCTTGGATATACTACTAGGGGTAGGCACCGATTCAATAGCGCTGCGCTTCCAGTTTTTTGCGCGTAGCTATTTATTTTTAATGTTTATGACTGTCTCACTTCGAAGCATCTGGCATGTTCCCGAGGAGTGCACGTAACCCCGGTTGAAGAGCACTCGTTTAGCGTTTATTCTCGCGAACGAGTCTGAGGATGCACGGTGGCGCATCTTTCATTCTTTAGCGATGTACGTCTTTAAATGTCGTTTCCACCCGGAGCGATGCTGCCGTTCTCCTCATTCCCTAGCAGTTTCGCGTTGAGAATATTCCTTCCACTTAACGCCTCGCTTTTCTCGCTCTCTACCGCTTTTCCGCTGAGGACTTGGCTCGCTCGTCGGCAATATGTATAGCTTTTAAGAGGGCGAGGAAAGGCAAGTAGCAGGTTGTGCCCTAGAATGTTGCCTTGGGGTACTCCGCCTCTCCTCCGCATCCACTCCTCTTTCACGGGTAAACTCGGGATTTTTCACACCTTACGTTCGATTCTCGACTTGTGTTACAAATACCACGTGGAGTTTAAACTAGTTACGCCCATCAGGTGTTTTATTGCAAACATTTTCCAACTTGACTCATATTTCTTCCTTGGTCTCCATCCAAATTGCAGGTTATCGTAATAACTTTAATCCGCAGATGTTTTTGCTCGCCCGACCCTTGTAAGGTCACCGAGGAGATCCGAAGGTGTATGTGTGTCGTGTGTGAAGCCTCGGAACGCGTTTTTTTCTATTGTAATTTTTTGCGGTCTGTTCAGGTTTTGTGGAAGACCGAGGACGAGGGAAAAATGCTAAGGAACATGCTGAGGCGGAGAACCCGGCCGGTGGTTACTCTTGGCCTCGAGACGCGGTCGGGATCGCGTGGGTTAAAAGAGATGTTTTTTTTATTTCATCTTCTGCGTGTTGAGTCGTTTTTGCTGTGAGTGGAAAAAAATAATCACCTCGCTGCGAAGTGGAGAGAGAGAGAGAGAGAGTGATGTGTAATCTTGATTTTCTCGGATTAACTCTCTTGTGTCGCCCAAGCACGACCTTCGTCGCGATCTAAATCGCTTCCGACCTTCCGGGGGTCACTTTCCCCCGCGACCTCGACCCTGCGTAAACATTTTCGGAGCAGGGTTTTAGTTTCGACCGCCCTCCTTCGTTCCCAGCAGCCGCATTGGTTCTTAAAAGGCGCCCCTTTTCCCCCTCCTGTCTCCGATATCTCAGCAGAAAAATACGTAAAGGGAGACGGATTTAAATGAAGTATGGACGTTGTCTTTTGATTTGATGGTGCAGCATTTCACGAAAGGTAGGTAGCCTATTGCGTAGTATTGGATACTGTGGGGAGGGTCCCGGGTGATTCTTATAGAGAAACTCCAACTAAAATCAATACGATGCGATTTTCCCGAGTTGAATTTCGTGGAAATCCGAATGGCTGAACAGGGAAAGGAAATAAACCCTCACCTTGAATGTTCGTACGTCACATACCTTGAGGTTCTGTTGGTGTGAGCCCTGCCCTCAAACCTGTCAAAGCCAACCTTGTGGTTAATTGCCGTAGTTGGCTCTTTATCGCATTTCTCACGCATTGCGTCGAGATAAAATTCAAAGAATGCGAGAGACATGAGTGCGGGGTATTTTGAACGGAAATGGAATGCTGCCTAATACTAGATTAAATTTGGTGGGTGAGGTAGAAGATGGATGAGATTAGGTACTGGAATGAAAGGAGGTAGAGAGTATGTGCAGTTGGAGTATGTATGGTTTACTTGAGCGTAGGGCGTAACGGGATTTCGAGACGTTTTAGGCGTTGCTTAGAATTACAGCTGTCATTCCATCAAAAACCTACCCTTGACCGGCAGTCTGCAGTTAATGGCGTTAGCATAACGTTCACCTTTCGCGGCGCAGTATCTCTTCGCAATCAGTAGACCGCCTTTCACTCCGTAGTGCCGATGCACTCCGATGTCCTACGATCATCACAGGTCAAAATCGATACATTGCAGAGTCGAAAAACCTCAAAGTAAAGGAACTCACGATAATATTTTTTCCTCGTCCTTTCAACAGCCCCGCATTAAGCTCCTTCCATATCTCTCTCACTGGCAACCCCTCTCGTATCTCTCTACTTCTCAAATTTTCTTTTCTTTTTTGAACGACTGACTCTCATGTCTTTCCCTCTTTTTGATTTGTAATTCATATTCTGCTTCTCCTCGACGGAGAGGCTGCAATCTCCCACTCACTCACTCTTTCTCTCTCTCTCTCTGTCTCTCCCTCCGTTGATGAAAGTAAACGGCCCTCCCCCGCAAACACTCGACGAACGAACTTTCGTGCTCCTCTCTCTCTTGAGAATAGATCCTTCGTCTCTTCCATGCTCCTCCTCCAACGCCCTTCTTTTTCCACTCTTCTTTTTCCAACCCCCAACCGTCTCTCCACCTCCGCCCGCCCACCATCCTCCCTCCCGACGCCCCTCTCGCCCCAACCCCCGCTCTCGACGTCCCCACCTGCCCGCCCGCCCGTTCCATCTAGTTTTATGACACGTGTATCCTCCGCGACTAATGACTACCCTCTCCGGCCGCCGCCGCGTTTGGTATTCTTGGATTGACGTCAGTGATTCCGGAGCGGAGTTGTTGCGTCTCCCTCAAATCCATCTCCCCCCCCCCTCCTCGCGTACGACCAGATATGGGTCGAAATGAGTCATTGAAAAATGATCACGGTCGACTTTTGTGATGTTTTATTCTGGTGTAGATTCAATCTTGGTTTTGGTCCTCTTTTTTTTAAATCTCATTTTCACCGATTTCAGACGATGATTCTCTTTCGCGTGAATGATGTACGATCTTCTGTGAAGTGAATTCTTTTTCGTACGAGTGCATTTCATCGAGGATTCGTATAGGTCGTCGTGCGGTTTTAAGTTCAAAATCTTTCAAAATTCAACTGGTTTAACTGCTTGGTAATACTGCTTTCCGTCAATGTGGGGGATTTCGTATGGATAGGAGATTCCAATAAAACTGATTTAATGTGGCCGCAATAAAATAGGAGGATATTTTCGTTATACGGCTGGGTAAATGCTCCAGATCTCCGCTTTGGATATCTAACTTCGCGAATTTTTGCGGTCTTTTAGCCGAATTTTTGATTTGACGCAATGTCCATCCGCAGCCGTGGAATTTTTTGCCATTAAGAGTATTAATATCCAAAATATTCGGCCGATTATTTGTGTAAAGTTTTCCTGAATAATTCTTTTAACTCAATCAAAGGGCCTTTGAATTTCGGTGTCTAGGTAACTTCCGTGCAGTGTTAGATTCGTGGTATAGTAAGCGAATGAAACAGCGAAGCGTGGTATAGTAAGCGAATGAAGTTTACCAATAAAGGAGAATCCAACTCGATGTATAAATTACTCATTCAGAGGTCGATATAATTATGGTCGCAGGGAGTGAAATTTAAGTTCTTGCTGACTACGTCTATTTGGGGTGCTAGAGGGGTTCGTGCTTTTCAAAAAATGTTAGTAAAATGCAAGCACACTTTCCACACGCAGTGTTAAGGTAGGCAGTTTTTAAACCTTGGATATACGTTTCTTTTGCTTTCCTTTGCTTTTTGCGTATTTACATCGCCTCCGGAAATACATCACTCATCTCATGTTTCCCTATGGTCTATTAATTTCACTAGTTCCTGCTAGAATAATCGATTGAGCTCAGTCTTCATTCTTGGATATCGGACTACTTCAGGCCGGAGATTTTTTTATCATGACTACTCTCTTTCTCTCAAAATCACGGTGGAATACAACCCACTGTTGCCTTAGTTTTCTCAAAGTTCATGAAAATACCCGATTCGTGTTTCAAAATTGTAGGTTAATATCGCGTGTATTGTTTCCCGTTCATAACTCATCGATTAAAGGGTTTCGCATGCTTATCACGGCACCTTTCTTATTATCAGTCATGTTCGAAAACTGCGTTATTTCGTCCAGCAGAGTGCATGTCACGAGGTCTGAAGTATTAGATTTTCCGCCGAAGACCACTTCGAGAATGAATTACTCTTTCTACTCCCGTGATTCAAAATGGAAATCGTCGGGCGACAGACGCAGTGATTTTTTTTATTTTTCAAGAAGAAATAACCATTCGGGTATTGCGAATTAAAGCACGGGGAATTTTTTCCGTGTTACAACTCATGCGTGGCTCAATATTCATCACGTATACTAGCGTTGAGGACTCCCTCCATGCCCGTTTCGACCAAAGTTCGTTTCTCTTCTTTCTCTTTCTCGCATGCAAGCTTCCTTTCCCTCTTTGAAGGTTCCCCCTCTCCCGTCCCAACATTTCGTCTCATTACCATTACTCCACCCTCGTCCTCCTCCCCATCCCAGCTTCCTCCGGTTCTTTCTCCTTTTCCGCTCTCTCCCTCTCTCTCTCAGGCTTTCTCCTGCGCGCTCCTTAACTCTTGTTTCCACACCATTACGCCCGAAGAGCCTGGAGAGTCACTCCTCCCAATCTCCTCTCCTCTCCCTCCCTCTCCATGTCGCTGCACCGTGCTCGCCTCGCACCGTTTGCCTCGTTCCCCGTTAATCGCGTCGCCGGCCCTCATCTTCCCCCTCGTCTCGCCCTTCGCTTGACGTTCACGCATTTTCCCTCTTCTCTCTATCCCTCTTTCTCTCTTTTCTTCGCTCCCATTTTCGCCCCTTCCCCCAAAACCCGCCCTCGTCTTTCCCTTTCCTCGCTGTAACGTTTTGGGACGAGTACGCGCCAGGGTGCTGTATTTTCCTTTTTTTTCCATCTTTATGTTTCCTGTGGCCGCCACGGTGGTCACAGACTGATGTTAAAGTTCCAAATCAACGTTGCGCGCGGCGTAATCCTATCGCATTGGTTATTATATCGGTAAAATTACTAGATCCGACGTATGTAATGATTTAGTAATCATTTTATGGTCATAAATTGATCTCGGTTGCATAATCAGACTAATATTATTTTTTAAAGAGAAACAAGTTCGATTGCCGTAAGCAGCAGTGTACTGTTTGGTCAACTGTGGCATCGCATGCTAAATTGACCGCACTTTGCAATTAATAGAATTGAAGTTGAAAATGTGAACGCCTTGCTCATCACTCTCTCTTCTCGCTTGAGAGGTCTCGCTGAAGGGTGGTTTGTTCGGTCGCTTGTCGGCTTTGTTGAGCTTCGATTACACGTCCGGGGTGGAAGCTTAATATCCTTTGGTCCTCTTTTCTCCTGGTGATCGTCTCCTTGCCTTCCTGCCTCTTTATAATCCTTTTACTTACCTGTGCTCATTACTCCATCCGTCCCTTTTGTTCTCAAGGTTTAGCGAGGAGTGAATCATCGCGTGAATGATTGCCGACTGCCCTGCTGAGAGGGCTAACATTCCAAAGGATATGGATTATCCCTCCCTGACTTTCTGTCTCCCTTCCTCGCCCTCTCCGAGTGCGGGTGGTGTTTGCCTCCATTTCACTCGCTTTGGCGGCCAGTATTCAGTCGAAAAATCTCACAAACCCGCCCGCCGCTTGCTACTCCCGGGGCAAAAACACCACATCCCCCGACCCATTTCTTCCTCCGTCTCTTCTTCCCACGGAGATGGGCCGTGACCGAATTCGGGCGTTGGGTTTGTTTATTTTGGTGTTCACGTCCTGGCGCCGGACCAGGTGGCTGGATACTTGAACCCAACCACGCAACCGACATCACGACAAAAATCCCACCTATGATGCATAAAAATGAGCGATATAGTCTGAACAAAGTTAACCGTCTCATGGAAACGACAGCGACAACATTGATCAACGTTTTTCTGGTGGTTAGTGCCCTGGCTTCCCACACCGTCGCCCCGGGTTCGGATCCTGGAGGGGGTAGGATTTTTCAGTGATATCCCGATCTTTACTATGTGAAGAGTTCTTCAAGTGAGTACCCCGTACATTGGATGGTAAGAGTATGGTTAAGTATTGGTTACAAAAAGATTGGTTGAGAGTATGTAGGCTAATTCCGACGCAGGGTTTCTCCCCACCGGTTTTTCCCATCCCATATAAATCTTATCTTTACCGAATCATCCACCTGTCCCCAGTGGTGCAAATGACCTCAGCCGTTGGTCGCCTCATCCAATAACTATTGCTACTTCCACCCCAAGCTTCGAATTGAATTTGGACAGTGCTCTTTAGATCTGGTTGGAGTGCTCATCAGCTGTAAATTTTAATAAATTTATCAAACAAACATGAATTAAATAACCCTACATTTATATTAAAAATGCAACCCTAAGTTATTGGAGGTCTATTTCTAAAGCATCCTTCGTTCCTGGAATATATATGTTTATTGAAAATATTATTTTTTAGGTTGATATTTGCCATTCTTCCGAAGTCTTCTGTGAAAGCGACTGCCAGTTCACAATGATATCCTCTCTCTGATCTCAGTACCAGTGATCAAGTCTGCCGTGGTATCCTGCTTTTTTATTGAACTCTCTATATCCTACAAATACTCTTTCCGTTGCATCGAAAATTCTGCATACGTGACTAATTGTTGTCCCATTCTAGAGTCTCGAACAGGTCAATTGCTCTCGCTTCCCATTAATTCCAAGAATCCGCGACTCCACAAAAACTAATCTTGCGACTTATTTTGGGAATTTCAGCTTTTTAACGATTTTTCGCTTACGTACACTTATTCCGTATAGTGAAACGCGTATACCAAGAGCTTGATACGCAATAGAATACTTCGAGTGTCGCAATTCAACACGTCAACTATTTGTTTTTCCAGCGTAATTGTCTTTCAACCCAAATTTAACGCTTGTACATGATTTGTGTCAATATTAGGGCACTTTGAATCATGTGTTTTTATTCACAAAAAGCCAAAGTTGGCAATTTTCGTTCTTTTATGGTGAACTCGGTCTGTGTCTCGATCAAGGCTAGAAAAGGCTTTTAATTCCTCAGTGGCAGAGAATTATTCCGAACGGCTCCATGGAAAGTATCGTAGACTAAACTTTCTTTATTTCTTCATACGAAAAACCATCCCGTTGCCATTTCAGGAACGTAATCTCTATTTGTTCCTCTGTTTCCTGAGATAGTGGTTTGGAGATATTTCATTGGAAACGTCTCAAAACAATCAAATTTATTCCATCACTCTTTTAATTTGGCGAAAATTGTATTCTTTTAAACAAGTCTACCCCAGTGTAGCGGCTCGCTTTACTTGCAATAAATCGACTGCGGATGACTAGAGCACAGTCACTGTCGGATCTTGTCTTATGTTAGGAGCCAGTGGAAACTTTTCGATGCCATAGGAGAAGTGGGGACAGAAACCCCAGCACATTATGCTCTTCTGTTTTCCCTTTTGAAATCCTCTCGACGGTTACCCCCGTGTCTTTCAAAAAAATTCGTCTCCTGTTTTTTCTCTCTCCCCCCTTCACATTCCCACCCTCCCTTCTCTCTCACTCTCCATTTTTCCTCCATCTCATTTCCCGCCTTCAGTCGGCTCCTGCCCCCTCATTTCACTCCCTCTTCTTTTCTTCATCCATTCTGTCATTCCCTTTATTCCCTGTGCCGTATTGCCTGTTTAAGAATTTTTCCCAGCCTCATTTTTTTCCTTCTTATTTTTACTTCCTTGCTCTCATAAATTCTTTCCTCGGCGAGTGTATGTATGGCGTGTTCGAGGGTACCTTTGTGTAAACTCCCCGCCCCGTCTTCCCCTGGCCAAACATTTTCTCTTCGGATATGTATTCACCCTCTCCTCCTCCTCCACCCGACCCGGCCACCTCCCGACAACTCCCCGCCCATGTTTATTTATTCGCGGTTCCACTCTCTTCTCTCTTTCTCTTTTGTTTGCCCTCCGCTCGCCCACCCTCCCTCCCTGCTCCTCCTCATTCCTCAGCCGGCCAGCCCTCCGGTCCTTTCTCATTCGTCGTCCTTTTCTTCTTCGTCCATTTCCTTCACCTCCTCCCTCTTTCTGTCTCCCTTTCTCTCCAGGACCTGAGCCCTCTTCTCCTTCGTATCGCGGCACTGCGTTGCCATTTTTGCTGAAAATTTGAAATCCCGCTCATTTTGAACATTCAGGATTTGAAAGAGAGGCCGAATATTTTTTCCCCGAAAACGTAAAAATATTGGCACATTCTACTCGAGTTTTATTTGTGTGCCATTGTTCTTCTTGGCACCGTTCTTGGATTGGAAATCGTTTCATGCTCTGCGCAGGTCCCATGACATTAACTTCAATGTAAACGTGTCCCAGATTCATAAAGTTCGAGACGAAACTGTTGTTTGGAGAGCGTATCAAATTAACGGGTAGCCAGAGGTGACTTCACGAAAGATTTTGTTATCCGTTGTAAGAGGCAATTCTAGTCATTTTCAACAAATTTTTAAAATTACCAAGTTCCTTTGGCTTGCGGCAAACGGGGTGTAGTTTAATGAAAATACATGTCCGGTTTTTTAATGTACGTTCAGTAATTATACTCCTAAATGTAATCCGTGCACTTCAATCGAGCTTTGCATGATTGCAGGCTTGCAGCAAAAAAAGAACTTCACTTGCAATATTAGGACATTCAAAATGGAGCGAATGAATGAGGCGTGTCTGTAAAAATAATGTGGAAAAGTGTGAAATTTTTCTCTGACTGTGTACCTAGTCGTGAAAAGGGCCAAAATGACCCATGGTGCTCGAGGCTATGAGAAAGTGACAGGCGAGTCCGAAAGGTACTACTTCTTAGCGCGAAGAGCGCTATAACCGGCAACACTGTCAGGCCCGCTCTCTAGCTCGTTTCATCCGCACGAAGTCCCACCACCCCCGGTTCTCCCTTTCATGCCTCTCCGTTCCTTCGCCCATTCCCCTTCTCTCCCCCCGTCCTCACTTCCACCCCCCTCTCAAATCCTCCTTTTCGGATCCCTTGTACCTCGATATTCCTCCTCCTACCGTATTTTTTTCCTTCACCTCCCGTCCCCCCTCCTCCCGACAGTGTTTTCTCTTTTCCCGTGACGCATGGGTGGAACGGGCCCAAAGGAATGGATGGGAAGGGAGGGAGTTGGGTTTGTGTGTGAGGCGGACTTTCGTTGTTTTATTTTATATATTTTTTTTTATATTTTCCCCGGGATGATTACGTGGTCTCTTTTGTACGGCACGCCTGTTTCTTTTTGCGACCACCCGTCCCCCTTCTTACGCTCCTCCACCCTCTCTTCCCCCAGCACTCCTCCACCCTTCGTTCACATCTTCCGTTCGTTCATTCTTCTCCTCGTCTCTCGCCTGTTTGTTTTTGCGGGCCTCGTGAGATTTCTCGAGGCGCTTAAACGTGACATGCTATTCCATTTACTTTCTTCCCTCTCCCTTTCCCCCCTCCCTCCCTTCAACCCCTGCCCGCCATCATTCTTCGCCATCCTTCAAGTGTTTTCCTTTAGTGCCCCGTTTCTCCGTCTCGTGTGCCTGTTCGGTTTCCAGGACAACCATCCCCCACCGACACACATGCGAACTCCTCCCTCTTTTCATTCGATTCGAGCGATCTCCCTCTCTCGTCGCCACCACCCAAAGCAATCCCTCCCTCTCCATCCCCCTTCCCCTCGGAATGGTCCGGACTACTCATTTCCCTTCAATTCTCTTCCTTTCTCCCCGTCGTCACACTCCCTCCCCCCTCTCTCCTCTGTCTCCCGTCCCCATCACCTAATATCTCAGCTCTGCGTGGTCGTTCCCAAGGCGATGAACGCTGTTTGATTTAAGGAAAAAATGACTCCCATTAACATGAATAAACATCGGCGATTTAGTGTTCCTTGCCGCTACCACAGCCGTCTCCGTTGCTATATTTCGGATCGGGAGGAGATTGGGATGGGTTGCCATGGCCACTGAGCGTGATATCGAAAATGATCGTGCCTTATTACGGAATTATTTTTTTTATCAACAAATCACAGCTTTTAACCGACCCCATTTGCTTGGTGCCATATGAACTCCACCCTCGCCCATCAAACCAACCTTCTGGTCGATCACCTATATGTTTTTTGTCGAATGTAAGGTAGAAGAATGCCATAAGAAAATAATCTAAATTTATCAGTGTCCCGGCCATTTAATAGAGTATGATAAATAATTATTATCAATATTATATTGAAACTGCTGCATAATTATTATAAAGAATTAAAAACCTATTGCATTATAAAATTTCCATGTTATGAGATATTATTCTTTCATCATATGCATTTCTCTCCCCTCAGTATGAAATGTTATCAGACCATAATTATTTTTATTGATCAATCATTCTTTTCCTATTAATAATATATGGTGCAATATGTTTCGCCGTATTACGGCAATTATATATATATATATATATATATATATATATATATATATATATATATATATATATATATATATATATATATATATTACACACACACACACACACACACACACACACACATTCAAACACGAAATCCCGCCAAACGGCGAAAAAATACTCATTATAGAAACAAATATAAGGAAAAAGGATAGGAACACACACAAAGGACGAACACAGGAGAGGTAGGGAAGGCGAAATCCAGCAGATCACGAATGTTAAAATATTTACCGGTCTAGGAAATATTTTTACATTCGTGATCTGCTGGATTCCGCCTTCCCCACCTCTCCTGTGGTCGTCCTTTGTGTGTGTTCCTATTTCTTTTCCTTATATCTGTTTCTATATAAATGAGTGTGTATATATATATATATATATATATATATATATATATATATGTATATATATGTATATATATATATATATGTATATATGTATATATATATATATATGTATATATGTATATATATATATATGTATATATATATATATATATATATATATGTATATATATATTCACAAGGAAATAGATACAAGAAAAAGAGATAGGAGCACATAAAAAGGACGAACACAGGAGAGGTGGGGCCTATACTGCTTATATGTTTACATTCATATAGTATGTGTACATATATTTATGAGTAGGCATTCAAGCTCATTGAAATTCACAAAAAGTGTACGAGAAAGAGAATTAAAATCCCAAAGAGTTATATTTTTTCAAATTTGATGACGTAGGTTTTAATATACTAATTACTTAAATCTCGTCAATAATTTATATTGCTATTAATTGACTTTTTCATTGTTTTATTCATGATCACTGAGTAAATCCCCTTTGAAAGTTTAATGTGCAGTTATGTCCCGGATTATAATTATTATGTTTCCAGGGATTCACGTGTAGTGGACAACGATGCAGATTCGAATTCGGTGAGCGTTGACATGCTCAATCGGGTGTACCAGAGTTCATTCACATATTAAATTTTGAGGGTGCAGGTGTTTGAAATAATATTAATTGCTCGGGCTCATTCAGTGATTCACGGTGCAATAATTAACTTTTTTTGCCTCGTTTTCCCCTAAGTGATTCCCCGTCCTGTTTTTACATTTATTTTCGCACCCCGTTTGTTTGTTTGTTTATTTATTTATTCTTCGCCTCCCTTCCCACTCCGCACGTCCGTCCGTTTGAGGGGAGGAAAAACATCCCCTTGCTCCGTGGAGCGGGGCGGGGGTGTCGGAGGGAGGGTGGCACCGGCTTCCGGAGGCCGGGAGGAAGAGGGTGGGTATGGGGGTCCCTGTCCTCCTCTGAACAGGAAAACCGGCCCGAAAGCTCAGAGGACGTCTCAAATACCGGGGACCATGGATCCGGGTGTACACCGCTCGCATCTGATCTGCGAGATTCCTACCGCTCCCAACGCTTCGCCCCCTCGATTCCACCCCTTCGCTTTCCCCCCTCCTCCACCCCCTTCCCCGCACGGCCGGATCAACCGGTCCGACACGATCGTCGACATGTGTTCCGTGGGATTTCGGTCGCTCCCTCCCGCGGTGTCGATTCCGAGAGCGACCCTCTCACACCTACTTCTACCGCTCGTATATAACCGCGCGCTAACGTGTCTCTTTGTGTGTAAGTGTAAGGGATTTGCTCCCGCGGTCTTTCCGGTTGTTTCCGTCCAGGGCACAGGGCTGTTTCTTTTTTTTCAATATCGACCGACCTTATGAAATGAATATCGAGGTAGTGAGGATTCTTTAGCATGGTGATAATTCTTTGGAGCAATATTGTTCACATCGTGCATCGGCGGTATCTGACATATACATGATATTGCCATAACTATCGACATTCTATTATCATCTTTCTATCCACTACATCGTTCATGTCAAAATTATGGTCTATATCGATTTTATTTTCAATGTCGATATTATTGTCCGTATCGATTTTACTGCTCATTTCATAATTAATGTCAATTTCGATTATTGCCCTTATCGAAATTATCGTTTATTTTGCTATTATTGTCCTTAATGGTCATATCGTCATACCTACGATAGGTTTCTTATGTTCGTATAGTTCGTATCGTCATACCTACCTTAGGCTTCTTATGATTATATGATTGTTAACCGCCTGTAAACGAAATTCTTGAAATTTACGACTGGACGTATTTGATATGAGATAAACTTCTCCTCCCCGTGAGTTGCATTTCCTACTCCCCTTCTGTATCTCCGCCATCCCCAAGAATCGGACCCGATCGTCCTGAGCTGTTGCCCTCTTCTCGTATACATTTCCTAAGTATTAAAGTCCCATTCTCATTTTTTGGCGAATGGAGGATTTAAGGGGGAGTTCACCGAAAATGTTGTGCGGTGTGGGGGGTTGGAGTGGAGGTCAGGAGAGAGAGAATGAAAACCGTCGCCTCGTGTCGACCAAAGCTAAAGGGAGGATGGGTCGGATTTACACGCGGCCACTCGTAGCCGCCCACTTCGGCGGATCACCGGTTTACACACTGGCGCCGCGTCCACCATAGCGAAGCGGTGATTGTGGGGAAAGGGAGGTCACCGTGTCGTGTCCTTTTCTGTTTCGGGTAGCATCCGTCGTGCTCAGCGGCCGTGCCAAACACACCACCTCCGAAAAACTTTGGGGAATTGTTGGGTTGGGAAAATTTGATTAATCTTTGCGCGATTGTGTGTAGTCTGCAGCGAACGTGTAAACTCTGTTTGTAAAACTTGGTGGATTTCGCGAGGCATGTAATATGGTACATTGATTTGACCTTAATGAGGAGCTGAGATCTAAAAAAAGAAATCCTCTTGTGGGAATCCGTGTTCATGATATTGACTAGTGCACGACACTTTCCTACCCACGAGCTCGTACGAAGTATGTTTTCCGAGCTGGCGAGCCACATTTGAAAAATTATATTACTTGGCGCATTTTAATTATTTTCTTGCATTCATATGTGCGTAGTGAAACTGATAAACATGCATTTTTAATTTAATTTACAAACTCTTAAATTTCATCCGAAAATAAAGACACTTGATTGATGAATTTTAAATATTTTTAGCTAATTTTTAAAAAGAGTCAGCATCAACGAGTCCGCGTGCTGTGCGCCATTTCAAAGGGGCAGGGGTTTAGAATTATGTATCCCAAAATGCGAAATCCTGTTTTCGTTTTTTGAACGCCGGAAATTACCTAGCGAGTTGTCGGGGAAAATATGGACGTCCGGAATAATTTTGCTTTCACGGCTGTGCGCCGATGCAGGCAGGCTACCTTGTCCCGAATTAGTGGGAGCGTCGGTGCGCCCTCGACCAGGGTACAGCGGATTTAAATCCTGTCGGTGCCTCCCTGGGCTCGAGTCAATTCAGTCGAAGCTGTGTCGGCGGTGTGAATGCCGGGGGTTATGCGGGAATAAAGGGAAGATTAGCGAGGCGAAGAACCTGCCAGCCCGACGCTCAATCCGTGGAATCGGGTTCTCCTGGGTTTATTGCCCGTTGAGACCCTGTGTTCATCGTCCTCGGCCCATCTGTGTGTTCTCTCTCTCTCTCTCTCTCCCTATATGAAAGGTTACATGGACGAATTCATTCGCGTGTTCCATTGGCGGGCTTCGGCTGCGCCGTTTGCACAGGAGGTGGGGGTGTAATAATTTGCCTCCGCATCTCGACGCGCGGTCGTCAAATTTAGATGTGGACCATGACTATATTTTACTTCGGTTAATATTTTCACGGCCCTTTCCTCTCCCGGCAGCGCCTCTCATTATCACTGCAGCATGGTCATACTTTTGTAATTATTTTGTATTTTGTACTATGCTACTTTTTTCCCCCCTGATTAATTATTCTCTCTTTTATTTCCAGGTAAGTAATCCGTTCTTCTGGCGAGTATTGAAGCAAGGGTTGATGATGTCTCCCGGAACGGTAGGAAATTGAATGTAAAAAAATATTTCATTCAAAATTGTTAAGATGCCATTCCAGGTCTTCGGGTAATTCGGCGGTTTGTCATCCCACATCTTCGTTTGTTATAACATATTGTTCATTACTTTAGTGCATCATATTTTTCGTACTTGGGTTTCCCGCGACCGTGTATCCGACTTTAACGACTAAGGAAACTTAGGAGGACATGAAAGGTTACCAGCGTTTGTAGTTCCGTTGTCAGGTGCACTATTCATTGATAACGGTTATGGTAGTCGCCCGGTGGAGTTCGCAATTTACACCAGCAAAGCACAAGCCAGTTGTAAGTCTGGTAATACCTCAGACTCGCTTTAATGATTCTGAACAAACTAGCGTCCCACCCTTAGAAGGGGGGATCTTATCGTGTTAGCTAGCACATCGTCTCCCGCGGCCCACAACAAGCAGTTCTGTCCTAATATTACCAAAAGTCAAGCAAGCAGTCACCGGCTTGCAGAGAGTTGGAGATAGGTGAACGCGTTCGTTATGTTGGCATTTCTGTGACTGCCTGGCATATGGGGTACGATAGCTCTACGTTTTTCTGTGAGTGCCTGTTACCCAATGCCAATATTCACCCTTCGCAAATTCTTGCAGCGCTGGTGACCGACCACAAACTTTAGGAAAGGATACTACACCGTACGCGTTGTGCTACGGGTCGCTTTAGAGGTCTCGGGAACAGAGCGCATGTATTTCGCAGGGTGCGGTGTGACGTAGGCGTGAGAGGTATGCGAAGACAGGGCAGTGTGCAGTAAATAAAAGTATGCCTTCCTGAAGTAACTTATCAGAATTGTTTTCTTCACCTGTTCCGAAAGGGAACGGTGTGGATTTTACGTTTGTGTGCGTGTGTGTATTTTGCCAACCGTGGAACCTCAGCGAAGGCATGTGACAATCCCCGTGAATGTGTGTTTGTCTTTGCTCGTGATGCGCAGCCTCTACCTCTCTCTTTCCCATCCCTCTCTCCCCGTGTTGTACCCCGTACGCTTTCCTACCCTCCATCGCCCCTCCGCGCCTCAATTCGTCATACGCACCGTCACTTCGTCGCGCGGGTGTCTGAAATCCCCACGGCGGCTTAAGCCCGTGTTTCACTCAGTCAGCTGTCCCGGGAAAACCCCGTTCCCCAGCCCCGCCTTCCCTCCACGCCTCGTAGTGCACCCATTGCCCCCCACCCCCATTGGTATCCCTCTTTCCCCCTCCTCTCACTCCCGCTCCCCTCGCAATATCCGCGGACTTCATCCGGAAACTCGAGCTTTCCGTGCGTGTCTTCCCCACTCGTATCAAGCGAGCCGTGTGATGGATTTAGTCGGTTAAAAGAGTTGTCATCGCCCGCTCCTCTCTCTCTCTCTTCCTCTCTCCCTATCTTTACCTCCTCTCTCTCTCTCGTTTCATCCGGTTATCCTCCTGTAGGGATGCGGAAATATATCGCAGGGCGCCACGCGATCTTCTTTCTTTCGTTTTAATTTTTTTGTTATTATTTCTTACGTTTTTCAATTTCATCTCGCCGAAACGGTTCCGTCCGTCACTGAGTGTTTAATGAATGAGCATTGAAATGAGCGGAGGTCAAAAAATTAAACGGAAACAGTACAGTAGATATTTCTCCCGTATCCGAGAGAAGTGCGAATTGCAGTACTCGACTGATGCTGATTTGTTTAGGTTTCGCGATTTTTATTTAAATGAAAAATGTGTATGGGTGTGTGTGTGTGTGTATATATATATATATATATATATATATATATATATATATATATATATATATATATATATATATATATATATATGTATATATGTATATATATTTATTTATATTTATAAAATTCGTTTTTTCGCGTGTCCCGAAGCTTCTTTTATTTTCTTTTATGCGGTGATGTGTATCAGTGAGCATCGCCATTGACGACGCCCGGTGGATTATCCCTTTTGCAATTTGCAAACTAGCTCTCGCTGACCTCCCACGAACTTGGGATTGCAGCTTTTATAGTGGAATATGACGGGATGAAATATTTACGAGACCTGTTTTCCCCGGAGCGAAGCTCGTTGTTGAGGCCACAGCTTTGTGGAACTCCCATCGCAGTTTTGCAGCGAAAAATAAAAAGCCTCTGTGTTATTCCAACGCGGCGTAATCTCCCGTGATTGATTATACGATGAAGATTTAATCGCCGGAACCGGTCGTCTATTTTTTTACGCCATTCAAATCATTTCGGGTGTTTTTCGCGATGAAACATAAATGTTTTCCCACACATCTGCTTCATTTTGAAAGATGAGGCCGTGCGCACACTTGATTTCATGCACGGGAACTGTCTTTTTTAATCTGAAAATTTGTAATTGGCAAACATTACGGGCCTGGTGGAGACTCCGTCATTCCTGAAGTAATTCGCTCCTTTATTAACCCATTCTGCGCCGGGGAAAAAGATTTACTCCACTTTTGTCGGCATCCCTGGCATCAATTCAATGAGTGCTAACTTTTTTTTTAATGCTTCCCCGTCTGAGATTTGAAAGATGCAGTTTTCGCACAGAGGAACAAATTTCGAGTGAATCTGAATCATTGCCGACTGGGAAATTGAATAAAAAATGGATTCCTATTTTTTTATCGTTCGAATGTAAATGTGTGCTCACAAAAAAATCGCTAAATGTTTGACACTGTATTGAATGCCAATTTAAGCTTACATAGATGTAGCAAAAAAGCGATGCTGGAGATAAATAAACGTGAACATTAACGAACGAATATTTAATCAAGGAAACTAAATGCATTGAAACAATTATTATTAAATATTGTTGGTATAATAAAATTTGGTCGTCCGTGTACTTCCAATGAGATATAAGGCACTTGATGGATATGGTTAATGGCACGACTTCATTTTTAATGCCATATAGCCATTTGAAACAAATTTGACCGGTAATGATATTTAATGTTCTAAATCAAATATTTAATTCGTTTTCCATGAAATATCTTGAGTTTCTATAGCAATAGTATAAACGATTTATGCCGATAAACCATGCAAGGAAGATCAAATATTACTATCTTTCATAAGGCCCTGCCTCCAGTGTCATCTTACCGCGATGAAAAATAACCCATGCTACCTAAATTGCCTGCCTGCCAGCAAAAATTCAAATGTTTCTGATCATTCGTTAAAAATTAGTTTAGAGACAAAAAAATAGATTTTTATGTTAATATGTTAATTAGAATGGATGGATGATATTCACTGAAATATTACAATAGGCTACTATTAAATATTTTCTAATAATTTGATACTTCTGTTTCAAATGGAGATAACTCACTCATTATTTTCATCAAACCACGATTTCAAGAAAACGGGACACGCGCGTGTAGGCGGGCCGAAACGTTGAGACCTGGATTAGATGTGAATTTATTTAAAAATCACGAAACGTAGTGATGCAATCAATTGACCGAAAGAGCCCTCGTATCAAATCGTCGCGAGAACAAATGGTGGTTGGAAATGGAAATCTAGCTCTTTCCTCGGTTCATTCTATCCGATTGGAGATTCATTCTCTCTCTCTCTCTCTCTCTCCCACGTCCTCTCTTTCGCCCCTCCACCCCTTGCCCCCATCCGGTGCAGGTGACCACCGCCGCCCGCGAAATGCCTTCCGTCCGTCTCCCTTCCCCCGCCTGAATCCGTCCCTCGCTCCCCTTCGCGACCCTCTTCTCTCTTTCCTTGGGCGCGTTGCCGTCGTCGCGATTTTCGGCACACTCCGGCGGCCGACTGCGGCGTGAACTGTGCGCCGTCTGCGTGGGGGACGCGTGTGGGTGTTCGCGTCCGTGTGCGAGCGCACAAGGGGACCCGCTCCACCGTCGCTGTCGCGCTCTTTGAGATTTCGCCACGGCGCGGTCGATGGACGGAACGTGCCACCAAACCCCCCCCAAGCGAGTAATTAACTCATTGTGGGCCTGGGAGGATTCATGAAAACTTCGCCGTCCATATCTGAGAATCTGTTGGATTAAAAAAATTGGGGAAATACGAGTATGGGGATATGTTAAGGGAAGTGGTTAAAGCTTACGGCTACTGTCTGAAGGGATCCGGGTTCAAATCCAGATGAGTCGGGGCACGTCTTTCACTTCACCCAAGCTGTGGTATTTCGGGTGCCAGAATTTCGTGGAAATATTTGCGCCGGCTCCAACGGAGAAAGGAAACCCCAGTGTAAAATGTTTAACACTATTTAGGGCTTGATGTTGGGTGAGCTACTATTCCCTCTTCTGTCAAACTAAACTTGGGTTTGGTTACTGTGGTGGAGAGAATGAATAATAGTAATCAATTGATTTTTAATAATTTACGATGATTTATTTAGCTATTTTATGCCATTGAAGCATTAGGAAGTAACTTTCTTTCTATTTCAATAATGGATAACTCACCAGTGCCTAATTTTAATGAGTCTTCCGTCCTATCACTTGCTCTCCTTAATTTAGATTCTGTACTTTTATTTCTCTTTTGGAGCGTCGAGGAGTTCGGACTAAAATGATCATAGAGAGCGTGTAAGCTCCGTAAATTACTTTAAATCGTGATTAATAGAGTGTGTAATGAAGAAAAACATTTTTGAAAAAATAAGGATGGATTGATGTGCTAAAGATGAGATTTATCATGAACGAATTTGTCGGGCGCCAGCGTTTTTAGTAGGTACCTACGTACCCGTAATATTTCTCATCTCCACGGTCCAATCGCGTTACTCGTTAACTTCGCTGTTTGGGGGGGGGGGGGAGGTAGATATGGGTGGAAGCGGGAACAAAAAGAAACTGTCGCATTTTCGCGCGCATAATTCGCCATCAATTTCCACGTTTGCCCCAGTTAACGGCCGTGATTTTGTTTTTCGCGGGATGCCTGCTGCACGTTGAAACCGCAACACTAATGGGATGGAGCGATGCAAATTAACCGAAACACCTCGCGAGAAGTGAAACATGATATTGAATGAATGAGTGTGGACTGCGAATGGCACTCTTCTGCCCTGGGTAAACATCGCTCCCGAATAAAGCATTATTTAAATTCAAATTGAGGTCCCGCACCGTTCCCCTTCGGAATTCCACTTTTTTTTGCGTCAGGTTCCCTGCGCGGTGATGAAATGAATAAAACATAGTGGTAGGGTTGACTTGCACGCCGGTAATTGGACAATGCTTTTTTTTTTAATTCCCTCTGTCTCGTATTAGAGAAAAAGGGAATCTCTTCAGCATTATTTCGGACCTCGACAGCAATCTACATGACATTCGTCTATATTATTTATCTGATGGTAATCGCGATACGCATCGAGTGCTGTTTTTTTTGTTTTACCTCGATCGTGAAAAGTCGACCATTTGCACTTTTATATTCTCTTTCTCCATTTGGATGTTCTCGTCTGTCTCTGCGCTAGCATCTTATCGATTAAAGAACATGTGAACCACATTACTGATTTGCATGCTTGGTGAAATATATAACGAAACATAAACTCTGAGGAAAAAATCAATCATTCTAAAATTCACCACCGAGCGTTTAAATACGATCAAATTCGGTTAAATCGAGATTCAAGGGACCGAAGACTTGCTCGTGATAGCCGTAACTCGCCAAATCCGTTGTATAATGTGTGAGTATATTGAATGTACTGTCACCCACTGCTTTTCTCCCTCCCTCACACATACATGCACACGCGCTTGCTCAGAAATACACGAATATATGATAATGTAGGAGGTCAGCAACAATAAGAATCATCATCATAAGTTATGAACTTGATGTCTATATCACTGGTAATGTTGACAAAAATTATTCTTAAATGGTTGAAAATGGCTTTCGCCAGGGATGTGTAGAACAATCACAAAATGAGAAGCCAGGGAGGGGGAAAATTCATTTGATCAGTCAGTGGAATAACAAGGACTAATCCTTTTTACGTATCACAGTTCAGACTCTGCTTGTTCATTTGTATTGTCAGTATATCCGTGAGGTTCTCTATTACACTGATCATTGAAGCCATCGTATACTGCTTATAATATTCGTAGATTACAACAAACCCTTCTTTGTTTTTCTCATAAAAGCCGTGATAATATTATAGCCATTCTAGCTATACCCTTTCTCGTTCTAAACATGTTTGAAGTTATCTAGATTTTATACAGGGTGTGGCAACATAACTTCCTTTTTTCAAGGGGTTTTGCTTTTGAAAAAAAAGAAGTTACGTTGTCGCACCCTGTACAATTAAATAGTTTCACAAAGTGAACAGTGATGGTACTACAGACGGCATTCTTTCTGTAAATGACCCAGTTGCCCATTATTACAATTTCTTTGCCATTTTACAAAGATTAGTCATTGATTTGTGTGTATTATGCCTTAGAATCAACGCTCAAATGAACTATGCTCCACGCCGTACAATTTTGTGCCGATTTATATCGATTTTATTTGTATCATAGGTTTTATTTTTGTATGGAGAGCAGACATCGAAAACGGATTATCGCACCGTCCCGCTCCGAACCCTTGGTAGTTCCCTTCGGCACCACCCCGGCCGAGAGTAAGCGCGTGGGATCACGTACCCTTTGCCACCCACAATTCCCTCTCACCAGTCTCCCGATTGATATTCGGGCGCCGGGGAGGATGTTCGGGTTTGGCAGGTGGAGCGGGAGTTGGCCGTGGTTTTCGTTAATCCCTCGAGATTAATCCGCGATCGCGTCGCCTTCTCCACGGGAAACCCTCTTCCGAGCCTCTTCCCCCCCCCCGCCCGTCACGCAGCACCACTGAGAGATACATAGAGGCACCCTCCCGCAAATTCACCTGCATTTCCCTCTCGTCCCCTGTCACCTCTTTCTCCCCAAACCCCGCCACCATCCTCTCCACGCACCCACACTGCATTCTCCAAATCCCTCCGCTATCCTCTCCCCCTCTCCCCGTTCCTCCAGTCGTGCCCCCAATCCCTTTGTAATCCCACCATCGACAGCTAATAAACTCCCACTTTAGCCTGTGTGAGCGCCTCCCTAAACTCCCCCCCCCCCAGCCGCACACCCCTCTCTTCATCTGCCACTTCGACTGGCTGCTTCTCTTCCTCCTCCTCGTTTGTTCCCCTTCGCCCTTTCGGTGAGGGATGCCTTGTAAAACCGAGGTCGTAAGGCCACTCACTGTGGCTAAGAGTAACTTCAGCTAGCAGGTTTAGGAACGGAATGTAGAATTTGCCAAATATTTTCAAATTGGCGTGAATAAAATGGGGCATATTTCTTTGGCATTCTTTCATTTGCCGGCCTCGTTGGCAGTGGGGTAACGTCCTCGTCTGCGAATGTAAGGATCCCGGGTTCGATTCCCACCTGGGTGGGTTTTTCTCCACCTAGGGCTTGGGTGTTGTTGATCGTCTCCATTGTTTTCACTGTTAATAATCCGATGTATAGGCCAAAATGTGCTGTTTTCGTACTAAGGCTAAATAAATAATGAATAGCATCACGAATTGTCTTGGCGCAGTGATATAAGCCCGGTCACGAAAACCCTCTGAGTGGTTTGAGATCGTATTTAAATAGTAAAGACTTGGATGTTTGTTCAAGTCACTAGCACTTCACGTTGCTCACGGTATCTAAGGTGGCGTATTAATAGATACATTGATTCAGTGGTTAACGTTTATTTGGGCAGGGGAGCCCTATTAATTTATTGGTTTTATGTCAATTACTTCCGGGGGGATGAGAGAGAAGGAACAATCGCGAACAAGGGCTGTAAAATGTTGTCCCACGCTGTAGTGAAGGCGGTCAGGTCAGGTCGGCGCCCTTATCTTTTAATTCACATTGCTATTATAGCATAAAAGTTTGTCCACTTGTTTAATCCATTGTATCCAAATAAAGCTTTTAATGTCAAATGCGAGGCCAAGTAAAATACTAACTTTGGTAGTTTAAATCTAAACTGGGTTAAGTGAAACTGTTCACCTATCTAGGATGTGCTATGGACAAGGATGGGCAAAGAATTACGGGCATTAAATGTAACATTTCGGTAGGTAAAGAAATTTTAAAAAAAAATGTTTGTATGTGGTGGAATACTATGAAAATGAGTCTTTCAAGGTCTTAGTAGTATTTATGTCTCCGTGGCCGTATTGCTTTTATCAACGCACTCATTACTTTTTTTTATTTTCTTGTCGCCTCCCCTACGGCCCATGTCACTACTCGTAATTGCTCCGGGGTTTGGACGTGACCCGCATGTGTCAAAATATCGCCTCTCTCTCGTATTCTGTTATTCCCCACCTCCTCTACGTCACACTCCAATGACGCCCCCCCCTCCTCCAGCTTAGGCCCTATGTCACTCCCCCCGCTCCCTCATTCTCTTCGTCCACGTACTCAGGTGTCGTCTCGAAGGCCTCGCGATTGTCCGTCGCGGAGTTCACGATGCGTAGGTTTGTTCCCCTCTCCCAAACTAATCGCCTCTCCGATTCAGTCTCGGAAGCGTACACCTACAGCCCGCGCACAAACTCGTCTTCCATCCTTACTCCCCCAAACCCACCCTCGCCAGCCAACTCCATGGTTCGGCGCGGTAATCTGGCTGGGAATCAGCCCCAGTTCATAGTTTCGTGGTTTCCCGGCCCGCAGCGGGTTATATCCCTTTCTTGTTATCGTTCCACGGCTCGCGGAAATCGTTGTACTTGCGGTATGCGCAAGTTGGGCTTATCGATCCTGTTTACCGGTGACCGGACCGCTATAGTTCAAATTTCGACACCGGAGTTCGCACATGCACCTATATATTTTGTTTAGTAGTCGGTGGTAGAAGAAACGTAATCTGAGGGTTAGATTTATCAATTTTTAACTAAAAATAATATACCACCCGTACTTAATGTGAAAAGACGTAATACTAAGTTTAATGATAATATATACGATTGGTTTCCACTAAAATATTTTATTTTCATGACGTAGTTTTCAACATTTCAATGTAGTCTTCAGGAGTTACGTAAGAGTAGTATTTTTATCACACATTTGGAATATTTTTTAGGCGTAAGATTATTTGGTATCATCATGTCGCTCTGGGTATCGCTATTGTCGTGTTTTTCAGGAGTATTTTGGGTGACGGTACTTCGACCGTAAAAACCATAATTTTTTCTCTTCGCCGATTCGTAGATCGGTTGATTTCACGTAGAAGATCTCAGGAACCGAAAGAGATCGACGTTCTAAATGTATAAAATACTTGCACACAAAAAGATTCGATCGCTCATTGTTGCTTAAGCACGAGAATCGAACAGAGGCGTCGTAAAATAAAATAGAAACCACTTTCGATGAGTTTTTCCGAGTATTTCCATTCGCCAGCAAAGTCGGCATAGGTTAACATAAAAAAGGAACTGTTTTTTAATGAGTGTTCACTATAAGATAGAGGTGGAAGATGGTAATAATAACTCGCGCGAGAAATATGTAATGCGAAAATATAAATCACAACGGCAGTGACAATCAAGTGTGGGCGACCCCATCATTTGACCCTATCCGGTCATTTGTGACATAGGTGCGAGAGGGTAATTTGAGGGTTGGTTGTGATCCGACTTCTAATCAGTTGTACGTTCATGCTGTAGTGAAAGAATTCAAGGGGTCCTCACTGATACCTAATCCATGCACGTGACTGTGCACGACCTGAAACTATAGGTAATTACAAATCACATGACCCATTGCAGCAGAGGCAAAGTAATTTCAGATTCACTCATTGCTTTGCAGTCGAAACCAGGATTTGAGGGAAATCGACCTCCGAAGTGGCAGATATAAAGATTCCTTATTCCGTCATTACAGGTACCGGTTGAAATTTTAGATTTGAATTCGAACCTGTCCCTTCGTCGTAGGAAACTGATGACGCTTGACCAGGTCTCCAGCCGGAACTCACCATGATAAACGCGCTCGTCGGATGTCCCGAATTCAAAATGTCCCCCCCTGTTCCATTTGCATCCGCTCTCCCCCTTTCGGGGAGGGAGGCAGGGGGGAGGACTCCGCTGAAAGAGTTATTCCCGCTCTAAGGGGGGGGACGGCGTCCTAAAATATGCATTTTATGCTCAATAGTCAATGGAGGCGTGCGCTATCGGCGTTAGCGCGGAGGGAAAGATGAAAGGGGAAACGGCGCTTGCTTTCATTCATTTTTTTTGTTATAGCATCAATATTCGGTTTGAGCAAGCGCCAAAAGTCGTTAATCGCTTTAAAGTGTGCCTCCGCGTCGTTTGGATGAGGGCGCGTTCCCGTTGAGGGTCCAACTCCCCCCCCCTCACCCCAACCACCCCCGCGCGATACTTATTTTTTACCGGTTTTTTTTCCTGTGAAGTCGTCGGCAGATGCGGTTTTGTTTTCCATATTTTGGTATCGCTGGTTTATAAGGTTGAATTTCGTGGATTTGTGAGCTGTGCATCTAGTATTCTGTGCCAAGTCCTCGTTTCCATAACCCAATATTTGGGCTTTTAATCTGTTATGCGTGCCGTGCCGTATTACTTAACAATTCATTTCAAGATCCCTTGGATCAGAATACATCATTGATGTGACCAGATGTTTTGGGCCTTCATGCATCTTGTTGATATTTGTAAGCGTTACATTGCATTTGGTTAGATTAACCCCTCCTAGCCGGAAAAAAATAATGCTCATCTTTTGTGGGTCCTTCTGCATTAAATTTGTTTTGCGCGAAGTGATTTTTATGTTTTTTTTAATTTTTAATTGTTCAAGTCATTCCTAATACCCGATATGTGCATGGATTCAAACTTACCTGGTTGGATTAGGATTTGAAACTAATTTTCTCGCCTTAAACTACGTGCTGTGACGTATGTCAGTTCGCCATTAGTCATTTGGGAAACATATTTTGCTGCCGTAAATCTCTTCTTGAAATCAACTAGGCTTTTGGAACCTGGTGCGCTTTTATTTTGAGCCGGCCTGTCCACGCCTGTGAATACGCGCGTTTCAGCCTAATTTCGTGCTAATTTCCACCTGTCCTGCGTACGGGCCCTATCGGTTTAAGGCACAGGCATATTATGTTCCATAGTGGGGGGGTGTTCACTCATTTCTTCATACGTAGTTGAGAGACCATTGAGCGGGGATGGTGCGATAAACCGTCGCACGATGCTCGCTATAACTGTCAAGACGGAGACCGCCACATTTCATTTAAAAATACCCTTGTCCAAGTATACACGGGTTGGATAATTCCCGAACGCATGAAAAATTTTTGAAATTGAATTGAAATCCTTAAATGTTGGGAATAAATCCAACTGGGAATATATTCATACTTCACGCGCTGCTTGATTCCGATGCTAGTGATCTATTAAATGAGAGCATTTGAATGTCCCCGCAGTAATTATTTTTGGTTGCTTCCGCTGGAAAAACTAGTATTTGCGTGGAGAAATGTTATGAGCAGTAGTGCACATGTTGATGGACCCAGGGAATCATCATTTCTGCACTGCCAAGCTCCGCCAAGAATGATGTTAGGTACCGTAAAACTCCATGATACGTTCAATTATTTTTTTAACCCCGCACACCCGATAACCCCACAATTCCTGACACGAAGACGTCGAAAATAGTGCAATTTGACTCGTAAAAGTTTGACTGAAGTCTTTGAATCATTATTGACTGAAGTCTTCTGGTCCAGATAGGTTTTTGATGGATACGCACTTCTACTTATCTAATATCCTCCTAAAGCGACGCTCTCTTCATTGCGATGTTAATGAGGAATATTATCCTAGTTGAGCATTGCCAGGAGAAGTTCATAATTCCAGAACTGTTGCGGTCCTGGCGCGGGATACGTGGCGGTATAGTTTTGGACAAACATGGTCGACATTTGCGCCGAGGTCCAAATCCCTGGTATTAGGGAGGCGCTTCTATTTCGCGCTCCGTAGGTTGCGTAGGTGATGTTGTTGCGCCCGCCAACCCGTCTACTCCTCTCCCCCCCCCCTACCTGCGTTTGCTTGATTGCCACTCTCAACCTGAGTGCCTATCTCCATCTACCGCCTCCCCTTCTACCCTATTTTTTCTCCCCCCGCCGCCCCCAAGTCCTTCCCGTATCCCCTTTCTCCACTTCCCACCTCTGCCCCCGTCCCACTCCGCGTTAATATTTCGCGCCCTAACCTTATACCGACTGGCGGATCCATTTCGTCGTCCGAGTGTGCTACCCCCTAAATCCACGTGTCGGGCCCGTGCGACCGTCCATCGTCGGGAGGTTTGCCTCACCACCGGCTGATGTATTAATTTACGTGCATCCATGCCACACTACGCAATTTCAGATTTATTTCTCGGGAAATTTTGGTAGTCTAAATATTTATGATATGCTGATGTAATTATTTAAAAAATTTTGAGTATCATAATAATAACTATTTATTATTATTATTCACATTTATTATTACAACTAGCTGAAATATACGCCAGAAAAACAATCATACGGAAGATAAAACATTTCTCTATTTTTAAGAGCATAAACGACCTCTCTATCCAAAGTCGTAAGGTTGTCTTTAGGAGGAGGGTTTTTAAATATAAACTAAATTCTTGCCATTATCTAATGCATGTTTAAGATAGAAATCCTTTAAATTCCCCTTATATTTTTGTATAATTGAGAAAGATTTTCATGTTTCATCTGTGTCATGACCCATTTTAAATGTTGTATTTTCTAGATTTCTCTTTTTCGTAATGTCGTGTATACCTTTTCTCTCTTACATATTTTATAAAACATCTAATTCATAATATGTAATAATTCTGTCTGCAGTTTGAAGCTGCACTATGGGGAATTGATTCACAGATTGAATTGTACAATCTTTGTCATTTTCCTCGCCAAATTTTATCGAGAATGCCCGACCTGTTTCAATAGCTTTGTGTCATTTTCAAGGGCTCTTCCTTATGGCCTTGTTCGTCACCATCAGTTAACCTTTCTAAATGATGCAAAGGTTTGTAACCGGAAGGGTATTTTCGATAAAATTTATGTGGAAAATTAGAAAATATGTCCAATTTAAATTATGTACCATGATGTGGACATTTTTCATTATATACTCACCACTTTTTATGCGTATCTTATGCTTCGCAATAGTTACCTATCGATTTATTTTACGTACTGGTCATACATCTCACCCTTTGTTACGTATGACCAATGAGTTAGAGGGAAAATGAGACCTCGGTTTCCCATGACATGTATCTCGCTACCTGACCCTCAATGACAAACCGGTGTACCTGCCTCTGTCCGCCACCCCAATACGGCGTTATTCCGGCTGCGACACCCGTGGTTAAAGCGGGAAAACCCCTCCATCCCTCATGTCTACCTCTCTCTCCCTCTGCACGTACCAATGCAGATATGTTATCTCTCTCTCCCTCCCCGTTCGTTCTCTTCTTCTTTATCCCGGTCTGCGGCATCATCCGCACACAGGCGGTCGGACATGGTCTCGTGACCACACGCAAATACATCGGCTCACGGTGGTTCGCTCTGATCCCTGACGCGGCCGTTCCGCCCGGGAGATCGCGGTGGACTTTTCCCGCTGCGAAAATTTCGGAGTGGGATTGTACCGCTCGGTAATGTGGAGGAGGGGCGGGTGAAGAGAGGGAGAGAGGGTGGGATTTCGTAGCGCGGGACCTCCGCGCGCGTCGCTCGGTGACAAATGAAGGCCGTCACCCGAAGTGCCGCTAATTCACCCTCGCCCGCCCTCAGCTCCGTTCGCTGCGCCGTCCCTCCTGCCTTTGTTTTCCGACGAAATCCTCCGCCTCTTGCACGCGCGCGTGCACACAGACACACGCACACACTTCCCATCATCCCATTTCACGCTTCCCGTAATATCCCCGGCTCTCCCTCGTACTTTTTATCCGTGCTTTGGCTCCTCCACCTCATTTTCTTCCTATTCAGTGCCTCTCCACGGCGGCGTTCAATGAAACGCGGCCTGCCACTGCTTTTTAAGCGGCCCGCGACAGCAGATATTTACTTACTTCTCATTGAGCGATATTTGAAATATTTTTTTTATCATCAAATCGTTCTTTTCAACATTTTTTTTCGCATTTTATTAAACTTCCCGTTTCTTTGTTACTAAATGTACCTACTGATGTGACTTAAGTACTCAAATGAACGGATGAATGTCTATGTTTGTAAGGACCCCCCTGCGTTGATACGTTAGGGTTATGCATCACTGAACTTCAAAGTTGGTTGATTGCGGCTTAGAAAATACAGGAAAACAGGGGATGACCTTACTCCGAATGCCGTTCAGGATCCGCGGTGATCCCTGCGATTGTGAAGTGGTGGAATTTAAAATTTCTGTGCGCCAATATGACTAAAATAAAAAGACGTCTTAATAATATTTGGCTTGCTGTTATCCACTGCAGTCCCCTGGAATTCAAGTTGACTTCATATGGAGTGTATAGAAACCGCGAAAAAAGAAGAGGAATTTTATTCGAGGAGCGGCACCAATGAATAGATTTTCTGTTGTAAAATTCTATATGGGCTGAATCAACCGTTTTAATGACGTTTTGACGAAATTGGTCCAAAATTAGGCCAAATGGCTTCTTAGTCACCGTCAAATATGCACTCGGTGTCGTTACATCTCAGCTCTATGTTATTCTGGATGTTATATTTCACGAAAATTTATTCATAATTGCTACAACGTTTGCCAATTTCTACAACTGGTTGATTTTATTAGACATACAAACGCATTTTTCCTAGTATTTCTCCGAAATTGCATTTTTCCTTGGCAGTTTTTCCGCTTGAGACGCCAGATATAATTGTCCTGCAAAGAAATTGAATTTATTCTACGTTATAAACGTTTGATTTTGAAGGTAACGCTCAATGTTAAATTCATCAAAATTTCCACCCTGCACTATAAAAGGTGAAAATATATTATCTTTATTTTCTCACTCTATAAATAGACTTGAATCTTTTATTCTGGATTCGAACTTTTACCAGGTGGTAAACTCGAGAGAATTAAACTTTTGAAAACGCTCGTGTCTCGTTTTTTATTGATTCTAGTTCATTTTAGTTCATTGCATACCTTATAAATTATAGTCGCTGTCAGTATGAAATACTAAGTATTCGGCATTCAAATTCCTTTTCTATAGGACCACATGGCCATAGAGAAAATGCGTCGCCTACCTCTCTTTTTGCACTCTATTTAAATATCTCTCCAAATATATCCAAATGCCGTCATGCATGAGATAATATATTTCGTTAGCCGCGTAGTTTAGGTTAAATTTGTAATTTATGTATTCATAACCTACGTTTAGGAATACGTAATTCGACGAAATGACTTTCGATGCCGGGGTTTCTTGCAATTTTTAAGTAGCTGCTTGCTGATTTTTTTTTTAAATCGAAGGAGTGAAAGGTTGACATGTGCATTCTAGGTTACACACCAGTTTTACAGCGAGAAAGAAATCGCTCGGCCAGACCGGTCGGTGAGTTTTGAGAAAAATTTGGTAATTTCCGCATTGACGGTCCTTTTATTTCCATGTGTTTTAGGAGGGGAGAGGGTGTGGGTTCCCTGGATAATTCCTCACACCCGGGGAGAATTCATCCCTAATTTGCCTCCGTAAGCCCCGGAGTGGGTAGGGGAGGGTGGAAGGAGTTTTCCGGTGCCTAATACCCCCGATGGTCTCCATTGTTTGGACCGAGGGAGAAGGAGGGGGGGGGGAGAGGTGGAAGGGTGGGAAGAAGACCAGCAGGCCCTGAATCCTGCCGCGGCTTTGGTCTTTTAGGCCGATGGATCAAAACCCCGCGGGGCTTATGCAATATTTTTGATACCCGACGCAGATTCCGTCGAAGCTCTCGCTTGATCCCCGGCGATTCATTTCGCATGCGGTCCGCTTGATGACGACGCCGGGTTTTCTCTCGGCCTTAGAGAACTTCCCTCGGACGTCGGACGCGAGGATTTGTGCTGCGAGCGACCAGCGCGCTGTGTGGGGGGGGGGCGCACAACCCACCTCCCCAAATCCCACCCCGCCCAATGGACTGCGGCGAATGGCGAACTGGTTCGCGCGTGCATTTGCACGGTGCTCGATAACATTTTCTTAAGCCTTTGCACAAAGGAAGACGACATTGGTGCGATATTTAAATCGAAATATAGTAAGTATTCAGCGAGCGGCGACAATGCGAAAAAAAGCCGTTTCAAGACGTGAAAAGTTCAGTTAGTTCACTTCAAGGAAATTCGGCCTTGTTCATGCTAATTGTTCAATCTATTCCTAATCGTGAAAGCATAAGTTCTTACACAGTAAGAATATATGGTTATCAATAAACGGCAAATAGTATAAGTTATTTAATATTTATAAAATGGCTTACCAATCGAGTAGCTAGACTGTTGAAAACTGTGATAGAAGAGAGAACGTTAGACAAAGCAAGGCAGGGGGAGGAGAAGAATAGACATGTTGGACGGAATGAAAGCTGGTAAAGAGTGTACGAAATTTAATGGTTAATTGTAGTGTGGAGTGTCTGTTTGTGTCTAGTCACGAGAGTTTTGAAAATTAGAAGTGGCTAGTGCTTTTTTCATCTGAAACTTAGTGTAAACGGTAAACCACCTTAAAATATTTCATAGCATGTTCAGGAGCATTGCTACAACCCACTCGTTTTCTGTTTTTTCTTAATTACCTGAGCACAACAGTGTGTGACACCCGTGTCGCCTAATGAGCTCTCTCCACTTCTCTCTTTGAATCGTCCTCAAGCAGGGTGCTTCCACCTGTCTGCCCTCAATCCTTCATCCTCTCCCTTTCCCAACACGTGAGTTCCGAGTTCACCTCCTCCAGTTTCCCGCGCTCCCGCAAATTAGGCCGAATCGGCCGTCGCCGGCATCCGCCGCTTGCGTCCTCGTGAGACCGCGTCGTCGTCACCGTCGGGCGCGGATTTTGCCGCGCCGCCCGCCGACTAAAACCCTCCTCCAAGCGAGCCCTCTCCGTGTGCACTCCTGCGCCAGTGGAAAGCGTCCTCTTCCATCCCGCATCCCGGGCTAAAATCCCCGCGATGTGTGCTATGTGCCACGCCTGAGAGAACGTCATCATGGGGCCTCAAAGCATTTATCTCTCCGAGCGCTTCCCTTCCCCTGTTCCCGTCTCCATTTCCTATTTCCAACACCCCCCACCCATACTTTCACGAATCCTCTCCTCACCTCCTAGAAACATCTCCACTAAATAAATCATTCAGTCTATGTTTGGAATTTTCCCACTACACACGGGTCAAAAAAACAACATTTTGGAGTTTATAAAAAACGCGCTACATGAGTATGTACAAGCAGTAGATCCATAAAATATAATTGTTTTTAATGCTTTGTAAGATTTATTTCGGCATATCCTGGTATTAATAGTTCTTGAAGGCAATTCTGAATTTTATTTTGCGAGAGAATCCGTATTCATGAAGGCCAATCTGGAAGGATGGCGTTTGGCCTAATAGTGGGCAAATTTTTATTCTGCCACCACTTATCTTTGATGCAAAAAACCATTATAGGCACATAGTATTCCTTATTGTTTTTAAAGACAGTTTAAAACCCTGCGTGTTTATTACTCTTGCCTTGTAGAACGGGATGGTCCTGTCTTTCCCTGCATCAAAATACATCCCAATAGTTTCACGTAACGCTTCATTGTCTGCGAACCTACCTTCCAAGAGCGTTAGAAGGAAGTTTCAAGGCACCGTCAAGAGGTAGCTCCTCGCGTTAAAGGCTTTCTTTGCTCGACCTAGTCTCCGCTTGACCACTCAAATTGTTAGGTGAATTGATTAACATGCTATGACTTTTAATGACATCCTACTCGAATATTTAGCGCGATAAATTCGAGTCGAAAAGTGAGAATGGCGTTGGCGCACGGTTGAACGGGTAGACGATCATGGGGGGGAATGGGAGTGGGTTTCGTGTGAGGGAGTCTGTTCTTTTAGCGTATCTCCGTCCGGTTTCGCAGCCGAGTGACTCCGACCCACCACGGCCTCCTCCCACGCGCCACCCGTCTCTCCCCTCCCCGACTTAGGAAAACCCCTTGCCGACCCGGCCGCTCTGATTGCCCTTAAAGCCAATTACACGCGGCTAATCTGCGGCCCTGATGAGTGGGGTCGGTGTGAACGAGGGAGGGGACTGAGGAAGCGGGAACGGGCTCTGGAGTGGAAGGGAGGAGTGCGGAGGGAAGGTGGTTGTGGCAGTGGTCGAGAGAGGTGGAGGGGGCAGGTTGAGAGGGAAGGGGTGGAGAGAGAGCCTTGAGGAGATGGAGACGAAAACGGAACGATGGAAGGATTCGTTTCGCTATGTCGGGAGAACCACTAGAGGGACGAATATTGAATGCTGGACTTTAACCGCCACATGAATACAAATGGAATGAATGTAACACCGGCGAGAAGGGAACAGCTCTATATTTGTTGATAAGAGAGGCCAAAACGAGTTGAGAGGTGAGGGTAGAAAAAGGAACTTTGCACTATCACATGAAGAATATATGTTAATCAAGTTGAGAGATATTGACTGTAGGAGGTAGCGATCAATATGAGGATTCATTTTTCCCTCGCTCCATTCGTGACCAAAGCAGAAGGTGTCTTGAATTTTTCCAAGCCCAAGACTTCTTAATAATTCTGTTATTCACACATTTAAATAATTGTTGAAGATTGTTTTTTTAGTATTTTTAACCTTCTGCCAAATTTAAACGTTATTAAACTTCCTAAATTCGATGCTTTCGAATTACTAAGCCGTGAAAAAGATTTCTAAGATATTTAGTTACTTAAGTTAAAATATTTTAATCCATTAGAGTTATATCCTTGAGTGAAATCATTTCGGCTCATCGCTTCCGGGATTGTATTTAAATTCATATTGGCAAATTATGTGCCGTATGAGGAAATGTTTTAGTTACTGGATACATTCATGCCGGCCTTCGCTGTCCTCCTCAGTATTTTGATGTTCGTGTTGGGTGTAACTGGATTTTTTTTCCACTGAACTGATGTATTTTCTTCAATATTACCTTAAGTTACAGTTTAATTTTGTTGTAATTAAATGGTCGTCATTGCTCGGAAGGAGACAATACTAATGATACAACCGTTTGAATGAAGTGTGCGCGCACGCCAGCGAGCAACTGTGTCAAGTGGTTGATGTGGTGTTTATTCCTCCTCCGTCAACCTCGATTCCTTTTCTCAAGCTTTCTCTAATTCCCTCCTTATCGCGGCAATAGTGAGCGGCGAGGAAATTAGCAAGCCTTTTCGTTGAAGACGCATCCGAGGTACGCGGTGACGCAAGACTCCTTGCCGAATGTCCTCGCGACCGACTCCCCTACCTCCTTTCGGGATAAGGGCTTCATCTGTGTGTTTGCCACTCACGTCTTTTTGGAGTCTACTTAAAGAAAACAATACTCCGGCGCCGAAGCGATGTTTGTCAAATCTTAAAAGACGATCCATATTAATTACCGAAAGCACAAAGCCGAAAAAAACAAGGATTAAAGGCCATTTTCCACCACAATTTCTTCGACATAAATCGTTGCTCCGTGTGGTAACGTTATTTCAATCATTATCAATTATTAGAATTTCAATAATCATTTAATCATTATTATTTTAATCATTTTTATGTTCATTATTTATATTTTTATGACCTTATACTACCATGTACATTCGTTGGCTTTCGCCGTACTGCATGTTCATTACATTTCAATCTCAAGAGTCATTAGGACAGCGAAGGTATTACTACTATCATGTCTTTCACTAGGTGAAGCATATGCTTCTTAAAAGCTTCTTCTTCTTCTGCTTATGTCTAAAAGTTGTACTTCTCTCTGTCGTTACGCTCGAAGTGATGTCCATACCATTTGCAATTGTGTTTTTCACTGAGAGAAAAAAATACCTTTCCTCCATTTCTGCCGTCCAAATATTTTCGACGTATCCCTCGTAAAACAGGGCGTTTCCTCTCAGGTATTTTGTTCCGGATAAAGAGTAAACTTGTAAACAAACGTTGATACTTGTGAATCAATTACCAGGCTTCGTCTAAAAATTAAGAAAAATAAACGATACATGTCTCCATCGGCTTTTGGGTGAGTTAAGTACCGATGTCAATCAGAATTAATTTGAGCTACGAAGTGCGCGCTATGCACTCACTTACCTCCGTCGCGAGCGAATCCGATCCCAATTGTTTACGGAACTATTTGATCAACACCCCTCCAGGATTTCGAAGCGTTCTTACACCTAACCTCCTCCGCAACCTCATTTGTTGACTCTATTCAGAAGTTCTCACAGTCATCCCCTCCCCTCTTTTTACTCCTCCACCATCTGGACCACCCGCGCCGTGATGGGATCTTTTTTATAACCGTCCTCGTCGCATCTCCCAGTCTCCTCCCCGACGACCAGTGAGCGCGTGAGAGGGGGCAATGCCTATCGTCCCTGTGTCGGCGCCGTGTCCCCCTTCAGCCGCGGGGATCTCGGGCATTCGTTCCTGGGACGGGGGAGGTGGCGCCTGTATCTTTTCGACCCATTTCCAACGAGATTGTTTTGCTTGTCCCTCTTTTAGCAGTATGGTCATATGAATAAGATACAATACGTGTTATTCATCTTCTTCATTGCCTAAAATTTGCTGTCGCGGAGAGGAGGTAGTGAAAAGAGAGAGGTTGAGTAATGAAGTCAGGATCGTGGCCTGGAGAAGTGCATACGTACATCGCATAGGAGTGGTGTATGACACTCAATCCCTAAGTGTAATCGGTTTTGATGACAGTAGAAAATAGTACTGTACTGGGACCGAAACTTCACAAATCCCGTTCCTATGTCCCGTATGAATCGGTGGAATGAAAATCCTTGACAGGAATAAGGTGCAAGGAATGACAACTAAGGGATAGGGTTTTCTGACCACCCTTTCCGATTCGTTTCACCCCTGTTAAATTCATGACTTCAATAAGCAACCGTATGTGTAATCCATTCCCGAACGTTGGCAAATTTATTAAAACTTTATTCATTGCAATGAGCACAATATTTACTGACTACTCTCTATCGAAATGCCTAGACTATCAATGAAAACCAGGCTTCCAACTGTTTAGGATGGAGTCAAGGAGATGATGACATAAAGGAGAGATTTATTTTATGCCCCGATTTTAATTTCATGCTCATTACGTGAACGATTTATTGGTGGTGGGGGATTTAATAATCCTCCTCGTTTGAAACTCTATGAAAAGTATTCGCGTTTACAAGGAGCTTATTAACTTACTGTTTGATCAAACTTATTATTTCTTCTGAGAAGCGCTCCTTGGAAATTCCAGTTACTTCCACGAGGCTGGTGGTGGACGGAAATAATATTGCGCTAAACGCGGCATTGGTCGTTTAGCAGCTACCTCAGCGCTAACAAGATCCCCGGGTCGAGCGAACATATGACGCGCTACTTTCCTATGGAGTGTCTCTCACATTCTCCCGCGAGGAAATTTGCCTCCGCGAATCGGTTCACATCGCCAGGTGCCAATTAGTGGCGGGAAGAGTCGCGAACCTCGTCCCGACCGACGATTCGATTCCGAGGCGATGATAATACCGCGGAGACCGAATCGCCTGGGGGTTACGTCCAAGTTCATACTCTGGGGGCGTGCGGGTCGCATACCACGCAGGCGCCCCACGGGTTGCTTTTATAGTGATGATGAGGAGCCCCATAAACCTGGGTCCACGACTGGCTAAATGCTCTGGCTCCATTGTTGTTTTTTTTATCTCGTGCCACGTTAATGCCCGACGTTAAAAAAGTTTAATTTTGTTTTCCTGGCTTCAAAGCGGAGTTCTTAAATAAGCTTTATGTTTGGTTTAACGGTCTTCGTCGGACTTGCAATAAACTCTATTAGGAGAGGAACGTTTTTCTTTTTAATCGCGTCCTTACTACAGTGCTCTTTACTTAACTAGGGGGTGCCCTATTGTCCCCTTCCATTCCAAAATGCTATTCCGTGCCGAGTAAATGGTGCTTAAATCTTTTTGTTCTCAATCATAACCTGAACCAAAGTAGAAAAAGGTTATCTCTTATTTTTGGTTATACGTTCAGGAATGTGCGGGTTTTTGGCTTTTGATTTTAATTTTGTTGCTTTCAGCTCTGCCAAAGGACTCTGTCTGTGGAAGTCTAGATTAATTCTTAAAATACGAAGAAGCTTCGGCGGCTATTACATGTATGTATGATGAGAGGGATAAGTGCGTAATTCAGCTGGAAACGTAATTTCTGTGTTGTTAAGAATGAATCAGTTGGTCTCGTATTCTCGGGGCAGTATTCGGTCAGAAAACATTTCATGCCGCAGGTACCGAGATGGTGAATCACTCGATATTTATACTTTGGTGTTTTCATCTATAGTTTTATTGATGGCCGCATTTCATCCTAATTGTGCTTGGTGAGAATGAGTTGAAAAGATATTTTATTCGTGCTTGGTACCATTTTTTTTGGCGATGCTGTAATTTTTTACCCTTCATTCTACCTCCTATCCCTTCCCGTATCTTCTATTTAGTACTCACTTCTCCATCCACCTCCTTTCAACCTGCCGGCGTATGTCTCTCCATCACACAAAAGAAGAAGGCGAGCCTTTTCGTACATTCCCATCGCGTTTTACCCTCCTTCCCGCCCCCCCCCCCGTCCCTTACCTGTTTGAATTCCTCGGAACTCTTAACGTTGGTCGACGGTTTAGTCAAAAGGAATTAATATTTTAAACAGAGCACGGTAATAAACGAAGGGGAAATAAGTTAACACCCTTGCACTGCTGAAGATAACCGAGGAATGGCAACTTTTTTATACGGATTTTCATCAGTTCCATTGATTTAACTCCTTCAGAATTCTATTTCAATATTGATATATTTAAATCCTTAATTATTGTTACGTAATTTAATGTTGTTCCTTATCACTCCCTTTGTACTTGGTAATTAAAATACAATGATGTACTTAAAACCACACGCTCTTGAAGTAAGTACGTCGTTGCATTCTGATTTCCTCTCTGTTCTCCATTGAGTGTCCATCATATTGAGTTTGTATTTCAAAGAATTCCCAGCATTTTCCCTCTTATTGGCAATGACAGCTGTGAAAATAACATAATAGCGGAAAATAGATAGCATTTTTTCTAAATTTGTGAAGACAGCATTTTTAAGTTAATTTTATGTCACGCTTTGCGTCCTAGTAGGCTCCTCTTATAGTAGGCTAAATCCTCGCGGATTATTTTCGACGATAGACAAACGGTTAGAGAAATTGCTTTGAATTTGGAGTAACTATCGGGGAGGAGGTCAACAAACCGTGACTGCTAAATTTTCTTTACTAATCTTCTCAGACTCGTGGTCGGATGGACGGACCCAGCTCGCTCCATCCTCTCCCCCGTTGGCCAATCTCTCTTCATCTGGTGGTCAGATTTACAATCCATAGCTTCAATGATTTAGCTATTAAAATGCCTTCTTGTTCGACCCCTTTTCTCCCGTATCGACCCCCTAAATTATTGTTTAGAACTATTTCATTTAACAAACGTTCGAATAATTTGGAAGGGAAAAAAAACCGTGGATCCCGTGCCCCATGGTAACTTGTCGCCCCATGCTATGTGTCGACGCGCTGCGAAATACCGCGTCCATCCATCCACCTCACGGATTCCCACGGCATTTAGAGAGGCCTCCCGCTTCACTCGGAGAACTCCCGCACGTATTTTATGTGCGTACTCACCCACCCGACCGTGAGCGGCCGCGGTATGCATTCTCCGAGGGAGGAAGAGTGGGATAGGGTGGAGGGAGTCGGAATCCGCTCCATCTTTTGCATCAATTGTTAGTGCATCGAGGATGTGGGGAGGGTGGAACGTGAGATTTCATTATAATTGGTGCTCGATGACGAAAAACCCCTCGTCTCATTTAAAGTCGGGACGGGAATCGGTGGACCGCACAATCGAGTCAAGGAATTCAGACGTCGTTAACAGCAAGCCCCTGATTGGGGGGGGAGGTAGAGTGAGGGGGAGGTGTATAATTCGAGCGGTTTGCGCGCGTTAGTTGAGCTCAATTTATTCCACCATTACCTCTTGGGCACGGGGGGGGGGGCGGGGGGTGCCCCGGCAAAATAATATAGCGCGTGAGTTCCTCCGTGGGTATTAATTACTGCACATTAAACCGCTTCGGATGAGTCCTCGCGTTCACCGTTTGGGAATTCCCATCTCTTTCCGGGGGCGTTGATCTCTTTTCTCTTCGCCGCTTCGCATCGCAAATGGCGTTTTTTATCCCTCTCGCTCGCTTAACGCTCTCGTGGCGAAATCGTCGATACAATCTGTTATCCTCATATCCAGTCTCACGTTAATTTTAGTGCTCACGATAGTTTTAAACTTAAATTTTTCAAACCATCCAGTATTTTCTGGTTGCGTACCTCTGGATCTGCCCCTTCGCTTCCATTAATGTTTCCGGGGATTCCAATCCGTTAAAGTGTTTACATTTCCGATAGTCGGACCCTTGGAACTGTCTTGACTTTTCGCCGAATGCCGGAAAAAGGAATGATCGGGTCTCTCACCCCTTTATCCTCGAATGGATGAGTTTAAATTTTGGAGTGGGAGGAAATGCGAAAATCGGTTTTTTTTCTTGAAACGACCGTGACAATTTCCTGGAAACAGGTGCTTGACCGCGGTGGATTGGAGAAAAACATTGGCAAATGAGCCGTGAAGGGCGGTTGTTTCCCCGCCGCGTCCCGAGGGGTCGAGTGGAGCAGTGTGTGGAGATGAGGGGTAAAAATACTATATTTCGCAAAAGTGTCGAAGGGAGATAGGAGCGAACTCGAAACTCGTGCCTTGTGCAAATTCGCTCGCCCGCGTAAAATCGACCATTTCGGTCCGTCATGCCCATCTGCGTTGAGCGGACAGGATTCTTTCCCTCTCTAGAATTTGGGATATCATCTCTTGTCTCTCTCTCTCTTCTCTCTGCCTATCTCTCTTTCCCCGCTTTTGGACTCGGTGGCGGAGAGCAGCACCGTTGTCATGGAGGGAGAGAGAGGGAGAGTTTTAAGGGAGGTGGGGAATGAGGAGTGACACGTATGTGGGAGGGAATGTATGCGACGGCAGTCGGGGAACGGGAAGAGGAGGTGATAAAAGGGGAGCGGGAGACGAAAAAAGTGGGAAAATACGAGAAAGGGAGGGGAGCGCTCTCAGGTCGGGGGTTCAACCAAAATAAAGAAAAAGGGAGGTCGTGTGGGGGGGTCGTATGTTTTTTTTCCCTTCCCTTGCCATCTGCTGACGGTGGTGGTGCGGGGCCATTTCATCGCAATCAAACCCCTTCCATTTCCTCCCCCAACCCCACCCCACCCTTCTCTCTCCTCTCCCCCATCCTTCGATGCAGAAAGCCACCTCTCTACGCCGCCTATCCTCGGGAGGGAAAGAGAGAGGGAAAAAAATATTCCCCTTTTCACCCTCTCTCTTTCTTCTCACCTCGCCATGCCACCCTCTTTAACGCCCCCCGCACGTTTTTGCCCCACTGACTTTTTTTATCCGTGACGTGACGTTCACAATCCCTCTCCGGCTCCTCTCCCGCACCCAGCCCATGACCCTTCCTCCACTCCTTCCCATCAGCTCTCCTGTCCGCCCGCCCGCGACTCTCTTCCCCCAGCGAAATTCCCAACAACCCTCCCCACCACCGCCCTTCCGAAAAGAGAAAAAAATAATTTTTTTAATGCGTCTTCATCCCCTAAATGCATCCATTCCATCCACCCCCGCCAGGGAGCGACGAAGGTGAAGAGTATGAGGTTGCTTCACTCGAGAGAGGAAGGATGAGAAGACTGGGCTCTAAAAAAAATAAAAATAGATATATACTCAAATAAAAAAAACCCCTGGTGGGAAGAGGTAAAAAAATTAAAGCCGCGCGGTGAAAGAAGAGAAGAGGAAGGTGTGCTCACAAAAGAGGAGAGATGGTTTTTTTTTAATTTTTCGCGTGTTTGGCGTGCGGTGGGCGGGAAGGGTGGGGGAGTTGTGCGCGATGGAACGGGACGGGCATGAAAAGGAATGCCTCTCCCGCTACTCTCTTTCACCTCTCTCTCTCACACGCACGTATGCCGGCGCGCACACACACGCTCACACTCACCCGCACTCGACCGCACCCGAGCTCTCGTTTACACAAGTACGGGAGTGGAGGAGGGATTGAGGGAGGATGGGGAGGATATGAACGGGGAAGCGGCACGCCTCCGCCCCACATCTCCGCGTCCCTCCTCCGCCGTCCGCCCGCTTCCCCGCCGCGAGAGCACACACAAACACAGGGGCGGGCTCACGCGCCTCTCCGCCCGGCCACACACGTCCCGTCGAACCCCCCGGTGCGCCCCTCCCTCGTCCGTTCGCTCTTTTCCCTCCTCTTTCCAGTCTTTCGCCTTTCTCTCTCTCTCCCCCACCCCCCTCTCCGTCCTCTCCACTCCGGGCTTCGCAGGGAATGGACGAGACGTAAGTTTCCCGTCAAAATAAAAGCAGCTTGCGGAGTATTGTGCAGATGTAGATGTGTGCCCAGTGTATATGTACTATAATCACATTATTATGATAAATTTAGGATGGAAGAATTTCCATGCGGTGCGACACAATTTCACCCAGGTCGGCATCAGTCAAAAGCAAACATGTGTTTTTATATAAGTGTTTTTGACGCCCTAGTGAAAGGGAGAGTTTTCGTGAAAATTAAAAAAAATAAATCGTTTTTTTTTATCCCCGTAGTGCATGCACGAGTTTCGTCTCTTAGTGGTAGTATTACAATTTCTTTCAACATTTCGTGTCCTTTGGTGATTGAATTAGATGTGTCTCAAATACTGAACCATTTATTGATGTTGTTTCAGGTTTTCTCAGCACTTTCAATGAAAACAGTTTCCAATTAGATAGTCCTCCGCCCTCTCTCCCTGACATTTCCCCTGACGGCGGGGGAATCCTCACGGGTTTCGGTTGCATCCGTCTGAATTAGGGGGATTTCGCGAGCATTAATGCCATTCCTCGACCCTAAATATTTTTCGCGATGATTGCTCAATTTTGAAAAATCCGCATTTTGTGAATGGGGAGGATTCGCTGTAGTCTCGCGTGGGTGTACGCAAATATGCGTGGCATTCGTGGTGAGAAAAAAACATTCTTCCGCACGGCGACCGGCCGGATGCCGCGAGTGTGTGGATGCATTCTTCGCAGATCTCCCGCGTCCGTTTTTCTTTTAAATTTGTCGATAGTCCTCATTCCTGTTCTGTTTTTGTTTTCACGTGAATATTTAGCGTAGCATGTAACTCTCATGTCCCTGGTGGCCGGCTCATTCTATGCAGCCTTGCGGGTTTTGCAGATGCTTTGTCGTAGAGGACTTGACTTTTTTGAATGATCGAAAGAAACTGAGTAATTATTTTGGGAGTGGAAGCATTTGAATCTCGATTAATATCTGTGAATTTTTTCGGTCTTTTCGGTGTTAAGTTACTTCCTATAAACTGATGGAAAAATATTTTTGGCACCATTTTCCACAGTTGGAAAATTATGCTATCGTGATTTTTTTACGGTGCAAACGAAATATTTTTCAATGTATTTAGATTTTTTCCTTCAAATTTTCAAAAACATTTGGCGCGGTTGCTCAAGACTGGAAAATAATTTTACCGCAATATATCGGCCTAGTTTGACTGGGAAACATCTCCCATGGGGAATCGCCAGCTTTTTAATTTGACAAACTAATTATTTGAGAGCAGCGTGAGGCAATGCTTCTTTGTCGATGAGTTTTCCCTCATCGACAGAATTTGTCTCCCAGCCAAGTGCGGTGTTTCCAAAGAGTGAGGTACGGAAAGGTGTACGAAAGTAAAATAATTATTTTTTAAAATTCTGTTCAACGTGCAGGTAGTGCTCTGTTGTCCGCGAAATAAATTATTTTGCGTCCGCGTTCACGTTCCGCGGGAATGCTTCTCACGGGTGCGGAAGAGGAGTGGATGGCTGTGGGAGGCAGGAAAAAGGGGAGTCGCGGTTAAATGATGACCGATGAGCCGTGAGCCTCTTCCTCTCCGGAGTTCGCTGAGCGTGAGAGGCAGTCTAGTCGGTCTTTGCTGCTCGCTCGCGCGATGGGAATCCGTTTTCACATCCGCAGGAGTTCGCGTAATTTTTTGTGAATTTTTTATTTTGCTTCTCATTCTCGAACCCTTTTTCTCTGTTCCCTGGCTCCCCCTGGTCGTGGACTCACTGGCGTGAATTATTTTTTTCTTTCATTCATTTAGTCTTTCGGAGTTTGAGTCGTGCGTGCGAGCGTGCAAGCTGTGGTCTCACCGGCACCGCAAGAAAGGGGAAGGAGAGTGGGGTACGGGAAACTGTTCTAATTCCCCCCCTCCCGTTCGTTTATTCGGTAACTCACGCTGGGGTGATACGGATTCTTTCGGAGAGGAGACTTTCGCGCCCTGCCTTGGGTGACTCTCGCGTCATAAAAATGGTTTCGTTGAGCGGGGTTTTCAGATACCCGGCCCACTCGTCAATTCGCTGAAATAACGATCAAAGGTGTGCTGTTTGGAAAAGTTAGTGATTTTAATAATTATGATATTTGGGCAAGGTGGAGGAAGAAGATTGTCGTAAGGAATTGCTCTGAAGCGGCAGGAAAAGTTTACGAAGGCCGCACTGAGTGGGAAAACATTTTTTATTGCTGAGATATTTGGGAATAGATTGAATATGCGGGCTAGAGGGAGAAAAATGGGCGATTTTGGACAGAATGAAAGGAGGCAAAAGGTGTAGGGATTTAAATCATGGTCTATTTTAATGCATGGGTTATTTGTTTAGTGCTACGTGGGACTTAGAATTAGTTTACAGCTTGACATCCAAATTCACACTCATCCAAAATTCGGTAGGCTGGTTTTAATTATGATAATCATAACCTATCTACATAGGTAGGTTTTGGTAAAAAACTCGTATTATGCATTTATTTATAGTATAGCATGCATTGCGTGGACATTTTCTTGGTCGCTTGTGCTCGTGTTTGTATTATAGCACGACAATTTATTTGTTGAGAAACATATTCTTAATAAAAAAGTAAAATATTTCTTAACATAAAAGTAAACAAAAAAAATTAGTTTCATCAAATTTAATTGCTATGATTTTGGAAGCTGGTGAAAAGGTTACATAATTAAGAAACGTCATTCCATGAAAAAAATCAAGTCGGAGCTCAGTAGACCCCCAGCCTATGAATAAGATCCTTTCTCGTCAAGCAGGTATCACTTGGACTCCAGCCTACTTATGTTGGTGTTTTGACCTCTTAACGTTTCTAATTTTTTACAAATAATTTCATAAGGCATATAATGTAATAAACCCTTCGAGACAACATGAAATCAATGCATAGATATAAACGAAAAAATAGCTAGCTTTTGAAACTTTCTTTATAACTGGTACGAGGTAAAAGAACGAGCTTCAAGAATTAATTTTTACAAAAATTTGTGTGGGAACGGTCGGTGGTTGTTGGGTGAGGGAAGGGGTTTGGGGAGGGTGCCGGGGGACGTGAGGGCGAACTCGGAGCTTGGGTGCTTCGATCGTGTCGTACACATTAGTCGAGAGGGGGTTTATTTTCCAGATATCGCGGGGCGGTCTGCGTGCGGTATCGGTCCCTGTGGGGCAGAGGGCCAACGAGAACGCCAGATAGGAGGAGTAGAGGTGGCGGATGGTGTAGGGGAAGGGAATGGGGAACGAGTAGAGAGGGAGCCCGTCCACTTGCCTCTGGTAACATTGGGACAGCGATTCCGACGATCTGCAGGCGGTGTGAGCCCTCCACGTCCGTTGGGGCGGCGGTTGCGAGGGCTGGATTTCCCGGCGATAGGGGAGCTGGAACACGGGAGCAGTTCGGAAGGGGAGGCGGAAATTAGTTGCTCCTTTCGGTTCGTCGAGTCAACAGTCCTCGGTTTTCTCCCACCCCTTCGGACTCTGGTAGAAGCGTAATGATTTTTTCTCTATCGTATCTACTAAATCAAAAGTGGTGGGAGCGTATCGAAGTCGCATTGGTTCGAAGGAAAGGTGGGGGGTTGATTTTGGGGTAGTCTAAGTTGAAGAATCCGTCCAAACTACTCCACGGGTTTCTTTAACTCATGATGCGACTCCGGCTTCCCCTTGACAAGACGTAATTTCGATGACTATCTGCCCTAAATCACCGGGCGGAAAATCTCTGGGAATCTGCGAGAGTCGGGGTAATCTCTGTGAAGTTTGTACAAATTAACGTAAACTCAGTTGGATGCCGCTAAAAGGAAAACAAACGCCCCCGGGAGTTTGCTCAAGCCAAACCAAAGTTTGTTTTTAATAAATTTCCGCGCCGAAAGGATTCTCATTTATTTATTTAGACTTTTGACTACCATTTTCAGGTTCCCAAATACCCCGTTTCTACGATGAGACGAATCTCTTCGCGCGCGGAAGTTGATACCGGCAGCCAAAGGGTGGTAAATGGCTCAATATGCTGCGTAGAAAGGAATGCATGTGCAGTTTATTATTGCGGTCAGTTAGGCTGGGTGTCATAAAGGAGTGCGTTAAAAAAAGGAATACACATGAAAACACATTGGTTATGGTGATGATGATTGAAAATGATAACAGGCATGAAGTATTCATGGTTGACGTCCGACAAAGGTATAAGTAGTCCTATTAGCATGTCGTTAACATGAGGAACTCTGTCCGCTCTCGTAGCCGCGAGTGGATAACTTTATTAGTCGCCATTTAATTCAAAAATTGACAACTGAAGCCTTCAACTCTCACCATTCCCACGCATAACGCTTAAAAATCCTTGTTACTCATATGCAGGTTATTTAGTCTCAGTTTTACTCACAGTTATTTATTCAGTTACACACCTGAATAGCTCTCTAATTTCATTTTACTTATAATGGCTATTTTCTCACTTTGTTTCCCTTCCATCTCCTTCCCTCTTAAGTTAAAAGATATGATGTTAATTTCGATCATTTTCTAATTACATGTCCATTCGTTTTCCTAGGGAGAAAATGAAACATTCTCCGCAAAGAGCCAAGGGCGAAAGAAGGGAATGGAAGCAAGACGCATTCCCCCAGGGCAGAATTCAATAAATCGATAGATTTTCGTGATGAGCTCGTTAATATCGACGATTAAGGGTAGCATTAAAACTTCGATATTATTGCTTATAAGATTAAAGCTAAAGGGACAGCACATCATGTGGTTGAGAGCGATAGTCAGTGACAAAGACGTTTTTTAAAACCTGGAATGCCATGAAATATATTTAACCAAGTTACGCTGTGGGTGTGCCAAACGTACGTACCAATATTCTGGTCGCGAGAATATAGAAGCAAGTTATGGGAAAATAATTATGTCCTCAAGTTGCACGTATGTAGGGTTAATGAATGCATACTCTTCATGCTTCTGCATTTTATTATTTTATTGTTCATCATAGTAATATACTTTAAATTTTGTTTTGGATATTTACTATCAGGTCAGGAATTACTTGATCGTATTTTGTAAAGTTTTTGCAAAAATCATGTTTTCATATTGAAACACTATCTTGGAAAAATGTGGTTTTTGTCGGATGGCTCCATCCATGGCATGCTTATTTTATCGGTATTTTTTAAAAACAAAATTCTATTTTACAAAATCGGTTCGCGTGCGACAACGTGTAAAAACAAAAAGGGAGGAACGAGGGCTACTGAATATCAACATAACAAGAGTCATCTCCAAAATGGAGATCATAGGACACTCTCCGCCAATCCATTTTGATGTGTTAATCGATATACATCGCGGTTCGATGTTATTCACTGTCGTGCGCACCGTGTATCGATTTTTTCTCAGGATATACCAAGAACTGGTGTTTCCTGGGCGAAATTGAGACCGGGCCTTCGTGCTTTGACCTCCTTCCATCTCCCTCGCATGGCAACAAATTCCGGTGAGTGATGTTTGCCCGTGAGATTTAAATATATATATATATATATATATATATATATATATATATATATATTTATATATACATGTGTGTGTGTTTATATATTTACACACATGCATATATACATACATACACACTCGCACATATATATCAGGTCCTTGAAATAAGTGAGTGGAGATGGAGGGAGATAGCAGCAAGAGTGAGTGAGATGAGGGAACAGGGAGAGGAGAATGAAAAATTTAGAGGGTGGTGTGAGATGCAGATGGGTGGAATGAACGTGGGTGTGCGCGCGAGTGGGAGAGTGAGTGGATGGAGCGCTTCCCCCCCCCCTTCCCCCACGAGCGAGTGTCAGGAAGGCAGTGAGGGAAAGAGAACGAAGAAGATAGAATTGGAGGGAGAGAGATAGAGAGAGAGAGAGGGTAAAGGCGTACACAAGGGGGGAGGGAGTGAGAGAGAGAGAGAGAGAAAAGGGAGCGGGAGAGACCGGTGGGAGGGGAGTCGGTCGGGAAAGGGAAGGTTGATGGGGTTTGTGCGGTGGTGGTAGCGGTGGCGCTGTGAATACCGCCAGAGGCCGACATTTTTTTCCCTGCCCCCCCCCACCCCCTACTCCACCCTCTCTTTCATTTCTTCCTCCCACCCCTCCCTCCGGCACCTCCCCTCCCCACCCCTGGGCTCTCGACTCCATTTCAACCCACCCCCGCCAGCCCCACACCCACCCCTCCGACGCCACTGCTCTCGTGCCGTTCCCAAGTCGAGGTAAAAAGAAGACGAGATGGGCGGAGGGGGTGGAAGTGGGGGTGGGAGTGGGACGGAGGGTTGGTCGGGGGCGCATGGGCGTTGGGGAGGGGGGCGGATATAGAGGGGAGGTGGAGTGGGGACTTTGCACGATGGGGGTTGTTGGAGCCGCAGAGCGAGTCTCTATGTCTCCCTCTCCTCTTCCACGCACACGTACACGAGTGCACATAAAAAATCCCCCTCCGCACACACACGCTCACACAAATACTTCCCTCCATCTCTTCCCCGCATAACATCGCCGACTGAACAAGTCGGGGCTAACCGACCTCGGCTCGCTCGCCAGCCCCGCCCTCCCCTCCATTTCTCACTCCCGTGCTCCCTTCCCCCTCCTCCTCGCCACCGAGCCGACGCGCTCCCCGCCCCACCTCGCCCCGCTGCACTCCTCCCTTCCTCGCACTCGCTCAGTGCGAGAGGGATCTTGGTCGGGAATGGGTCGGTTCTCGGCCTCTTCGCCCCACGCCGTTGAGCCCGTGAAACATCATTTATATAGTTTACCTACGGCGAGCAGCACGCCCGTCGCGTAATGGGACGGAGTGACACCGCGCCGTGACGTGATAACCCGACTGAATCGCCTTAGTTTTACCCTCCCTCTCGTACGTATACATACGTCTGTCCATGTATATATGTACACACGTATATCTCTCCCTACTTTCGGAGTATCCGCCAACAAGAGGGCATTCGGGAGAGTGGAGGCAGTCGAAGCAAGTGTGAAACGTTTTTGTGTGTCGTCCGCGTGAAGAAGCACTCGGATCATACTCGACGGGAACCCGACCATCTCCGTGGCGCTTTCCTCGGACTCCCCTCCGGATTGAGGAAGAGATCGGTACGGGAAGAGGAGGTACGTTTTGTTTCGTTCCGTCGGCTCAGAGTTCGTTTCCCGACCAGGGGAGACAGTCCTGCCACCCCTCCCCCCATCTCCGAGGGATAACCGTGTCCTCGCTGTGCGTCTTTCTTCTTCTTCGGCGTGTTCTTCGCTCCCGCAAGTGTGTCACCCCTGAAGGCCTTCCGTTAGGACGAGGGCAACCGTTCGGGGGGACTAGAAGGAGATCCCCCTCTTGCGACCTTTCGAATAATCACGTAAACCCTCCTCCATCCACCCCCCCACATTTCTTTTAAGTCCCTTTTGCCTTTTTCTCCGGGGAAGTAAGAGTGGGGGAACGTCGCTGGGATACGCGCAGGTGTAAACGGTTTCCATGGATGTATTTGTGGAGAGAGGTTGAGAGGACTGAGTGAGTAGGAGTTTGCAATGTTCACGTAAACTTTGGAAAGGGAGGTGTGTGCTTTCGTAGGCGAGAGAGAGAGAGGGACGCCCTCGCCTTTCACCCATCTTTCTCCTGTTCTTCGTCCTCCGTGTTTGGGGGGCAGGAGAGAAGAGAGGGGCGGATAGTAAATAGTCCCACCCACCTTCCCCGCATCCCACCCGAACTCCCACCAGACAGTCCGGTTGCCATGGCCATGGCCGTCCGAGTTGATTTGTTTTTCTGGCGGAAGGGAGAGTAGCTTCTGCCGGAGAAGTAGTAGGTGTAGTAGTATTAGTAGGTAGTAGTGGTGTGTGAACCACCGCTCACGTTGAATCCTAACTCTCTCTCTTTCTGCCGACTCGTCGTAGTCTGTCTTTCCATCCCAAAAAACCATTGTCCGTACATTCCTCGTGCTTCCTTGCCGCGGGACGTCGCGTTTTTAGACGCGTCTCGACATTTTTCTCCCCCCTCCGCTCCCCCGCGAGGAGGTGGAAAGAGAGGAAAGGGAAGAGGGAGAGAAAGAAGAGAGGAAGAGGCTTTCGTTTCGAGTCCCAACTCCGACGCAGCCTTAGTTCGGATTTTTACCGCCCGCCTGTCAGCGTTGCGGCCGAGGAGTGGAAGGGGGATAGAGAGAGAGAGAGAGGTGGAGAGTGCCGAAGGGTGTGGAGGAGGGAGAGAAAAGAGAGGGAGAACGCACACACAAACCGGCGACGGAGAAAAAGAGATCGATAAACTCCAGCCACGTCCTATGCGAGAGCTCTCCTCCTCCCACCACCGCCGCCACGTCCTACTCCTCCGCCCGCCCGCCCCCCTCCCCGCACTCATTGGCTCCCCACTGATCCCCCCTCCAACCCCATCACCCCTCTCCCCGTTGTATACATTTCCCGCTCGGCCGTGTCGTGTGCCGCCGCTCGCGCGCAAGACCCGCGCCCGTCTCATGCCCGAATCTCCTCGCCCCCCACGGCCGCTGGGGTGGGCGCGGAGGGAGGAGAAGGGGCGGCGACACTCCTGTTGTGCGTGTTTCTGCACCGGCAAGGGTTGGCTCTCCGGTTCCTGGAAGGTTTTGAATTCCGAACTGGGACGCTGATTATATCACCCCGTCCAGTTCCGAGACCATTCCCGCCCTCATTCCTCTCTCCACGTTGAGGGACTGATAAAAAAGCTATCAATTTTTTCCGCGCATCTGGTTTTCGGGAGCTGGGAATTTTCTCGGTTTCCCCTCGTCCGGCGCCTTCCTCCGCGGATGGAATCCCGTTTCTTCCCGGGGGGAAGACGATGACGGAATCGGGTGTCGTTAGCTCAGGAGGCGGCCCAGGAAGTCCATCTACCCGGGTCACTCATCGACACGGACCACGGAGCGAGGACAGGCCCTCCTTCTCCACCGGCCGCGTTTGATGGGCCCGCCTACGGGTGTCCCAATCATCCCCATCCCGCCAGCCCCCGCGTCAACTCGGCGGAATGTGTAAAAGGACCCTGTGTTCGTCCTCCTCGAAGCGGGACCATCCTCTGCCGCGCCGCGGGATCGCACTTCGGAGGGGATCGTCGTGGATCGTGTTCAGGTGGCGGCGTTGAAGACAAAAGAGCGGCTCGCTCCGAAGTGATCTCCGTCGAGAAGGATATTTTTTGCCCCCCCCCCCGCTCAACCCCTCGTCGTGATTTGGTTGTTGTTGCTGTCGCCCTCTCACTTTGGACGCGCGACCGTGATCTCCTTTGATCTCTCGCCGTCTCGACACTCGGCCTGGACTTTTTTTCCTTCCCCTCTCTCCATCTTCGACTTCGAGAAGAGGGATCGCTGCTTCACGACCGTGATGTAAGACGTTTTTCGCGTGGATCTTGTTCTCAGGAGATTCATCCTCCCCATTGTATTCACTCCGTCGACCGTGCGGTGTTTTAGTGCTTGCTGTCGTTTTATTTTTCGGTTCTGTCGAACCCAAACAAGGGATTAGAGAAAGAGAGAGAGAGAGTTCGAGGAAAGCGTTGTGCCAGTCTTAAAGAGACCGGATACTGGAGATTTCTGTGATCGATCAAGAAGGTATTCTCTTCTCCGTCAGACGACCCTTGTTGTGTCTCCCGTGATTATAGCGTGGTGGTGCTTGTTTGTGCATTTTAACGTATTGTTTGTCGTGTGATTGTGCACTGGATTGAGGATATGGCCCTTTTGAGTACCTTTTGAAGAGGAGGGGCAGTTTTCACGCGAGTGGGAAGGTAAGGATAGCCTGATGCTTTCTCTCGTTTTCGTGTCCGTCTTCTGTCAAGATGTTTTTCTCGGGCACGCATGCTTAGTTCACGTCGCTGAGTGATTGTATGCGTGAGTGAATAAATACATTCCAAATCCGCATGATTAAATTATGGGGACCTGTCATTGGGCAAGAAAATATTTTAAATGCTCCTTGAGCCAAGATTATTCTGCGCTGGAGGAAGCTATAGTAGTGAGTTATGTATTGCCTAAAGGAAAGAAACGACTTGGAAAAGGTTGCAGTGTTCGCATAACGAATTGCCAATGGAAACGCTCGAAATAATTTATTACCCGTGAGTGAATCGGGGCCTACTTCTTTTTATTCCACATTTCCCGTTGAGGGCTCAATCTGCCGTACGTTGTTAAGTCGACCAACAGATTTAACTTTTCCTCACGCAGTAGTAGCACTTCGTCTTTCCATGGTGTGATTGCCGGTCAGGTTATTTCGAATAATGATTTAGGAACACACTGCGTTCGCGTGCCACCGCTGGGCTTTGACGTTACACGTTGCGTCAAGGAATTTAACGAATCAGCGCAGTCTCGGCCAAATCTCCTCCATCCCCTCCCCCCTGATTGTGAGTCATGCGTGAGCTGTACATTATTTTTTCAAATCTTTAATCAATTTATGAGCGGTAATAAACATATGCGAACCGTGCATCTCCTGCACCTGTTTTTATTGGCTCTAGTTGCTCCGGCGATGCTGGGAATCGCGTTAGGATTAATTCCGAGCGTCATGTTTCCAGTGTTTTATGGCCCTTAATGGCGCTCCTAGGTGCATGGAAGTTACATGCACACGGTTTTGTTCATTAGCCGGCGGCTGGGGAGTGATTTAACGCGTTGCTGCTTTTAGCGATGGCAGCGCGTTAAGCTAACATGGTTTGTTACACGCTCGAGTGCGCTTATAGGTCAGCGGTTATTAACTTGAATTTTCCCGCCGCGAGGAATGTTTCTGGTGTGTTTGCGGCGCACCTTTAAGTGGGGGAAGACCCAAGGGCTTCTGCTAACTCGAGTGGTGGTTGGGAGTAATTATTTATGATTTAGCTTCGGTCGACTTAAAAGCACGCGATAAAAATCTCTATATTAAAACTGTTGTTTGCCTTGTGTTTCCAAGCTCAAGGTCTTCGGAGGTTGCGACCGAAGATATCTTACCTCGCGTTTCTCATCTTTTTTATTCCCACCTCAGTCCGTCGGAGCGTAATTTTTGTTAAGTGTTCCGTGTTGTTTCTTCTCATCGGAAGGTCTTTGTCTGGGTCGTTGGTCATGAGGAAACTGCGCAGTCCCGACATTATTTCAGTAAGCAGCTTTGGCGACACCATGTTTGGAGTCTTTATGCTCGGTCGACCTCACCGGAAATCAACGCAAGGTGTCCGTGGGGTTGGGAATCTTAAAGGAAAATATCGCATGTTGAAGGAAATGCTCGGAGATGCCACTTAGCTGGTGGGAATCACGAAAGGAGTTAATCCAGCTTCTTGGAGATACGACGTTTCTATTTCAAACCACCTTGTTCCGCTTTGGACCTTTCATTCTGAAATCCCTTGTGCTCTATGTCAAAAGGTATTTACCTCCCACTAATTAGAAGAATGTTCTCCACTCACCCAAATTTAAATGTATTATTTCATATAATCTCTCCTCTCCTGCGCATTCTTTTTCAAATTCATATGGTACCTTCAATGTGGGCAGAGGGATGGACGCTTTTATCATTCCGTGGAAGAAAACAAACATAAGTGCGACGCGGCGTGGAAACATTGCGAAGTAATCCAGTTTTTCGTGCGGTTTTCCCTGACAGATGGCTTGAAGGATTGGACATCTCTTATTATTTTTTTCAAAGTAGTTTCCTCATTTTAGTCTTTGAGAAGCTCCTCCAGTGTTTTCCCTTTGCGCACAGTTAAAAAAATCTTCATTCGTTAAAAAAAATCCTGCTCTAGGGCGTTCGGACGAATATACTCTTTTATGACGTGACTTATGAATGAATTTCGGCGTAGTTTCTGACGAAAGTGATAAAAATATTAGGCTCACTCCTGCATGATTCAGCTGAGTCCACTGTTTATATCCAGCTTTTCTTTTTATACAATAAAAGTAAAGTTTATAAACGGCATCGTTTACTATTTGTATACGAGCAAGATACCACCTGCCCTGTAGTACCTACATATATCAGGGCTGCCCTTATATCTCTACAGTTTAAGTTTACTCAGTAAAATAGAAGTAATCTTGGAGTTGAAATGGAAAGAAGTATTTTTATACTCCAGATGAACAAAGAACGCTGTTTCCAGCGTTATGGCCTCGAATTACTGCTTCAAATTAGGAATTTTCTTGCGAAGATCACTAAAATATAGGTGACTGAGTTATTTCGATGGCAGTATGTTCACATTTCTCCCGGAAAAATGATTGGCTTCGTGTAATTATGTATTGTTAGAGAGTCACGGGTACACCTTAGGCCACAGCACGACGGTTCTCGCCTTCACCGGCGACGGCAGCCTTCCTTCCGCAGGCGGGCTCTCGCCTCCGCAGGATTGTCGTCCTCCCGGCCCCGCGTCTATGCGAGTGGGCGGCATGTGACCCCAAGAAGTGCTCCCCCTTTCCCTCCACCCCCTCTGCCTCTCTAATCCCCCCTTTCCCCCATACTTCTCCGGAACCTTCTTCCCGTTCCCCACCCGCCCTCGAAGTGGTGGAAAAGGAAAAAAATCGGTGAACCGGTTCTCGGGAGAGCGCTCTCTCTCGCTTCTCCTCCCGCTTTTATCCGCCATCTCCTTTTCCGCGTCCCACACATGCGCACGATGGACGGCCCCCTGGTCGGAGGTGGGGAAGGCGGCGGGTGGCGTCGCCGGGGCCCCCGTAGGGACTGAGCGGGAAGGGGAGAGGAGATGCGTATCGCCGCTTCACCGGCGGCGGTCGGATAGGCGGCTACCCGAGGCCTCGCACCCCGCCGGGCCCGCTCCTCAGTCCCTCTCCTCCACGGTCCCCCCTGTGGGGTCCCCCCCGTTGCGGCCCTCGGTGGTCTCCTAGGCCGCCGCGCGTGTCCTCCCTGCGGGAGGCGACGGGCCCTCCTCCTCGGGCCCGTCTCCGAATTCTTCCCCCACGGCTCGTTGTTGATCCCGTCCTCTGGCTGTGCCTGCTTGTTGTGTTCGTGGGATCAGTGACTAATGGGCTCGCGCGGACTCAGGAAGGCTCACAGAACACCGTGTGGTCGACGCGGGGCCGCAGTCATTGGAGGATCTTCTACTTCTCTCGTCATGTGTTCGAGCTCAGTGCGGTCGAGATGTCTTCCGCGGTTTCCTTATACGAAACACGAATGTCTTCTCTAGTTTTTTGTCTGACGCTGCGTTCGTTTAATTCAAACTTGTCCGATTGTCTCTGGGAGTTCCTTTCCATATGAACACGAATGTCGTCTCGCGTAACTTTTCAGTGTTGACAGTCCGTATGGCTTTTCGTTTGTTTTGACAGGGCGGGTTTTTACCTTAGGTACTGCTGGAAGTTTGTTACCTGGAGCTCGATAAATGTTGTTTGTAAGTCCTTGGGAAAATCTTACATGTGGTATAAATGTTTATGTTTGCGTACTGTGTACATTAGGCAAGCAGAAAGTTTTGCGTCAATTATTGCATTAGTCTAATCCACACATGCAAAAGAGAAGGACTTGTAGCTTTGAGAAACCCGAGGATTTAGTGCTGTGCTTCCCAACATTGCGTTTTTAGGCCACGAAATTGTCCTTCCTCAGGATTCTCAGAACCTACCTATTGAGGTAGATGCCTGACTGGCTTAACACAGGTGACATGATTCAGTGTCTACAGCGCCTGTGCCCTTAAAGTATGAATCCGGGCTCCATTCTTACCATTTTGATAATCCTCCTTAACCGGATACAAGTTCCCCGCACGTTTGGATAATTGTCATTAAAAGCTTGTAACTTAAGGGTCACTCTGTTGGCCAACAGCTATTTCCCGTGGGTAATTGTCCAAATATATTGGAGTAACAATTACGTAGGCACGGCTTGAATTACATCCGTATCATGTTACCAAACGTGTTACCATATCTTGCCATCCAAGGCCCTCCGTAACCGTAGCTTTTTGAATTGGCTAATGTGTGATGTTTTTTCCCGGTAACGTGAATGCTTACCATACTTTTGAGTCGCGCTTAATCACCTCTAATGGCTCCCTAATAGTTGGTATGAGTGAGAGATGACACTCTCAAGGACTTAAGGGTTGGTTTTATGTATTAATCATCATGGTAGGCGATGTAGCGATATTGCGTGCAGCTGCCAGGTGTGCTTCGTAGAAATATGAATATCGTTTCAATCTTTGCTGGCGAAGTGGAAAGTTGATCTACATATCATTTGAATAATGTGGGTGCTATTCGATTTTAACGAGATGTGCTGTTGATCAGACAAAGGTTGACTCGTGGTTTTGTAAATATTCATTGTTCTAGCATCTACATCCGACAGCAATTCGCCAGTGTTTTAGAGATATGGAATATAAATGGATGGTAGTTAGTGAGTGGGAGCGAAAGGGCAGAATAATCTTGCAATCATTCTCGAGGTTGCTATCTGATGGAGGCTGTTTCAGGTGCTTAAATTATTACCATAATTTACAAGGTTACTGTTTAGTTTTTATCCGTCGACAAGTTTCCTTTCCTCGTTTTTTTTTCTAGGGAAGTGCTAAAATAATTTAGGAAAACACAAAAATGAAGCATTTGACCCGCGCAGTGATGTTAATTTGGGTATTTGGAAATATAATTGCTTAAATTTATGGCGTGAAACCGTGCATTAATCTCTTTCCCTCCTTGTTTCGGTTCAATTTCAATTTCCTGTCTGACAATCTAGTTGGGTGCCCAGTCTTGACGACCCTGTACTGCTCCTTGGTCATAGTTTCCCTACAATTTTTAATATGTCTAGAATTAAACTTTCGTCTGAGCTGTCCAATCTCATAATTTTAAGGTATCGTTTGTCCAACCTTGCTCGTTCGAAAAAATTCGCTTTCTTTCGTTTCGATGGCAACTATAACTAGGTGAGCGGACCATCCTTCACGTGAACAGTGCTCTTGAACGAATAAATATTATTCTGTCGTTTCTGTGCCCTGCGGTGTAAACATTCAAGTGTGGCAGATGTTTGCGGAGCAGTGTGTTGCCGTCAACACATGTCAGAATCTCAGAAAGAGTGATCGGCGTTCGACGGGCTTTTTTCCAACACTTCCTTAACAGAGAGATGCTTTGGAAGAATGCCATTGTCTCGTGTCGGGTTGCTTGCGGAGAAGAGGGAGCTCGGTAAACACGGTTGAGATTATGATCAGTAGCAATTACTTGACGACCCACAGCAAAGATTTTTTTTTTTTTTTGAAAGCCCACCCCGAACACAAATAAAGGGCATGGGAAAATAATGAAACATCATCCGGGGCCCTCAGTTGCACCGCAGGAGTGTCGGGTTCCAGGTGGAGGGGGGAGGGAGAGTGTTTGGGGGCGAGAAGAGGAGGGAGTCGAGGGCCCTGGGCGAATCCGCGAGGCCGGGTCGGCCCTTGTTTACCCGTCGGCCGCCCGTCAAAGGGGAAGGGAAAGGCGGTCGTTATACACATCGTAATCTTTCGGGAGGGGAGACGACCTCAGATCTCTCGACAACCCAATGCGAGCACTAACCTAAAGTTAACAATACGTTAGGACAAACAATGCGAATTTGTGGGAGGAGGTGGCTCAATCTTCCCTACTCCTCCCTCCCCTTTCTACTATTTCCCCCAAGCCCTCTTTTCACTCCGGGGGGAAGGAAGTTGGCAATAGAGGAGGTTGGTGCTAGCAACGCTAGGCATCATAGAGTGTAAAAAATTCTTTCTCGCTGTGTGTGTGTGTGTGTGTATATATATATATATATATATATATATATATATATATATATATATATATATATATATATATATATATATATATATATATATATATATATATATATTAATGCCATGGATATTCATGATATCTATTGGATAAGTTTCACGGTGTGCGCAGCAAATTGCAATCCAAATATCCTCCTAATATCTAGGCAAGGATACAGATTCATGTATGGATCATGTAGATAGATAGGGAGTCTGCAACGGCCGTTTCATATGCATTAGGTCTACGTACCGTGTATATGCTCTTTGGACCATGGAATACGCGTAGATTGACGTGAACATCTCCATATACTTATCCTTGTTTAAGTTCTGAGATTTTAAAGTGGAAACAAACAAGTAAAGTTTAGTAAGGTTATGCTGGGAGTGAATTCCAATTACCGCAATTTCATTACGAAATGCATTATTGGTTGTGTAAGTTGCATGTCATCAGTCATTTAGCACTGAGTGTCTAATTTCTATATTAATGCATATCCATAGATATGTGTTGATGGAAATCTATTCGTTGATATGCAATGTATGAACATCACCTACACGCTCGCGGATTGGATTGTTGGTGTATAGATATTGTGGACGTTCATTGTATACTTTATGCCTTGTGGGTGGTGTCTCGCCTGCCACATGCGAATAATGTTTCCGTGTCCAGTCGCAAGCCGCCCGGATGCGGTGCCGACTCATCCGAGAAGCAGAAAGAGGGGACCAGGCCGCCTATCCCCTTATCCTCTCCGTCCCCCCCTGTCGTGAGAGCCATATCTACACCCCTCACTCACTCGCTGCCATATCCTTCCCTCCCTCCGGCCTCCCTCTTCCCCCTCTCCTCAACCGCCGCCCCTTGTAAACCCCGCCTGCGCCCCCCTCCCAACGGTCTTGGTGGCGGCGGTGGTTCCGCACATCTCCCTTTTGCACCATTAAGTTCCAGTATGCGCTCTCCATATTATCGGGGCTTAATGGTTTTTACGGTTGCGTGGTCGTCATGGTCAATATAATGCCCCCCTGTCGCCTTTGCTTTCGTGCCGGGAGAGGAGTAGTTTCGAGCGGGAAGTGGAGTGGGGGGATGGGACTCACGTTTAGGGTTAGCAGGAGGGGGTGGCGTTGGGGGAGGGTGGGGGGCGAGGTACCCTTGGCGTCGTCTCCCACTCCACGCTACATTTCTCCCCCTCCTTACCCCCTTCAGCGTTTCCCACCCACCCTCCCGGCCCGTATTTGTCGGGGGACGACGGACTAAATAGTCACCACATCCCCCCCAACGGCGTACTTAAATACGCCATCTCTCTCTTTCCCTTTTCAACCCCCCCCCCACTCACCCCCATTTTCCTCATTCCTTCTTCCTTCCTTCTTTCGCTATTTCCGTCCCTCCATCTTTCTCTCTCTCTCTGCGCCCCTTCTCTTCCTCTCATCGACCACCCTCCCCATCAAAGAGGAGCCCACCTCGCCTCATCCTCCGGACTCTTATTCATTTACTCCGCTCTTCTCACCTCCGCGCGTCATAAAATACGATGCGGCCCGGAGTGCCTTTTAGTACTCACTTATCACGCCCGCCTTCGTGGAGACTTCTCCGACCGAACCGTGTCGTTTTCTCGGAAGCCTCTTCGTGGAAGCTCGGCGTCGTGTTCGCCAAACCCCCTCCGCCCCGTACTCCCTTCCAACACTCTTGGGAGCGATTTCTTTGACCTGCCGGTAATTATTACCAATCGGTTAAAAGGTGCGATTTTTTTATTTTCTATTTTACCATACATCGAACGTAATTTCTGAAAAACGGTGGCTTATTTATAGTGTGCAATTGGCGAAAAAGGTAACAGAAAAGTTTCTCCAAGTAATGCACCCCTTCCTTCCCATGGATGGCAGCCCTTGCGTGGAGGAACTGGTTGCGTGTCCTGATGATCCCCTAGGGCGGGCGGAAGCAACGTTAATTCCCTCTTGGGCATGCCTACCTTAATCGGTTGACTGCCCAATAATAATAAAATGTGACACAAGCGCGTTCATCGATGTTGATATGATTAAGCAAATGTGATTGATAAGAATTGTGGCATCACGGTCAAGAATCACGCAAAGAAATATGCTCACGAAGTAGTAGAATTGTTGATCGCACAACCACACATTCACCTTTTCACTGCATACTTTTTAGTTTATTATTTATTTATACTTTTGGCCTTTGATGAAAAGGCATCTGTATAAGGAGGTTCACAATCAGGCAAATGCTTGGGGATATGCATAAGAAGTGACTCTCGATTTTATCTGGTATTACCAGATGCTCTTTATTCTAAAAAGATTATGGCCCGGTCCAAAATGCTACCTACATTTTATGTTGCTATTCTGGTGTTTTAAACTGTGTGAGTCGATGTATTTATTTGCCAGCTTAAAAAGTCCGCCATATCTTTTGAAAGTCGGACATCATTTTCAGGTCAATTCTAGTGTGAAATGATATCCTTGACGTTTACTATGAGAGTTGCCGCGGTGATTTACATCTTCGTGAGGCTAATTTTACACGCATCCGAATACATTTAAGATTCGTTCCATACGGCTCTTTCGTTCCGACCCATTCTCAAGCTGGCACCTTGCCCCTTACGACTTTCAAAATACTCCCCCTAATGATTTGTCAAGTATTTTAGAGGTGCCGTTAATACGTTCTGAATAAGCGCCATCATTCCGTTTACTCTTCATGGGTCATCAATCGTAGTCGCTTCTTCCCCCCCCCCCCCCCCCGTCGATGCGTGAGCTGTTATCATTGATGTTGGAACGAACTTAGTGAGCTATTTCGCCCGACCGGGCACAGTTGCCAAAAAATGTGCGAGATTCAAAGTGATTTCCGGTGGCCGTCAACAATGTGGAAGGGGCTTAAGTCGTATTTTCCGGTTTTTTTGCACCCACTTCGTACTTCAACCCGCGCGCTCACGCGCAATAGTGCACCCGTAAACTTGGCAAAGCGTTTGGTGAAACTCGTAAATAAGATGATCACTGCGGGGTGGATATATAGACGACGGTCCCTCGCTTCTCTAGAGAAAAACGTCTGTGTGTGTGTGTATACACACGCACGCAGGTCGCCATTCGTTTGCATCTGTTGTTGTGTCTTTGAGTGGATCATTTGACGTCTCCCCGATGAGGAGGATGTTTTCCCTTTCGGAAGAGCGATGTGTTCAGTTTGGTTTCTTCTTGGAGTTTGGATTGTTTTTTTTACGCCAGCGGTTCATTTTCTGTGTGTTTGTGTGCGTGCTTGTAAAATTCCACCCCTCCCTCGAAACTTTTGTTCATCCTCCGTGGAGAGCCGCTCGCCTCCGGGCCATTTCCGCTTTCTGTGACCCTAAGCCCCTCTCTCTCCCCCTCTCCACAGTGTCCTCGGGCCGTCTCTGCTCCTCCCACCCCTTACACATCCCGTCCCCCGGGCGGAGATCCACTCCCCATTCCCCCTTTAACTTTTCCCGTCGCCTACGTCCCTTCCCACACCGCCGCCCCTTCGTTTCCCTCCCACGGCAAGGACCCCCTTGTCCCTCCCCCCCCCCACCATTCCCGGATGCCTCCCCTAAGTCTCGTAAATCAGACAATCTGGTGAGCTGCCAAAACAATTAACATAAAATACTGCCTCCTCTTGTGGCAGCTGTGTAACGCTGTGTGGAATTCCATCTCCGCGGAATGGTGGCTGATGCGTGTACAAATAACATTTTTACGATTGCGTTTCTAGCAATTGTCCGGGGCGATCTTTTTATGTGTTCTCTCCCCCCTATTCCCCCTCTTCACTCCTCCCCCTTCCGTTTCTTCGCTTTCAACCCTCCTCATTCTTTTAAGTGTGCATTAACTCCCGTTTCCTCTCGGCGCGTCGTCCCGGAGACGGCGCATGATAAAGTAAAAAAAGAAGAGCGCTTTACGTCCTCAAAATCCTCCCCAGCACCGGCTCCGCGAGTTCCATCTCCCGCGATCGAGAGTGCGTGGAATGATGCGAATGCAGTCCCTTATTCACTTCACTCTCTCTTTCCCTCGCCACGATTCAAAGACTCGGCACCTCCGGGGCGGCAGACAACCTCCCGGTCGCAGGCCTCCCTGCCTCGTCGGTGTGTCAGGAATGGCGGAGTTGTGGGTGGAAGGGGGAGACTCTGGGGTCCACTTCCCTCCCCTCAAAAATTACCTATTGCCCTCACCTTGTTCCGCATCCAAATGGAAATTGAAGGGGCAGTTGTTGGTAGATTTGCCAGGGTCAACATTAGGGGTTTACGTCTTGTTCTCCAAACTTTAAGCAGTGTATTTTACATTCTTAGACGTCGAATAATACTGAAGTCGAAGATAGTAAAATGAACTCTTTTTAAATTGTCTGAATTAAATCGACTATGATTTCCGACTGCTTGTCTCAATATCAAGGTGAGGTACCTGGAAATTTCAGTATGATAATTTGTGAGTTTTTTAATTGGCTCCGCCCCCGTCAAACACGCCTCGAAACCTCCCACCTCATTTCGATGGTGGTTGACGTTCCTTGTGTGGTATTTTACCCAGGTGTGACCTCAGCTTCGTGAAATTTGATCTCAGCTTCTGCAACCCAGCTGAAGTCAGTCGAGTTATATTAACTGTAACTGTATTAACGAGTAATTCCTGAAAGGTATGCGGTGATGGTGATTTTGGGAAGGGGTACCGAATTAGTGCTCCTTATTTCAATTTCCGATTTTAAAAGTAATGCTTAACTGCACGTTTTGGCATTTTTTATTTTTTTTTGGTCAAATAAACTAGGTTGATATCACTTTCCCCTAAACCCCCTTGCACCAAACTCTTTTAAGTTTGCCTGAAATTCCAGCGGTGACACACCCTTGTCGTTTGTGTTACGCGTCCCCGATATATTCCGAATACACGGTCGAATCTGGATCCAGATATTATTCAGTGAGTTATGCGGAGATATTGAGTCGGCATCGTGCGCATCTCCGTCCGATCATCGTGTTATTCTTTCGCCCCACCGGACCCCTCTCCGACAACATCCCCTTATCCGTCCCTAGTCGGGGTCCCCTTAATCTGTCCGATTCATTTAATGGCGCGTGTTCATCCCCCTCCCCCCCTCAGGAAAATATCCACTGCCCCTGCTATGTGTGTATCTTTGTTAATTTTTTTCTTGCCTCCCTCCCTCCTCCCACGAACTGCCCCCTGAATAGATTGAGAGAAGGTAGAGTTAAGTCACTAAAAACGTTATCGGTCCTGCTGAGTCCTTATCGCTGTTTACTCTCATGAATAATGGATCATAACAAGGGAAGTGACCGCAGGAGCTGGGCCGCGGACCTTATCTACAGCAGATTGGCTCTCTCTCGACAGTTAACGCCCTTGTGCACACACGGGCCCAAGCACCTGTCTCTTGTTGTTTCCCCCAATTCCCACTACCCCCGACCTCTTACCCCATCCCCTACAATACCCCACCTCCCCAGAACCCCGCTCCTCCTCTCGCCCCCCTTAGAACGCCGCTCCGTCACGCAATCCTCGTTCCCGAATGGGGCGAGTTGAGAAATGAGAGCGGCACGACGTCGCCACCGTTCTTCCTTCGGAAGTGCTATTTTCTCCCGCGTATAATGGATTGGTCCTCCCCGTGTTTCCGCGGGCACGACATGTCAATCCTTCAGGCCGTTATCGAAGGGGTCGGGAACAAATGCGAGGGGGAGGAGGTTTGGGGCGTTAAAGGATTTAACACTGTCATATTTTCCCGCTAGCGTTTTCCCGCGCGGACGAAACGCCCCTGCGGCGAACGCCTCCAGGGATGGGATTCTGTTTTGTTTTTGTTTTATCGTTCGGTGGCAGAAGCGTGTACGCCCCGGGGTTAATCGCCTTATGTCTCGCACTCCAGGGCTCCCTCTTAACTTGTAACTCATGGGTGAAGGGAACGCGGGGCTACTTGTAAAATTCATTATTGAATTCCTTTTCCCCTTCCACAAGTAGTTCACCTCTCCCCCACTTCACAGTGCTTAAGCAAGACTTTAGTATACCAGGATGTGCTGCTTAAATGTATTGCCGACGTGTGTCCATTCAACAATCTTTGGTGGCTGGTTTGCATGTTCGTCGTTGGAGATTTGCACTTATGGACTTATCTTGCACCGGCTCAGACCTTTCAAACTCATGTGACAGTGATCATTTTTGGATATCGAAAGTATCGTTGGTTGTGAAGAGAATCTAATTTCTGTAAATTTGTTTGTCCATTTTGAGTACACAATGGTAATTTCTAATGGTTTATTGCCATGATGGATATTGTAAGTGACAACATGTTCGGTTAATGTTTTCAGCCCGTGTAATGCGTTGATTGATTGGCGGCAAAAGTGGTATTTACTAATTTGAACTTTCACTATAGTCTTCAAGTATGCCTATGAGATCATTAGTACTTTTAAGCGGGGTGATGCGTGACTCTTCCGGGAACATAAAGAGTCAAGGCATTGGCACTAGCTGTGACCATGGATTTCCACTTTGGTTTTGAATCGGGTATATAGTATAGTGGCGTACCCCGGCGAGTTTTGCGTCGACCAACTCTGGTACCAGGGCAATAAACTGGTGATATCCGTTACCCTGTTGCATTCCCATTCGTTTCCCTCCGGGCGAGTCATGGCCAGAGGTTTCAATTTGGATCATCTCGGTGGTTCTCATCTCTTTATATGTTTCACCCTCGTGGAGTGCAGATTGGAAACTCAGTATTTAACCGACGGCCTTTAATGAGAACTCCTGCGTATGTAGGTCACCGCACTTCTCCCTAGCTTTGAGAAAACTTTATGTCCGCTCCACTAACCAGTCTAAAAGGAATAATTTTCGAGTCTGCCTCCTGCGCTCGCCTCCAAATGCTCTTGGGCTTCTTTCGCATGGTATGGGGACATCGACCACGTTTGGACTCATAGTTGACAAAATTACTCGGGTCATTCGAGCGCACATCTTCCACTTAAGACCGGCTTTTAGCAAGATCGACTGTTTATTTACTGGTGTGACATTTTAAGAACACGGGAGTGACATTATTGCTGGCGCGGAATCGGAATTTTTTTGAGAAAAGAAAGGGCAGCATCCTTAAAATTCATGAGGTTGGGTATGACTTCATGGAAGTAGCATTTGATACCAATATTGAGGATGAATTTAGTAATTTTCCAGAAATTTAAAATGAAATTTGAACTAGACTGGGCAATCAAAGTAACGTAGTTTGCCCTCAATGTGCTAATGGTGTAATAATTTGGTGGGAAGTACCGAAGACCGAGGGTTCGAGCCCCGCTTCTGAGCATGGGAATCATTTACTCAAAGTTGGAGTATTCTTGATGCGGTTAACCGTGTCGTATTGTCTCAGTTGTCGGAAAATCCCAAAGACCCAGTTAGTACCCTTAAAATCAATGTTATTCCTTGTGAAATTTCATCGTAGGCGAGGGACAGGATGTGTGCGAGACCGCAAATGTGGGTTTAGGCTCGATAGAAGTGTCTTTCCCTTGTTAACGTGCGACCATGTAGAAATTAATCAAAATTGACAAGGGTGCTCGCTCTCATGAAATGTGACCCAAGTTAAAGGGAAAACAATATTGCGTTCTTTCTCTGTTCCTCTTACGAGAAAAACTTGAGGGGAAAACGCGTTTCACCGCTCAAAACACCATCCTCAGATGCGATACCTCGACGTATTCGTCATATTCACGAGCTTCCCGCTCGAATAATGTATCGGAAGATGAAGTTTTGGACGTTGAAGCGTGTTGTTCCTCAATAATAAAAAGAGTTGAGGAAATAGCAATCTCTTTTTGCATTGGTTCAAGTTTGATCTCCCCCAATTTGCAACCTGACTCGGTATCTATCAAACGTGACGGGTTCATATGTCCCCGAGGGATATATTATAATTTCGTCAGAACAAATTAGATTACTCCCGAAATTACTGTCAGCGCGTCAAGAGGTTAAAAAATGTTAATTTTGTATTGAAATGGTCGACTTTAATTTCAGTCGTCGCGTGAATGTTCTCAGGTACAACCCTCTACCTTTAGGGGTTCATTAGAGAAACCCTGAATTATGCCAGCGGTCTAATCGCAGGAAACAGATGCTATCACGTAGTTATCATTATTAGGTCATTTACGGGGCCGACCTGCAATCATAAGTGACGGACGGAGGCACGCAGATGCTTATTTAACTTTCGGGAATGTTTCTGTGATGGCAGTTTCGCCGTCGTTTAGAAGATGTTGAAGGCCGGAGGAAGGTGTCCATGTGCCTGGAAAAACCTGTAAATTTCACCAGTTTTGAAAGTGTCCGGAAGCCTCTAAGAATCCTGGAGGATTACTCCTTTTTCTGGATTTTTTGCGATTGCAGCGAATGCGTGCTTTTGTGTATTTATCCGCAAATTAAGTAAAATTGCGTTGATTTCACCCGTCTAGGATTGGCATTTGGTGATTTTTTTCCCCTTAGTCTTTTTCCATGTGTTTGAGTAACCCGCCAGCTATGTTCCATCCCTTGCAGTGCACTAAGGTGGCCACTCTTTTGGGAAAAAGTCGGAATTTTAGGCGGATGTCTTCAAACAATCGCAGAATGATACGGAAAAGGATCGATTCTTTTGAAAAAAGCTGGGAATCATATAATCGGCGCGGGAGTATGGTATTCGATGGGGGATACAAAATAAGGACGACGTTCCTTAAGAGTAGTTGTGAGGTCAGTTCGCGCCTGATGCAGGCCATCGCGCGTGCGTATCATACCACAAACCGTAATTATAAAACAAGATCGAATTCGATGGTGACTGCAACGGCACGCAAAGCAGTCAGGATTGATGCTCATGTTAAAAATATTTCTCACCTATGTCCAAGCACTGGGAAGGAAAATAGGGTAGATGGACGGAATTTTCGTTGGGAAAATTGAGAAAAATATTGTTTTGGAAATCGAACAAATGATAGACCACCCAGCTTTACCTTCACTTTGTTTTGTCTCGTCATTACATGAGGAGAAGGATGGAAAAGGTGACGTAGACGAAAAGGGAAACGAACAAGGAACTTACGCACTTGGCTGAGGAGAAGAGAGGATTATCGGGAGAAATCCAAAGGAGGCAAGAAAGGTGGATGCCGAGCAGTTTGATTGGCAGTGGGAAACTGAAGACCGTGATAGAGTGGAGAATTTTAGGCAAGCGAGGTAGGGGCAGGAATAGGATAGGGATGTTGAACGGAATGAAGAGGAGAAGGAAGTATGTGACATTGAAGAAGGGTCTATTTTAGTGTCGGGTGTCATGCTGCTTTATGTTAGGAAAGGTAAATATATGTTAAAGTGCAATTTTTAAAGTACATCCAATTCCTACCTTGAATGGTAGACTACATATACCTAATATGTTTCTCGTAATTAACATACGTTTCTCCTTTTTGCGAAGAAATTGGTTTTCAACAGAATCTCGACTAAATTATATGAAAGGGAAATTTTTATATGTAGTATTGGTTTATGGATATCATTCACGGCAGAGAAATCGAACTGGAAAAAATTACAAATATTGATACAGAAAACCTTGAAACGTCCTGATATCTTTTGCCGATATTTTGTCGGCCACTCTGCGTGAAACCCCCGTTAAGGAGACCCACTGAACTTGTCAAAGGTCCATGTCGGGGTTGTGGGCGGACGTAAAAAAAAAGGATTTGTCCGGGTGGGCGTTGGGAAACTCGAGAGGATGTCCTCAAGTAGACCGAAGGGTGACGGAGAGGCTTCGGCGCGTGCCGAACAAGCGTTCGGACACTGGATCTGCCTGCTTGGCGGACGTGTCCCTTCCCCCTGGGCGCTGTCATTCACAATGACATTCGCCAGCGGCACGAGCGTGTCAGCCGCGCGTGGCAGTCGACCCGACCAAGCCGTCCGTCTTCGAGCCGTCAAGGGACGGGGCGACGTGTATCGACTTGAGTCCGTCGTCAATAATTTTCATTCGACAATAATTTGATAGTTAACGTATCGAATGCTTTTGGGTGATCATTGATGTCGTCTACTTTGTTTAAAAATTTGATGCAGTGCGTAAGTCTTATAAGTTTCTTTTAATTGAGCATGTAAATGCTTGTATTTCCGATATTCACGTAATGGGCTTTATATATCATACCGGTTATACCATAATTAGCTTGAGGAATGTGAAAGTAAGGCAGATGAAACATTCATGTTGGAATAAAACGCTTGGAATGTACTTTCCCACAGGTTTGTTCAGGCGGTACGACACGTTTCACATCGCTGTGGAATATTGCAGTGTACTAATGGCAGTACGTTTCTTAAAAAAACGAAGAATAATACATGCTATAATTATTAATGAAATACTGGTCGTTTTTCAAATATAAGTGCTAACGAAGATTCATGAAATAATTTTCGGCTTATTTAATATTGGTAGTACGTTTTTTTTCAAAGCGGTAATCGATACCATTAAGTGTTTTATCGATTATGTTGAATTAGTATAGATTATTAGTATTTCGAAAGCGTTCAGTTAGGCTCATCAGTATCGGTAATATCGATTCAGTTGCTCATTCCTACTTCCGTCGAAGACGATTCATTTAAAGCCTCATCTGTATCCTGTTCCTAATCCCTCTCTTTACTCGTCGTCATGCGATCGCAAGGAGAGGCGCTCTAGCGGCGTTCGTTGCGGGGATACGAAATAGAAATAATGACATTTGAGTAACGCTTTGCGTCATTTTTCGGTCATTTACCTCGCTGCCCACTAGATATAAAGTGGGGTATGATCTAAATAAGCGTAAGTTCATAATCTGAAAGCATTCCACATGAGTGTGTATTTCCCCGTCGCTTTAATTAATTATAATTAATTCAAAGAGCTGCGGGAAATGGCGCAATGACAGTTTCTATGACGGAGCCGTTTGCTTATGTCCTAATCGGCTCGACCGGGATTCCCGGTTGTGGGCGAATTATTTTCACGCTGTGAAATTTTAGAATTTCGGTAATCATCAGTAGTTGTAAAAAATTGTGCCAAAATTATTGTGCGTGATGCTTATATAATTTTTTTTCTTATACATATTCTCTTTGTTTATTTTTATCCCTACGTTAAATATTTATTAACTCCTAGGATAGTTTCCCTAGGCTCCTCCTCACCCAAATCCTCTGGCCTCCACAACCAAGTTTCTGAGCCGCCCAAAACCACGCTCCATATCCAAGTTTCTGAGCCGCACAAAACCACGCTCCATATCCAAGTTTTCACTTGTCTTTGTTTTGGTATCCGTGCTCAACGTCCCTGTTGTTATCAATGCCCTTCCGCTGGTGAATGCTTCTTAGACTCACACAATTCTTCTTATTTTGTCCCCATTACATTTGGCTCTCTTGGTTCCAATCACTGCTCTGATAGACACACTGTTCCACCTGCTCTTTTGCCCCACTATTTAAGCATTTCACTAAGCTATATCTTTTTCAAATATTAGTGGAATATGAGTTATCACTTTATTTCTTTCATTATGGAAAATTTCCTCAGAATGAAGGCTGCGACGGTACGATTTGTAAATGTATTTCGATGTTTATTAAATATTATTTCTAAATTTCACCTTCATGCCACCATATCCATACATTATAATTATTTTTCTCTCTTCGAACGATTGCTTCACCGAGTGTACTCGTGTTATGCCGCCGCTCCTTCCTCAATTACCTCCACACTTGATTACGAGCTTTCGTCACCAGCTGCTCGTTTAAAATACTTTTCTGCCTTCTCTCGTCTGATTTCTAAGTTTCTCGCTAGCAGTTCCTCCCTCTAGCAATGGTTTCGCGCATTCTGCTTCCTCACATGCAAGAGCAGTTTTTTTTAGAGTACGGCAGCTATCTTTTCATCACAAGCGCCTTATTTACCGCAATTAACGACCGTCGAGCCTCTTCCGTGTCGTGTCGCTTCCGAGGCAGGTGAACTAATGAACTTGTTCCAGTTCTCTACTCCAGACACCACTCGCGTCCAGGTGTGCCAGGTATTTTAAGTTGGAAAAGACTGAAATTTCCTTGTCGTAAAAAAACTTAAATTTAACAGCCAAGTCGTTATTGAATACTCTTTTTCGTAGGAAAAAATAAAACTGCTGCCTCCGCGCATTAACCTCTATTGCAAACCCCACACCGATAACGAATGGCTTGGTGTGTGCCACATTAATAGGAAGAGCTACCTTCTTTGTAATGGGTCTTTTATTCTTTCGATATATTTAAAAGGAAGTTGAGTAATACATAGTGAAACTAAACCATTTTTTCGGTGATAATGAAATTCAAATACCTCCTAGGTTAATGGTTACCATTTTCTAGACGAGTTGCCTTATCAGGTGACCTGAGTGTGAAATATTTTGGATAAACTGGTTCATTTGTTAAAAGGCTCCATAATACTTATATTGGGAACAAATAAAGTGTGTCGTAAAACGGTTAGCCTCTCGAGATCCTAAGAGATTGAGATTTAACGGGGAAGACGGTTGGCCGGTAGCAAACAGACCGTCAGCTCGATGGAGATGAGTGTTCTGCTATTTCCCCTTTTCATGTAATGTAGCTCTCCAATGCTCGCCGTCTTCATTCTCCCACCATGTTTCCCTTCCTTCATGTTGACGTTATCCGCCACTTTGTTTCTCCTGTGACTTCCATTTCTTTTTCCCTTTGCCCATTGCCTCCAGGGTATCCGTCAGGAACCATTTCCCTTTTACCCCGTGTTGTACCCAATCCCTCTGTATGTGATATGCAAAATTTAATGTGATTCGAAAACACTCTTCATTATCTCTTTTTTTCGTCAATTCCATCTAGCTTATCTTTTCCATTCTCTTCAATGTCCACGTATCGAATGTTACTGATTGTTTTACATGTTCCTTTCCTGTTGTCCATGTTTCTGCCTTATGTATTGCCGCACTCAAGGCCTAAAATCGTACTATTTATTTATCTTCCATCCTTTTTCTAGCAGTTCTCGTAGTAATCTCTTCTTATTGAAGGCCTCCTTGGGTAGTAGGTTACTAATACAATTCTCAGAACTGCGGTACATATGTCTATCGAGCTTCTCGGGCATGTACTAGAAGACAGTTGTACGTATTTTACGCTTCTTTCTCTCCTGTCTTATTTTTTTTTGTTCTCTTATCTGTTCCTTTAGTGAAGATGGTCATCATGTTTTTCGAGTACTTGCGTCATTTCTCTTTCTCTCATTCAATGGAAACTATCGGAAGTGGTGTCGGAGCACGTCTGTTCGAACGCGGACGTACGGAATCCTTCTTTTTTAACCCCTTGCCGCGGCTCCCTTTTTGGCGGACTTGTATAGTCGGATCCTCTGCGCACGCACGAGTGCTTCGTCCGTTTCGGAGTTTTATAGCTGTTAGTAGTAGGAAGGGACGGAGGGTAGGGGGGAGGTGGAGGACGCGAGCACGCATCACGCTTTCTGGTCTAGTGGCCATCATCGCCATCAGATCCTTTTCCCGCGGGAGCGACATGCCCGGGAGTCACTTCCGGTCGGCACGCGGGCACCGTGGGGCACGCGGATGGTTGACCTCCCCGACCCCTCCCCCAGACGGTGCTATAATGTGACGGCGGCGATGAATAAATTACGGGGCGTCCTCTTCGTCACTCCCGGAGGCGCCTTCGCCGTCTCTTGTCCCACCCTCGGTGGAATTAAATGACGAAGTCCCCTATCCGGTTCCCCTTGCTCCGCCCTCGTCTCATCACCCCCGCGCTTACTTAATTACATTAAAAACATCGCATCGTGCGGAGTGAGAAACACTGGAGGGCAAACACGATAGCCTAGAGATGCCTATCGCCTGTGTTGAAAAACAATCGAGTGTCGACTTTGCACATGGCGTCGTCGTCGGAGGGCAAACAAGTAGCATGTAAGCGTGTGCCTATATATATTGGACTTGAACGTATTGTAAAAGATTGGAGATTAATAAGAGGTTTAGACTCAGTTGAAAGAATAGGCCTCCACGCGTACATGAATACGTTAGTTGTTGATATTGAAATCGACAATTTCGTGCAGTGCGTACAATCATCGTCTTAGTTCTAATGACCTATTAAATGTAGTAATAATCGATCATGCTAACGTTTTGGATTCCCTTGGAAACATAAGGTCTTTCATTTTTACCATCCATTCATTTACATAATATTTTTCGTTCTAATCCTAGCATGTACCTCTATTGTCTCCTCCTAAACCCACAGGTCACAACTCTTGCGCTTTTCAGTCACTGATACCCATCTACTCCCATGCGAGGGTAGGAAGCCAGCTGAGTTAGCTTCCGAAACGTCGGCGGCGAGACATTCGACCGGATGGAAATCCCGATAGGACTTCGTATAGCTAACTACTACCTAGAGGCTAAGTCTCATTACTCTCAACGCTTTGACCCGTGATGCCCTATGCGTGGGAGGGAGAGTGTGTTTTCAAATGTCGACACTTGTAAATTACTCCTCTCTTCGTCTCAACCCCAACTCTTTGACAAGGAATGGCACATTACGGAGCGTGTGTTTAGAAGGGCATGGATTGCGGCTTTTCGTTTAATGCCGTTTTCCTTTCCCCCACTGTCACCTTCCGACTCCTCACCCTTTTCCTAACTTTCCCCTACTCCGTTCCTCCCCCCCCTTGCCCTCCCCCCTCTCCTTAATCCTCGAGCACGGTTCCAATGCCTCCCCCCTCACCCCGTCCCCTTTCCCCGGGAGAGAGTGCCCTCTCCAACTTAGCTCTCCTCCCGGACTCTCTCTCTCCCTCTTCCATCCTTTTCAGCAGTCGCTCTTTCGCACACACACACTCTCCCCCCTTCCTAGTTAAGAGGCTCCATTGTTTTACGAGGGCCATTAAGGAAGGAAGGAAGGAGGCTGAGAGGGTGGGAGGGTCGGGAGGTTAGACGGGGGAGGAGTTCGAAGTGGGAGCCCAAGTCCCTAGTCCGAGGGCGTTGAGGCGTTTTATGTGCGTTAAGAGGGAGGGAGTTGCCTTCCTCCCACCGCCCATTATTATTACCTCCGCTGCTAGGGACTCTCTTAAAGGTGGGTCCCATTATGGACGGCTGTGGCACAAATTCCTCCGGAATCCAAATACGGTAGACCACCCTCTCTCGCCCGGGCTCGTTTGAAAATTGGCCGTCGCTTCGGGTCGAGCGGTGAGTGAATCGCAGAAATGAATTAGGTAATTGGCTTATACATCTATGTCTACATCTTAACTTTCAAGCCGCCGCTAGGGCATGTAGCAGGGGGTGTCAGGTTACCGGACTTAGCAATAATTGGGGTGACTAATGAAATTCGGGCAGGGCAAATTCCCGTGAGTTATCCTTATTAAAGTTGTAGTCTTCTAACTCTGCAGGGGAAAAATGACCACTTTTCTTATCGATCGGTTTGGTAGTCGATTTCCCTTCACCGCAGTGGTCTCGCGTACCATTTTGATGCGGTGCTGAAGTGTCGGTGTCAACGTTGAACTCGAATTATTTGTATTTTTACCAATTGTTTAAATCGTTCACATTATCGTGCTTGCGATTTCTCTCCCAAATCAGGCCTCTCAGTAATAACGTTATCCTTTCTGTTCATTGATAACGTGTTCACGAAACGCATAGGTTTACTCTCTATTCTTGTTCAAAACCGAAATTAAGTGCTTCTGCGCAGGGTCCCAAACACTCGACGCTCATGCAAGTGGGGGTCCAACCAATGGATAATAGCAACTCTTCTTAAAGTTTTCACTCGAATATTTCCTCACTAATTGTTCGTTTAATGAATTCTAGTTTCCTTACTGCCGCTACGCAGTTGTTCCTATATTCTTGAATTGATTCCTTATTCCAGGTATTGCTTTTTGGCTACCCGAGTCACGAGAGTTTCGGGAAAATAATTTTCTGAGAAATATGTAAACGGGAAAGACGGGATTCTTCTTGCGTTTAATCAATTGTGAAGTCAGAGCGGGATAACACATGAGGCAAGATCTTGGAGAGACTTCGAGTTATAATTTGCACAGTGGCTGAGATATGGCGGGGAAGTTTTGAATTTTGAATCGAGAACCGAAGCGCATAAGATAATGAATGTATGATATGCTGGTTGAATCACCAAACTTTATACGGCCGCAAACTTTTTCTCCGTGGAATGATGATGAAATACCGTTTTCACAAAGATAATAAACCAATTGGGTGTGGCACACGTCGAAGGTTCGCCGTCATCGAGCAATGCTAGGACATAATTACCTATTCCATTTCAAAGTCACATTTATTTTAAAGCTAAGCATCATTGTGATTGGGAATAGAAAGTAACCGATTTCCGCGAGCGTTATTTTTACTTTCCTAGGTCTAGCAATATGACTACTTTTAAAATATTAATTCCTCAGGTCAAGTGGTATGTGTGATCTCGTTCTTTGTGGTGTTAATTCATTTGAAAAGAAAATTCCAAACTCTTCCGTTTTCTTTACATCTAAGGTTTCCAATGTAGGTGATTTACGCTTCGTAACGATTATTCTCATTATAAATAAATAAATGTACCTTATGGTGTCAGGGTTTCCATGACTTGAGCCTGAAATCAGTCAGCATGTGTGGCATACGGATCATCTCCGAACGCATGGCCCGCTCATGTGAATGAAACGGTAATATTATCCTTTGTAGTTATAATATCATTGGAATGACAAAAAAGTGTCTGATCGCGTAACTGACTATCATTTATTTGTTTCAGTGAATATTAATGTTGATAAAGTTTGCAGTTGCCGGATTAGTTTTCAAAATATCGAGAGGATTGCGGCAAAGTAGGAATCCTATTTCAGATTGCTCCGATTAGAAAATGGTAAATGAAATCCGTTGCTGTAATCATGTTAAACAATGGGCAATAACTGAAGTCGATTTAATTTTTACATCACGTGAAGTAAATCACTTCCTTGGGTGTTTTCCACTGTCGGTTTTCGTTTTCCCTGTCGTGCGTAAAAATGAACAAATTCATTTTTCTATTGTTTCAGGCTTCACTTCGTGGAAGTATTTAATATCCATGCTAAAAAGGAAGACTCGTACTTTTCCACAGATTTTATTATAAATTATTACCACAGATTTTATTATAAATTATTACCACAGATTTTATTATAATAAAATCTGTGGAAAAGTACGAGTCTTTCTTTTTAGCATGGATAAATTCATTTTTGTTTATGACTGATGCGAACATCATTAATTGACGCAAGGCGACTCCTGTGAGACTTGTGCATCTGCAGAATCATTCGGCAATGTGGTAATCTTGCAAGGTAATTGGCACCTCATCAGCTTGAAGCTTCCTTCAGGGAACGTAAGGGTTCTAATTTTAAGTAATAATGCTTACTTTGCCCTCCCTTTTTATTTTGTCATTGGCTGCCACAGTAACGGGATAAGCGACGTTTTTAAGAGTAACCCAATCCCAAATCTCCAAGGTTCCTGAAGCTTAGGTCCATTTAGTTGGCTCTCCCATTCCGGATCCGCTTTCCTCGTCATTCCGAGTCCCGCCCGTTCGTGGAGGAAGGATGAAGGAGGGTCGCCGTCGGGCGATATTCTGGTGCTGGTCTCGTGTGTCCCTCCAGGGAAAGTAGACTCCAGTGATCTCTCCCACGTCCTTCTTCCGATTTGTTTGATGATACTAATGTTCGGATTATGTTTACTCTTTCATTCGCGTTCCTTTTGTCATCCATCCGGGGTTGTTTAATAATGTAAAACACAGCGCCAGAGGAAAGCCTGTGTCGTCCGAGATCCTTTTTTTTTAATTCATATTTTTTCCCTTTTACCTTCCGAGTGCAATTACCCGACATCTCGCCTCGTTAACTGATTTTTCCGTCCGGAGAATAGCTGCGCAAACAGAGTGAAATTAACTGGAGTTCGGGTAAATAAGCTTCTCCGAAATAAACTCGAGGGAGTGTAAATAAACGTTTCTCTCTCTCACACTCTCTCCCTATCTCTCCCTTTCATTTCAATTTCCCCCCTTTTCAAGTCGGAATCGTGTCACGCTGCCCCAATTTGCGTTGGAAAATTGAAGCATCATGCAGCAGCGGCTTCTTGAAGTTTCCATATATTTTTTTTAAGTTTTCTATTTGTTCAGGCGTTGAGTTCGTACTGAAACACTCCCCAGTTTAAAATTTTTGACTTCCTAAGGTATGGAGCGTTAATTTCACGGAATAACGGCCGGAGCGAAACGTGAAAAAACTTGTCCTCTCAAAAAAATATGAGCGTCATTTTAATCTCTCAAGCGTCTCTGATGTAATGGATAGGTGTAATAGTAGGTAAACACGTATTTATTCGGACGCGAATATGAAGTTTTTATGCAGTGAAAGAGTGCAGCGTTTGAAAATCAAAGGACACGAATCCCAGCGTCGTAGTATGTAAAATATATAAATGAAATTATTTTGTTAGAATGAAATTAGCTGGAGAAATTAGTATTGTATATTTTTATTACCGTTTGGATTTGTCACAGTCAATTTGTGGATTCGCTCAAATCATGTTTATAAATAAAAATGTTGATTTTATCGATCTTATGAGGGTGTGCTCAAGGCGTCTCTGCTGCACTTATTCTTTGTATAGTGGTAATGACAGTTGCAATGATTGAGGCAATTTTCACCATTTAATAGGAGAACAATACATTTCTCTTTTCAATTTCGTAAAATATATACCACAAGATTTATATTTAGAGCGCAACGCGAATTGGATCATAAATCTGAACTTAGAGGACAAAGGATGATCTTAGGATGGAGGTCTTTGTGATTGAGGTTGAGTAATAATTGACAAAATAATGTGGGGAAAAGAAATAAAGTAGCAAAGCGAAATCCGAAGTAGACAGAAAAAATGGGTGGGGTAAATATTGAAAGTTAGTGAGATGTTATAAGTCACAATAGAAGGAAGAATGTTGAGTAAGTGGGGTAGAGAAAGGGAGGCAATAAGCCTTTTATGATGATTTCAGGCAGAAGATATGAAGGAACGATGACAGAAACGAGATATGGCAAACAAGGAGAGGTTCACGCGAAGCTACAATACCCCTTGTTTTTCTAGTTACCTATATTCTGACACCTGCCTCTGCGGATTAAAAATGACGATAATGTTTCATTTAGCTTGTTCAGTTATCAAATAACTCGAGTTTGTTATAGTGTGCCTGCAATGATCAATAATCAATTTGCAATGATCGAGCGTTGATACGTGCTTCCTTTGAGAAACTACTCGTAAATATTTTATGGCCCGGTCACTGGGAGCACTCATAGTCAGTCGGCGCTGTTATCTACTTACATATACGCGGCCGGCGTCTTGTGTTGGAGCAAGGTAGGCACTGTGCTGACTGGAGTAGCCATTGGTGCTCTGGCTAATATTAAATTACTCGTCCCGGCTCATGTGCTTCGAGTACTTACATGCGCCGCAAGAGGTGGTCGCAGGCCGTCGGAGGGATCCGTGATGTCGGCCCACATCCCGGCCCTCCAACCTCCCCAAGCTCTGACCTTTCCTGTCCCCTCACCAGGCTGGCAGATGAATGGCGGAGGTAGGCGGTGGCCGGCCGCTGAGTCTTTATTTCCACCCATTACCCTATGTTCATCACACTCCGGGGGTCTTTGGGGCCGAGGGAAAGGGACCTCAAAACCTATCTCCTCACCCTCTCTCCCATCCCAATCACGTCGCGACCTTTCCGAATCCTTGGTCGCACAAAAGGTGCCGAAATCCGTTATCGACGTCGTCAACCCTTAGTCGTGGGGGTTGGGGACATAACTTTTGTGCCCATGGCCCTTGAATGCCCCATTAGTTCAGGGTTTTTCGATGAACATTCCGTTATTTTACAGTTCTCCCAGAAGCCAGTTTCGGATATGTTAACACCACAGGGTGGCGTGCGGAATGTTTTGCGACGTATATATTTTAGCCTCTTTGGAGGTTTCAAACCATAAAAATTCCCAACGAATAATCTACATACTGGATAATCACGCATAAGTATTCAAATACTAACGTATTGTGACACTGACTGTTTTGGACTTTTTTCGTGGTTATAATTTTAAAAGCCGTTAATATAATATGGTCTCAAACACACCCAAGTGACCTAGTGTGTGTTCCCTGTCCCACCCCTTACTTGTAACCTTGTTTTCCCCACCTCCCTTCAACTTTGTGCCAACCAAGTTTACGGTCTCGGCTTTCCCGTTTTCATTGCTTAAAGACCGTAGGTACGTTCGTACTCTTTTTACCTTGGTCTGTAATTGCGTGTAACACCTATATTATGCAAAAATCAATTATGCTGAGTGTGTGTGTGTATATATATATATATATATATATATATATATATATATATAATACATACACGCACACACACATATATATATATTGTAGTGTTTAGCTAAATCATTAATTACGAAGTGTTAATTAGCAAACCAAGAGGGTCCTCGGAACGATATTTTAGAATTCTGTCAACATGGAGCACTTCCGTAATGAAAATACTGTGTCGAGTTTCTGATCGTCGCTGAATTCTGAGACGTCTCCGTTTGGGCAGTGACCACTCGTTCGATCCCCAAATTAGAGCAGGCGAAAGGATCGTGTTGTCCTTGGGACACGTATCACCTCCATTCCATTCGCGTGCCGCCTCCCGCGATGCATTCTTCGCTGTCCGTTTCTTTTTCCAACCCCGATGGCTGAAGCTGTCGTCGCCCTCCGGCTCACTGTTCGTAGGGCATAATCCAACTGTCCGCCCGCTCTTTCGAATTCCCCCATTCTGATATTTCCTACCTCGGCCCACTTCCAACCCTCGTCTTCCTCTCTTCGATATTCTAGGGGGAGAGAGGAAGGGCCGTCGCGGCTTTTTAATTGGCGGTCGTTTTTCGGTTTGGAACCGGAAAGGCGGGGTCGCTTCGGTGGCGTTCGCGGCTCCGTCCTCCGGCGGTTTTTGTGTGCAACATGGTTGAGGTGCGACGGGTGAATTCGGCGGCGGGCGGGGGGAAGGAGGTTGCCGAGGGAGGAGGAGGGGCCCCTGGGAGAGGAGTGTAGGGCGGTTGAGGAGAATGGGGGTGTGAATGAGCCGAGCGCCGACGAAGCGCGCCGGAGCAGGTGTGGGGCGGGCGGGCGGATGGCAGGAGGTGGGAGGCGGCGTGGGGTTCTCGCTAATTAGAGGCACGGGGGCGCTCTTTAGGCCGTCCGTGGATTGGGGACGGAGGGGAGCGAGACAGCGGGGAAGGGGGGGGGAGGGCCACACCGCCAACTACTCACTGCCTTACCACTCGACTCGCCTCGCTTCCGTCAGGAAGCCCCCTCCTCCCCGCGCTCCTGGCGTACCGAGGATAGGGCTGCCAACTCTGCCGCTGCTCTCGACTCCCGGAATTTTGACGGTGAATTCTTCGCTATGCGGGATCATGGGCTTTCCCTGACACATTTCCGTAGCTCTGTCGTCGTGTTAAGTATTGATTACATCTAGTAGAAATTCAACCGTAAATTTTGTGGTGGATCCATCACAAATCCAAATGATTATATACTTCCCTTTTTTTCAATTTTCTCTTGAGACCGTGCATAATATTGCCAAGTGTTTTTGTCTCGGTTGCCTTTGCTTCTACCGCATAAAGGGAGTGGTTTTTTCTTGATACTGGTGTCGTTTCCCCCATTAGTCACGTACGGAATTTTTGAGATTGACTGTAATATTCTTATTTCTTATTATTGTTTTCAAATGCTGTGTTGCAACGTACATTAGAAAGATTAACTGAGGTTCTTCTCAAAGATTGTGGAAGGGAAAATTCGTAACCCACTATTTGTTTGACGTTATTGTGTTCGCGGTACCATTTCTAGAATATCATAAGGTGAATAATTCAAAATGGACGTATGTAGATTGAAAAAGTCCGTCGTGACGAGAAAAAGCTTAGTTCGTTTGCAAATACAACCTTGAAAATCGTTCGGTGGATCAGTCACCGACTTCGGTCCAATGGTGATATCGGGTTTTCGGTTGGTTGACGAATAAAGGTTGCTAGGTCCGTGCAAGTGGTAATTTAAAACAATTGATTTCCTTCTTTTCTTTGACCTCTCGAAATCTTGCTGGAGGAGGCAAGGAAGAAACAAATGGCGATTGTTCTGGAAATGGAAACTTCCTTGGAACGCAAAAATAACAAATGGATGCATTCATAAAATAGTATACATAAATTGATTTTTTATATAAAAAATAGAAACATTTAAATACAAACCACTTTCTTTCTCAAATAGAATCAACGGCTGAAAGCTGGGCTTTCAGAGTACCGATTGTTACACATGCATTTTATTTGGGCGTGTAAGTATTAAAAAAGGCATAACACTTTCAAAAAAGCGCCGTTAATCACAATAATATTTGCCGATTTTTTGATAGGTGTCAGTTTTTATACTTAGTTGTGTGTAGACAGAGTGTCAGCCGTGACCGACCTTTTCGTCGTTGGCAACCCTGATCCCTCGGGGATGGGAATCAAGGGTGTGTGGGTGGTGAAACTTAACGCCGTTGGAAGGACGGGCGGTGTGGTTTTGCGCCCGTCTCTCCTCGTTTGCGCTTATTATCCTGCATCGACACCACCAATGGGCTCCACCGAGTGCCTTCTCGGCTTCTCGCCTCCACCACCCCTCCCTCCTCCCGATGGTCCCACCCACTCCTCCCGTGGAGCAACCAACCTCTCTCCGATATTTCCAGAAGCGAGAGGGAGTCGAAGGAGGGATGTGGGTCGACAATGGTCGATCACGGAATGCGAAGGGTCGAATTCGAGTCGGTTTGAGCGGGATGAAATAGACCAGTTCGTTCGGGGAAAATTCATCTCTGGAGTGCGGGTGGCCCTCGTCCATTCGCGATCTCACCGAGCACGTTTTCAACGTGATGGGACTTGAATCAAATTTTAGTTCGCATCCTTTTTTGGGGGGCGGAAATGCTGAGAAGCACCGGGACGTTAAAATGCCAAGTACAAGGGAGAATGTGGGATAAGCGAGAGAGACGTAGGAAGAGAGTTGATTGCATGAGAGTATTTAGAAGTTACGAAAAACTGAAGGCGGAAATGACTTTCACCGAAAAATAGGAAGTCCACACAATAATAAATACATAATATTTGTTGGGGACCTTCATAAAACCTACCTTAAATTGATCTACTTGAAATAACTGGTAAAGCTGATAAATTTATATGCGCATGCAAATGTTAAAGGTTTAGCATGTGGATTGGTCGCATTGGATTGGTTATGGAAAAATATTAAATGGAATGCACTACCCTGGTTCAGTCATATAGAGAGAGTGGATAAGAGTCAAATCGCCGAATAGATCCGTGATAGAAGTGTGAATGATTTGGGTGAGCAAGGAGCAGATCGAGAGGGGTATTTGAATATGATTGAAGAGACTGTCGAAATAAGAAATATTTGAAGCCTAAGGCATAGAAGAGGATAAAATTGATAAACTGAAGTATGTCTACTGAAATTACATAAAACTTATGGAATTAGAATTGCTTCACCTACCCCGAAAGAGGAAGGGTATGTGTAGTAGGCTATACTCGTATAATTTAGGCTACATAATGCATAAAATGTACATATGTATGAAGGTACGCTATACTTCTATGAAGTGAATAAATTTGAATGCAATATTCGCACAACTTCAAGAAAGGATGTTGATTTGGCACCGTTTTGAGCGAATTACGTTCAAAGTACCAATCATTTTCTTACTTCTCACTTCTGTTTCTCACAGCACATCAAACGCGTAATAAGGAAATTCGCTGTAATCCCTTTCGTGTTCACATCCGTAGGTCCCTTGGTAACGAAGCGATGCAGAAGTTACGAATATATATTTTCTCTGGCTTGGCCTAGAAGCCTGTAGGTGTTATTTAACCGTATCTTGTGCATGTTGAGGTGTAGAAGTATAATAGTATGTTTTCTTGTATTATAGTATTGTTATCTGATGTTCTGGTAATGAATATTTCCACTTCGTCTCTCATTGCGTTCTTTCTTTTATCATTTTTTTCGTCGACACGGCAAATGATCGTATCTACGTCTGCGAAGGCTCCTTTCTATTCATGGCCACCTTGCTTTTTGTCATCTCCCGTGGGAAAGTAAAAGTATCATCGAAGGATAATCCCGTTGGTAGGCGTGGATCGGGTCATTTTTGTCATTCCTCGCAGTCAATGAAGAGTGACAGTTTTTTTTCATAGAACTTCTTGACGTCGTTTGTTCCCAAGGTTACTCATGATCTCGAAAGAAAACTTGCTCTATACCAACTAGATAAAATCCATATTTTATTTATTTCAGCTTTTCTTTTGTTACACGGCCCGAGTTTCCTCAGAGAGAGGAATCTATAGGCATACAAGTCGAAGATTTTTAGACCCACAATGAAATCAGGATCGTCTATTTACTCGAGCATTTGCGGGATCTCAAAAATGGTACTCTCGTTTGTCGACTGAGACCATTTGGCACGCATGTGGCAATATGGGGATATAATGGGTGAAAAGCGGAAAAGGAATCTCCATCGTCATTGAGTGGATCCAACTTTTATCCGTAGAAGTGGAGCATCCAATATTTAAACTACGAATGTGCTCGGTTTATTGCCAACTCCCTTAACTAAAATTTACGCACCACGAGGTGCTGGCCTGATCCCGTCGATTCGAATTGAGCGAATGCCATCAAAACCGTTTCCACAACTGTTCTATCGATGTGAATCGAGTAAAATGGAATCAATGTTGATGAATTTCCCAGTTCTGGGCCTTCCGCTCAAGGATCAAGTCTGTATCGATGACGAAGACGTGGCCATTTCTTCCCCTCCACTCTCGATACGCATCGATCGAAGCTATATGGAATCGTGGCACTGAATCGTTCCGAGAGTCGATTCAATCATTCACTCGGGAGAATTTAGGGACGGCTCGTTCGCTAATGACTCCACATTCAAAACTTTTCGGAAAGAAATCTCTCCCCTCACTAACACATACACACACGTAAACTCCCTTTCTCATGTCCTGTTGGGCCAAAAAAAAGTAATAATCCCTCTTCAATACAACCTCCCTAGTTTCCCGTGTTTTATTTCTCGTCAATCTTCTTGCCTCCCCTTCCCCCCCCCCTCAGCCTTCCCCCCCCCTCAGCCTTCCCAATACCCTAAAACCCTTTTGGCCGCGTCGTAGCGTCGGATTTTCCGCTCGGCGTGCGCGTATCGCCTCTCTCCCTGCCTCGCAGTGTCTACCGCTCGCTTCCGGATGAGCGAGTTATCCATTTAATGAAGCCTCTCCAGCGTCGCCCCACCTCCATCCTCTCCTCCGCCTCTCCCTTCCAAACCCCTTTCATTATCCGCCGTATCCCCCCCCCCTCTCTTTCACTACCCCCTCCTCTCTTTCACTACCCCCCTCGTAATTCTCTAGGTGTAGGGAACGCCCCCTCCCTCCGTTCTTTCCGCCTACCCTGTTTCTTTCTCTCACTCACCCTATTAATTTCATCAATGATCTTCATATTGGGGGGAGTAGGAGCCTTGGGGGTGTAGGGGTGGGACAAGAAACAGGGAGTCGTTGTCGTGCTCCTCTTCCACTCCCCCAACGCCAATATCCTCAACTCCCACTCCCCACTGATTTAAGGAGTGCAGTCGAGTGCTGGTCACCTTATATTTCGAAAGCTTGAAGGGGTGGGGGTCGGCTATGAAGTAGGATTGAAAAAAACCTTGCCATCCCAATAAATACTAGGCCGACATTAGGAAACGGATTGATAGAAGAGGGAGCGTGTAATTTATACAAAACATGGAACAGATACGCATGCATAGTCACGTGTAGACGAAGTAATTGTTTTTTTTATCTGGCCAAGTCTGCTTACAATATATCTAAATCTAGATACATGTACATTTTGTAGATGTATCGTGAAGAAGTGGCGGAAAGTAGTTGTATAGTGGTGTATGATGGAAAGTGAGTGTAGAAGTACCACGCTGACTGAATCTAATTGAAGTCCACGTGTGGATGGCCCTTGGAGCATATGAACGAAATTCTTAAAACACTCAGGTCGATAGTGCAAAACATACCAATTAATTGCCCACTAACCAAAAGATATAGAATAAATATTATTTTGCGTCCTGAATGAGTATCAACTTATTTACCCCTGACGAGTTATTGATGTCGTCATGTTTACGTCTTTAAATATTGCAATACTAATTAAAGTTTCTGTTTCAAGCACGTGATGTTCTGCTACAAGGTTCATTGACGTGGTATCTTTTGAGTGGGGAAGTTATTGTTAGAGTCATCTCTGGCGGGATTCGTCGAAGATGTCGTGTATTTATGAAATAAAATGGTCAGATGTGTTGAAGTGAGCGAATAGCATCAAGGCTAATGGGGAACTGGAGTAGTGAAAGAGAGATCAGTGACGGAACAAGCGGGTCGGAGAGTAAGAGGTTCCGTCGACTTTCTCAATAGATGGGCAAAGTGTGATAGATTTAACTCTGCATGTTCTGGTAACATATTCTCTTCCATTTTGTGTAGATCGCGTGAGATCCTTGTCTTCCTCCTCGCGTGTTCTCCTCCCTGGGTGGCGTTTGCCCAAGAGGCCAGCGCAGCCCTCGGATGTCGCTCCCGCGAATCTGAATATGTCGCTCGATCCTGATTATGTTGTCCGTTGAGCGGCATAGCGGCGCATGAGGTTGAAGATGTTCGGAAGATCGAGGATTCAAGTCGGATGACGCCTCTGCTGGAATAAAATAGACGCTCCCAGCCAAGTCTAAATCTTTTTGATTTTTTGGGCCATGTACTTTTTGTGGAAGCCACGCACGACGTAGGAAACACGAATCCCCTCCGTTTAAGATGAGCTTCAAACACCCTAATCGTTATATAATTTCTATCCCCGGCTATGAGTCAGATCCTTGGGAAAATTTAACCAAGCTATTTATAGTATTTCTACTTTATATTCTGGACCAGGGGTATATGAGTTAACCGACACGTGTCTCAATTTTTCTCAAATTAAGCCCGAGCCTTCCCCTTCAGTTCTTGCCGATTCTCAACTTGGGGCATTTTTCCATGACGTGGCTCCTGTTTTGCATGCCTGGGTTAGCTCTTATTTAGAATTTTACACTCGTTTGCACGGTTCAATCTTCTTTTCCATTTCATCTCTTCGGGTCCTTTCGCCATAGAAAACTTCCAGTGGGTTTCAACCGCATGCATTTTTTATATCGTATGAAAAATGACGGGAGAAGTACCTTCACTCCGCCCTATCTGCTTAAGATATCGCGTTGGGGTCCGCTTTGCACACGGAAGTAAGCCCATCCTGGCAATCGTCCAAGATTACAAGATCTCATTTGTTTCCCCACAGGATAAATATCACGAAGCAAGGTCATGTTAGTAAACTTGGCAGTAGATCGAGCGATAAGGGAGGAGCGATGTATGACGTGCGATAAAATAAGAATAGGGAGTGAAAGGTTTGCATTAGGGCCGAAGAGATGAATGTGGGGAAAGGCTTGGAGACAGCGACAAATGACGCTCTTATATTCAGACGGGTCCCGTTCCTCAAATAACCTGTTGTGGTAAGGCGAAAGGAAGGATCGTAAATAATAAATGGCTGGACTTCAGACAACACCCGAAGAAAAGCTTTTGAGGAAGATTGCGATCAGGGAATCTTTCGTAAGCTCAGGCATGAGGTAAACCGGGAAGAAGTCGTTTTCTGGTCGGTCTTTTGGCCACTTCGGAGCTTGTACTTATTATGTCGTGGTGGCTATCTTTTTGTTTTCTATTGTAGGGTTTTGGAGGTATCTCTTCTGGTTATGGTTATTCGAGGGAAATGAGTTTCTTAATACATACGGGTAATGCATAGGTCCACTAAAATGCAGCCGTGGACTTCTTTAGTGCTGATAACTTGTTTTTAAACCGGCCGACAGAAACCACGATACAGCCCATATAATTATGCGCATACCACTCACGGGCGGAATTTGAGATAACACCGCAGTCAGTGTATCACCATGTAAGGCTGGCCATTCTAAGAGGTTTTTTTCTTGCGTCAGCTCTATCTCTTTTCACTGGTTAGTCCTTAAAATGTTCTCATCTATTTTCTCCTGTCCTGTTTATTTTCTTATCATAAATGTACCGTGATACGTTTTTTTTCGTTTTTTTATGTAACTTACGAAATTATTTTCAAGTTGACGGGTGATATTATAGTTAATGATGACCCTTATCGTAACCTGTTCCTCAGGTCTTCGATAAGCCTCGAGGTTCTCTGTCTTAATGGGACCGCGTGCGACATTACTTGATAATTCGTCAGTGGCGCACCACTACATTCTCACATCGGCCATTTTCAAGCGATAGATAGGAATGGACTCTCACCTGTTTCTCCTCCTCAACCGATTTAAAAAGTTTCTTGACTTTTCCCTGCAAAGTGTTGATAATTTTTTTCTTACTTTTCTGCTCTCGAATTTTCGCGATTTTGCCTTTATCTCGTTCCCACGAGATGTCTGGAAATTCCCCCCTGTCTGCGGAGGGTAATGGGAATTCATAGAAGATAAAAACAATTGTGCGTTGTCAATCGGCACCCGCGACGTTATTCGTTGAGTTTAGAAATCCGGGAAATCCTTTGATGAAATTGGCTTTGTATTTTGGGAAGATCTCATTTTATCGAGTTTATTTAACGTAAGTGCAATAAAGTTCGTTATTCCACCGTATTCTAGTGAATAGAATTTTGAAAGAGAACGTTGAGAAAAGCGTTTCTCACACATATCCATTCCAGTCATCCACTTGCCGTTCTGCCTACCGATTCATAGCAATTCCCTTCTCATTTTCCCCCGACGTTTACTGCTTCTTTGTTATTCGTCTCCCGTTAACCGATTATGCAACCGCTCACTACTGTCTCTCGTACCATTATCAAAGAACCAAAAGGACACGTTTCTCTTTCTGTGGTCACGCCTGCCGTCCGATGGCCTCACGCAATAATTGCTTTCAATAAGAATATATCTCCTTTCTTTTATGTTTTCAAAGCTTTTAGCGTAAGGTATGCGATTTTCGTTCTATCTCAATAATCCACTTTTATCTTTCCTCGAGTGAAAACCCGTTTCTAATCCGTCGAAACTCGCCTTTCCGAATCTCACGGCGGGGTCTCCCAACAGCGGTGGTTTTATGAATTTTACGCCGGCATGGGTCATATTTCTCTGAGAGACCTTTTGTTGTCTCTTTTCTCTCCTTTATCTCTTACCCTCACCCCCCCCCCTTCGACTATATTCCTGTAAAGGGTGGCATATAAAACGAAACATATATCTTAGGAACTGAATTATAATGGATGTGTGTTAAACTCAATGTCGTTTTCTTTATCAGAGACTCCGTGTGAATTATCGAGTACAAGAAGGTTCGTTTAAATGAATATACTTTGTAACTTCCACACAATATTTAGGTTAATTATTTCGGTACCTGATGATGACGCCGTTGCGTTGAAACCGGTAGTACGCTTAAAAATTGTGTGGAAGTTACAAAGTATATTCATTTAAACGAACATGAACCTCCACAAAGTTGAGCCCGAGACCATAGAATTTACCAGAAGGTTCTTTTATGTTAATAGTTTCATTCAAAGTACAAAAAGTAGCCACATAGCATTATATAATTGTTGAAATATAATTTTTGGTATTTTAATGTGACTGAGGTAAACTTTTTTAAATGAACATTTGGTTTTTTGACGAAATGATATTATGCAAATGGTCAAATATTTGAAAAAGGAAAAAGGTGATTAAGCTGTTACATCAGTCCTTTAAATCCATATTTTATTGCTGTCATTTTTCAGGGTTACTTGCAAGTGCGCCTTTAAAAATAATTATTGATAAATTTGTCCATATATAAAATAAGGTAGGGTATATGTTGTGTGGAATTGTGTTGGAAACGTTTTCTCATTCTGTCTAGATAACATAGCCGACAGCGAGATATGGTCGCAGGAATTCATAAAGGAACTCTCATTTCTAAATTATTATTCGTATTTGACCGATACCAGGGAATTCAACTGGAGAGAGACGTGTGGAAAAACGGTATATGATTCTGTTAATTTGCGCTAATTTGATATTTCCTTTCCGACATTCTCCCTTCTTCTCGTGATTAATTCATAACATTATTTTACCCATTGCTTTCAGAAATTTTTCTCTTCTTTTCCCTGCGAAATCCACCGAGCCATGAAACTCGAGCTCCCGTGTGATTTTTTGAGCAACCCTCTTCTTGAAAAATACTCCTTAATTAAGGAATACATAAGAAAAAACACGCTAATATGACAAAGTATGAACGTGTGATTTTCATTAATCTTTTTGTATGAATAGTTTTCGTGATCACCATTTTTCAGTGGAACATATTTGAGCCGAGCGGAAGAGAGAAAAGAGTCCTATTCTCACCTTTCACGGCCCATTCTCTCTCTTTCTCCTTCCCTTCCCTTCTTGACAACCCTTTTGTAGAGGCTATCTTCGGAGCACGCGAAGTTCTTTTTCCTTCGCCTCCTCTTTCGGACGGGAGCCTTTGTGCGTCGAGCCGGTATTGTTAACATTTTTCGCGTGCTTATATGTTCCTCCATCCCAATTACGGGGACCTTTATTTAATCTTGTGCGGTCCCACCGTTCGAGTTGTTTTCTTGATCTAGCGGTGTGGGTATCATTCCGAGGCGAGAGGGACTCCGTAACACTCCTCCACCCGCTCCGCCGCCCCCTGCCTCCTTTCCTCCTGCCCTATTTCCCTCCTCACCCGTTCCCCCATCCGCCTCCACCTTCGTTCGTCCCTTCCTCAGTCGGAGTGAGGTTTTTCTCTCTTACCACCTTCGGGTACCTTTATTTTTCCCGTTTTCCCTCTTCCTTCATGCCCATCCATTCCCTCAATTTTCCTCTTTTCTCTTCCTCCTCCTCTTCGTCTTCTCCTCCCTCTATACCTGCACGCCACCGCCGCCTTGTGCGACCGACGCCCTCTCTATTGGATTATTGGCGCGCAGGCGACCTTTCCCTCGCCCGCTCCCTTTTCATCCCCTCGTCACCCCCAATCCTCCCCCCTCCACTTCTCCCCCAACCGACCGCCCCCCCACCCCCACCTCCGGCTTGGCTGCGGGGGGCTCTTTATAGAGCTCTCTCGACTCTCCACGCCTGAGAACATCTCTCGAAACCCGTTTTTCGTCCTCATCAACCCACCGTGAACTCGTTCCCCGTGTGCCTTCCTCTCTCTCTCTCTCTCGCTCCCCTCCCCACGTCCTCAATTCAACACTCTCTCAACCCTCCCCCTCTTATTCCTACTCCCTCACTCTTTTCTCTACTTCTCTCCCTTTATGCGTCCTTCTCCCTTTTCGTTCCCCCTTCCCTTCTTCCTCCATATCCGTTCCCCGTCGGCGAGCCCACGGAGCGGTTTTTTTTGCATTCGAGGCGTAGTTTTTCTTTTTATTTAATTTCTCGAGGACGGACGCCGTCATCTGGCTTTTACCCTCGGGAGGCTGTTATGCCGACCGGCAACGAGGTTACCTACCACCCGAATCGAGGCGAAGACGTTTTACATGCATGAGTGCACAGTTAATAAAGTTGCGTTTATCTCGCTTCGGCACGGTTGGAGTGCAGTGGTTTGCTGCTCTTAAAAATGTTGATGTAGTTCAACGATTTGATAGTTTCTCTTTGTATGCTGGTCCGTGTTGGTCAATGGTGAATGTGCGGAAGTGGGTGGGAACACGCGGTTCGTCAGACAGGAGGTGCGTGAAATGGTTTTCATTCGTCTCTCTCTTTCCCGTTGACCGTAGCTAATGCCGACGCCAACCAATGCCCCCCCCCGCTCTTCCCTGGCTTCCCACACTGTCCCTCATTTCTTGCTGGGAGTAATTAGTATTGCCCCATTACAAGCAGAGGAAATGAACTCGGAAGTCTCCTGTCAGAGGTGGTAATTATTAGGACAATTTTACGGCGGTCTTAATAGATGGTGCTATATACGAGGGTCATCCGGAAAGTAGTACCCGTTCGTGAAATAAAGACACAAAAGTAAATATTAACAAACATAAAAAATTTTATTTGAAAGAGGATACTTTAAACTACTTCTCAACATAATCTCCAAGCAAATTAAGGCATTTGTCATAACGTGTGACAAGTTTCTGTATTCCTGCTGCATAGTCCTTCGCCGCCAGCTCATTGAGATACGCGAGGGACCCATCTTGCACAAATTTTTGCATAATGCAGATGGTGTTTAACAATTTCATGAACAATTGTTCGAGAAACATTGGGAAAATGCTCACAGATGTCATCAATTGTGACGCGCCGATCGTTCCTCACGAATTCGTCAACTGAGCTCACCAGTTGGTCTGTAATGACAGACGGTCTCTCCGAACGCTCATCGTCGTGTGTGTTCCCCCTCCCCATGTTGAAGTTGCGACACCACCGCCGAACAGACGACTCGTCCATTACATTGTCTCCATACACCTCCTTTAATTGGCGATGAATATCACATGGGCGAACGTTTCTTGCATTGAGGAATTTAATCACTGCCCTCACTTCACAACTGGCGGCGTTCTCAATTTTTTTAAACATTGTAAACAATCACAGAAACAACACAGGCAATGCTAGCGTCACGCAACTTGGCTCAGAGAAGGCAGACAAGCCACTGAAGCTATCTGACCTCGTCCAGCGGCTACTCGCGTCGTCAGCACTTCATGCGGCACGAACGGGTACTACTTTCCGGATGACCCTCGTAGTATCATGCAGGTGTGCTTGCTGAATATGATCATTGTTTTTCTTGTACAAAGGGATGGGCATGGGGACATCCGCTGCGTTGTTCAGGGAAGTGAATCGCTTCCCCATAAATGCTGTCATTTTTTCTTATCGTGGGAAATATTTTGCAGTTACATGTTCCCAGGTTCCCTCTATCTTTATTGAACATTCTTCATTTGCTTATTTTGCTGATAAACGGCATGTTTTTTTGTTGAGCTCTGGTTTTTTTTAACTTCAATAAAAAATTAATTCAGAGAAAATGTTCAAGTTCCCATGATAGTGTTCAGTTTTGGTCCCCGCACTTAAAAATCCGACTTGGGATGACTCAGTAAAACAAACGTCACGACAGTAAATCAAATCCATCCACCCGGGGGGAACGTATTTCTTTCGTCGCCGCACCCCCCCTCTTCCCTTGCAGTAGCCGGTAACACTTTCGGTCGTGCTCGCTTTTCGTGAGACCGCAACTCCCCTTCATTATTTTTTTTTAATTTTCGCCAGCGGAAACCGTTCCCCTTTCCGTTCGCACGGAGAAAAAATAAAATTTTTTTCCCTCGCCTCATCGTCCCTTGTCCCATCCGAAAATTTTCCCTCCTCGCTTTCCCTTTTTTACACCTCATCTTTCCTCTCTCTCTCCCTCTCTATTTCCCTCTCTCCCAGACTCCGCCCATTCTCTCCCCTGTTGTGACTTCCCCGCACGACTAATGACTTGGCTAGTTAGTTTCCCGGGGAGTGTGAGGGAGACCAGTCTTTCCGTTTCTCTCTCTCTATATCCCTCCTCTCCCCGTCCTCTCTCCTCCACACCCGATCTATCACCCCTCCTTTTCCTCTTTCCCCACACCCTTCCCTTCTCCCCCTCCCATCCCCTTTGCCTTGTTTTGACTCCTGACATTGAAATAAAAAAAAAGAACTGCGAAAGAGAAGGCGTCCCCTGTGAGGGGAATATAAATGCGTGCCTGCCTGTTTGCTCGGTGTGTCGTGTCTCCGCCTTCCTCGTCTCTCATCTCTTTTCAACCTTCCCCCTTTCTCTCTCTCTCTTCCCCTCTCCTCTTTCCCCTTCCACCTCCTCGCACCGAAGCACACACGCACACACTTGTCGTTTCGCTGCCGGTGAATTAATAATACGAGGAGGAACATTGCTGAAAAATTCGGCTCGATCGAATCACCGCCTCTCCCCCCCCCCCTCACCCTCCGCACCTCCTCCCGTCTCTCTATTCTCTTTGCACTCTGGTCGGGCTAGTGTGTCTTTCCGCCCTGAATTCGCGTGCGTTTTTCTTTTTTTTTCCAAAAAGGCTCCCCCGGTCGATTGTTTCCCTTGCTCGCTCTTTAAAAAGCCCCCACTCGACTCACCGCGGGGGTTGGGGGGGGGGAGGGAGGGGTAGGAGAGGAGTGGTTTTTGGAGAGGAAGGAGAAGTGTAACGCTCGTGTCGCCGCCGGTTTCCCGAGGCGTACCGTTAGGTTCCCGGCGTCGGCACGTGCCCCAATCGTGTCCCCTCCGAATCGGTGGGGGCAGAGTGGATTGTGTCGAAGGGAAATGGTTGAATTGTAATCCCAAGAGGAAAGTGTTGGTTATAGCAAATTATTAAGTGTGAGCGTTGGTTTTCTGGTCAAGGTTGGTTAGTGGTGTACCCAGGGACGTGTGTAGGTACAAACTCTGTCAAACGCGACACTAAATTCCGTGGTAATGTTCATTTTAATGAACCTTTATCTAATTCCACATAATTTCTAACTCTTATTTATTCTGCTCAGGATGCGTAATCTACTTCCCTCTGTCAAACAGCCTTCAACAATCTCTAGCTACTCAATGTGCAGTACCTAAACTTTTCCTGTTTTCCCTGTATATCTCCCAACGATAGTCTCTTTTTCCCCCTATCGTGTTTTGCAATTTTTCGTTCGTTTTCCTATTTTGTCCATTTAATTTGCTTGCATTTGGCGAATGGGACATTTAAAAAAAGGAGGAAAATAATACCCTACATTATAAGTATTGTAAACAAATGGAGCGTTATTGGTATTCTAGTATTAAGAAAGTCTAATAGAACTAATGGACTTTGGGTCCGGGTTCGATTCTGGGTGTCGCCGCTGGGCACCCTCAAATTTACCCATTTGAAGTGGATTCCGAGGAGATATTCCTGGGAAACCGTTGGTAGTTCCTCTACCCTGATGCGTAAACGGTAGAGTACCGGTGATTATGCTTTCGTCCATCATACCAAACTAAGTTGATTACCTTTTGTAAAGATAATGCACCAAAACTATTTGTGTAGCTGAGCGTTTTCTTTGGAGTTTCGAGCTTTTATGGGAGAAGTGGATACGCCGTTATTTAGATGGGATCTTGGATCATCTCCGTCTTTGATAAGAATAGGCCAGTCCCAAGGGAATTTCATTCCGCTCTCCTCAAAGGGCCGGCAATCCCTAATTTCCTATCCTGATCTCATTACCATTGCAAATTTCAAGAATAGCTCCAATTACCTCACGTTAGGTACTCATATAAGTTTGAAATCTACTGCCATTTCTGACTCGAGGCTTTTTGGTATTCTATATTTCGCGCCAGTTCACGGGAAGGTCATGGAAAAATGGAACGGAATCCAGAGATGGGAAAATATGAGGGAGGAGGAGCTTGGGATGCGTATGTCAGCATCCTAAAAGGAGCACCTCTCAAGTTGGGACTAGATAAAAAAACGTTAGCTCGGCCGAAATAACTCCCGCTCCGTGCCTGGAAGACGGATTTCCCGCACTATGGTCGGCGCGTTGACTTTCAACAAGTAGCCCGAGTGGCCCAGAGTGAAAAGCCGAGACCGTCAAAGAGACATTTTCCTTTTCAGATTCAAGCCCTCAAGAATAGCTTTGAGCGTTCTCCGGATCCTTATCATGCTTCCCTCCCGACTCCTCTTGCTAGTTTATGGGGCCTCCGGACGGTACCGAGGTAACCGAACGTGCCCTCCTGCTAACATCACACGGAATCGCTGCGTTTTCTACGCGTGTCTCATCCCGCGGTCGTCGTTACAACGAGGAGATCGCCGTCGTTTGCGCAGCGTCTTAAATTTTTCGAGTCGCCTCCCATCCGCTCTGAGAACGGTACTTAACAACACCTGCGCTTGTGAAGGCCGAAAAATATTTAATTTGGAGAAGTAGCGATAGTTGTCAACGTTTCCATGCCAACTATCTGATCATTTCTTATAGTCGCTCAGATTTTTTTCAGTTTCAGTTATTTGCGTATTTTAGGACTTGAATGTGGATTGTTCTCGTATGCCAAGTGAACACACGAGGAAAGATCGGTACATCCTTCCACCTTTTTTTTTACTTAGCTCTACACAGAATGTTGGCATCTCTTTTAGCTGAGACCGCGGGTGTCAAAACTCTTCATCGACTCTCAGCTAAAAATCAGAATGCAAACGAGGGCGACTCTTGTTGCTCAAATCCACACGTCAGTTCACAAGTTGTCTGAATATAGTGGCAATTACAATATGAAGCATTATTATCACAATTATTGTGAAAATCGTCATGGCAAGTGCTGGATGAAAATTGTTGTCCAATCGAATCACCTTAAGAAAAAACTACGACCGGGAAATCATAATTTTAGTTTAAGGAATGGATGCCAGGAAGTTCACACGCATGTTTATAGTACTGCTTCATATCATTGCTTGCAAGATCGTATCCTGGAGTGATTCAAAATAGGTCTGACGTCCCACCTTGCTGCTTCTCTCTCGATCCCATGTGTACTGCTCGTTCCATCAAGGTGCTTCATCGCTGCCGGTGGACGCTTCAGTCCTGGCGAAGCACGAAGCAAAGAGCGGGAGGCAGATGCAGAATGTATGAACAGGAATGAAATAGGGATATCTCAATCAGTATAGCGATTACGTGAGGAGAATATGGGAGAAAAATGAACATTAAGGATAAATACAGTTCATGGCGTTAGGTTTGAATTAAAATGAGTTAATTATTTGCATTTGACTAAAGTTTTGCGTGCTTTGTGAAGGGGACGTGCATCTTTGCTTGAAATCTTTATCCATGTAATAATTATTGCGAAATGGGTTGTGTTTATTTATATTAAGGCAGCAAAATTTTGCAGTCGGTAAACAATTGAGCGCTAAGGAAAAATACAGCTAAGAGCTTCGGGTTTGAATCCGCACGAGTTTACTTTATGCGTTTGAATAACACTCTGCGTGTTTTTCCCAATTTCAGGAGTTGCGGGGAATGATTAGGTGTGCATATTTTGCTTTCATTGTTTAACCATGTTATTCATAATGTTGGAATGCGCTTCTCATTGGATTTTGTCGCGTTTTGAAAAGGCGGCGGAGCCTTTTTCGTCCTTCCCACGCACACACGGGATGATGATACGCCGCCGTGTGCGCGCTTAGGTGCGGTTCCCACTGCTCCGGCCACAAAGGGCGTGGGCCCACCTCCCGTCTCGCCGCCTCAGTCTCCTTCCGTGTGTAATTATGTATGTATGCATGCGCCGTGGGCTTCACTTTGTCTCTCTGTCTCTCCCTCCCTCTCCTCCGCCCTTATTTTTTTTCTCATCTCCTTTCATCCTTCCCCGAGCCCTATATCCCCCCACCCCATCCGTGTGCCCTCCCTCTGCGAATTCTCGCTTGGAATGAGTCCCGCCCACCCCCCCCACCCCGCCCCGCCATCCCGCAAAACCCCATTCTTTTCACATCCTCCCTTAAATGTCCCCTTCCTCTTCCCTCTCTCTCAACCCCCCCGCCCATCCACTCTCCCTCTTTTTTTCCCGTCATGCCGTACCCTCCTCCTCCACCACCTCCCTCCCGCCCTCTCCCCGCTCTCTCATCCAATCACCGCGTTCTCCGCCATCAACCCTTCCATTCCTCTTCCCCACCCTCAGCCGACCTCTCTACATCCCTCCCAAACTCCTCTTCCCCCCCACTCCTCTCCGCATTATCTTTTTTGCGAGTTTTCACCTTGACTCGCCTCCCCAATCCCCCCATGCACACCCAGTTCTCCCTTTTCCAAGACCCCCACTCTCCCGTAGTAGTAATGGTAGTCGTCCTGCGTATTTTTTCTTCATTTGCTTTTCCCCTCCACCAGGGCGGCGCTTCATTAGTTTTCATTAGGGCCCGCCCGTCGAGCTTCATGTTTTATTAAACCAGTGACATAATAAGCTGCGCAATCAATCTGCGACCCGACCACCCTCCCCTTCACTATCTCTTTCCCCCCCTCATCAACCCCTCTCCCCTCCCTCCCTCCCTCATTTTCTACTCCTGCTCCCCCTCTTTCCTCTTTTGGCTCCTCGACTCCTCTCCATCCTCACGGCTCTTTTTTTCGTATTGTTTCTTTTCGCCATTTTTGTAGCTCGAACGAAATGTCTCTCGGTTTTGGGTTTTTTGTTCGCTCCATCCATCATCATTCCGTGATGGAAGCATTTCTGAAACCGAATGGGATAGATTCGTAATGGGATAGTGTTTGCCTGATAGGTTGATCACTCAAGTTTATTCAGCATGGATATCGTTTTGGAATTTTTTGGAATATTGGAATTTTTCGTGAGCCAAATGTACGAATCTTTTTGGAAAGTTGCGATGATTTCTTCCGTTTTCTAGCGTATTATGAAATTTTTTTAGGTTCCGAACACCAGTCTATTCCTACTTTATTCGTAAAATTAGTGATATTGTAAAGCAATGGAGTTCCATGCGACATGGCAGCTTATTGTGGACCATAGTGGAAGGAAAATTAAGGAAGATAATTGAGAACTGTGGAGGAATATCGAGAAAGAAAAGCATGAAACACTAAGAAATGGAATATTTGGGGTGTAGCTCGTATGTGAAAGTAACGGACCTAGCTGAAGATGGAAAGGGATGGATAAATCATCTCAGGTCGATAAAACGCGGCTTGTTAACCAAAGGGGGTGTAAATTTGGTAGTAATAAAGTTCGCGCGTGATAAATTAAGGGATTTTTACATTAAAATGGTAGAGAGAAGTGATTGTTGTTTGTAAAACGTTACAATGTTGTTTGTCTTCCGTGGCTCGATGTAAATAAAATGTGTCTAATTAGTTAAGTTGCATTTTGAAACTTCCCTTGTAATCTCAGGTTGCACTGTACTAAATTAAATCTCATGTGCTTAGTTTTCTTTGTGCCTGCGTTGCTAATTAAATTTTCCTCAGTTCGAAATTCACCTGCATGTGCTATTCTAAAATGTTTGTCACAAAGGGTCCCTTCTACTGTTTCATATCGTTCAGCAGGGTGGCCGCCGGAGGTGATTTAGTCTTTGATATGCTGTACCCGCGTCTCTTTTGCGTTTCAGTGGTGCGCCTTGGAAGACCGTTTGCGGCGTAGAATCGCACGCCGCGCACGAAGGTGCGAGATTCAGTGTGCACATATTCATTAGAATGGAACTTTGTGAAGGTGCGAGTATTTGCGGAATTTGCCATATTGTACTGATTCTGCGTAAAGTTATTCACTGTGTGAATGAGCGCCGTTGAGGGACTTCCTCATTTCGTGACAAATGGAGGAAGGGTTTAGGGGCTATATGCGCCACCCTTGGGAGTGAGATGAGTTTGGCGAAAAGGAAAATATGTTTATAGGAAGGATATTACAAAGTGTGGCCATTCGTTATCTTTGTTATTCCTTCCTTGTCTTAAGATCCTTGATAGGGATACGGGTCATATGGTAGCTACATGCTGTGATCGAAGAACAAAACTGGGGTGATTAATTGATTTCTGCGTTTTGTATTGATCTCAAGGAGACATCGTGCGTGGCAGTGAAAAAGGTCCTTGATGGTAGACACCCTGTTGATTGGAGGAAACGAGGTGGAAGTCGTTGAAGGCTATAGAAGCACCGTAGCAAATCAGCCTATAGGTGCCCTCTGGTTGAAATTAGTTGGTGTCAGTACCGATATTGTCTAACTGGTCCTCGAGAAATACCCAGGGTTCTTGCCCTAAGTATTGCAATCACGGTACCCGTGCATAGTTTTCCTGCCCTTGTTACATTCCTCTGAAAACCTTTTCCAATATCAGTAAGTAGTTGGGATTATTACTGCTTCTTAGGTACGGAGAAAAAAACACCGGTGCCCAGGTAGCGTACCTTGACCTTTTTGCTCAATATAATCCTACTGTGTGTGGGATTATTGATCTGCATACTGGTTTCGAGATACCGGTACGTGTTTTGCGCTACTTACCAACCCCCCGTTTTATTATTATTGAAAACCAAGTATTCCGAAATTCAGCTCGGCATCGCTTTCGAGGGATGCCCATCTTCATTGCTACATCTACTTTCTCCTTGGTCACCCTCCCCTCTCTCATTCCACCTCTTCCCCCTCCCCCCCGCATCCCCCCGTCTATCCTCTCCCATTCTCCTCATTCGCCCCACGTGCGAAGGAAGCGACGGCACACGAACGCATCGGAGGACGGGAAATGTATTTCCGCTCCCCCTCTGTCGTTCTCCTTCCCTCATTCCTCCCCCAACCCACATTTTTCTCTTCCCAAAGGGCCCCGCGTTGAATTCCTGTCTGGTTTTGATGGTAATGGTTGTCCCTCGGCGGCGCCGTCACGGAATCCCGAGCCTTCTCCTTTGGTCGGAAGACTTGAGTCGTATATTTCCGGCGCCAAATGAGGGGGAACAAAATTTTTTTCTTCCTGGTTGTGGGAGGTGGGTGGGATGTCATGATAGTGTGGAAGTGAAAATCCTCGATTATCAGTGTGTGTTGACTCCCAGGATATTTTATGTACTCCCCTTGTGTTGTTTCGTGTCCCCTAGTGTATACACATACGTGAGCTGGAGATAAGTGGATGCCGTCAACTCTTCAACGTCATTGCCGCCGATTAAAAAAAAAAAGTCTGCCTCAGCATGTTATTGCCGCTGAATAATGGTGCTATAAAGTAGCCAGTGATCAAAGTGTCGTCGACTCATGTTGGGTAAATTTAACGAATTCAGTCAGGGCTGTCGTTAAGGTTTCAACTACCAAACCACAGTCTTCTACCCCAAATCGGTTTTTTCACGGAAGGATGGAACTTAACCAGTTAGTTATAAGCCATTAGGTTGTAAACTTTACCCATTCGGATGGATGGAGCAGTCCCTTCTCAATAATTTCTCCTATCGTACGTGCGAAATCGCTCACGATCAGTCTTGCCTATAGAAGGTGTCCAGGGCCGCCGCTCGGATTTAAACCAAGGAGCCTCTGATCATATTCCAATAATTTGCGGGAGATGAGGAAGCCAGGCTAGTGGCTATAACGGAGTCACCCACTAATGTTCACACAAATGCGAGAGTTTGATAGTGTAAAAAAAGCAATAGCTTTGATCGGGAACCAAACCCAGGTCATGAAGCAATGGTGTACTCTCCAAGTAGGATTTCAATTTGCCTATAGCCCAGAAAGTTGCTCAAGCATCAATGAAAGGACAGTATGACGCCGTTTCGATGATTGACAATTCTGTCAGCCCCAGTCGAGGAACACACGAAATGAAAACACAACTGTAGTTGTAATGAATAATGTAATCACTAACTTGTTAACTGATTGCTTAAGAAAATGTGCATGCATGGTGCGTGACTTCCCCCGTTCGTGTACTGTGCATGCCTGGTGTAATACACCCTCTGCCACACGCTGTTCCGGTGGCTTGCCGGGTAGTATGTAGATGTAAATGAATTCACGTGCTGTTTACACTTGTTCTTTGTGTTTTCTTTTGTTTCACTCCTCCTGTTTCATTACCGGCAAAGAGCGAAAAACAGGTTTAACCATTTCAAAAGTAAAAACGTTTATGGAGCTAGTTTTCTATCGGATTCACCAAAGAAAAAAATATCATTTTAAATATATAAGCCTGCGTTTTTTACACTCTGTCATGAGGAATGATATTTTCTCGTTCTTCTGCGTACAGAATACATCGTTAATACCCCTCTAGCATTCACATAAAATTGTAAATTGTCGTGATTGTGACGGTACCTGCAATCCACTCCGGCGAATAAATATCCCGCCTAAGTACCTATAGTCATCACTCTTTTGCATTCCTAAAATGTTCTTTATTTCGCTGACCCGGATTCGAAATTTTCGAGATCGTCCTCAGATGTTTCAATCTTGCTGCTATGTTTTGAAGATATATTTATCAAACAAGCCCTCACCTGTCGTGACACAGGAGAAATATAAAATGAAATCCACTCGAAATCAATCCTATATTCGGTCCATGAGGCGTGTGTACCCACTTAATATTCGGGTAAAAAAAGAAGAAGATCAAAGAACTGCGCCAACTCGAGCGTTTGCACATATCCAATTTACCGTGCACGGGATGACTTCTCCAACGTTTGAGCCAATGAGACTGGTGGGGAAGGCGAGGGGGTGGAGGGAAGTTTTTTTTGCAGTTTCCCGTTCCGGTAGAGTTTTTTTTGCGTCCTCCCGCCGTGTTTGAGTCACCTCGTCACGATCGAAGCCACTTCGGGAAAGGCAGTTTGGAAACCGAAAACTTCGCGGCGATCGTCCGCGTTCCTCGTTCTCTCCTCCTCTCCCCCCTCCCCCCGCGTAAAAAACGACCCCGGCCGTCGGAATCACCTCCATGCACGACACGTCCGCTCCGGGCTCCTCCTCCCCCCTCCCCTCCCCCCGCTCCACCCCCGCCGCGTTCCCGCCGACATTCAAATCACGTCTGTTAGGTGATCGGATGTTTTATTTTATTCCGTTACGTGCTTGTGTACGATTTTCCTCCCGCCCAATCACACAACCGCGGCTCGGGTTGCACCCTCGCGGTTTTTTTAATTTTCTTCAAACTTTTTCTTTTAATTCCGTCGTATGAAACAAAGGGATATCGGTGGCGAGGCAGCGATGAAGATTGTTTCCTCCGGCATTGCATGGGTTCCGTTCTCGGAATGACCCGTCGTTCCATCCCTCTCCCGCGCCACCCGCGGACATTCTTTCCCTCTCTCCTTCCTTCAGACCCTTCGACGAGGGCCCCCCTGCTGCCCCCGCGTTCCTTTAATCATCGTCTCCCTTCCTCCCCATGTCGGGACGTGGTGGTTTGTGGATAGGGATATCTATCATCCTCTCTCTCTCTCTCTCGACTCGCGGGACCTCTTCAGACTCCCCCTTCCCCATTCCCCGACAGGCCGACGCCGGAGGGTCGCGCTCTCATCCTCTCTCTTTTCCATCCTCGCTACCAACGTGCCTACACCTACACGATGACCTGCAAAGCCACCGGGAAAGTGGGTGGCAGGGGATGCATCCACCCTAGGCGTGCACAGTACAGGAAGATTTTGGGGGTCACGTACCGTGCTCGAAAGACTGGCGGTTATAAAAAACTTCTTTCGAATTAGAAGCGGAAAAATTACGCGTCTCAAATAGGTGAAGGAATGATAGCCAAATGTTATTAGAGAGATCGTGCAAACGAGGAAAAAACGTGCTTTCCCTAATAAATATATTCAAAGTATATTGATCAAGAATAAACCAAATATCAACTACGCAAGGGAAAAACAGAACTTATGAAAAGATATCGATCCTCTCGAAACATATGTGGTGCGCACGTTTGACCTACCGTGTTAAGTCAACGCCATTGTAGGCGGGAAGCGACGTGAGAATCCACATTGTGTAAGTTCGCGTAAGTAATACAATAGCAATACAAAATACCGTGTAAGTTCTAGTGTCGCTTTGGAAATCTGAAGGAAGAGGTGAACTGGAGTAGAAGAATCTGCAGAGGCAAACAGAAAGGAGCAGGGTCGGGTGTTTCCTGACGAAGAAGTTGAGGTTTCATCAAATCTATATTATGTATCAAAGCCAAAATATCCTTTTTCCATTTAATGTTTTTTTACTATAATGAAAATAGACCGTCAGGAACGGGAAATAATAACTAAAGTTTCTTTTAGAGATACGCGTACACAATTGCATTGTTATATGCTTTGTTAAATCATTTTTATGTATTCCAAAACGTGCGAGGTATGTGCGGGTTCTACTTACAAGTACGTCTTGGACTGGCTACGTGGTTCACCGACGTGATGGTACTTGTTCAATTCTTAACTTCTAATCGAGGGCAGGAATTAGTTGCGATGATAGATCCAGAGGCGGTGGAGATGCGTGTTGATTGGTTACGCTGGTGCCTACGCTGTTAGTGGGTACGGGGCGGCAAGGTAAACATTTCTTTTCTCATCCTCCTTACCTCTCCATCCCCCTCACGCGACTCCAGCCCACCTGGAAAGCGATGGAACTGTATTAAACGCTTTGCGAATCGAGAAAGAGAGGAGTGGGGTGAAGTTTAGTTCAGATGTTGAACACCGAGTTAATACCGTCACGCAGGAAAATAGTGGGTTGCGTTTTCACCCGTGAAAACATGGGACTAGCAACCGATTCAGCCCGTTGAGGCACCGACTATAAAATTTTAAGTAGCCATAAATAAAAGGGGGAGTATAAGTAACATATTAAGAGAAATGAGTTCAGTGTTTAATGTGTTGTGTTTCTGGGATGTTGGCGGTATTAATGGTCTCCTCTGCGATTCGCCGCAAGGATGAATTTTTCGTGAGATCTCGGTATTTTCTGCGTGCAGCCATCTACTTCTTCACTTTGGATCCGTTATTCTCGTTATCACCTTCGCCTAAAAATCACTTGAAATGGAAGCGCGGAAGATTGCTGGGACAGGGGAGTGGAGAGGGAAGAGGCAATCATGTCCTCGATTCTACACTGTCACCCCGAATGACTTATTTCCGTACGTGGATGGCTTCGGTGTCGAATTCTTGCTTCCAAGGAGATTGGGCCGAATGCGAGTTGTTTTTCTTGTTTGTTTTTGCGAGCGCAGCATTCTTTTGAGTTTTAGTTGTACATGGCTGTCTGTCGAAATTAAAAACCATAACAGTGGGTACAAAAGCTGGTACTTCTCAGATTGCTATAGGAGAGCGCATGATTCTAGGCGTGTGGATATTTTATTTCATACGTTTAAAAAAAATTCTCTTTTTTTGTGAAAACTGAATTTGTGCGTATTGGAAAGAAACTAGGGTGGGCGTACGGGGATTTTTTTTAAGGTTTATCTCTGAAGCGCTACTGTAAAGATTTTTTTTCGCCCAAAATCACTTCAGTTCTGCCATTAGGATGATTTGGAATATCCTGCGAAATTCTGTCTTTCCTAAAGTTTAATTTATCACCAAAGGTTGACGGTGCGATTACGAATTGTATCCCAGGCATGTTACAAGCACTGAGACTTCCAAAAACTTAACCATTGTTGACATGGCGAGAGCAGTATCTAGCTTACGTTAACGTGAGTAGAATATTGTTAATGTGGTAAGGGATTTTTTGTTGCTTCTATACTTGCGGTCGAGATTATAGCGGCAGTTATACTGGAGAGACCGATGACGATTTCAATGGAAACGGCGAAGGTTATGGCAGTACAGCTGAGCATTCATACAGGAAAGTCGCACGTCTCCACCGCCTCTTTCACGAAATTGTAAGCTACATCGGAGGTACTTGTGCCAGTCGTAGGCCAAAAGGAATTTTGAGTTATGGATTTTATAACAGAATATCAACAAATTTCTAGTGTTCATTCTTTAAGCTAAAACTTATTCATCAAGTGAAAAGGGCACAGCTCTGAAGAAAATTGTGACCTGAATCCTTTTGAGTTTCAAGTATTTCATCGAAAAGATATCAAATGAAGATAGTTCATGAATAACCTAGTAGACGTTACAGTAGTCTTGAAAATATTTCCCGGGGCTCACTTACGGATGATTGTTTTCCTGGTGAGTTCGTCTCATGTGGATCATCGCATTTCGTGGTGAATTGTTATTTCGTCAAGGCTTTTGTAATGGTCGGCGTTTCTTCAGAACCTCCGGTGGCGGCTTTCCTATACTGGAGAAGGAAATTGATCCGTTTTCGCCGGAGGAGTACCTCCCGGGCATGGCTCGGAATCGTTAACCGCAAAAGGACGAGCCCTCGCTTTTTTTTATTTTGAGAGAAATCTCGTTTATCCACTCGTAATGCTCTCGAGGAGAATCACGCTGCATTCGTTTTGGATGGATTATCTTCCGCCGTAGGAAATAATTCTATTGGAAGGCGCTTTGGGGGATCGGTTTCGAGGAAAAGACGCGGATTTTATTCGTAGATATACGGTTAAAAGCCAACTTGCCTCAAGGCTCTCCACCTTTCTCTAATTTGATTCTCCCATTCGGCGGTTCTCGATTGAGTCACGTTTCTCCCTCGGCGTCGTTGCTATGTAAACTGCTGATCTGCGAGTGAGTGCGTGGCTTTATCGTAAAACTTCGTGGTCCACACATCCATTTCATCTGTGATGCTGCGCGCAGATTAAAAGCATCATCATTTATCAATTCGATTTTGCTCGTGGGGCCAATCAAAGGCCATATTGGCCCGTAAATTCTAATTCCCGTATGGTTGATGTGAGAGTCAACAGCATCATATTAAATTGGTCGAGCAGGCAATTATGTAGAATATTCCCAGGTGTAAATTCACTTTGAATGCAGTGAAAACTAAAGATCTTATAATTGTACTGTGTCCACTCCACATTATTTATCTACATCAAATACATATTTATAAGTTGTTATTTTCGTCACAATTATAGAATAGCTAAGTATACGATTTACGTCGCTATAGCACTTGATCTCCGATTTTTTTGTGCAGGCAACTTGGGAGCGATATGTAGGGAATGTTGCTTTTTGTGTGTAGTCAAAAGATAATTATATTATTCTAATTCTTAATGCGCATTCATTATATAAATACATAAATAAATATATATATATATATATATATATATATATATATATAGAATATATATATAGAATATATATATATATATCGAATATATATATATATATATATATATATATATATATATATATATATATATATATATATATATAAGCTGTTCCGTTGGTAGCACTGCCTCCAGTCCCCCCTCCACTACAGTCGACAGCGCCCCTGTTATCCCTACTCTTCATCCCCCCTCTCTCCCTTTCTCTACCCTTCATCCCTCTTCCATTTTCCCTCCACTTCTCCCTTCCCTCACCCCACTCCTCACTCCACGACCTGCCGAAACGATCTCCCATCCCCCTTTAGTCGTTTAGCATTCCAATTCCGCCGGGTGGCGGCTCTGATCCGGGTGGGGGCCCCGTTGAATGGATTTCAGGACTCCCGTCGCTAAGCTACCGACGGCGCGTCTCAGCGGGGATTTCGGGGAGCGTGAGGCTAAGGGGAGGGCCGGGGTGGTGGGCGAGGACGGGAGTAGAGTGAGAGGCTCCCGGGAGGAATGGAGAGAGATTGTCAGGGGGAGGGGGTGCCGTGGACGTGGCGGGCGGGGATTGGAGAGGGAAAAAGGGAGGAGGAAAGGAAGGAAAGAGAATGAATGGGAAAGAGAGAGAGAGATGTAATTCATGTGGTGGTTGCGTGTGTGTGTTTGTGAGCACGTTGGTGTGGGTGGGACGATGTCGAAAGGGAGACCGAAGGAAGAGAGAGAAGGAACACGGTTAGGGGGATAGAGAAGGGCTTCCCTTAAGGGCGCAGGCCGTGAAGAGTTCCCCTGCTCTTTCGCCCACCCGCCGAGGGAAAGGATCTTATCTAAGGCGTTTTTTTCACGCCTCCCTTTTATCTAAAACTAAGTCCTCCCGTGATACGCTTTTTTTTAGGTGCTCGTTCGTCCCGGGGGCAAAGAAATAAGGGCCCGGTGTTTTTTCCCCCCTTTCTCTCTCTCCCTTCTTATATTGACAAACGGAGGGATTTTGACGGCGGAACAATTTCGTAAAGCTGGTGTGTTACTTCTGTGATGGATGGGTGCCGTTTTGGAGGCGACGTTGGGGGCGATAAAACCTTGACCATCGGGAAAGGGGGTCGTCTTCCATCCTTTGCACTTTTATGGAAAGTCGTCGAGCGGGTAGTGGTGGAAATATACCTAGAGGATTTCTGCAAGTTTGGGAAATATGGAATGCTGGGGGTAGTGGGAGAAATTTGTTGAAATGCCAGGAATGTCGAGGTTTTCGTGGCCATAAAGCCACGAACATTCCTGCGTATTTCTGCGCATACGGTGTCACTGGATTTTGGATTCTCAGGTGCTACGACGGTTGCCAAACTGAAATTAATGTACTTAAATATTTTCGCCTTCCTAAGCTACCCTTGCGGTTTTTCAAATTTAGCCTTATTAGTAAAATTTTGTGCTTTATACATAGTTTTCCTGGTTTTGGGTGTTAATTCCTACATCGCATTTAATCCTTAATTTTTAATAAAATTAACAATCTATATTCTGTGAACCTGCAAAAAAATGTTTCCGCTCCTTTTCTCCCTTTGCTTATCATCGAAGTGCATCTCCCGTCATCGGGTATTTTATGGATGTTCAATTACTTTAGACTAGGGTAGTACTAGTTCAGTACAGTGTAAATTGTTTGGATTATCTCAGGGCTGATAACGTACATTTTAGATCTATAATGAATCATAGGGATTATTGAATTAGGGTTAATAAAAATAAAGTGAAAACACTGTATCGTTAATTCGCAATGGATGTTAGAAACGCAGCTCTTTCTGGCAGGCCATTACCTATTTGTCCATTTACACCGTAAATTGTTTCGGTAAGTTTACAAGAATTGTAATTTCTCGGTTTAACACATTTATTTTCTTATTTCTGTAGCCGCACTTACTAATATTATTTTTACAAATTATGAATACTTAATCTGACTCGACCAGCGACCGGGAAAATTGACGATTGGTAGGTGCGGAAACATTTTTCTCGTAGGTCTCCCAAGTAACGTAAGTGGATTCATCTTTTTCGGTTGGGTTCCACACAAAATGATATTTTCCAAGCATCACGCTCTTGAGCTAGGCAGTGCTCAGCCATTCCTTATTAAATGCAGTGCAAATGCGAGGAAAAGATTGCCATAGTTTCCATTGCCACACGGGAAAACTTCCTTAAGCCTTTCGTTGCCCAGCGCCGCCGTTTGCAGGATCTATAGCCTGGATTTCTGAGAAGAATCTTCCGCACGTATCTTTAACTTCGTTCTATTTTCTTACTCCACTCCCATCTCTTTTTCTCGGGGTCGAAGCGATCCTGTGAATATTTCTTCTTTCCGGTTGCCTGCCTTAACTTCCCCCGAGCTTATACGTGTGTAACTATATTTCGCGTGAGTTCCTGAGAAATCTTATCTGGCAAATCCCACCCGAAAAAAATGGCCTCACGTATTTCCATTGGGTTCCCATCGGGCTGTTTCCATCGCGTACCTGGATTCTCTTTTTCCTTACCCTCTCGACCCTCTCTCGCTCCTACCCCAGTTCCCTTGTGTTTGTGTATGTACCTATATATCTGTGTACACTCTCACACATATATACAGGGTGTGGCAATATAACTTTCTTTTTTCAAACGCAAAACGCTTTTAAAAAAGAAAGTTATGTTACCGCACCCTGTATATACATTATACATGTGTGTGTGTGTATATATATATATATATTATATACATTATAGAATATATATATATATAATATATATATATAATATATATATATATATATATATATAATATATATATATATAATATATATATATATATATATATTCTTCCGATGAAGACGTAGCTGAATTCCGTCGAAGTTATCAAGAAATAACGTGCGAGTGATCTTTTTATGAGTTCTTATATTGTTTGTTGCTGTTCAAGTTTGTTATTCAACACTTCCGTGTTACTTCGACGAAATCATCTATATATATATATATATATATATATATATATATATATATATATATATATATATATATATATATATACACACACACGCACACGCATATATATACACACATACATATACTTATATATATATATATATATATATATATATATATATATATTTCGTGTTTGAATGTGTATATATATATATATATATATATATATATATATATATATATATATATATATATATATATTTCGTGTTTGAATGTGTATATATATATATATATATATATATATATATATATATATATATATATTTCGTGTTTGAATGTGTATATATATATATATATATATATATATATATATATATATATATATATATATGCATTTATGCGTGTGTATGTATGTGTATATATTAAAGAACTATGAAGAGTAAAAGGAATGTGTGCGTGTGTACACATATATACTTAGTTATCTGAACACACCTACACACACACACCTACTTCGTCCATTACTCCCACTTCCCGTCTCGTTGGGTCCGTCTTTTACGTCCAAAGAGCGTGCTGGGCGCTCGTTTGAATCCGACTCGCCAACACTCACCCCTTCGGTCTCGCTTCGCCTCACCGAACCGAGAGAGAGGAAGCGGCTGTAACGAAGGGAAGGTCTTCTTCTTTTTTTTCTTTTTCGCTTTCGTGTCGACAGCTTTCGTGGGAACCTCTTTGAAAGTCCGAGACGAGTGAATGGGATCTAGAAAGTTATAGCCTCTCATTTCCTTCTTTCCATCACTCCCGGCAGGGGGACACGTTCACCATAGGACGAGCGAGACTCCTTTGCACGCTCGAGACGGGTCTCTGGGTTTGCTGGACGAATAGGATTGCTACCGGTGGTGTTTAAGGGATATGTTGGAACCTAATTTCGGCTAAATTCTTCTCATTACCTGGGGGGGGGAGGCTGTGCAGCAGTGCTTCATTTCGTAGAAATTCCAGTACAGGTAGACTCAATTGGTGCGTAGCATGATAATCAATGGGAAGGAAACGAAATCCTTGCCCGGGAAATATAACTGAAGAAGCGTGTTATCATGACGGGAGAAAAGCGAAAAAAAATTTGAGTTTTTTCGTTTCCTACCTCGGAAGTGACGAAACATCACCTGGGAGAATTTCGACTGGCGTCAAGCTTATTAGTCGTTTGCGTTTTTTAACCATGAAGAAAAGGTTTTTGCATGTCTTGTTTGCTTGTTTTTTTTCATTGTCATGTTTTTGCTCTTTGTTCTGTCTCGCGTGTAACTTCTCCTGCTCCCGTTACCTATTCCTTAAGATATTTTCCTGAGAATAATGCATACGTTTATCCCTAGGACGCCCACTCTCTTTATACCGTTTGTTTTTAATTCAAATATCACATCTTGTCCTCCGAGCTGACTGACCCCCGGTCGTACCGTTTTATGACCCTCCTAAACGGACGTCGAATCCAAATGAATAGATATCTTCCGGAGAGAGATAAAAGTCCTGGGGGGGTGGGGGTGTTTCGGATGCCTTTACGGTCGACCTTACGGGGGGGGGGGTTGAAGAGTAATCCCGCGGTATTTCGGGCCGGTCCTTTATCGCTCCACATCGGTAGAACGGGGCGAGGGTAGAACAGGGTCGCGTGGAAGTTCGCCCCTGCCCGCCGACGGTGATCTAGAACCACGAATCACGAGAAGTCAACCTCCCTCACTGCATCACCCTTTCCCACGACCCCTTCTCCTCTTACTCCCCCAATTCGGCTGTTATCTGTGTTGACGGGCGACCCGTGGGTTACGGAGACAAATGGTTGGCACCGTCTTCGGGGATTTTCGTGCATGTGTGTGTGTGTGTGTAAATATTTTTTTCATCCCTCTCCTCCTACTCATTTCGGTGATTTCTCTCGTTGCGCGGGTAATGGAAGAGTGCGGGATGGTGGAGTGATTAAGTGCGGGCCAAATGGAAGGGTTTATAAATGGAAGTAAGACGAGAGAAGAATGGCTGGGGCGGAGATTTCACGAAATGGAGGAAGCAAGGGTGGGGCGATCCTGTGTTCCCTGTTCTCCCAAGGCTTTTACTCTCCCCGCCATCGTTCTCCCGTCCGCCTTCGTTTCCTCGGCTGGCAGACCCGTTGTCCTCGCCATTTTGAACGGGTGGTGTTGTTGTAATTAACGTGGAAAGATATTCTGATTGAAAGTTGGCAAACGTTGTAATTACAGTAATGTAAGTATTGATTTAGGGGCAAGTGATTCCTTAGCCTTAAGCCTTATCCAAACTGGAGTTTGAGGTAAAAAGCGTGGGGTTAACGAGAGCTGTTTTCATCTTAAATGAAAAGTACTTGGGAATTCTGATGGTGCCAATACACAGTCGGACACGTTGCCTGTAATATATATATAAATATATATATATATATATATATATATATATATAAATATATATATATATATATATATATATATATATATAAATATATATATATATATATATATATATATATATATATATATATATATATATATATATATATATATATATATATACACACACACACACACGAGGGGCATCCGGAAAGTAGTACCCGTTCGTGAAATAAAGACACAAAAGTAAATATTAACAAACATAAAAAATTTTATTTGAAAGAGGATACTTTAAACTACTTCTCAACATAATCTCCAAGCAAATTAAGGCATTTGTCATAACGTGTGACAAGTTTCTGTATTCCTGCTGCATAGTCCTTCGCCGCCAGCTCATTGAGATACGCGAGGGACCCATCTTGCACAAATTTTTGCATAATGCAGATGGTGTTTAACAATTTCATGAACAATTGTTCGAGAAACATTGGGAAAATGCTCACAGATGTCATCAATTGTGACGCGCCGATCGTTCCTCACGAATTCGTCAACTGAGCTCACCAGTTGGTCTGTAATGACAGACGGTCTCCCCGAACGCTCATCGTCGTGTGTGTTCCCCCTCCCCATGTTGAAGTTGCGACACCACCGCCGAACAGACGACTCGTCCATTACATTGTCTCCATACACCTCCTTTAATTGGCGATGAATATCACATGGGCGAACGTTTCTTGCATTGAGGAATTTAATCACTGCCCTCACTTCACAACTGGCGGCGTTCTCAATTTTTTTAAACATTGTAAACAATCACAGAAACAACACAGGCAATGCTAGCGTCACGCAACTTGGCTCAGAGAAGGCAGACAAGCCACTGAAGCTATCTGACCTCGTCCAGCGGCTACTCGCGTCGTCAGCACTTCATGCGGCACGAACGGGTACTACTTTCCGGATGACCCTCGTATATATATGTAACTTAATTAGTAACCTGTACATATATCACAAGTGGGAGAGTGGCGGATGGAGATTCGAGATGGGCATTGTTAGAAAGAGTGGTAAGATAGGCGTGTCCATAATACTTGTGGTCTCAACTTTTATGTGAAAGAAGTGCTTTAAGAGGCGTGTAAAGAACTGGAGAGAGGAATGAAGGTCGGAGGAAAATTAATAACATCAGGTTTGCGGATGATTAAGCCTTAGTTTGCCAGTCAATCAATATCGCAATGTAAATATTGCTGAACGCATTGAAAAACCAGTGCAAATAGGTGTGGGATGAGAGTAAATATATACAAAACAAAGGATATTATGTTTTTTGGGAAATTTAAAGGCTAAGTTAAATATTACAATAGGAGTTTTTAAACCAGAACAGGCGTTGCTGTTAACTTATTTTTTAAGTGAGTCGGACGAAAATGATCAAAGTGATAGGGGCATTAGAAGATGATATAAGTCGTGCAAAGAAGCTTTGACATGAAGGTATTTAATGAAATTGGTGAGACAGGGACGCTGAGTAAGGATGTGAGTCGATTTTTCTTGTGTGTCTGTGGGTATTGCTTTGTTATGCTTGTGTTTCTTCTGCATATTTGTCGCGTATACATTTTACACGCCACATTGACGCATTGGTGAATTTTATTGGCACATTTCATGGGCATATGTGTGTACGTGCTCAACACACACTTTCTCTCTCCTAAGTTCCCGTTTTCAATATGCGATTAAGTTAAGTTGGACTTGAGAGGAACGGCTTTGATACGCGAATAAGTGAACAATCAATGTCAAGCGGCTATGTTGACCAAATTACCCGAGGGAAACATTTTTTTACAAATGTTTTCCACCAACCCATTCTAAATTTTGATTCTCCTCGAAAATGTCCCCATTCAACTCGAAAGAAAATGGAAGCGATAAAGTTGGCTCCCTCCTTGGATGGCGACGCCATCTGCGAACCTGGCCCAGAACCACGTCCCAGAAAGAGGCGGGTATCCCCGGGAAATCACGTTAGCTCCCTCGGTTATTCTCTGCCTCCTCTTCCACGGCCAGACTTAATAAAAGCGTTGCGGCTGACTCGTCGAGTCTGGATGAAAAAAAAGTCCACGCAGCACCACCGTCCTCCCCTCCTTGATACGTCGCGATGCTTAAGGGGGTGGGGGTGCTCCTGGTGGCACCCACGCAGAGGCATACCAAGACCGGTAATAAATGCGTTCGAGCAGCGAAAGCTCCTTACCTCCCGCGTCCTTTCGTTACAATCGCCAACCCCCCCTTCTTCTTCTTCTCCATCCTCTCTCAAAGGGGGACAAGAGTCCTCGAGTGCTTCACCCCACATCCCCCACCCCAGCCCCCGTGTTTTCTCCGCCACTACCCCACACACGTCCTCGAAGTCTCCTTTCTATACTCCCCCAATCTCTCTCCCGCTCCAGCCCCGTCTCCACTCTCGCAACTTCTCCCTGCTGCGCCCTTTCCCATTGTCCCTCCGAAATGGCTCCTTTTCATCGTGGGACGCGATTGCGGTGTCCTTGCCACCCTATCTATCTGTCGACCTCGGAGGAGGTGGGGGTGGAGACAGGCGGAGAGGGTTTGCGAGGACTCGGGGAGATCGAGTGTTTGGAGGAGGGAGGGAGAGGCGTGTTGATAAACCTTTCCCGACCCACCCCCTTCTCCGTCCTATGCAGGAGGGAGTTGAGATAGTAAAGCCCTCCCTCACTGTCGTGCATGTCCACGATAAAAACGATCCTCTCTATCCCTCTCTCTCACTCCTTCCCTTCTTCACCCCGGCCACCCTTCCTTCCTTCTTTGCTTCTCTCACTCTCTTCATCTGTTCTCCTCCTCGCCCATTTCTTTCTTCTCTCCCAGTCCCTCCCCACGGCCAATCCCTTTCCGAGGGGATCGCTCGCTCCTTTTTTTCCAGCCTGGAACCCTCGTCTTTTTTCTTCCCCCATTCCTCTCTCGGGATTTTATGGGCCCAGGGAGGTTTTTCGTTGGGATTTTCCATCCTCGCTCTTTCTCTCCCTCCCACTCTCCGTCCCCTCCCACTCCAAAATTCTTCGTGTCCCTTTTCTTTTTCCCTCGTTCCACGATGCACCCTTAACGTTCCTCCCGCCCTCCCTCTCCATCCTTGGAGCATTGGTATGCATAGTTTTCCCTTGGGTTTTCGACCCCGGCGACTAAATTTCCAACATTTTCTTCGGAATGTCAGCGTGGTGGTTTCTCGTGTTTTTATTTTTAAAGGAGCACAACGGCACGTAAAAGATCATATTAAATTAGGAGGACTTCATGTGTTTTGTGTTCGTTAAATGAGCCTTTTGAAAGGGTGCTTCGTGGCCTACACATTTGCTATTCCGGAACCCCTTCTTGAATTGATACTTAAATTTTATGCCCTGTGGTGAGAGAGGCTGGGGTTTTAATCCGGCTTATTGAAATGGCATGCAGTTTTGTCTCGGTTTCTTTGGTTGTTAGTCGCTGTGTATTTCCCTGAGAGAGCTCGTTCTTCTCTTTTTATTTTAAAATATGAACGGCATAGAGATTTATTTCATATGTATGTATGTTGATATGGTACCTTCGGTCTTGTTCAAAAGTAATGAAAGTAGATATACTGGATGGTTATAAATGTGCATCGCAGTGGGGTTTTTCAGTAACAAAACCATAACTCCCAGCTTGTTTTTGTTATGAAATCTCAATTTCGGCCTATATTTGCTTCTTATCTCATCGGAGGGCAGCCACTGACAAATCATATTTTTAACCTGACGATGCAATGAGCAATAATGTTGTGCACAAAACTTTTAGTTCCACTATATCAGTTTTTACCCGCCGTCAACCTCGTTTAAGGCGCCCAAGGTTTTCACGCGAGTTATATTTTGGGATAAGGAATCAATAATAAGGCAAACGCTCCTACTACGTTGGCGTGCTATGAACTTGGATGAGCTCCTCTCGTGCTTCAACCCGTCGTCGAAATGGTTTCACTCCGCCGACTCTTTAAGCGATGCCGAAAAGACTTTCAAATTACGTTTCGTTTTCCCTTTTTGCCTGGCAGAGGACGACGATCTCTCACGAATCATGTTGTTGCCTCTTTTGTACTAGAAGGGGTTCTTTGCGTTCTGCCCTTCGCCTTCTCACTCTATCTCTTTTCGCCATTTCACTCTCCCTTTCCCTTCTATTAATTTCGGCTCCAATCCTTCCTGTCATCTCCACTCTATATCTTTGTTTCCTCCGGAAGAAGTTCGCCTTCGTCGAAGTAATTACTTTTCCGCTTGCGTTATCTTTCTTTGCACAAATTCCAAGCAGTCCCGACGAAGTAAAGTAATTCTTCCTCCCGTCTAAAGAATATTACACTATTATTAACCGAGAACGAGGAGGTTGAAGGCAAGAAGAAGACACCGCATTGCTTTTTTTTTATTAGCCAAGTGCTCACAAGGTGTGTGTTCTGCGAGGTCGTTATTTGGTTAGTAGTAGTATCCTGAAAAACTTTTCTCTCTTAGTTGAAAATTTCCGGGGGGACTGAGAAGGCATTTTCACGAAATACATTATGCCCGTGATGTTTTAAGAGACAAACAATATTCCCAGATGTACTATAACCAAGCCGGCAGTTTGCGTTTTAAGTGCCTTTTTTGTTTAGTAAACCGATATAAATCTCGCAGAAATTCCGTAAATACCTTTTTTAACGAAATCCATGCTTCAGATGGGTTGGTTTCTTCTTGCGCGTGCTCGAATAAGGATATATTTACGGGGCGAGAGGCTGAAGTCATTAGTGGGGATTAGCGACCAGTACCCTGGATACGAACACTCGGCACTCTGCCTGCCCTCTTTGAAGTATCCTTGCCTTAATCCCGCGTCCAGCCCCCCGATGTTCGGCAGCCAACTTGAATTATAGTGGCGCGGGGTTAACGTTTCTCTTTCTAAAAAACACCATCCCATCCAAAATTTAAAATAATAATGAACCGTCTCAATCGCTGGCGTCTTGTGGACACTTGAAAGTATTCTGAAGATTGTACAGTATGAGAGTTATTTTAATTGCAAATCTTAGGAAATACACAAAACTACAAAATTTTTTCATTTGTTATTGCAGCAAAAAGTGAAACGAATTTCGCTAGGTTAAGCATTGCTGTATTCATCGTCATCATTCATTCATTGTCATTTTAACTTATCATTTTCATTTTGTTATACTTTTGGATTGTATACCGTTGATTTTAAATACATATATATGTATATATATATATATATATATATATATATATATATATATATATATATATATATATATATGTAAGATTTACTTAATAAATTTTGCAGAATATACATCTGAAAGGAAATTAAAATAGTGACAATTTATCCCTTACATGTCCTAAATAAACATTAGCTACGCGGCAAAAATATTCAATAAGAAAAATTTCCCTGTGGCGGCATGTTGAGATGCCGGAGGCGATGATAAAGAAATGCAAAATCTCAGGAACTTCTCCACTTTTATTTCGATGCAGAAAATTACGTTGTTCGTCCTTTTCTCCTCGATAAATTACCTGCTACGGACGGAAAATGTACACCAGGAGAAAACTCTGCCTCACAAATAATCTAATTAGAGGCAAATATTTCAAATCCGGGTATGTTTCGCTCGAGAGGAGGTAATGTACACCCTTTGGGTCGATGGCGACCGCCACGGCGCTCCGTGTCGTTCCTTTGTCGCCAGCGCCATGGTGAGCGAGGGGGCGTTGTCTGCTGGGCTCGGATGGGGGGGGGGTACCGGGAAGGGCCATCTGAATAATTACGACCGTCCACCTTTTTATCCCAGAGCCGTACCCCATATAAAAGGGGGGTCCCTAATCATATATACTCTTCCGAGGGGGACGAGCCATGCTCGGAACGCCTCAGCTGAGAGCCATGCCTCGAAACTTCTGCCATTTCTCGTGTTCTGGGATTTCAATTTACGCTTTTTCGTTCCGTGGATGCCAGGCGATGGAGCATCTTTTCTCGATTCGACGGAAGTGTTAATGTGAAGAAGAAATTGGATGAATTTCTCCTTTAATCTGGGTGGCGTTTATGTTGCGCCATTTTTAATGCATTTTGATTTAAAATTGTATGACTGTATGTGAATGCGGTAAGATGATAACGCATAAACTTTTTGTCTTCGACATTCCACGCATATTAAGGGCTTAATTTGACGCTATTTTTCTATTCAAAAGGTTTGCGTCACCTTAAAGTCTTCGGTGCGCCTTTCCATCCCTTTCGCCAAACCCAACCCAGTGGAACCATGAAGTGATTCGACGTGAAACGGAAATGATTGGCATAATTTTTTGAGCTCCTTAGTTTTGGGGCTGGTATAATAAAGTATGCCGGAAATTCATTTCAAGAATACGTGCTTCCCACCTGCCATAATCATGTTAGAGCTGCTTGCCATCGTCTTCCCTTACTTAGCGTTGCTATGTGGAATCTCTTTAATCTCTCACGGACGTCCTGGTGCTTATGCAACCCGCGTTTCGGTAATGCGTTTTGTGTCACATACGCGATTCCATTAAGGGGCTGAGTGAGATGAACATTCCTTAGCTCTCTGATCAGCTGCCAAGAAAAATTGCATTTTTTTTTTCAAAAGCCCTGTTCACACTTGCTTTGCTTTCTTAACCAGAAAGAGTGGAGAGTTATTTAATTATTATGAGGAAATTTTCCGAGTTTTATGTCATTGAAAATGGCGAGTCTGATTGGTTGGTGGTTGTTTTCATTTTTCTTGTTATTCCTAAAGATTGCTTCCCATTAACCGATTTGTCGCGGTTCGTCGCATTTTGAGAAGCTTTACTGTGATATTCCGGGAGGGAAATGAGACTTCGCCACAATTTGCGCGAATCTTAATTGCACCCGTTTCAAGGTTGGCTTTATTGCTGTCACGCGTTGTGTACCATTCTTAGACATTATTAATTACCGGGGACTTTCGAAAAAAAGTTGTCCATGGCGGAAATGTGTTAGCTGTAACTGGCATTTTAAGAAATTAGATAATTATCTATTGGAAAATTACCTCACCCGTTTAATTTCAACGCATTACATTTCAAATTACACGCGGCTACATTTCAAAGCAATCGCATCCAGTTTAGCATTATTGCGTGTACGTTTCGTCATAAAGCTCTTGACAGATGTCTGAAAATGTATTTTGGTTAAATAAATTAATTGCGAACGCGTGACATTTTCGCTGCGTCTTAAATATATGTATATATATATATATATATATATATATATATATATATATATATATATATATATATATATATATATATATATATATATATATATATATAATGTATAACACTTAGCACTAGTGGACACAGACAAAAACACAGAAACACACAAAAAAAGAGACTCACTATTTTTCGAATTTTCGGTGGTCGTTGCCACCTTTATCAAGGAAGAGAGGGACAGAGTTCTGTCCCTCTCTTCCTTGATAAAGGTGGCAACGACCACCGAAAATTCGAAAAATAGTGAGTCTTTTTTGTGTGTTTCTGTGTTTTTGTCTGTGTCCACTAGTGCTAAGTGTTATACATTATTATTCACGTCCGTGAGACTTTCAAAAAGTGTTATATATATATATATATATATATATATATATATATATATATATATATATACACACACACACACACATATATATATATATATATATATATATATATATATATATATGTGTGTGTGTGTATAATTATGTATGTATCTAATATAAATATAGAAAAAATAAATATAATATATATGAAAATATATATTTTTATATAACAATATAATATATATATATATATATATATATATATATATATATATATATATAGATATAAATATTTCTTGTTCGGAACTAACTAGAAGTTGGATCCAAACAAAGTAACTGTTAAGTTTTGCCTTCGAAAATCAAATTTTGGGATGAAGAACTATCCTTAGGCGACGAATATACGTAGCCTTTCGTTTGTTGGTTAGTTATTTGGAGCATCTTTGATTTGAGTGTGTTGCATTTGAGTGAATTCATAATGTTTTTTACGCATATTTTTTTGAAAATGTGTTTTTCATTTTAATGCTAATACATATAATAATGTTTAAATGTTAAACCAGTGGTGCTTTCATGTCTTATTTGAGTTGAAACATGTTACTTTTAGTGGTAGCGTTATGTTTTTCCTTATTAAGACTGGTTCGTGAATAGATCTCAATAAATCCGTGACACCAGAGATGTTATGTGAACGTTTTATCCCAACGAAATGCCACCAAGTGCGGTGGGTGGTAGAAGTGTGCTATTCCTCCCGCGTCCGTCTTTTCCTCTTCGCTCAGTCCGTTCCCGCCATCCCACCTTTCCCGTTCCCTCCTCTTTATCCATTTGCCTCCTTCCTCTACACCGCTGGGGAAATCCCTTTCCCCCCGCCCCCGCACAAGGCAGTCGCCGGCGATTGTAATTAGCGCGGCGGCGAGGTGAGGTGGCGGAGTGTGTTGCGGTCGGATGTTCGGATCTCGCAGGGGACGCCGGGGCCGACGGAGCGCTGAAATTGTGTTAGCGGGTGGGAGGGAAGGATCGGGTGGGGGGGGGTTCAGGAGTTCGACATGCGGTGGGGGATGGGGGTGTGTGTGTGTGTGTGAGGTAGAAGAGGAGTTGGAGAAGTGTTTATGGGGGGAGGTGAGGAGAGAGGGAGGAGGGCAGGTGAGGGCGTAAATGTGGGAGTAGGGTCGGGGCGGAGTTGGGGCATGGTTTTCGGGGGGGGGGGGGGAGGGGGGAAGGGTTTATGGGGGTGGGTCGAATCGGGGAAAGGGTACGAGCGAAGCCCGCTCGTGTGGGTTTGCGCGCATGGCGTCCCATTTTCTCCCGTGCCCTCCCTCCTCTTGTCCGGCCCCTCGAATCCGCTCGGAGCAGCCATCTCATCTCCTTTTATTTTCCCTTTCCCTCCTCCACTACTCTCTTTTAACCCCTTCCCCCCCCTTAACCCCACCATCCCTTCCGCTCGGATGTAGCATTTCTCTCCGTCCCTTTTCCCGCCGTCGTTCGTCTCCGCCTTCTCTTACCACTCCTCCTATTTCCGTCTCCCGCCCGAATCTTCCGACCCATCGTGTGCGGGACGAGCCGCTCTCTTGTTTTTATGTTCTCGTTTTTTCGCTTTTCACGTGCATTTCGTGGTCTGCCCCCTCCTCTCTCTCTCTCTCTTTTCCTCCTCGCAGAGCACAAGCAGGTTGGCGATGCCTCTCGCTAATTTTTTTTTGCCCCGGAGTGGTTTGCATATTTTTTGTGCCCTTCTCGCTGCCCTGGTGTTTTATTTATTATTTTTTTTGGCCATAAACCAATTTTTTTCCTCTTTCGTCTTCCAGTGTGCTCAGATAGCCGTGAGTGGGGATGTATGGGTGCGTGTAAGGTTCGTGTTTTTTTTAATACGCCCTCGTGTATTTTATTTTCGTTTTTTTTCTTATTAATACCGTGGTGTGCTCTTTTGGTCGCCGTGGATCCGTGGCGATTTTTGCGAGGCGTGCTAACTCCCGCGGATGTCGAGAGTCCGTCGCGCAGCCCGCTTCTCTCACATCCCCCTTACCTTCCCCAGGCGAACGTTTTTATTTTTCGGCGTTTGAAGTGGTCGTTCTCTTATGCAGTGATATTTCGCGTGTTTTTTTAAATTTTATTTCCTTTTAATTTCGTGTGTCTGTCGGTGTGTGGCGGTGGAAAAGGGGGCATTAAATGATTTAATGGGAGGATTTACTGCCAAGCTGTTATCGCATCCCTCTTTAACCCCATTGCTAGGCTCTCTTCCCATTTTCCCCATTTTCCCTACTTTATGCATGTGGGTGCCCTTCTTACTTTAATTCCATTTCTCCTCTTCATCTCTTTTATCATTCCTCTTCCTTTTCTCCGGTTCACTCTCGGGTAGAAGGGTCTTTATGCGGTGCCCTCGAATCTGTAGGTATCGCTATAGACCTTACAGGCCTTAACGTGTAATCTTAGAACCGATGATTGTCAACGAGGTAGTTGAGAATCACGTTCATAGGTTGCTCATACCTCAGGAAGAAACATTTTTTTTGTCGTCGTGTGTTCCCGTTTGCGAAAGGAACGTTTTCGCAAAGAGAGGAGGTTGCATTTCGTATTCGTTTGAAGAATTCCCCACTCTACTTCTATGAAAACAAATATGCTCAGAAACCGGGAATGATTCATGCGTCCTGTTAACAGTCTATATATAAGGTGTTCTTCTCCCTACGTTTTGAATCTTAGTACAATTATTTTCTTGCCTCTGTATATTTCATATTAAATACTGCTAATAACTATTTCTTATGTGTATCTTTTTAGTTTACGGGAATATTAGCGCATTGATACGCTCGTGAGCTATTATTTGTTCCATTATTCATTCCATTGTTTGTCTTTTTACATATTTTTATCATATAAGTATCAGTCATGAAATTGATTGGAAAACTTAATATTTGTAGTTTTACTCCTTTGATCTGTGTATTTGTCGGATACGTACCAATATTTTCTTTGCGTCGCTTTTCTTAACCACGTTCGAATTATAGAAAATGTGATCTAACTTCGCCAATCTTGATCAATTATTGTTTATTTGCGTAATATGTTGATGTATCCGTATTTATTTATTTACAATTCTCAAAATATCATGTATTATTTGTATAGTTTAAAGTGAAACTGAAAATTGGTTACTGTTAAACTAGAGAGAAATCGAGCGGAGCGTAAAATTGAAAATATTTTAAAATATTGTGCTTCTGGTACGATTACCGAATACTTAAGTCATTACTTCACAAGTTTTATTTTGGCCGAGGACATGAACATTTTGAACTTCTCCATAGGAATGCTGTTGCCGAGTGAGTTCTCAGCATAAGAACGAAAACTTCTCTGCCTCTAATATTTATGCATTGCGGTCAATTACAAAGTTGCTTCTTGAACCGTCGCCTTTTTCGCTATCCTTTTACGGCGAAGGGTATCGAGGAAGTCAAACCTGATTCTTTCGGTATCTACCCTTGCTTCCACTGAGATTTCGATGCTTGTCGTTTCCGAGGCCAAAGGGTGCCTTATGCGTCGACGCGTGTGTGCAGGCGAGAGTCCGGCCGGTCTCCTTTTCACGCGACTCATTTTTGTTTCGTAATGGGGTCGAATCTCTTGTGCGCTCACCTCGAACGGATCCATGTCCCCTGGGGAGGGCGGGAGGTACTTGCCCTCGCCCCTCGCGTGACCTCTCCGAGTCACGGACGAGGGTGGATTTGCGAAAGGCAGGGGAGGGTTCGCCGGGTGGTGTCCGCGCGAGGAAGGGGGTGGAAAGTTCCTCTTTCTGTAAAGGGCAAGAAGTCACATGCGGATAGAGGGCGAAGAAAAGCGATTTTTTTAGGCCCGATCTTTCACCACCCCCCTCCCGCCATTCCCCGTCTCTCCCGACTCGTCAGCTATTCCTATCCCCAACGGATTTACGTGGTCTCGTCGGAGTAATCTTCCGCCCTCTTTTTTCCATCCTCGACTCAATCCTTGGATAGAGCTCTGCGCGGATACCGGTATCCTTTTATTCGTCCGCAGATTTTTGAATGGTCCTGTCTAAGGTAACCATCCTGGCAACCGATTCGATAGGAACATGATTGTGGGTAAAAAGAACTTGGATAAGAATACGTTAGTCTGATATCTGTGACCTATGACTTTTTAACTTTGATCAAATCTTGGAATTATTTTATTGTGTCCCTCGTGCGTTTTACTAAAATCATACCCAAGATAAATGACTAGAATAACCATCAATTTTTATGCGTAAAATATATTTGGGCAGATCGTTCACGGGATATGATTGTTTTTTTATAACGAGGGTGGACGTCTTTTGGATACAAGTTTGAAATTTTAAGCACTCGCTCAGAGTAGTGGTTGTAAATCGAAAAAAAAACATGTCAACCCGAACCGGGGACCGTTCAACCTGGAATGTCCAACCTATGGTGTCAACTTAAAATATGGTGAAGTTAAATTTTGCCATTTATTCGAAAAATTTCTAGCAAATATTACCTCTTCCAGCTTTAACCTTATTAGAGAATTATTTACCCCTCTTATTATAGAAAGCAATCACACTTAAGCGGCTAAATAATGGTTTGATGGACGGTGTTTCTTTCAGGCCATGAATAATTTTTTATGCATGCATAAGCAGAATTCTTTGCGTCGAGTGAAATGGTTGTTTTTCGTAATTGAAATGAGTTGTCGCTCATGGCTGAAAGCTCTTACTTATCCACCAACATATTTAGTAGTTTAATAATTTCAAAATTCTCGGTAATTTATCGAATTAAATAAGTATTATGCAAGATGCCTTCCTGTTTTAACTTTTTATCTCACCAAATGTTTCTCGTTTTATCTTTCCAGGCCTCTGATGCTGGTTCTGACTTGTTCACCACCTCTCGAAAACGTAAGTCAACTTCTCTTTTTTTTGGTCTCTTTAAACCCGACATCAAAATTATCCTCAAATCCCTTTTCCTCGAATGAAATATGCAAGCAGGAATTTCCACGAGCCTTATTTTTTTTAGTATTATATGTATCCTAGTGTTTGGTGATTTGTTTTCAAGTTTGTGTGATTCTCCGGTGGCTGTGATAATGTCACACCGTAAGATAAATGCGTATAATGCATCTTTATGATCCATTATTTTATGTTAAAAACCTTTTGCTGTTTTTTTTGTAACATAATGTTCTTTGAAAAAATATATTTTATATTTTCCATTGAAAAGGTATATATTTAACATTTCTTTCTAAATGTCTGATTGAATTTAATGGTAATTTCTCTTCCGTTTACAATATTATGTCGTGTGAAAGTCCAAAACTAAGAGTTTATCTTCTCGTTTTAGTCATAGAAAAGTTTTCCCGTGACTTTTTATAAATTATTTAACTATGTAAACGTCTTTTGTGAAAGTTTTTTATCTAAATAAATGATAATTTTATTTATTTACGTACATTTTATCTTATTTTGATAAAACGGGAATTGAACTTAAAAGAGTCGTGCACAAATTGATGCTAAGGAAAATTTTCTGTGTTTTTATATTTTACTGTGTTTAAAATGGACGCTGTTTTGTAATTTTATTTGGTTCAATTTATCTATTCCTCTCTTTTTTCATTAATTTGCTTTTGTAAAATTCTAAACAAAAAAGAAAAAAGTCCCAAAGAAGGAGCGATTGCTTTTACTTATCCATAAAAGTTTAGAGGGAAATGTAAGCGTTGCTAAATTTCTAGTAAATACACGATTTTGCCTTGGAATCCATGGATAGACCCTGAATTGGATATCCAGGGTTTAGATGCTCAGATTCCTTACTTTGGCTGCAGAGTCCATGGACTATTTTTCTCGTTGACGAATAATTAAGAGTATATGCGCTGTTGTTATTATTGTATCAGAATAAACGTGAAAATATATCTTAATAGAATTTTAAGATAATTATGAATGCTGAAATAGATAAAAAAACACTCTTAATACTATTAAATTAATAATAAATATAAGGTTAATGAGAGCGGTTAGGGATTGCTGGAAGTCTTACAATAATTAGTGATAATGAATCATTATTATTTTTATGCCCTATGTATCCAATTATATAATTAAAAAATTGCACGAAATCTGTACTAATGAATTGCCAAACCGGACACGAAAGTTTTTATTTATTGTCATAAGTAGTTAAGTATTGTCTTCCATAAATCAAAAAGTTTTAAATGAAATTAGTAGCACACTTTTTCAATATGAGATAATATTTCAGTAATTAACAATTGTGATTTTTAGTAAACTGCTACGACGTAATTAAGGACTTTGTGTAAGCATTATTTTTTATTGTTTTCCTGTTTATTAAATTGGATATTGTTGTTTCATTTTTCTACTTATATTATTTGATAAAGTTGATATGAGTATGTCTAGCCAACTATTGATCTTTAAATGTTAAGCAACATTTTTTCGGTCGGTTTGGAGCGAGAGGAAATTTTGATAATTCTCCCGAAGCCTATTTTTACTTCCAAATGCAAATCATTTTTTTTTTTTGCCTCTTGCATTAAAGCGTTGACCTCGCAATAATCGCCTGCCTCTCCTCTCTACTGCAAAAAATGTTAAAATTTTTATTGCATCGGGAAACATTGGCGGTGTTCAGTTGTATTAAATCACCGTAAAGGGAAATAAGTGCGTACATAAAATCAAAGTAATGCAAATCGCCGATCAACCGCTAGCTTCCTTTTCGTACAGTAACTAACCCTCGATCCATATCAGAGCGCCAGACACTGGAATTTAACTGAAAATCCGTGTGAAAAAAAAAGAAAACTGCTATCAGCGGCCGAAATGGAAATGAGGCCGCATCGTAAAAGGTAAAAAGTGACCCCCGGAAATTAAAGAGTTATTTATTTCCCTCATTTACGTTCGTGTAAATAGAGTGAATTTAACGTGGAGAATTTATCCCTGGTCCTTTAACCTTTCAACGGTGTTAGTCATAAATTAACCCCAGATAACTGACATGCCGCAATCTAATAGCCTTTCAAACTGACGGGAAAGAAATGTTTGGGATAGGCTTTAACTTTGGTATGCTTAGCTATTCATTATGATGAATTAAAAGAGTTCAGATTGATTATACTGGTATTATGATATTAATTCAAAGTTAAAACTAAAATCGGGATAAATAATGGCAGAACACATTCTTTTCACAAAAAAGTGGGTTTTTTTCGGCTACTGGTCATGTTTTATTCTTTTTATTTCAGTCTGGAAGATAAAAACGAGACACGTATATTATTTTAATCTTTTATTGCACAATTAACCAATTTAAGAAATTTCATTAATAAATGGGGAAGAGATATGGAATGATAGGAGTAAGGAATGAGGAAAGGTCATTACCGGAGCAAATACGATAAATCTTAGTCCTTTTATGACAGTTGAGTCTTGGTTCGTTTTAACCGTTGTTTGTTGCTCCTTAAGTACTTGATTCCCAGCCAAATCTCCTAACCGTCCCCTTTTCGCCTCTGTTCCACAGACGAGCTGCACCCACTGCCCGCGGCCATCTCCTCGGCGACACCACTGCCACCCGCCGGCCCCTCCGCCAATTGCCACTCCGCGGAGAGGCTCGCACTCCCTCAGTCTTCGGTCAGCGCCGCTGCCCCCCGGGGGCCCATCACCGCGGGAGGAGGCGGAGGAGGAGGCGGGGCGGCCGCGTGCAGTCCCGCCGCCGCCGGAGAGGGCCCCAGGTCCCCGCTACTTGCCCCGCCCCGCTCCACGCCCCCGGACCCACCACCTCCCGCGGCTCCTCACACGCCGGCCGCGAGGAGCGCCCCCGCCGCCGGGCCCCCGAGTCCGCAGCAGCCGCCGCCCGCCTCGGCATCGGCCCCCACTGCCTCGGCCGCCACCACCACTCAGGTGAGTACCGGAGGGAGAAACCTCGACGACCCAGTAGCGGTGAGGACCCGCAGCCGAGGCGGTTAGACTGGAGGAGAAGGTCACCTCGGCCGTCACGTCGCAAAGGCTCGGTTTATCGTGCACGTGCATGCGATAATATGCGTGTACAATTAAATTCTCCATTACTGTAGTGATAATGGCTTCTACGCATTTCAGGACATGATTTGTCGTCTATTATAATGAGGCAAAACGGAAACATTTGTTAAATATTTGAAAGTCAACACATTAAAGTGGAAGTATATTTTACCTATGAAAGGATGCTACCATTGAGGCCAATGGCAGAATTGATCTTCATAACGTCGTCGGTGATAAAAATTCCTGTCCTGGAACCCCCTTCTTTTAAATCTACCGGTAGATGTTCAAATACTCTGAAAACTTTCTTAGAAGTGTATTGTACCGCAATTTCAAATTTTATACTGTGTAATGTAAGCCAGTGACAAGTGTTGCACCATTTGTTACCATTAGTATACTCCGCATGTGTAAATTACTATGACTGGTAAACTAGCTTGCACCTTTGAGAAGCTGGTCCCTAATGGAAATTTCCAGAAGGATTTCAGAGTGTATCTTGTCAAATCGGGCTTAAATGTCGCAGCAGGTTGTCAGATTTAGATTGCATTATGAGCGGTTGCGGTAATGAGCGGAAATCTTCGCTCATCGTTCTTCATTTGTTCTCCTCACGCCCAAACAGAGCGTATTTCCATCTTGTATTTCCTCCTGCCGCGGTGAAATAGTGTTATGTCGACGACTCACGCCGAAATTCCAAGACATGACAAGATAAATGACAGCGTAGCTCAACATCGGAGAAACAAGTATGTTATATCATGGTCCATACCTACGACCGTTACAGCGGAGGTGTTGATCGCTCGTGACTACGCTCGTATCGGTTCAAATTGGTAAGAGTCGACGAGGGCACATCGTCAGTTCCCCGTCAGTCTTCTTGCGGTCGACTTAACCCTGATATTTGGACTACATATAAATTTCATAACTGATTTCCACATTCTCAGCGGGTGATAAATGAAAATTATGACGCGAGAAAGGCACTATTTCCCTGATGTTGCCCTGCGTGCGAATTGTAGGAAGCAACAAATTCTTTTCATTATACATTGGTTCTTGACGTTATCTGTCGTCTTTTGCGCGTATTCCTTAAAATTCTCGTGCACATCGAAACGGAGGTGCTGCTGGTTACTTCAGCTGCGTTCATTTCGTAAGCGTACCGCATCGCTGGAATATGGTGCTCCGTATTGCGGTCGTCCTGAAATAGCCCCGAGAAGCTATCGCACACGTTACTTTTGAAATGGTGGGAAGTACTCTCCCGCGGATCGGTGCTCTCGGCGGGCACTCCCATTTAAGGCGAGCCTCCTCCCGCCCCGCCGGGTGACCCCAGGAATGTGAATACGGAGAAAGCTGTGGTGTGAAGCCTCTAGAAAGTCTCTTGTTCTGTCGTTAACGCCACGCTCTGTGCGACCTCCGATAGACCCGTTTCGGTGACCACGTCACTAACGTCCTCCGCGTGTCCCCCTTATAATCGACACCTACTTCTCTCATCTACGTGAAAACATTTCCAAGCCCGAATAATGTCCGACTAATATGTGGGTCTGAAAGTTCTTCTCATTCGTTGCTTTAGCGCTCATGAAAATAATGAATAATTTGTTTACCTATGTGAAAAAATAAATCTAAAATAGTTCAGATTTTCCTACTTGAGGATTACATTATTTACAGCGCGTGCTGGTCAAAATTATTTCATTGACAATACCTGTCCACATTACGCCGTAAAGTTTAATGATAGTCTCGAACCAGAATTCTCAGTCACTTCACACCTTGATTGTTGAATGAGATAGTTTTACCGTAGATTGTAAAACGGCTGGAAGTGATTTTAACTCGTTTAAATTATTGGGAAACTATGAGATTTTTGAGGAAAATATTTTGGTAAGCTCAAAATCGGAGAATATTCCTAATCTCGGAAATCGCTTTCCCATCTCTACTCAAGGACAGCTTTTGACATTATGGGTCCTCAATTAACCCTTTTTGGAAAAATTCCTGAACTCCAGGTGGCAGCAAAAGTTTCGAGGAGGTAGATTTGTGATGAATAATAGGTAATAAGGATTAGCAATCACACGATAAAAGTTCTTTAACCTGAAATACGAACTTAAGGTCAATTATATCCCATGAAAGTTAAGACTCACGATTTTGCATAGAATTAATCTCATGATGGATTTTTCGCTGCAAGAAAATGGTAATGTCGGGAGTTGTAAAAACGAGATAAGAAAGTCATGAGCTTTGTAAGAAACTTAAGATATACTATGAAATTTATTGTTCGTTATGTAGTCGATATTTCTCGAATTCCATTCTGTAGTTTTAAATGAAATAAAAGCAATTCAGTGACATAATCAAGTAATAAAAATTGAAAGTGAATATTTGAATTGAAGTTTAATATATGAAATTTAATTTATTGCGCATATTTTGACAGAAATCCATCGGATTACAAATAACTATTTTCATCTTTTTATGAAAAATATATTATTGTCTCATTGTTCTGTTTTGCTTTGTTGTTGAAAGCCATTTTTTTATAATTATCAATTTTCTGGTTCTGACCACACCTCTCTCTTTCTCTCTCTCTCTCTTCACCCCCCCACCAGGTCTCTATCGGGTCCCCTCGGCTGCACCCCCATTCCCCCGCCGGGCACCCGCCTCAAGCGGCAGCCGCCTTATCCTCGTCCTCCGCCCCACAGGCTTCGCACCACCCGCTTGGCGGTGCCACCGTCGGGCAGGCCGCTAGCCTCCCTGCGCCCGCATCCCTCGCCGCCGCCTCCAGCGGGCAGACGACCGCGCCCCCCACCGGCCCCCAGCAGCAGCCACCACCACCCCCTCCACCTGGAGGGTACTACCTCCATCCCTCCCCACACCACGGCCCACCCCCACCACCGCCGCAGACCCACCACCCGGCCCTCCACGGACACCCCCAGCACCCAGGGGCACCCAACGGACCCTCATCCTACCTTCAACACCACCACGGCCTCCACCACCAAGGCGGTTCCTCCGCACCCCAGAACCACCACCACGTCCCAGGGGGTAGCGAGCGAGCGCGGCACCTACACCCGCAGCCGGGACAGCCTCAACAACCACCGCAGCAGCCGCCGCCACAGCAGCAGCCACCTCCGCAGCAGCACCAGCAACAGCAGCAGCAGCACCAAGGCATCCCACCGCCCCCTCAGGGTAGCCACCCGTACCATCACGTCCAGGGGCACCACCACCGGGAGAGCGGGAGCCACCACGCAAGCCAGCGTTCCTCCTCGCATCATTTGTCCGCATCGCACCATTCCCACCACCACCAGCAACAACAGCACCAGCAACACCAGCAGCAGCCCCCGCACCCGTCGTCCGTCTCCCACCGAGAGCCCCACCAGGGGACTGGACTGGGGCGGCAGGAGCCTGACAGGGGAGGCCCTGGAGGCCCGGGGGCGGTTGCCGAGGCCTCACCGCACTCGCGCGGCGGCGCCGGGTTGAACGGCCTCCCGCCCTCCGGGGGCCACCAACCACCGAGCGGCGGACACCCGCCCCCCGCCGGCCCGCAGGGACTGGGCCTAGTCCCGCCCTCGTCGTACCACCCACCGCCCCACTCCTCCGCCCCCTCGTCCTCTGGGCCCGCCAAGAGCGGTCACCCCCCACCCCCGCCACCCCCGCCGCCACCCCAGCAGCAACAGCCGCCCTCGCAGCCGCAGTCTCTGGTCCCGCCTTCCCTCTCGGCGGTGCGCAGCCCCACCTACCCCCCTCTCTACGCCCCCTACGCCCCCGCCCTCAGCGCCCACCACCACCAGCATCAGCACCACCATCAGCACCAGCATCACCACCTGCTCCACTCGCCCTACCTGCCATCTTCGCTGCCACTCGCTCCCATCGCGGCAGCCGTTGCGGCGGCCGCGGCGGCTGCGGCCGCGTCCTCATCCTCGGCAGCCGGTGTCGGGGCGCCCTCGGGTGCGGCGGCGACGCCTTCGGCTCCTCCCCCGGCGCCCGCGCCTCCTCCGCCGCCTCCGCCGGCCCCCTCGCCGCCGCGAAATGAGGTAAGTCGAGGAAATTCGTGAATTCATATATACCCCTGTGGAGTAAACTGTTATCCACCGGTTAAACGTTAGTTTTGGACGGTCCTCAAAAAATATCGGTTGTCATAGAACACTCAAGTTCTTCACCCTCCACATCCACTCTTTTATTCTCGTGAGATCCTCATGATTTCTACCCACGGTTTGCCCTTTTGCTTTGCTCCATCCTTCTTGCTCACCATTCTATCCTCTATCCCAGTGTTCAGCTTTTGCAGTATGTAAATATATTACTTTTTCTAATGTATTCCACTCCCCTTCATGGCGTAGTCCATTTGTCATCACTGGGAACTTCCTTCAGCAGCAGTCCTTACACAATACCTCAATGTACTCCATTTATTTTTGCTGCTTTTTCCACGTTTTCCCAGTTTATCCCTTTCTTGTTATATCACAATTTTTACTAGCTCTTCTGTCTTCATTTCAACAGAGATTACAGTCTTTTGTAAGCTGAAATATCGACTTGCTTGAACCTAAGAATGTCCTATCTCATCAAAGACCAAGTTTCACTGCATACTGAATGATCTTGAGGTTGTTTGTTATTGATTCCATCCATATGAGCTTATGGAAAGTATTGCCCAAGTTAACTTTAAAATAGATAGAACATGATATTTTATTTCCTTAATGGCTAACATTTATGTAACCATTCATATGATATGTATACTTGGTTAAATTACAAAAATAATGTTGACATCTGACTAAGATAGCATTAATAAATTTGGTATTAACTAAGAATAATTCCTGTAGGTATTCATTTAATTTGTGATTTAATGCAGTCAGTTGTTTGCATGTTATGTGGTCTCTAATTTTTTTTCGACATATTGAAAACTTAATGCATGAGTCATATAATTAATGGACATTGTATCCATTTTATGGTCATTACAACAGCACTTAGAATTAGTCCTGAGTGGAAGCTTGTTTAAGAATTTATAATTAATCTGTGCTATATTTTTTTGTGGATCTTAGTTTACATCTCCCCTATGTTTTTTTAGCTGTAAATAAGCTAAAATATGGTGTCAAGATTTTATGTTTTTTTTCTTTTATTTATTATTGAAAGATATCTTTTCTCTTCAACAAATTCTAATCCATGCATCAAATATTGAAAAAGGAACAGGTTTGACAACCCTTCTGTTTAGACTTGTGGTTTAAAAAGAGAAAGGGGATCGATCACCTGTGCACCTGCATACAGCACATTTCTCACAAACTGTCTCTTCTTTTTTGTTTACTGCAGCGGCCAAGCAAGTCTCCTCTGCTTGTCGGTGGTGCTTCAGTGAAGAGCCAGTCGTCAACAGGCCACCTGCACCACCTCCATCACCACATCCACCACTCAACCTCCTCGTCGCCGGGGACACCTCCCTTGGCACCTCCCTCGGTTGCCCCGCCTGCACCTCCTCCCCCACCCCCCTCCTCACACCACGGCCTCCACCTCCACCACCACCAGCCGCCTCCTCCATCACAGCACCTGAGGCAGCCACCCCACCCGCAGCAGTCGCGCCCCGTGGTGACCTCTCACCTCGCCTTGCACTCAGGGGTGTCCTCCCTGGGGGGGCCTGGGGGCCCAATTGGAGCCATACCCCTGGCTTCCTCAACGGCACCACTGCCGCCCCACCTGCCAAGGGGCCTGGGGGTGGGGGTGGAGGCTCCCAGTGGTCTCCCCCTTGTTCCCGGTGCTCCCGCCACTGCCGGTAAGTGGGCAATTGCATCATCTCGCTCTCTCCCCTTCACTCTTGCATTGATTTTGGTGCATTAGTCTAGTGGTCTCCACGTTCCCTCAATGGCATACATTCAATTTGTCAGCGTATTACAAATAATGATGACGTTACTGCAAAATTTTGACTCCCAGTACTCCAGACTATGATTATGCATCAAATATCATCATATCTTGAAACCATATAATCTGAAATTAGTCATGTATTATGATATCAATCATGATACTTAATTTTAAGAATCAGTATCAGCTAATATGTATCCCAGATAATGCCAAACTCATACTCTACCTCTTACAGCATTAGAGGTTTTTTTTGTGTTTTCTGGTAGTTTAGTAAGTTTCTTTTGTGCCATGTGTATTTTCCCATAAACTTATGGTATCCAGATATTTGTGCCTCTTGGTTTTAGCTGTGTGAGAGTCCAGAGGCATCCATCGCCTGGACTCAAACCCAGTGCCTTTCATGGATTAGTCTGAATGCTCATATGCACTAGACTACCTTAATATCCATAAATGCACATCATTCATCACACATAGATTTGATCCCTGATTTGTGGAATATTAAGTTCTAAATATTGTTTAAATAAAACCCCTAGTAAAATAATACCTAGGTGTGGAAAACCAAACAGAATATGTGATGGTATTGGTGATGTATATACTGAAATATGAAGCTCTGGAGGCTGTAAAATATTAACTCACTTAACAATTAATGTCAAATAATGATGGAAAACTATTGCCTTTTAATTCGGATCCAATCAAGAAAGTAGGTTTATTTTCTATGTCAGATTAATTCATTGATGACAGAAAGCACAAGTGTGAGAATCTAAACGAACCAGTGTTTAGGGTCTCAATTGTAAAAATGACTTGGTTTTAATAAAATGAAGGGTTATTATGTTAGCACCCTCAGTCCTCGAGAGATTGCAGTATGTTTTGTATTTGTATTTGCATCTCAATCTTTGTAGGAGATAATATCACTGTGTAAGCAGTAATGCAGGGTAATTTTATTATGTTTCCATGTTCCCCTCATCAAACAAAAAAAATTTTGTTCCCAGAATTTAATGCATATTAAATTGCCAGTGCAGAGTGAAATAAATCCTTGGCCCAGCAAGATTTGTTTTCTTTTCTCTTATGTTTTGTCACTGGATTTCTCCACTCTCATATATTATTCTTTGGCCTAAAATGATAATGGATGTTGATTTGTGGTATTGGGCATGGCCATTCCTGGATTGTTTTTTTCATGTGAGTTGCTCACCTGGGATTGTTTCTCTCTCACATAGCCTCAACGCCTATTGCCACGACGACCACGGGTCCCACGGTGACCCGTGCCTCCCCCCCTTCGCCCACGGCTACAACCACCACCACTGCCTCGCACCTGCACTCCCTCTCAACACCATTGGCCCAAGGGGTGCTGCCATCGTCGGTGCTGAGCTCGACGGGGCGGAGTGGGAGTCATTCACCTCGAGGACACAGCCCAACACGGGAAAGGGATTCCTACAGGTTGGTCTATAATATCTCTCTTTGTAAGAAATCGCTAAAGCCCCAAAATATAACTTACTTTAAGGGGTTGAATACCTAAGCTAATGATGATGATAAAAGTCAATAATAGAAGAAAGCTCTTTCTAATTTGAAAATTAGTATCGCAGACTTAAACCTTGCAATAATATCATGCAAAAATAGCAAAGACCCAGTCATTTGATGCTTGTGAAGAGCAGGAGTTCCTTATACACATCCTGTTGATGATTCTTTTTAATTTTGGTAGCCATCTTTAAACTTAGTATCCAGTTCCTGTTAATATAGCCTATAATTGCTCCTTAATTGCCTTGGTCAAGAGTATGATTGTTCTGAGAAAGAGGAGGTATTGATTATGTGAATTGGATTGCTTGGAATGTCTCTTCCTTCAGAGCACACCCACAGCCAAGAATTTGCCTGGAATGGTCATATGCAGTGATAATTTTTAATGTTGTTCATTATTGAAAATGCCACAAGACTTTCATGACATTATAAGTCAACAAGAATGGTGTTAAATACTTAAAATTCTTTTAGAATTAATTTTTAAACTGTTTTCACTTTCTATTTATAAATGTTAATATACTATGATAATATTTTCCTTGGTTGTTCCATTCTATGTAGCCATAATGTTTTCCTGATATGTGTTCATTTGTCTCTCAGCACCTGAAATTAGTATAAAGTGTATTTCTTCCGGTGACCATACAAAATTCTTAATGAAATGTCCAAAATATCAATGCATTACAACTGAGCATGTAAAATTCCTTAAATTTGATAGTCATTCTAGCACCATAATAGTAAGATCTTTTTGTGTTGCATTTAGATGTTGCTAAAACAGAAAAATCCAACTTTGGAAATTTTCTGCAAATGTGGATGATCCGAAGGGCAAGGGGCACATATTGAAATTCGTTTCTTATTTTGCATCTTTTGCAGCAGTAATGTGAGCAGCCTAAGTCGTGGCAGCAGTGTAACACCTGTTAGTAACAATGGCGCCAGCATCTCGTCTGTAGGGCCATTGGCCACCTCATTGGCCCCATCCAGGAGCACGGCATCCCCTCTCTTCGGCATGGGTGGTGGAGGTGCAGCTGCCGCAGCAGCCACCGGCGGGAGCACAGGCATGGGCCCTGTTGCTGCCGGTGGCCCCCCTTCTGGTCTTACTTTTGGAGCCCTGGGAAAAGGCCCATCAGCCCCGTCTCTCTCTACGCACCCCACACCACCTTCTTCCTCATCTTCTTCTGCTCCCACATCATGGTCTGTTAGGTGAGAACCATTGGGTCTATATACAGGTTTAAAGATTTTCAGGGTCGCAAGGGATATTTCAATCACAAAACCATTATTTGTAATCCACATACCAAAAGGAAATAGATCATTATCGAGCAAGTTATTGTCCTAATTCTGATGTTATCCAAAATCCCTTAATATGTGCCAAAACTTACTTAAGGTTGAATTTCATGGAGAAGTGAAATAAAGACCCAGGAATTTTATAAAAAAATTAGTTGTCTCAGGCGTAACTTTGTGGAATTTGCATAACATATTGAAATGTAATGAAATAATTGACTTTGTAATTCCACACACAAAAAGTGTGTGGAATTACAAAGTCAATTATTTCATTACATTTCAACAGGAATTTTATGTTTCCCATGCACACATCCTGAACTGGGACAACAATTTTGCAATAGCATATTAGCCTAGATTTTGATAGAAATCTTTTTTATGGCTCTCTCTTGCTTTCTTTGAGTTACCAAAAATAGTTAGGTTCTTGATGTGACCTATAGCTATTTACTTTTCTGTGAAGGGAAAATATTTCACCAGTATTTGGAATTTTATAATTGTATTGGTCTGAAAAGTTGTTTTAAATTTGATTTTGAATGTCAATGTACTTTCTTCTGTGAATATCTTTCCCTGTTCTTGGTAGCAGAGTGGCAGGACTAATGAGTTAGTGATATATAGGTAAATCCTAGTATATTTTGTGCCACATGTTTACCTTGGAGTGGAAATTATTCCTGATGAACAGCAAGCAATCTTCAATTGAAAAACCTTCCGAAATAGGATTAGCATAATTGGGATATTTTAAAATTGCATGGAATAATTTGATTCTGATTTTGTAAGTATATGTACCTTGATGGAAATTTCTGTGAATGACAAAATACAAGGGCCTATCAGATTATATGCATGTATAGGCAGTGCTTCTAAAATAATATTTTTTACATAGTTTCTCTTAAAATATCAATTTATCTATGTGAATTAACAACATTAGATGTTCTATTCAGATAATTGACAAATACGTTTTGCTGTTTATCAGGTGCTTGCCTTTTTGAAGGAAAATCTATTAGTTTGTATTATAGCTTTTTGCTTAAGATGACAGGGGCAAATTTCTTCATAGCTTCCACTGTGCCCAAGAGTAAATGATCACATGACTAACCACTGTCATTGTTGCCTTTTGATTCCAGTTCTCCAAGTGGTCCCCTTGGAAACATCGGTGGGCCAGCCCTGTCTCCAGCGACGTCTGGCCCAAGACCCACCCCTCCCCCAGCCCCATCCTCGCACCACGCATCTCCACACCCACACCCTCACGCCCCCCACTCACACCCAAGTCACCACCACCCCTCACACTCCCCTCACTTCTCATCGCAGTCATCTGTGGTTGGAACTGGGAGTGGGCGCAGCAGTGCCGGAGTGGCACAGCCCATCACAACCCTGGCCGGGGGAGCGCCAAGGGTGTCACCAGCACCCCAGTCCGTCCCGACCTCCCATGCCTCAGCGGCATCTGCGGCACCCATGTTTGTGCCTCACTCAATGCCTCCTGTGGGTGCAGGGACGAGTCCACTGACTGGGTCAGCTGGAGTGGCACCGCCTCCACCACCGCCCCTGCCCATTCCTGGATCCGGCTCTACACCCTTCTCTGCCGAGTCACTCTTCCAATCAAGTGAGTTGTTAATCCCCAAGGGAATCCTGATTAATATTTTTTTCTATTCATGCTGCTGATAATTATATAAATGGTGATTTATTTCACCGATTTTGTCATTAAGTATGATTTGTATTTAAAACAGCCATTTTAAAAAGCAGTACCAATGGAAAAGCAACAACACATTGTAATACGAAATCATAGATAAAACAATAGACACAGTTTGAAATTCACGCATCTGAGTAAGGGGGCCAGATCCTTTCCCTGTGCTGCCCATGCCTTCTCAGAAAGTTCTTGTGCCCGGAAAATCACAAGACTCAAGTGGAACTGAGGGTGCCCAGAGGCATCTCAGGGTATGGAAATCAGGCCATCCAGTCAGTAGTGCTACACTCTACCTCTGGACTATCACAACGCATACATAATCATACTGTTAAATATTTTGCAACCAAGGGGAAATTCAACTGAAAAATTAATGAATCAAGATGAGTTCATGGCATGAGTGGCATATGTACTAGATTGTAAACAAAGAGTCCTAATCATAATAAAATCAGAATTTAATCAATCAAATTTCTTTATATGATTCAATTCTAAAAATTTGTTGTATCTATTTTCTCCTTTCTGTCAAAATGATGTTTGGTGAATTGATGAGAAACAAAATAAAAATCATTTTATGAATCTGTTACAAATCCTGTTCGATGAGATAATATATGGGTGTTATATCTGAATAAATATTTATGCATGTATTTTGTATGAATTTAAATATTTGTGCCTCTGTGTCTCCCTGTCCTCTGCTTATGTTGTTAAATAATATGTGTAGATATTTGCCGGATTACTTTTATTGTAGCTTTTGCTATGAAGTAGCTTCACAGTGTGACACCAAGACAAGACATCTTTGGTGATCTTAAATGTCCAATACACATAATTAGTAATTTTTTGAAGCCAATTTAAGTGATTTCATTTCATTGTAGCACTGCTTCACATACTCATTCCCTAATTTTTTTCCCCTCCATCACAGACCAAGCAGATCTTCTCAGGCGGGAGCTTGACTCGAGATTTCTGGCCTCTCAAGAGAGGAGCCTGGCCACTGGAGGGACTTCAGTTGTGCCCCCATCGCCTTACTTGCGGACTGAGATGCATCACCACCAGCACCAGCACACCCATGTGCACCAGCATACCGCCACTGCGCTCCTACCGCCTCCTCCACCTCCCCCACCCCCTCCGACACACCCTGCCCACCATCACCATCTGGGGGCAATGCAGACGCCACACTCTGCTGCCTCCCTCTTCCCCCCTCCACTGGTGAGTAAGACCCTGAACAAGTTAGATCGCCTTAACCTCCTATCCACATTTAAATTTTGCATGCTCACAAATACATTTGGTGCAGTTTCATGGTAGGAAAATATGAGTCTGTAAGGAATTAAAACTCTGCATTCATGATGTGTTCACACATCATGATGAAAGCTAAAAATTTTGCCCAATCGCATATTATCAGAAGTGTACTCAACCCCTTCTGTGAAACACAGTGTGGGCAGCCAATTGAACCATCAAAATAAAAAGAAGCTGTGAGAAATGTCACAGAAATAATATAGTATCATCACCTGCTAGTATATCAACAAATTCACGGTGTAAGAGGATGCCTCAGCAGGTTAACTGGCTAAAGAAATTCTATTAGTACACTTACCTAAGTTTATTTTTACTCTCATTCTGTCTGATTAACATTTTGAGCCGCCTGTCCTATGTAAGCAATTCTTAATGGTAGCTCTAAGCAATAAGGTAAACAGAAACAATAAGGTAAGCATTTAAACAGATGAGTTATTTTACCAATACCACAGAACTACTACAATACTGCACTAGCTGTAATGTAAGTGAACTTAATGAATCTTTTAAGTTGAATCCAGGAAATAATTAATTTTTGCTAGCTGAACCTGCCATACTTTATACGTAAAGGTTTTGTGGATTAAATTCCATAGTTCTAAGAATTAAGCAAACAAATTTGTCACTTTTGAGGTGAGAAGTGAGAGTGATTTGCATTGAAGTAAAACCTTAAAATGCATTGATTTACATGATCTTGATAGGTGCATTATTCTTTTCTTGTCTCTAGTTCAAGGATATCCCCAAGATGGGAAGTGTGGACTCTCCATTTTATCGTCAGAACTTGGGGCTGGCTGCCGCTGGTGCTTATCCAGGTTTCTCTCCAAGTCTGCTACATCCTTCCCTTGGAGCATCAACATCGTTTGTCCCTCCTAACCATTTGACTCCATTCACCCCTAAGGTAAGCACTTCGGGGCACACTTTGGCTAATGTGCCTTTAAATGTCTCTCTCTCATCCCTTTTCTCTTTTAATCTTATTTGTGTTTTTGTGTTACCTCACATGTGCGGGCGTTGCATATGTCAACCTTTGCACTCATTCTTTGTAACTAAGAATGTAACTGTGGAATGCATGTAAACCCCTCTCATGGGAATGCTCTAAAAAGAATAACATCAACTGTGTCTGCAGCGTTTTTTACCTGTTTTAGCAGTCATTGATCTCACAAGGACAAAACCGTGATTTTGCACTCTTTCCTCTTGAATCCATTGTTATAGCTTTATTTGTGTTAGTATATGTGAGTGTGCAAAGTACTATATATTTTGTATTGCAGTCATGCACAGAAATTTTTCTGGTTGACCCCAAGAATTCAACCTCATGTTCAACACATGGCTCACATTTTCTAGTACGTCAATGTAGATTCTGAATAAATGCATCAATAAAGAATATTCGTTTATCTCTCCAAAAACTCATGAATCTCATATTGAGAATTAGAGTTTTATTTAGAGAAAATCTTTATTTTTCCATCGAGATATTGTTCTATTTTTTTCATTCTTTTTAACCTCTACAGCATCTCCATGTCACTTTTGGTGAAACTTTTATATTTTTACTTTAAGAAAAGGCAGTCCAACTCAAACTTTTCTGGCCTTTTTATTCCTATGTCCACTATTAATTAGATTTTATTTTATTAGGATTCAATGTTTTAACTCATTTCACATTATAAGATGTTACTAATGTGTATGATAAAATTATTTTCCTTATTGCCTTATTTTCAACCTTGAATGAATCATTTTTGGTTCAGTTTCTTTAGTTTCATACATTTTCAGTCATGTTTCAATTTTTTCCATAAAAATTCATCTTATAAAGTAGTAATTTCATTTAATTTTAATGCCAGCATATATTATAATGTAGCACATGTCCTTGTTATCCTAATTTTGACTCATATTTTTATAGAGATAGAAATAAATTATTTCTCGATATAGTGGAGATGTAGAGGTTACAGAAATTATCCCAAATATATATACGAGGGTCATCCGGAAAGTAGTACCCGTTCGTGCCGCATGAAGTGCTGACGACGCGAGTAGCCGCTGGACGAGGTCAGATAGCTTCAGTGGCTTGTCTGCCTTCTCTGAGCCAAGTTGCGTGACGCTAGCATTGCCTGTGTTGTTTCTGTGATTGTTTACAATGTTTAAAAAAATTGAGAACGCCGCCAGTTGTGAAGTGAGGGCAGTGATTAAATTCCTCAATGCAAGAAACGTTCGCCCATGTGATATTCATCGCCAATTAAAGGAGGTGTATGGAGACAATGTAATGGACGAGTCGTCTGTTCGGCGGTGGTGTCGCAACTTCAACATGGGGAGGGGGAACACACACGACGATGAGCGTTCGGGGAGACCGTCTGTCATTACAGACCAACTGGTGAGCTCAGTTGACGAATTCGTGAGGAACGATCGGCGCGTCACAATTGATGACATCTGTGAGCATTTTCCCAATGTTTCTCGAACAATTGTTCATGAAATTGTTAAACACCATCTGCATTATGCAAAAATTTGTGCAAGATGGGTCCCTCGCGTATCTCAATGAGCTGGCGGCGAAGGACTATGCAGCAGGAATACAGAAACTTGTCACACGTTATGACAAATGCCTTAATTTGCTTGGAGATTATGTTGAGAAGTAGTTTAAAGTATCCTCTTTCAAATAAAATTTTTTATGTTTGTTAATATTTACTTTTGTGTCTTTATTTCACGAACGGGTACTACTTTCCGGATGACCCTCGTAGTAAATACATTTTCACATAATTTTTATTATTTCAAGCTAATTTTTACAAATACTTAAACAATGAAAACATTTATTTTAATCAAAGCACATGAAAATTTAATTCCGTTCCATGCTTTGGGAATAGCATATGAGTTAAAAATCCACTGGCTTAAAAACAATCAAAATAACTTCTTAAGTAGATTTTTTATTATTATTCTTTTCACCACGCCCATCTTAATTTATTGGTTTCAAATTGTACCAGACTGAAAATTTCAAATGCATTGGATAAATGATGTGTGATATAGCTTCCAAAGGATGTCATTTCTCCCTCTTGTGGTGTTACCCAAGTCTTTCACCATCCATATGCTGTGGGAATTTTGTGTCTGATTTTTAAGTTGTGCCCACTTGGTTTGCTCTTCAAAATTTGTGTCAGTTGTGTGGTAGGGGTGAAAATATTGTTAAATGTTGATTAAAATGCTAGGATTATTAATTGATAGTTTGAAGTCAAAATCTCACACATTTGATCAATTCATGGGTAACCACCAAAGATAGGCCTCCAGAAGTAGTAATTTTTAAAGTTGGCCATCCAAGATGGGCTCATGATTCTAAGTTCCCAGTCGAGGCTATTCGAACCATCAAGTGATCCCTTCAAACTCTCCAGTAAATGATGAGCCATGGCTTACCAAGATCCAAGATCGTCCATTCTGACCTCACAGCAAGTTCATCTAAGAATGATTTGCCAACATATTTTATCCACCTCTCTCACGTCTTTAAAATATGTGCTATTAAGTTTGCTGATATACTTGGCTTGGCTTTGCCAATTAACTCCTCTTTGATTTTGCTTATTTTAGACTTATTCTGCTTTGGAAATTGTTTAATAATAACCTGTGTGCATGTGTTTGTTTGTAATATCCTGTGCTTTAGCTGTCTTAATAACAACAAATAATCTTTTTCTTTCTCATGAACTCCTACCCTGCTCTCCTCCTCCTTGTGCTCTGCAGATCTCTGGGGAACCCTCAAAACATAAATCATCGGTATGTGTGATTTGGTCACCTAGGGAGATTTAATTTTATATGAACCACTCACCTATTTATTTATGTGGTTGTTGGTTATAATAAAAATTTTGAAAAGAAACTAATGTGTTAGAGAAGCAGTGAGGTGTTAGTGAACAAATCACTGGATGAAATTCATTTAAAGAAATATATAAACGTCAGCTTATGCATTTCTTGTTACCTGTATAAGTTGATAAGTGGTAATGACTTCGGATTCCATTCCTAACCAAAACTTAAATGGGACATGCATGATGGTTTCTCAGTCATTGCTAATTGATTAGGTTTAGATTCAGTTCATCTTACATGAAATAATTGGATACAAATAAGGAAATGAAAAATAACCAAAATAAATATAATATTTCGATAAATTGTTAATGGCTGGGTTCATGGTATTTAAAAGGAAACTTTATCCCAGCCAAGATTAAAATTTTGAGTTGGGAGATAAAATACAGTAATTGTTCCCTTTATTTTTTTATATCAGTCGGAAATAGAAGAATTGAGTTTGATACCTGAGTATTCAGTAGGATATAAACCCTGGAGTTCTTATGCAGCTACCAAAACTCTACTCAAAGTACTATCAATAATTATTTGCATAACCTTTACTCCATTTTTAAGTGTTCTCTATCTGTTAATTGGCAGCATCCTTTGAACACCCTTACCTTAATCAGTAAGGAAAATGTAATCATATTGTATCATTCCCATTGAGTGCATGAAAATCTTTACACACTCATGCGATTTACATGTGCAATCATTTGGAGTCATACCTATGCCCCCAATGTTCCTATAGATACAGTTCTTTTTGTCTGCTGTGTGAGCTAATGCATGCACCTAGAGGTATAGAATATCAAGAGAGTTAATCTTTCTTAAGTTTACCTACAGTTTGCCCTGCATAATGATACTTATATTGCATTGTGCAGCAATTTGTTTTGTTTTTTTCATTTTGGAATTTGAAATGCCATTCACTGGCCTAATAAATTGCAAAAAAAGGAATATGCATCTGTCTACCAATTTTGTAACTAATGGTAAAGAAGTTTGAAAATTTAAAATTAATAACAGCCTGAATTTGGAAATTAAATGAAGGTTATAAAATGTTTAAATAAATCTGTTAGAGATTTTGTGTTGATGATTTTGAAATGATTAATAAAGCATAATTATTGAAAATCTGATGTGGGTATGAAGCAGTTTACTGAAATAAACTCTGGTACCTATTCAAAATGGTGTGATGGGTTGAGAGCAGAGTGTTTTTCTTCTCTTGACAGTCTTTGCTTAGTGACTGTAATGTAAGAATTAAGGTGCTAATAAAAATGGCTGGTAGATTGATGGAAAAAAGTTTTTGGAATAATGGAAAAAACTTTTCCTGTAATTGAGAAGTTATTCAGTTTTTCGGAAATGCCATACAGGTTTCAGTAGTATTTCTAAGAGGCATTTTGTACCATTTAAATGGCATTGGAAAAATCGGAAGTACAGTTTTACATTCAGGGAGAACCAAGAATTCATATTTCAGGGTCATTAGAGTTCTCCGATTACAGTAGCTGAATTGTTATGTTTCTGTAATAAGATGCCTCCTTCTCATCAGCTGCTCTTGAGTATACATAAATAAAGATAATTCTCATATCCTGAAAAGAGTGCAAACCTAAGAATAGAAGTTTTGAAAACTGCTTTAATTTGTATGGAATACAAATCTATTTAGAATGAAATGGAAACCAAGACAGAGGTGAAATTTTCTACCACTCAAGGGCTCACTGAATTGTAACTTTCCTGCATCTCATTTACACGCTTTATCCACCTCTTGACAGTAAGCACTGTGCAGTAACATTAAATTTTTCATTCATTGAAATCATATGGGCATATAATACTTAATTGTTAATACCAAGTTAGGTAGTAATCTCATTATCTGGTAACTGATGGGAAACATTAATATCAAGTTGCATTTTATATAAAATCTTTCTTGGTAGAATTTAATGATAATTTTGTTTAGTGTTGTCACTTTTTTATTTCTTGTCATCTTCATGAATTATGGTTAAACAACTCTTGTTCCCAAATTACAATACTTATTAGATAGACATCATTAACAGCCCATGTTGAAATATATAGTCCACTTTTTTTAATCATGCCCTATTCTGCTCCACTGTGGCGTTTATTTACAAGTGTTTAATCTTCTCTTCGTCTCTGCTCACTGTAGAAGACCGGTAGATGGAATGCCATGCATGTTCGTATTGCTTGGGAGATTTACCACCACCAACAGAAGCAGCAGGCAGAATCAAAGGGATCCACCGGAAGCTCGGTGGCATCTGCGGCATCTGCAGCGAAGGGAAGTGCCGCAGCCAGTGCTGCAGACCTCCTCCGGCCTCCCAATCATCACCACCATCATCACCACCTGTTCCCAGGCCTTCCTCCACCCCCTCGCCCCCACCACCACCACCCAGACCTCCCTCCCCCATCAGCTGGGCCCTTCTCGGCCCTTCTGGGGGCCCCAGGGGCCCGACCTCCCCCGCCTCCCGCACCCTTCGACACCTCCTCCTTCCTTGGCCACCATCTGGCAGGGGTGGGTGGAGTACCTCCCACACCGGGCGGTGCCGCTGCTGCTGCCAGTGCTGCAAGTGCCGCTGCAGCAGCAGCCGCCGCCGGATGTGCCGGATCACCATTTGGACGGTACCCATCAGGGTTTGGTGTCGTACCAGCTTCATCATCGCCTTCTTCATATGCTGCTGGATTAGCTTCCCTTGGCTTGCCACCACTTTCCTCGCCAGTTCATGACCAGTGGAGCAGGTAAACTGTGTTTTTGATTTGTCATTATTTTAACTTCCTTTTCTTGTTTCTTCTTTTATTTAAATTGCAGCCTAATTTTCATTTTCCAATTGAAAAGATTCTTAATAATTGGGGATAATTCAGTCATGCATGGTTTTTATTGGTTAGAATCTGTGAATCCTTGTCATTCATTTGTGTGCAAGTATGTGAATAAGAAGGTGAGATTATTTCTATCTACTTGGAAAACTAAAATCAATATCTCAATTCATATATTTATCCAGTAGTGCATTCTACTCTGGAAAATAAATTTAATTCTTATTCTCCATTCTACTGATACCCATGTTTAATTCATGATTAATGGACTAATTTAATCAGATTCCAAATTTCATGAAATTTTGTGGCCCAAAATGTAGTTGCACTAATGTTTGAACATTTTATTTTGAAATACCATTGGTACAACCTTGTAATGCCGCATTAAAAATTTGGCATGGATTGAAAGAAGTGTTGCTTAAATAAAATATTTGAAATTTAAAAAGTTCATTTCTTTTAAATTTTTCATAATTTTACTTTTTTACTGGCTGGGTAACTAATTCTCTCCCTGAATGTTTTCAAGTGTATAATTGACTGACCCTTTGAAATTTGTGTACATATTATGGTTCGAATGTGTGCCCCGGTAACCTAAGTAAATTGAAACATTGTCTTGAGTCAAAAATTGGAAATTGAACTTCAGTATTTAATTATAAGACAATTTAGTTTCTGGCAGTGTTACCAAAATAGTTTCTGGGTCTTGTTAAATTGCTGAACTTAAAAAGTGATGACACTGGCTTGAGGAAGTCAGAGATGTTGTGAATGATTTTTGTAGTCATTATCATAACAAATATTAATGATTGAATATTGCATCTTTCCTTTTATGCCTTCTTTTGGGGCCAAAATTGTGTGTCTATGTGTTTATGTGTATAAGGAATTGGATGCCTATTGGATGCCTAACTATGTCGAATCTTTTTCACGGCATAGATTCTCTTTAAAATGAGTCCAACCTGATCCAAAATGTGAGTGCCTCAATGAGTTAGGTTCTTATTTATACACTCCACTATGAAATCCACTGGCTGTGTACGTGAGTGGCTTTATATGGGTTGTACTAAGTTTAGCAAACGATTTACATATTAATGGAAATTGTCATCTGAAACTAGAATGGTTGCATGATTAAAATTTGTCATTATTATCAGTGTGATGAATCTGCCACTTATCAATGGTTTCAAAGAAACTGTGGGAGATGCCACAACAGTAACATTTAACAGTGTCATCTGCTAATGTGCATTTCAATGCAACAATTTCAGTGTGTAAAAATCATTCGCCTTGACTGGGATGTTTTAATATAGCTTGTTAAATGAAGCATGCACATGAAATTGTTATGTGCTTCTGGAAAATGGAATTCTGAAAAATGTGGCCATATTGAGTCTTAAGACACTTGTGAGCCCCATGGATATTAGAAGTTCTAATTTTTTCTTTTTGGCATTCTCATTTTTAATAATTGTGTCCCTTCCTTTCTCTCAAAACAACAAAGTGGTGGAAGGTATCAGGAAAGGTCCGAATATGAAATCCAGAATAATTATTTTTTGTTCTATAAACTACCTCGAAATTTTTTTTTAATTTGAGTCCCTCATGTTCTTCAAGGTTGCACCGCACCCCACCAGGATTTCCACCGAGCACCGGTTGGGGTCTGAAGCCCGAGCCGAGCTCTTTGGACAGGAGGGAACTGGAACGGGACCACCGAGAGAGGGACCATCGGGAACGGGACCATCGAGAGAGGGAGCATCGGGAGCGGGAACACCGGGAGAGGGAACAGCAGCGGGAGAGGGAGAGGAGAGAGCAGGAGGACAAGAGCAGGCGGGAGCGGGAACGAGAACGGGAGCGGGAACGGGAGCGGGAAAGGGAGCGGGAGCGGGAGAAAGAGCGGGAACGAGAGCGGGAACGGGAGAAGGAGCGGGAAAGAAGGGAGAGGATGCACCATCATCATCAGCACAGCATCGAGGCGGCCGCGGGCCTGATGGGTGGGAAGCCCATGATGGACGGGATGCGGGACAGGTCCCCCGTGCGCGGCGGTCAGGTCACCAACGGTGACGTGGGCCCGGACGGCCGCTCCAAGGCTTCCCCCGAGGTCAAGGTCAAGGAGGAGCCGAAGGCGGTGAAGGAGGAGGAGATCGTCGTCGTGGGTGGCCAGCAGCCCGGCTGCATCCCCACGTCCACCCCCTCGAGGGACTCCTCACGGGGAGTGCCCTATCCCTCGAGACAGTCGGCCCCCACCCTGCCCCCACCCCCCACCACCGTCTCATCCCTCCTGGACAGGAGCCGGGTGCTTCCGCCGCCCCCGCCCCCTTCCTCGCACTACGCCGTGGCGGCCGCGGCGGCGGCGGCCGCGGCCGCCGCCGCCGGCTGGCAGCATGCCGCCGCTCCCCCGACGGATCCCTTCCGGGACCCCTACCACCGCTTCGACCCCCTCCTCCGGTTCAGTCACCTCTCGACGGCCGCACTGTACCGCGAGCGGGAGGAGCAGCTGGCGGCGGCAGCGGCCGCGGCGGCCGGCCTCTTCCCCCCGCCGCACCACCATGGTCTTCCACACCCGCCCCCGTCCCACGCCCACCTCCAACAGCCGCCCTCTGCGGCAGCAGGCCACCCGGGGGTTCCTCCGCCGCCTCAGGGCCCCCCCGTGGGGTCTCGCGGGAAGGGGTCGGCCGCGGGAGCGGGCCACGTTGGTCTGGGTGGGGGTGGGAGCCCCTTGGGACTATCCCACCACTCCCTTGGAAGCAATCACATAGTGGGGAGGAGTCCAGTCGGGATGCCCGGCGCAGGTGGCTCTGCCCACAAGTTAGGATGTGGGGTTGCACCTAGAGGGATGCCAATGGACGGTTTGCCGGCTGAGCATCACAAAAAGGAGGAGTCGCCACAGTCCAGATAGTACGCCATGAGCGAATACCCTTATTTAGAGCCACCTTACCCTTTGGCCATGCCTCTCTGACTGGGGTGCAATGATTCTTTCTCCTCCCCTCGGTCGGAGGCCTTGGGACAGGGTGGACGACGAAACGGATCAACTCATTTTCCTCCTCCGTGAGTGAGCAATCTCATAATATATTTTGGGCAAAGACTCTTTTTTATTTGTCTTTATACACGTGTCTTTCAGTGTGAATAATTTAATGAAATTGGAATGGGAAGACTTTGATCAATATATGCCTTTGTATAGAATGAAAAAAAGAGTGAAACAGTTTTTAGATGCTTCTGACTAGGTGCTGCAGTTTTTGCGTGGCAGGTGCTTGACACTCCAAGAATAATTGAGAGGGAACATGAAGATAGCATCTTGTGTGTGTGCATGTCCCTTCCTTCCAAACTCTTGATAATACTCACCCTGCCAAGTGAGTAATGGAAGATATTACTGGATGAGTTTGCCTGTGTGAATGATTAAGCACTACCCCAAATGGCTGTGTTCCATCACATGGATCTTGGTGATGGCAATGCATAATACAACTAGACATTTTTACATTTCATTGAAAAGATTATGCAAATCTGAGCATGTAAAGAAAAATCATGTAATTCATATTTCTCTTGATATACATATGCAGACAAACATGCGTACTATTAACCATCATGAATACAAGCGTTGTTGGGACCTCAGTATTTTCAGGAATTAGATTCCTTATCTCGGCTACCCCTCAGCAACTCTCCAATCAACTTAAAAAAAAAGCTTGTACCATAGTATTGGTGTCACAATTCTTGTAATTTTCCTATTTAATACAAAAAAGAAACATTTGTAGATAATGTGCTATGTTGTAAGTTTTTGTAGAGGAAAAGCAGTGGCCTCTTGTGGATACAAGTGATGAGGTTTGACGTGATCCTTTATGAAGGGGTCTTGAAACAATGTATTATAGTGTTTCTAAAATGTAGAAACAAAAAGAATGTTTAAAACCTATCTCTGACAGAGTTTTTTGCATTTGAATTTTTTTATTTATGCTATATCCTATGCCTTGTCCTTCTTTTACAACCTTGCTTAAAAAAATATCAGTATGGCGACAGTAATGAGAACAAATATGCTTATTCTTCTAGTGACAGCATAGTCATAAGAGCCAATAGCAATGTTAATATTGAAGAATGTTAATCCAATACCAGTAAGCTCTACACAGGGATACATAATGTTTTCACTTGTGATTTTGGACCTAAAGAAATTCTATTCTGCTTTAAAAAGTTTATTATTTGCAATGATTTTATCAGATACTCTTTATCAGTTGATAGATCATCCTCTGATATAATATTTTTCTTAATCTAAAGAAATAAACTTCTGGTATGAAAAATGCTATACCTCTTATAATTTCTGCCACTGAATTTTGCGAGGTTATTTGCCATATTCATGACACAGGATGCTATGAGAATTTCACTTTTGTCAATTATAGTTCTGAAAATCTTTGATTCAATGATTGCCTAATGTGTCTCATTGCAAAATATAAATATATGTGTGTGTGGAGCTTGATTCCCAAAGTTAACCAAACCAGTATTTTCCAAAATGAAAATTTCACTACACCCAATTTGTATTGTTTGTTGTGGCATAATTGGAAATGTTGAGATATCTGTCAAAAGAATTAGGCAATATATTTTACAGCTCATCTGGAAATAATATTCTATTTCCCATGAGATAGCTTCTAGAAGACATTTATGGTGACAAAAGTTTTTTTACTAAGAAATTTAAAACTTTAAGAATCAAGTTCCATGTAGTTACATATATTGCTACAAGTTTCCATATTTAAATATCGAAATTGTAAATGTTAATAAAAATACATGAGGTATGCTTGTTATTAAAGAAAGCACAATTACCAAAGTGGTATCTATTTTTCATTCATGAACAAGAAACAGTAAAAAGATTTATATATTAAACTAGCACATAAGCATATAATGTAAGCACTAAGAGGCCTTTTCAAATATCATTTTCTCTCAGAAGAACCAGTCAAGTAGCATCATAGACTTAGTAGAGAAGTACGTTTGTGGTAGAATAAAGGAGGATTATGTAATTCAAACATTAAGGTTCATTAAACAGCTAAATTAAGTAGTGTGAATCAGCTATTATGGCCCAAGAAAAAGAAGATCCAAAACAGATGAAAATCTTTAGAATGGTAATTGCAGGAGAAAATCATGTAGAACCAAGGTCCAAGCATTACCTCTTAAGGATAGAGCAACTTTGCAAACAACCTTACGTGAGGTAAAGTTCCCTACTGCCTGCTGTTGTTATGAAAATGCTACTTTAGTGTTAAGTTGGGAACTAAGAAATTTTCCCGCAAACTCTACACCAAAGAACCCAGGTAAGCTTTAATGAGATATTTTAGCCATGTAGTACCCCATTTAATTAATCATTTGATCATGGAGTTCTTACCCAATTTGGTACCCCATTTTGAATTTTTAAATTCGATGAATGATGGGAAATAGTACCAGGCTCATTAAGTTGTAGCATCTGGTAAAATTTTATTTGGTTTTATAAGGATATTTAATTATGTAACAGAAGAATTGGAACGATCTGATGGAATCCCTTGGAAAATTAAATGTTTTAAAGTTGAGGTAGAAATTCCTTGAAGTTAACTATCAATGCCATTACTAAGTTTGCAACTCTGATAAGTAGGAACAACTGCCAATGTTTTCATGGTAATTCTAAATATCCCTTCAAATTAAGTCTTCAGGAATAAATTTAACACGATAGAGTGTTTAAATCAAATATTGTTTGGACTTCAGATACTTGATTGAAAACATTGATTGATTTTGCCATATCCAATGGCTTCCCTTGTAAAAAAAGTAAATAGCAGTGGCGCATAGGCATTCTGGAAGATACATAGTATTGGTAACATAAGATTATCCCATAATGTTTCCAGTATGCCCCTACATATTTGATAGACTGCACTTTAAGAGCTTTTTGGTAGCCTACCATTTAATGTAGATTTTGTATGAGCACGGACTGAACATACATCTGTAAATGCTTACATTTCTTAGACTTGCCCTACTGCACAGTATGACACCCCACATTACAATAAACTGCTCTTTAACTCTGCATGCATTCAATCTCCTCTCATTCCACCCAGCATTCATAGCCTTCTGCTATCCATAATTTGCTGGCCTATCATCCTTTTCGAACAGATGAATTCTACATTCCTCTCTATTTAGTGACCTTATTACTCATATGCCATCATGCATTACTCTTTTCCTTCCTGAACCCAAATTGATTACCAACTTAGTAATCATTTGCCCTCCTTTCCATCCTTTTATTGATAACTGTAAGTTCCACCTTAGCCATGTGTGAAATCAAACTTATTTTTCTATAGTCCACATGTATGGTTGGTTGCCTTTCCCTTTTTTGGGATGGAACTGACACTGATCTGATGAAATCTTCCAGCAAAGGTTCTCTGTCATAAATGCTACAAGAGAGCCTATAAAAACTCTTTCTTCTAATTTTCCCAAAAATCACTTTAAGTCATGGGTGTCATCACATACCACAGATTTCCCCATCGACATCATATTGTTGGTTATTTCCACTTATACATTATTCCATCACTCATCTGCTCTATGTTTACTTCCATTCTTCCTTTTTGTTCAATACTATTGCCACTCCTCACTGGTTCTCTTATCTTCCTTCTTGCATTACTCTATAATTATTGTTCCAATAATCACTGCTGCCCTTCCATCTCACCTCGCACATTCCTAAAATATCTATATTCCTCTCTCTATCCCACTATGTATTCTAATTTCTATATCCTAAACATTATCCTTCCATTCCAAGTCACAATTCTAACTGGTTTGGCCCTCTTCTGATAGTTCCTTAAAATGGATTTCATGAGATAGTAACTGTGGATGCCTAGTGTATCACACTGCCAGGCTCATGATCCAACAGACCAGGTTCCATAGTTACTAGGACAGATGCTCTGTTAAATCTCTAATATGTTAGCATTCTATATTTTATTGAGGTGATTTCCTGTTGCCTTCCTCAATATATTTTAATGTGACACGATCACTCAATGGCCACCCTACTGCTATCAGATGCCTTCATAAGCTACCTCACTGAGAAACAATCACTGCCCGGGCTACCTTTTGTCTGGCTTCTACTACCTTATACATACATGGGTGATCCTACTGGGTGCAATTATTATTATTCCTACCAGTAAAGCTTGAGGGATCATCAGAGCTCCAGAGATCTTTCTGAGCATCTGCTTTTGTGAAAATTCACAGGCCCAATGGGCACACTAGAAACTCTTGTTCCACTCCCTGCATTAAGCTCAAACTTCTGGCCTAAAGCTGAAGATCCAGATACAATTGTATCCATGGATAAGGGTGGATCACTATTTGATGTAGAAGGTGAAGCCCCCTGGTTCTACATGTGTGATTTTGTATGCTGTTGTTGGTATTTACAACTTAGATGGTAGATTAGGATGACCAACTAGATGGGTAGGTACCTATATTTCAGGGCAGGAACTCATGAACAGAGAAAATATCTGGAATTGAAAGATTATAGGCCATGTTTTTGAAAACCACCAATGATAATAATATACTTTATTCATTTTGATAAATGGCACAGCCTATCAAATGTCTTCAAGATAAATAGAACAATATATAAACTAACACAGCATAACTTCTTAATTGAGATGATTGTAATAAAAAACTGATCAATCAAATGAGGTGGGTTTGAAAGTAACCAGGTATATACCACTTTTTGAAATGGTAGGTTCAAATTATCAAATTAGTTATGATTTGAATTTAATCGACACTTTTTAGTTTTCAAGTACGAATTACCCCTAATAGCATAGATATCAGATCTCAGGGAATAAGTTTCTAGATGCTCAGTAGATAAGTTCCAGGGCATTAAAAACATATAAACTAAACAGTCGTAATTCCATACATAATAAAAATGGCTTCCAAGAATCACATGGTGGAATACTAGCAAGGGAATGAACAGCTGTTTTGTTTAGCATGTGGAGAATGATCCCATGAGTCAATGTCAAAATTCATGTGGTATTGAAAGAAGGCATTTTTCTTAAAGGGTGTGGTACTCATTTGGAATGAAAAATTTGAGCTTTTTTAGCATAAAAACAGCTTTACTCAGTCTATTACCGATCTGATGGATGCAGTTCTTCCAGGTTAATATTTATATTAATTTAAACACTATATATCCCAGTATTTTATCAGTTTCAATTTCATTTTTTTTTGCTTTTAGGCTGCATACAATATGCTGGGTTTTTTCAACATTTAAATGTAAATGATTAATATTCCTTAGACTCTTTTGGCATCACTAGATAGTGCCATTTCATCGTTTTGATTTTTATACTTCAGTAGTGTTATTAGTATATAAAACTGATTAAGACGATATATAAAAGGCAAATTGTTAATCATGATGTTGAATAGTATTGGCCAAGCCCTATGGGATGCCACATTTTACTATAACAGCCATAGATATACTACTTTTAAGTTCAAGGAACAATCTGCCAGATATGACTACACTGGTTTCAGCACATCTTCCTTGAAACGATGATGTTTCAGCGTTGAAAGTATGACAGAATTTTCACACAGTTGGAAACCTTACCAAAATCGTAGTGTTGCAAATACTGATCCCCTCTCTTCAAACATGTTTCTGACATAATTAACAACAGACTCTACAGTCATACTTGTGCACTTCCCAGATTGAAAATGATACAGTGCTTTAGGAAACAGGTTGACTAAAAAAATCACACTTGTGCAGGATACAGCAACATAATTTCCTTTTTTCAAACACATTCGAAAAGGGAAGTTATACTGCACCCTGTATTTCAACTTTTATTATAGCTTCAAAATTCTAATCAAAAACAGAGCCTAGGGGAAAGGGTTGATACTTAAGCCATCTTTATCAACTTTTTTATAGAAATACAGTTTTTGAATATTTTAAAAGCTATTGGGAAATCTCCTGTCTCAAAACATGAGTTGAGTAACAAATCTAATGGTTCCACAATAAACACAATATCCTTGATTAGATAATTAGACAGACCGTAGATTGGTAGAAAACTTTAATCTGGTAATTCACATATCATATTTAATAGTATTGCCCACACCAACTATGTACCAGAGGAACAAGTTTTTGAAAGACCAAAATTCTATCCAATGTTTCCATTTTATATGGATGTATTTCACCTATACCACTAGTGGTTTTTTGCGAGTCATCATTCTTTTTTGGACCGATTTTCAAACTTTTGCTCCCCGGATTCTTTCAAATACATAGTAATGATTATTTTTTCATTTTTGGCGTGGCACAGCAAATGAACCACTTCCTCTGATTTCTTCGACGGTAGCCTCAAAATTGGATTTAACTGGACCGAACTCTTCTAATCGTTTACATTATGGCATTAACGACAATATTAAGATGGGGAAGAGGACAGTAAGTACGTTAATGTTATAAGTCGGTTAAGTGTTTACTTTGCTGAAGTGACTAAATAAAATGTGCTAGGAAATATAATTTTAAATATATTTAGTTTGAATTTCAATTGGAACATTTATGATGTAACTATTGGGAACACATTTTGACTTCTGGTAAATTGTTACTTTTGGAAGGAAAGTATCAATACATTATACAATCATTCGTGATGAGGAAGGCAGGGCCTATTTCGCAGCCAATTGAGAACCTTAATTGTAACCAAAAAGTTACCCTCAGGGAGTCGGGGAAAAAATGAAAAATATATTAGCTACTTCGGACGTTGCTCTAAGGGAATAACGAAGCAGTTAAATTTGAACTTTACCGACCATTTATATACTAATTGATTAACATTTCCCTCAAATGTTGAAAGGAATCCATCAAAGACAGCCAATCGAGTAGAATGACTCCCAATGGACATGAGTTATTAAAATGTAATGCATTTACATACATTTATAAATATGTATCGCTTAAATCCTCAGCAACCATAACACCGTGTTTTATACCTCACCCGCCCACCTCCTAGTCTTCAACCAATTACCACTCTTCCCTCATTGGGCGATGGAAAAACAAAATAGTAGCGAAATTGTAGCCAATAGATTTGCAACCTTGTTATGATGTTCAGAGGCGTTGGTGAGAGCGGGATTGTCTTGAAAAGGGGAAATTTTTGTTATTAAACATAAATGTGTTGTATATGAGAAGTATAAAATGGACTGCACTCAAGTACTTGTTGCGAGTGATGAAGAGGAGAACGTTCCTGATGAAGACGAACGCCGCCAGGTAAGTTATACGTTTTTTTCACGTACCTGCAGGCACTTCATTGTTATGTTGCTTTCATTATAGTTTATTATAACTGCTACCTATCATGTGTTTTTCATGTTACTTTTTTACTGTGAAAATAGCCCTATTCTGGTTTCTATGCTATGTTAAAGAATAATGTATGCTTTCATACTTTTAAATGTTGTTTATATCATTACGAGTTTCAATAGTTATTCATTGAATTCAATGTTATATAGGTGGCGTCCTTGAATGTAAACGAAAAATCTTTCCCCATTTTTCTCGGGGATAATAAAATAGGACGTGATGCTTCCAGCTGCAGTGTTGTCATCGCAAATATGGTGAGAGAGTTTTTTCATTTGTGACGTTATTAATGTGTTTTTATTAGTAAATATATTCTAGTGTTTTAACAATACTTGCCGAGATCCATACTGTCTGACACCAAGAAGTTTTACGAGAAAATTCAATGACATTTGCTGGAAAAATACATTTTTCAGTGATAAGTTCACACATTTCTTAACCTTCCTGATACACATATAAAACGATACGTGGGTATATTAGGGTTTCACGAATATTTAAGAAATTCAATTCTTAGGATTCCATTATATGTCACATCTCGTACAAACCTTTAGTATGTCTCGCCTTTTCAAAGCACTGATATCCTAGAAGTCTAATATTTGTTGTAATGATCTTCTGTTCGTCCGATGGAACATGAAACTGTGGATCCCTTGTTGGTTTTCGTTAAGATAAGGCTATTACTGACATCAGATTTCTTTCTCTCCTTTCTCCATTCCCTCAATATCCTACCCCTTCCAATATTACCCACCTAGTCCTAGTGGTGCAAATGACCTCAGTTGTCGGTCAGCTCACCTAATAACTACCACTGCATTTAAATTCCTATGTGTCTCTCCACTTCTCACCCATATACATTATTGATAAATATATATTTTCAGGGAAAGGAACTGACTCCCTATCCTGATGTTTGAATTTTACACTATGTTGTGCTTGGCGTTAGGTGAGCTCTACCCTCATACATTAACTCAACATTCGGATTAATTAATGTGTCAGTTATATTTCTAATAGGGTTTTTAAAGAGTTCACATTTAAGGATTTGAAAGTTAGGGTACCACTAATTAGGCTACATCAAGGGCCTATCTTTCACATTGCCATATCATCATCGAATCTTCCTTTAGACAGATTTCCCTGAAATTGTATTATGTATTGACCTTGCGCCTCTTGCTGTATTTCTTGGTAGGCCCTTTAAATGTTAGTATGCCAAATTTTTCTTCTTCCCTTTTTCCCAATAATCTCCTCTTTTATGTACATCTTCTGCAGGCAATCCCTGTTTATGATGTGGTCCATGCCTTCCTCTTCTTTATACTCTACAGTATATCCTTTTCATTTCGTATCCTCCTCATTCTTATTCTAATACAGTTATGTATGTCTAATCCTTTTCATTATTCAACTCTGTCATATTTATTCCAAAATACTCTAATCTCAAAATTTTCAATATTACCTTTCTTCTTTAACTCCACATTTGCTTGCTGGCTCATCAAAACTGTGACTTGGGAGTGTCGCTTTGAATAGTGTGGAAACATGGTCATTGATGCAAGATGCTGGTCGTGGATTGGGGACTTTTAAAATGTGTGTAGAGAAGGATGAGAAAGGTCTAATTGATGGAAAGGAAAGCAAATAAGGAAGTATTCTAGATCTACATGATACCCCGCAAGCCACCTCAAGGTCATGTGGTAGGGGTGATAGGTTACCACCTGTAAAAGAAAATTCAACTGCATTGATAACCAAAATATTTATGCCAACTTACACTCACAGTGGCGTGTATATTTATGCAAAACCTTTTGAACTTACTTGCATGCAAATGAATATATTATCAACTTACATACATATGCACCTTAGAGTGTAGTAAAAATTTATCCAATAGCGTGCAAATTGGAATAGAAAAGTAAGGAGAAATTTCACCACCACAGTGACATACAACTCATGGTCTTTGCCCCCAAGGACAGAGGTAGAGAATGTGACACACCGCTGTAGGCAGCAGAAGCATAGCAGTGGTGCAGGGCAAGCAGTACTGTACCAAGCACTACATACTTTAATGGCAGTACCATGCTGTCTTTCGGGAAGGGTTTTGGCAACAAAACATGAAATTAGTGAAAGTGCATGCATTTGAGTGGAACTAATTATTCCCTAGATGCTGTGGCTAGTGGAATTTTTCCTCTCTGTAGCCCGACAGGTGCTTTCCGGTATTGTCCGTGGGAAGGAGTCCTTTAGTCTGCTAGTCCTGGCATCTATTCCCCAAATTTTATATTCATGATCCAAGTGACCAATATATGTTAGAGTGCAAATAATTTGAGAGACATGGCACTGAATCATGCAGATCTGAATTTATTTAGTAAGCTTAACCTAGCATTGAATCGTCTTCCTTATAATGATTCCCGAGCAAACTCCAGAATCATTTCTATGATGCTTTTCGCTTTATCATAACAGTTTTTAACAAAACAGGCTGCCAGAAATTGAACCTTCTCAATTTCCTGAATGTGGATTTCCTTTTTTAGTCAATCCCATACACTACTTGCAAAGTCCTTACAATAGCATGATAACAACCTTCCTTTAACTTGTAATCACTCCTGCCAAAAATGCATCTTATAAATCCCAATGTTATATTGGGATTGTCCTCGGATTTTACGTTTGTGGGTGCCCCAAGTTAAGTCTTTGATTATAATAACAGCTAGGTATTTTACCATATCATTTTAGTATTAGTTATAGTCGTGGAAGAGGGGTAATTGCTGGAGGCAGGAAATGTGGATGCAAAGCATTTTATGATGATAGAATGCTGAAGACTGTGATAGAGAGGAGAACCTTAGACAAGAAAGGAGGGGATAAGAGTATGCATATTCGAGGGAATGATGGTTGAAAGGATGTGCATTGAATTGAAGAGGAGCTTATTGTAGTGTTTAGATGTCAGGTTGTTCTTTGTAAGGAGAGGTAAGTACATGTATCTTTGTAGAATTGTATAGGCTGTGTGTCCGTCCAAAACCATCTTAACCAGTAGATAACTAATAATAATAAGCTAATAGCTTTATGTCATCATTTTCTCATAAATGTATGGCTTTACGGAAAGAATGGAATAGAAGTATTTCAATAAGCATAATTCAACAGCCAATATTTTCATTTCATCTTGAAAATAAGTATTATTATCATTTGGGAGGTTACCCTTTTAGTTGGGTTTTGGATGGATGCAAACTTATCAAGTGTACATCTCTTAGCCTGGCCCTAATCGACAAGAAACGACAATAACTCTTCAATTCTGCGTGAATTTTCCCTTACTTTATTCTTCCCAATATGTCTATACTTTTCGTCTCTCTTCCTCACTTGCCTAACGTTTTTCCGCCATCAGTTGTGAACATTCAATCCCCCACCAAAATATTCTTCATCCACTTTTGCTGCCTTCTTTGGATTCCCCTCCTCCCTTGCCATGCCTAGTAGTTCTTCATTTGTTTTCCTTTCCATCCATTATAATTTTTTCATCCATATCCACACTCATATTTTCACAGCCTACAATCTACACTAATTATCTTGCTTCAACGACTAAGTTTCTGGGCTGTACAACACCATGCTCCATACCTGTTTGCATTAGTGTTTTCTTAGCATCCACACTCAATGTCTCCATCATCAATTCTTTCCTCCCTCTGAAAGCTTCATTTCTTAAAAGAATTCTTCTGCTTGTGACCCTACTACTTGAACCATCCTTCAAAACGCTTCCAGGATAGGTAAACTCTTCCACTAACTATAGTGTCTCACCTCTAACTATAAAAAAATCTCAATTTATGCATCATCTGGCATCGAGTGCATAGCAAATAAATTATAGCTCAAACTGTGTAAAAATATTGTTCAAATTCCAAAGAAACTGCGGGAGATGCCGCAACAGTAACTTTTAACGGAGTCATCCGCTAATGTGCATTTTTAATGCAACAATTTCAGAGCGTAAAAATCATTCGCCTTGACTGGGACTCGAACCCAGATCCCTCAATATCCGGTCGAGTGAAAGCACTCGACCGGATATTGAGGGATCTGGGTGCGAGTCCCAGTCAAGGTGAATAATTTTTACGCTCTGAAATTGTTGCATTAAAAATATTGTTAGTTATAATGTCAAAAACCTCTTAAGTTGACTCAAAAGCATGCATTTTCATGCATTAATTTTGCCAAAAAATCTTCTTAGCTGGAAGAAAAATGGCTGAATGTAATGGAGAAATTGCAACCTTCACCATAATTTCCTATTCAGACATAATATCTGATCTCATTGCTAGAATCCAAAGGAAGAAACACATGGCATGCTTTGGCAATGTGTATGAGGAACCTGAAAGGCAGCAAAAGAAAATTCAAGTTGATGCAGTGAGAGTGAGCTACCTTTCAAAATACATAGCCCATTTCTGAATGTATCATACAAATCTGAACCAGGGTATAAAATGCAATGCAAACTTGATAAGTTTTTTCGCAAGAAAGAATTATATTTCCCATAGCAAAATTATTGGAAGAGGATGTGACATATCGGAGAGGATATAACTCCCAATCCAAAACGTATTTCTCTTTCCCAAAATACAAAACTCCCTATACATTATATCTCCTTCAATGCAAAACTCCCAAACTATATGAAGTGTTTTTTCTCTATGATCTTCCGTTGCTGCATTCAATAGATTATAGTTTGTTTGTTTATTTATACCATAACCATGCAAAGGTAAAAATTATTGTTAAAGAAAATTGCGTATATTTACACATTGATGGTTTTTTGTATATATGACAAGTAAGGGCAGGAATGTCGTTTATTGGAGGTGTTGAGAGTATCCCGCATGCAACACTCGAGTGAACATGACCACAGTTGGTCCTGAAGTATAAATTAAAAAGCAACCCTCGGAATACTAGCATGCTTCAGGTAGAGAAGCAGTTAGTGCTTTAAGGATATATGATTCATACGAGGATCCAAATTACAATTTACTGTTTGGTTGAATCCTAATTTTGGTACGCAAGAAAATTTTAGATGACTCATGAGAGCTCACGCTTGGTTCTTGGATGGTGCTTTTCAAATTGCTGCCGATATACTTTTTCAACTGTTTGCAATATTAGGGGTGGCATAATCGTATTGCGGCTGTTGTAGGTATAGCGCACCCAAGTATTCATAGATTCTTTTCAGAAATTCAAAAGGAGCAGGCTGACACTGAGACATGCTACATCAATTATCTTCTGGTCAGAGAATGAAGAAAATTTGGGCACCCAAGCTGCTTTGTATCGTAGATTGCTTTTATAATTTTGTGTCTAAATACGAAACGTACGAAAATGATGATGAAAGTCTTGATTACTTACGAGCCACTGGTTCAAATTTGACTTCCTGAATTACTCAATACAATAAATACTTTTTGCAAAAGGTTTTGTAATTTTCAATTTTGGGAAATTTTGCTCTATGGGGATTTTAGTGTTTTGGAGTTAGTAACTGGGCGTTTTATATTGGGAGAAATTCTTAGGGAACTATGACCCCCCAATTGTCGCAGAAATTTTATTTATTTAATGACTTCATTTGGGTCAGATTTAGACTTTATAGTCTCTTCTTACACCTAACCCCTACATATTACATTAAAGACAATAACAAACACCCAAGCCCAAGGAGGAGTGAAACCTGCCTACGTAGGAATCTAACCCGTGACCTCTGAATTAGCAGGCAAGGACGTTACACTGTCGCCACTGAGGTGGCCGTGTAATGTCCTTACTGAAATATGATGATTTTCTTCTTCATTAAATTTAGCCAATATGATGATTTTCACCTTCCGCATCTGTGAAAATGTCATCCTCATCAGCCATAATATGCCTCCTAGACTATGTTCAAAATCCACAATCACATTGATTTATATTACACTATTTCAAGTCTGTTATAAATCTTTAAATGCCTGAAGTCCCTGTGAGCAATGCTGACAAAGTTTCACAAAAAAGCCAGCGTCACTCTCAGCAACTCTTTTATCGATGGCTGTAATTTTAAATAAAAATTAAATAATTCTTATTTTTATGCTATATTTTCTTTTTTTTGCCTCATCATACAAGTTTTATTAAATTTTTCTCATGTGGAACCAATTTTTTGAATTTATATAATTATTTACATGCTACCTTGTTAATTCTACCATAATATTTCTTTCCATGTAAATACTCCTTTTAGTTTCATTTACCTTTGAAAGAATCATTTAAACTTTATGCAGGTTGCTTGAGAAGGAAGCTTTTGCTAATGAGCATTTTCATTACTGCTTGGCTGAGCATAATAATTTTTTTGAGTCTCTCATAAGAGGGATCTGGGGGGATGATAGAAATCTATTATGGATATAATATAGAATGGGAGACCTTGTATCATCATACGATGAGCCTGCATATTAGTATTCCTCTAAGAGGACATTGCTTACTGCCAAAATTTTAAGCGCCATCTTAGGTGCCATGTTTCAGTCCGTGGAAATACAGAGTGTCCTTGACACATTTGATCATTGATTTCAACATTTGATCTGGAGAGATACAGATGTGATATCCTCTGACATTGTGTGAGACTTTCCAAATAAGGGGGAACTTGGTTTATTTATTTCCCCTTGAGGGGGATACCCTCAGATCTCTGTAAACTAAATGAAAGTTCATTGGAACATTATAATAATTTTACTCTGTTTTTCACCCACTAGTGCAAACCAATTCTTCTCTTAATGTCCCTTCTATTTTGTAATAAGTTTTTTGTTTCATTAATGCTTCAAGCATAGTTGTTTACAAAATGATGGTGTGTTTACTATATTTCGTAAAATTTTCAGCAAATTATTATGAGTAATAATGTTTTTACAGACATTTTTCATAAATTCTGCATTTTATTAAAATAGCCTAGCAATTTTCATGTGATATTAAGCAATTATGCATGCCACCCAAAGGGTTAATCATTGTTAACCTAATGTGATTTTATTTTGTACAGGCACTTTCAAGCCAGCATGCTGTAATCCAGGGGTTGGAGTGTGGCATGTTTCTAATTTATGACCTAAACAGCAGGAACAAGACCAAATTAGGAAAGGTATTGTGGACTCAAATAGACGATGAATTTTTCACTTCATCATCTTTGCTTCAAATCATATGTTCATGTGTTTTCTGACTTATGATATATTTGAAGAGCAAAGTGCATGGTATATTGTACAAAATACCAACAATATTTTGTGTATTCATTTGCAGATGACCCTGACCCCAAATGTGCGATACCAATTAAGGAGTGGTGACGTGGTTCGTCTTGCCAATGTTCTATGTAAATTCCATTTTGAGAAGGATTTTGGGTCGAATTCGTCCTCTTCAAGAAATGACCGAAGAAATGATATTCCATGTACGCAAGTAATTGAGGGTTCTGATGGTGAGGATGTAGCCACTGAGGCTGAGGGTTCAGAGATGCAAGATACCCTTGGCGATGTATGTCCAGCCGTTAAACACCCTAATAAAGAAAAAGATCATATTAAAGTGCCAAAAACTCTCATCAAGGTAATTATTTCACACACTAGTGTGTGTATACATCTCAATCTTTTAGCAGTCTTACAGCATGTTATAGACCCATCATGTGTGATGGAATAAATAACACTTCTTGACAACTCTTGGAACAACATTTATATTTATGCGGTCAATATCAAAGTGGTTCACAGAGGGAGTAAGGCACTCTAGCAAGAGGTAGGTCATGTGACTCACCAATAGTGATGCATTAGAAACACCTCAATTGAAAATATAATGATCACACAACAAGCATGCATATTTTACTTTTCTCTAGAAATTGTGACTCATAATTTAAAGATATTTTTGTACTAACATTATCAGTTTTTCACATAAAATTTTTTTTTAATTAATTTTTGCATTGCGTTTTTGCAGCATAATCTAGTCGAGGAATTAGATTTTTTCTCCTCCCACATTGGGATAGGTATCATCATATCATAGAACAAGTCTTTCGAAATTTCATCCATAACATCTGGCTTAATATGGCAGAACACTAGTTTATACTATTTGACAAAATGTTTCATTTCAACAATTCCTTCTGGGCGTTAATAGTTTGGATTTTTCTGGATTAATGGTTCAGTTTCAATGACAATTTGCCTTTAAGAGATGAATTTTATATGTAGTATACATAACTTTTGCCAATTCTCTGACATCTCATGAAACACATGTGAGGGATTTTGTTCCACTTGCAGCTGGAAGTTTACTGTAACCTTAAAACAACCCACTTGCCACAGGATTGCGCTACCTGAATTCACCATTGGTAACAGGATTTTTCACTATCAGCATAGTATTTTAATTATTAACAGTAGTCTAATGATCTGGGTAGACTTTTGTTGGACTCAGAGACTATGCCTTTACGACACCCGCATTCTACTTAAGGTTGAGTGCTTGTAGACTCTCGAGATCATTGGGAGAGATACACTATACTAGGCAAGGGGAAACATCCCTGTTAATTCAATGCACATAGGTTTCAAAGCTGCACAACACGTGAGTTGACTCTGAACAAGCTACATTGTATACATATAACATTTCTTTGGGGATTTTTTTTTGGAAGTTCTTTCAAGGAAAAAAAAACAATTGCTTACCCCTTGCTTAAAACAGTGATATTGTTGAAATTTGTAATAAAGGCTGTCAGAAAGGTAATACTCCAGTATTTTTTTTCAGTGAATCAGCTTACATCTTATAGGTTGAAGTTATACCTTTATACCCTCGACCCGTTGTATTCAGTCTGATTTTAGAGCACATTTTTTAGTGAAAACAATCCGTCTTATGGGCTAAGAAATACTATAAGTACTTCTGCCAAAAATGTATAGTTACTTTTGGAACTCAATACCTCTTCAAAGCTTGAACATTGTTTTTGTTTCATCAGTCATAAGTATTTCAAAGCTCATCATCAGATGCTCTGATTGCTTTTAATACCATACTCAATTGTTGTTTTTGTTGGCTATGCATATGTGCCCTGCCTTGCTAATATTATAGATATTTCCATTCCCTATTATAATGGTATTAAATAGCAGGGCTTAAATTTAGTATGAGTTGAGGTTTATTCCCTCTCATATGAGTAAGAATACCTTCAATTCAATCCTCTTTGGTTTAGCACGGAGAGGGAATCAGACTTTGCATGTTCACATGAAAGAATTTATTGTTGTCAGCTAGTTTCACTACACTGTAGTATCATCTGAACAATGATTACAAAAAGTTCACATTCATATATATATTGTCAATGGATGGGGTCATGCAGAGGGGAGGAAGGAGGAAACGGGTGTATGGTGGTAAGCCACTGAGTTTGAGGAAGGATGTCATAGTGGTTCTGAGGTAGTAATTATTGCAACTGGTCGCCCTCTCTCTACTCACATCCACACCCACCCCGGTTCCCCCCCCCCCCCCACCTGCCACCGGCAACACCTGCCTGACCCCACTTATTGACGAGTGTTAACTTTTTGTGGGGAAACTAGTCAAGAACAATAAATTATTTCCTGTGGAAATGATAAGTCTTTGATTCTTTCTTCATGCTTTACAAATGGATTTCCACAAAGTATCGGCCTAAACCATCATCTTTGGTTTGATGACAATTATTCTGGTTTTAATGTCTTGAATTGTAATTTACTGTAAAACTTATTTCAGAAAACTGAGGAGCACCTCTTTAAAATGCCAGAAATCTCTTCTCCAAAGAGTGTAAATGATTCATTTGGATACTTGAATGAATCCAAAAATTCAAGTTGTCGTCTGGACTCAGATGATGAAATTTTCGATCTTCTAACTCAGCCTTCTGGTGAAGAGCCGCAAACTTCAAAGTCAGTGACTAAAAATAAAAGTCCGTATTGCAGTCCAGGATGTGGCCCTCCTGCACCCTTGAATAATGAAAATGAGAAAAGTCATGATGATGATATATTCTCTGCTGCTACTGAAGACTTCATTGTCACGCCAAAGAAGAGTACTCCCAAAGCAACACAAAGGTTAACATGGAATGAAGGTAATGCTGTGACTAGTGAAGAAGAGCTCACTGATGGAGAGAGTATCTTTTCTTTAGCAACAGAAGCATCTCCATGCCCATCCATTAATAAGAAAGAATCCGGTGCAAACCCAAAGGATTTGCTTGTCCGAGACAGTGGTACTTTGAAGGAAGGAGAGATCACTGGTGAGGAGGACATTTTCTCTGCAGCAGCCAAAGGTTTTTGCCCGAAGCCAAAGGAAAAAAGTACTCAGAAAGCAGATGGAAAGGCTGTTATGGAGAAAGATGCATGGGAGGAATTTGGAGTCACGGATGAAGATGACATATTTTCTGCAGCAACTGAAGCGTTTCCTGTTAAAGCCAATAAAGATAGCCTTGAAGAAAGCAGGAAAGATAATAATGAAGGAAATAATGTTTCAAAGGAAAGTGAGGCCACAGATGAAGAGGACATATTTTCTGCTGCAACAGAAGCTTTTCCCATGCAGCCCAACAAAAAAAAGACTTCCAAGATGAAATCAAGAGGTGCCGGAACCAAAGAGGGTGAAATCTCCGAAGAAGATGATATCTCCAATGAAGTGGATGTATTTTCTGCAGAAACAGAAGCTCTTCCTCTTCACATCTCAAAAAAGAAAGAGTCCAAACTAAATCCAAGAAAAGGAATGGCGGTTGATGGTGCCACCTCCATAGGTGGGGTTAGTGATGAGGAGGATATATTTTCGGCAGCAACAGAAGACTTTGCTGGGAAACTGAAGGAAAAGGACCCTCCTCAAAGTAACTCTAAAGGCTCATTCAGCATAAATAAAGGATCAGTGTCTTCTGAAATCCATGATCCCCAACCTGGACAAATAGCTGAAGCAGATTTAGCTAAATCAGATGGTACAAAAGCAATGGATTTCAATCAGGAGCAAGTTTTCTCTGCTGACACCAAGGGCCTTCTGCCTCTGCTGCAAAATGATAAAAACAAAGAAGAGGGGGAACTAACTAAAAGTTCTAATGTGAAAGCGGTACAGGAAGGGGTAGAAAGCTGTGACAATGAAGGCTTTGTGAAGGATTTATTGTCAACCTCTGGTTCACAGGAACTATGTGTTCAAGGAAACAAAGCAGCTGTGAGCAATACCTTGCCCGTCACAGCTGCCAATGAACTAGTCAGCTCTCAAAGAAGTGATGGTTCAAATCGTATTGGTGGTGAAAGTGCAGATAAGTCGAGGGAACATGGGATAAGTTCTCAAGAAATCAAGAAGCCTGGTGTGGAAGTTGATAGTGACGGTGATGCAACTGATGTGGAAGATGAATCTCTATATTTAAGCACCAGAGAGAAGACTCAGGGCCATTCTGAACTGAAAAGTGTTATGAAAGGCAGTTCCTCTGAAAGTGAAAAATCAACATTTGCTAAGTCCGACAATGATCAGAGTCAAGCAAAATTAACTGCTCCGGAATGTGGCCCTCATGTTGGTGGTATTTCTCATTTAAATAACACAAGTTTTGAGGTCATTTCTGATACAGAGGACGAGGATGATGAAGAAAACTGTATCGATTCCACAATGGAAAACTCAAACCAGAATAAAACTGTCAAATCTTCATCAATTGGGAGTGTCTATTCTGGCTCTATAAAGTCTGGAGATGCTATCCAAAATGCACCCTTGGCCTCTAGTGAGCAGGAAGTTAGCTTAAGACAACAAGGGGAAAAGGAAAGTAAATCAGTGATGATGACAATTGATGAAACTTTACCTACAACCTGTGTTATTCTGACAAAAAAAGACATTAAATTATCAGGTGATAATCCCAGAGGAGAGGCTAAGGGTGATAAAAGGACTGTTGCAGATGAGACTCAGTGGAAAGATAAAGAGAATAAGAAAAATGAAAGGCAGACAGTGAATGGATCAAAAAAGCAGAATGACTTAAATTCGAAAACATTGCACAAAAATATTAAGGATGACACTTGTGACAAAAGTGAGGTTTCCAATCCAGGACCTTTGCAAAATGAGTCGTCTGTTGTTGAAAAGGATGAAGACGTAGTCTTTGTAGCTGAAACACCTGTGTGTGCAAGGATCAGTAAGAGGGGAAAAGATTCACAGGTTGAAAATGGGGTAGTTGATGTAGAGGATGAGGAAGAAGACATGAGCTCGTTTTTGACAGAGGCACCACCAGAGTTTAAAACCCCTGTAATAGGTGTCAAGGGACTGACAACAGGGTTGCAAGATCTCAGCGAATTTGAGATTCAGCCTACACCTAAGTCAACTGCCCCTTGTGCCCAAGGAAAGGCGCAAATAATTGGGGAGGCCGATGATGATGAGGAGGAGGATATGAGCTCATTTCTCACCCAAGCACCACCCGAATTCAAGACACCAGAGACTGGCCTCAAGAAACTGAGTGATGATGAAAATGACTTGAGTGAGCTTCAAACACAACCAGCTCCAAATGTCACTCACACTCCATGCAAAGACAAGAATGAAAGTGATGATCAAGAGGACATGAGTTCATTTCTCACAGAGGCTCCACCCGAGTTTAAGACGCCTTTGGTTGGTGTGCGGAAAATAATGGCAGACGAAGGAGAAGAGGATGACATAAGTGATTTAGCAACTCAGCCTACACCAAATTGTGGAGAAAAACAGAAAGATGATGGTGAGGAAGAGGACATGAGCTCATTTCTCACAGAGGCCCCGCCTGAATTTAAGACTCCTGTGGTTGGTGTACAGAAAATAATTGCAGAAGAGGATGATTTAAGTGATTTAGTGACCCAACCTGCACCTAGGAATGAAGAGAAACAGCAAGATGATGGTGAGAAAGAGGACATGAGTTCATTTCTAACAGAGGCTCCACCTGAATTCAAGACTCCTAGGATTCAAGAATCCAAGGCTGGTGTGCGGAAAATAATTGTAGAGGAAGAGGAAGATGACATAAGTGATTTAGCAACTCAGCCTGCTCCAAAATGTTTAGAAAAACAGCAAGATGATGGGGAAGAAGAGGACATGAGTTCATTTCTTACGGAGGCTCCACCTGAGTTTAAGACTCCTGTGGCTGGTGTACGGAAAATAATTGAAGAGGAAGATGACATAAGTGATTTAGCAACTCAGCCTGCACCAACATGTGTAGAAAAACAGCAAGATGATGGTGAAGAAGAGGACATGAGTTCATTTCTCACAGAGGCTCCACCTGAGTTTAAGACTCCTGTTGCTGGTCTACGGAAAATAATTGTAGAGGAAGAGGAAGATGACATAAGTGATTTAGCAACTCAGCCTGCACCAACATGTGTAGAAAAACAGCAAGATGATGGTCACGAAGAGGACATGAGTTCATTTCTCACAGAGGCCCCGCCTGAATTTAAGACTCCTGTGGTTGGTGCACGGAAAATAATGGCAGACGAAGAAGAAGAGGATGACATGAGTGATTTAGCAACTCAGCCTGCACCGTGCGTAGAAAAAGACCAGGATGGAATAGAGAAGAACATTAGCCCATTTCTCATTGAAGGACAACTTGAATTCAAGACTCCAAAAGTCAGCAGTCAAAAATTGACTGTGGAAGAGGAAGAAGAGGACTTAAGTAATTTGGCAACTCAGCCTGCTCCAGTTTGCGATGAAATGGGTATGAATGAGAGAATATTGCCTTCTCATTTACAAAATGAATTTAAGTCTCCTAAAGACACCGTTAAATATCCTGCTGTGGAAGAAGAAGAAGAGGACTTGAGTGATTTGGCCACTCAGCCAGCTCCAACATGTGATGAGACGAAAGGGAATGAAGAAAAAAATGTTGACTCATTCTGCAGTGAGATGCAATCTAAGGTGAAGACCCCTGCAGTTGGTACGATAAACATAAGTGAAGAAGAAGATTTATGTGATTTTGTAACCCAACCAGCTCCAGTAATTGAAGGAAAGGACAAAAGTAGAGGAGAAATTCATGGTCAGGAAAAAGATCATCATCCTGGATTTAAGAGACAACCAGCAGTGATTGCAGCCATCCCTCGCCCTACACGCCAGCTGCGAAGAAAAAAAGGAGACTTGCAAATCGAAAAGTCAGCAACCATGCAAATCAAGCAAGAAGTGGAGAGTGAAGAAGATCTTAGTTTGCTGGATACACAGCCAGCTCCCCATGCAAAAGCATCAAGTAAATCAGGTAGTCTAAATAAAGACAAGCTGCAAGTAACTGACCTAATGAGAGAAAATGTAAGAAGGAAAAAAGCACTAGGGGTGGACTTTTCTTCTCCGAAAACTGGCAAAAAAGTATCCAAAATTTCTTCTCGAGTGGAAACACCAGTGGAAGATGATGGAAGTAGTAGTGAGACTGACTTCGAACTCAGCATGGCTCTACCAGATACACCAGAACTTCTTGGTGTTTTGAAAGAATCTGGAAACAAATTTATCCAATCTCAGACCTCATGTAAGAATTTATTTGATGTTGAAGTACATGGTACTGTGGCCTCCAGCATTGCATCACCAAAAGTGCTTCCAAAAGAGGAAGCAATCAAATTGCCAGCCTCAGGAAAAAGTAAGACAACTGTTAAGAAAGAAAAAATGAAACCTCATGTTGTTAAGGCTACGAGAAGAGCCAAGTCATCTTTTGATGAAAAAGACGCCATCTGCCCTCCAAAAAAGCTTAATGAAATACAGGATTCAGAGAAAAGGTCTGATCGAACAGATTTGAAAAACAAGGACTCATTAAATGACTCCAAGAAGGTTTTTACTCGAGGAATGGGAGTTACATTGATTGGAGTTAATAAGATTCAAAAATCTGAAAATACTAATTTAGAAAAGCGCAAGTCACAAGCATTGCCACACTCGAGAGAGATGGTGGTGACATCAACTCCTATTCACACGAGTGTAGTCTCATCAAAGCATGGTGAAACTCTTGGGTCAGCAGATGCTGCCGAGAAAAAGGCAAGTATACAACCAACTCGCAGAGGAAGAAGAAAAGCAGGTGGTGCGATAGGTGATGCAGGGCATTTGGACAGTCCAATAGATTTAGTCAGTCCAGTTTGTGTAGGAGACCCTAGTGAGATTCCACAGTGCATAAAAATGGAGGATGCCCAATCAAAAAATGTACACGATGCACAAAAAAGTCGTAAATTAAGGTTGCGGAAACCCCCTGACTCTAATGTTGCAGCTAAAGAAGGAAAGAATAGCAGTAAAGAACCAAATTCTAATCCACAAACTAGAGAGGAGCCATTACACGTGGATGAATCAAGTGTTAGCTCTTCTAATACCCAGAGCATGTTTCCAGGAAAGAAGAGAAACATATCTGCTTCAGTAGTGGAAGTGACTCCTGTTACTCAAGAAACAGCTAAAGTAAAGAAGACACAAAGAAAGAAGATTGAGTCTGAGGAAATCTTTCCCGTCAGTGACAAAAATCAAACTGGCCAGTCCACAGAAAAATCATCAAATTCAAAAAAATCTCATGAAGGAGAGTGTTTGGGAGAAACAAGTAGTTCCAGCAATATTGAAGCGGAGATCAGCCCCATAATATTTTATCGGAAACACCAGAGAACTTTAAAATCTAACAGTCCAACAATCAGTAACTCTGGTTCTTTGGTAGACACCCTCAAGAGAAAGAAAACTCAGGGCGATGACAGTCATTCCCAGAATGAAAAAAGAAATACAATTGAGTCTCCGCCTAAACCTATAAGACGTTCTGGAAGGGACAAGAAGCCAAAAAAACGATTCAGTGTTGAAAATAGTCCGGCGGAAGCCAAGAGAAGTAAAGGCAAACCGAAGTCAGAAGAGCCCATCCCTATCGTTTCGAAGACAACGAGGGAAAGAAAGAATTTTGCTGATTCCATCACACTCTCAGACTCTGGTGTGAATTCTAGCCCAGACTTAGCTGTGTCCTCGGATTCCACTGCCAGTACTTCAAAGAAGAGAACTTCTGATGATGACCAGGATTCAAGATGCAGCAAACGATCCAGGACATCTGATGATGACATTTCTGTCGGAACAGTGACTAGAGGTGGTAGCAGAGGGAGGAATAGAGAGGTTCCAAGCCCACTGAAACCTCCCATGGGCCCTCCTGCCCCAAAGAGTAATGATAAGTCTAAGTTGTTGGATGGTAATGCACTTGGGCCTGGGGCCACTCTAGGAAGAGGGGAGAAGAAAGGGAGCCAAGAGTTACAGGATGCCCTTAAAGAGGATGCTGGGGACAGAAGGAGTACCCGTGGGAGGGGGAGGAGAAACAAAGAGCCTCTGGTCCCTGAGGTGCATCATAGTACGAGAGTGAAGGAAGAGGTCAGTGATACCAAGCAGGACATTGCACAACATCAAGCAACAGGAAGAAGAGTTGGACAAAGGTTGAGGGAAGGAACATCCTCTGAAAGTCCTCAAGTATCCATAGTGAAAGGAGATGTTTCTCGAGTGAATCAGGTTGACAGTTCAAAAGGACGCAGTGTAGAAGATGTTGAAATGGTTAGAAAAAGAAGGAATGAGTCAATTGCAGCAAATGACTCCAAAGTGAGTTCCTCGACTGAGGAGGCATGGAATGAATCAATATCTTCCAAATCAAAGAGCAACAGAGGTGGTGAGACCACAAGCACAAATCTGAGAAAGAGGAGGAAAATCAGCCCTAAGGTCACTAATGGAAGCACTGAGGAGAACAAAGTTGGTAAAAGAAGAGGAGAGAATTCTTCATCTCCAAAAGTTGTTCCGCCCTTGAAGATATCTAGGGGTCAGGTTGTTACAGAAAATGTGAAAGACTGTGTTACAGTTGCTTTGGATTCTCCTGTGTACAATCAGAGCATTCTGGCCGAACGAGGTTGGGCAGAAAAACCAACGAGATGTAGAAAACAGAAAAAGGACACTGTGAATGTGCTCTTCACTGGCCTCAATGATCCCAAGCTTGGCCAGATTGTGGAAAAATTAGGTAAGTCCAAATTTTTAAGAATCATTTCAGCCACTTTTCAAATTGGTTTTCTCTTATAGGCACATGCTTGCTGTGTTGCTTGAAATTGCAGATAAAATATTGGTTCAAATGTAGTTCCCCACATTTGTAAAGACCAATTTTTCAGATATGTGGGTGATTTATGTTTTGAAAAATATTCCCTCTTCACTCTATTTTGCTAATACTGTTATTAAAAAACAAATACCTGCATTCGACCCATTAAGATCCCGAGGGAAATGCCATAATTGTAATTGTATTATTAATAAACACCTCTATTTATGCTAAAAAAGCTCTCACCCTCTGAACATAAAATAATGAAAACCTCGTATTTTTCATCTGATATCATTAAAAACCACACATAAATTTAGATCCAATCTACATTTCACTTACATATGGAAGAATATCCACATCCTCTTCTGAAAAATGTATTTCAGCACAGACGAGTCACAATTTCAGCACAACACAGTCTTTTACGAGGGTAGTTTGAAAGGTTCTCAGAATCACCTCCTGGTGTTGGTGCTAGTGCAATGAGTTTCCCATGTAGTAATAGTTAATCATTTATGAGTAAACACCTAATGTGTCAGTGATCTGTGAAGATCTGTGGCATGAATGGCTCTTCATTGTTTTTCTTGTATAGAGATTAGTGAAGATAAAAAAATTGAGATTTGAGCTGTGATTAAAGTCTTCATAAAGAAAGTTATCAAAGCAAAGGAAATTCATGCCGACTTGCAGAATACGTGGGGGGGCTCTGCTTCTTCATATTCTACTGTTGCCAAGTGGACAAACGAATTTTAGTTTGATGGGGATGGCTTAAATGATGATCCGCATTGCGGTTGGCCAAAATGTGCCACTACCCCAGAAATTATTGCAAAAGTGCATAAAATGCTCATGGAGGATAGCTGACTGAAAGTGAGAGAAATTGCTGAAGCTGTAGGGATCTCATCTGAATGGGCATATCATATTATAACGGTGGAATTAGATATGAGAAAAACTATCTGCTAGATGGGTGCCATCACTCTTGATACAGGATCACAAATGTGCCTGAATGGAAATTTCCAAACAATGTTTGACTCATTTTAAGAGCAACTAACAATGTTTTCTGCACTGGTTTGTGACCATAGATGAATTTTCGGTACACTACTATACCCCAGAGACATACAGTATTCAAAGCATTGGAAACATGTTTGATTCACTGCCACTAAAGAAAAAAGGCAATACGGCTGGCCGGAAAGGTGATGGCTTCAGTTTTCTGGGATGCGAAAGTGATTCTGCTGATAGATTATCTTCTCAATGGTCAAACAATTACTGGACAACACTATGCTAACCCCTGGACCAACTACAGCCAAAGATACTTGAAAGAAGGTAGGGTTTTGCAACTAAGAAAGTCATATTTCATCAAGACATTGCATGTCCACACACAAGTGTCGTTGCTATGACAAAAATACATGAACCAGATACAAATCGTTGCCACACTCACCTTATTTGCCTGACTTGGCTGCATCAGATTTGTATTTCTTCCCCAAGCTCAAAATTTTCCTCAGTGGACAGAGATTCTCTTCAAATGAAGAACTAACTGCTGAAATAGATGGGTATTTGGCGGGCCTGAATGAATCTAATTTTCGAGATGGTATCAAAACATTGGAACATCGCTGGGTCAAGTGTATTAGTGTACAGGGAGACTACTTTGAAAAATATAAATGTTTCACTTAGGTAAGTTTTCTAGTTCTATTCCACTCCAATAACTTTTCAAATTACCCTCTGACCAACTCTATTCTACCCAATAAATGAACCTACTTTAAAAACATTAAACTGCACCATATTCTTTCCTGGCCTACAAAAATCTATAGTCCTCTCATAAAATATTAATCCCTATTTTGGAAATTAATAAATTGATTGCAATTTGTGGGAAAGGAAGTACACTGCTATTTCACAAAATATAATGTTACTGCACCGATTTTGATGCAGTACATCATTATATGGTGGCAGATGATGATATGACATATCAAAACTGGTCACCGTAAAGTTATATTTTTTGGAGTAGCAGTGTTTCCCTTTTCCCGCATCATGAAGGAGTTTCACCAAGTTACGACATCCACCATTGCATAGATTGACTGTGACTTTACCACCAAACTATCCTCATCAATGCTACATACTGTTACACTCAAAAAGTCAACCTTCTCAACTCCTATCCTTCTAATCAAATGATACCTAAAAATAAGATGCAAAATACATAAGTGTTCTCCACATACTCTGCGGTGAAAACAGAGATACCATGTACCATCCACATCTCTGACTCTTGCAATACATTTACATTCTACTAATTTCCTTTGTCTCAAATTCTCTATAAATAAGTGAAAGCAAAAAAGCATCAAATCTCTGATGTAAATAATCAACCTCATTCAAAGACTCCTCCCAAAGCTCCCCTTTTGCTTTCATATACAGAATAACATGAAAGTTAGTTAATTACTGCACTGTGTGAATGTTTTTCTCTCAACCCATTTGTATGCTGACCATGGTAGTATGATAGATCTTGAATTCATACACCAGCTTGTGGTGTTCACCCTGCAAATTTAATATATCCCCCGAAATTGCATACCCATCTCTCATCACTCAATGTGCATCACTGCATATCTTCCCCTTCTCTTCTGCATCCTTATCACATAGCTTCATTCTTTCTTGGCTAATATAAGCTTCCTCACCCTATCATCCTGCCCACCTTGCTCTTCCCCTACTCACGCCCTTATCACCCTTGCCTTGAATTTTTGCTTTTGACCTTCCTTCTTCATCTTTCTCCTCCCTACTCCCTTTCACCCCTCATATTTGACCCAAATGGGCCAGAGATCTCCTGGTGGTTGTGGAATGGTTTCTGTATCCACATTAACAGTCAAACAACTTGTTAATGGGATAATTGTTATTGCAAGCAAGCATGAGTTCATTGGTTTGAAATTATGCATGTTATGAGCACCATATCACAATTGAAGCAATCCCTCCAGTAGATTCTGAAGAGCAAGTTAGCAAACAGAGGCTATATTTTCCCAATAAGGCCTTAGGTCTATTATTATATTGTCCATTCGTGAACTTCACTCTCACTAACCCATTCCTCCAGTCTCTTTCCATGGAGAGGTTGGCCACTCAGTTGGATAAACCAGGAAAAGTCAGGAGTTGGCTGTTCAAATTGAGAATATGTGCTGGAAATTGGGAATTCCCAATGAAAACCAATGTTTCTTATTGTGGTGATGAAAGTTCAAGTTTGCTGTAGGCCATCATGTGTGAAATCCTTGGGGGAAACGTAGTGTAGGAACTTCATTGATACCAATGGCACATGAAGTGATGAGAGATGATTCGAGAGATATGTAATCGGATCCCAAACGCATGAGAGGTGAATCGGGGGAAAGAACGGGAAACTGTAAAATGAGTGTAAGTTCAGAAGGGTCTGGTGATTGCAGTTTCCAAACATTTTCAACGTATTTTTAGTCAACATTTCCAGTGATTTAGAACAGAATTCATGACATGTTAATTCTGTTGTTTTTATCATTTTTGCACTTGCAAATATTTTGAGTATGTGTAAGAGAGATGTGAATGACAGTACATGCAACAAATTGCTAGATGTAATGAGTATGCTATTACAAGCAAAATATCTTTAATCCCTTGTGTGATGCTTATGACCAGGTTTGACTGTACTTATATTAGTAATGACTCATTTGGTCCCCAGTTTGGGCAAATATTGTGTCATATGGAGTTAGGTGTCATGGCCAAAAGTGTGAAACACTCCCTTGATTGCAAGTTGTGTTGAATTATTTCATTGAATATTTTTTAGTATTAATTTTATATAACATGCCAGTTTTGTATAGTTAGTGAATATTAAAATGTTTTTACATTTGTGTTGAATAGGAGGTTCTGTTGTGCAGACACCTCAAGAATGCACTGTGCTGGTAACCGATCGGCTGAGGAGGACTTATAAGCTGCTTTGTGCCATTGCCCGAGGGATACCGATTGTCACTTCCCAGTGGCTGTCAGAATCCTCTTCCAGCTGCAGATTTCTTGGTAAATTTTGAAAGAGTGTGTCAAAAATGCAATGGATCATCTGGCTAATATCTCTTGTTTCAGTTGGCCTGAAAATCATTCAGTTATTAACATTTTTGTATTCGATGGTTTCTGGCTCAACTTTGTGGAAGTTCATGCTCATTAAATGAAGAACACTATGTATTTTTCCACTGTTCTTTATTTTGGTACTACTAGTTTCAACGCTTGGGCGTCATCATCAGGTACAAATTAGTCGAGTTGCGGTCGATTTATATACCATTCATGTGGGGTAAGGGGTGGGTGAGAGAGGTGGGGTTGTGATCGGCGTTGATGGGAAGGAGGAGAGGTTTAAGTGTCTGGAAAGGCGAATAGTGTGGTTCACAGTGGGGGAAGAGAGATAATGAGGTGTCTCAGTGAAGGAAAGGGATGATTCCAGGATTGGGGAGAGGTATTCAAACAATAAATACATTGTGTTCTTCATTTAATGATTCAAATTTTCCTTGACTCTGCTAGGAATTTTCCTAAAAGTTATAAGATTTTACTGCATGATGCTTGATTTAGTTTTCAAAAGTTTCATGATGTCCAGTATGGGCAATTAATGCTGGTTGGAAAAGTGATTGGTGTTTGATGCAAAATAGCTGAACAATTACATAGTATGGTCCATGAACACATCATTATTTTTGGTAGGGTACCATTTAAGGTAGTTTTTGGATGGATTTACCCTTAACATCGCTACATTTCTGAACTTCATCTAACAAGACACTATTTGACCCCCCACATTCAATTAACATTTAATATCTTCAAATATCCAGTAAATTCAATTCT